>NC_142218.1:1990028-2602556 GCF_049639895.1 Pseudopodoces humilis
AAGGTTGGGGAAAGCAATTTTGCTCCCTGAAGCACAGGAAAATATACAGGATTTCCCCAGCTAGAACAAAACCCCCATCAAAATGTCACCTCCTCACTTGTTCAGAGCAGCTCTCTGCAACAAGGGGATGCTTGGCAGGGAAATGGTTCTTGTGGTGAGCAGACATTTAGTGACTGATGGAAGTCTGGCTGATGTGGCCAATGCAGATGTCTTGGTGCAGCAATTCATACCAACAATACCACTTACTTGTCTTACACAGAGAAGGTGTCTAATGGCCCTTGCTGCTATTCAAGCCAGATGACCAAACCATGTTTTTGAGCTCTTTTCTTCAAAAGCAAAATCTCTGCTGTGTATTTGCCAAACCTACCACATACCCCAGAACGGAGACTGTCTGAGAGGGACCATCAGAAACAAACCCTTCTCTTGCAGCTATCCTGTAACACCCAATCCAAACCTCTCCTGGCACAGCTTGGGGCCGTTTCCTCGTGTCCTGTCCCTTGCTCCCTGGGAGCAGAGCCCAACCCTCAGCTGCTGCACCTTCCTGTCACAGGAAGTTGTAGAGAGCAAGAAGGTGCCCCCTGAGCCTCCTTTTCTCCAGGCTGAGCCCCCCCAGCTCCCTCAGCTGCTCCTTGTCAAACCTGTGCCCCAGACCCTTCCCCAGCTCCATTCCCTTGTTTTAGAGGCTCTGTGGCTGCCCAAAGCAACAAATTTTGCAGAAGCAGGCAACACTTTGCTGATGAACATGCATATCCCTGGCTAAAAAATGTGTGTGTCATCTTGAGGCAGGTGTGCACAGCAGTGTCCCTGTCTTCTACTGCCAGAAACAGCATCTGGGCTGATCTGGCTGGCACAACTCCCACTCCCACAGGTGCTGCCTAGCAATGAGGTGTCCAGAGCCATGGTAACATCATCCCTCCTTTGCTCCAGCAGATCCCTCTGAAGCTGCAATTCCTCCAGTGTCTGCCTCTTGACTTCCAGCTTGTTCTGCAATGAGGGGTCTTCTCCCTCCAGTGCAGGCTCCACTGTACAAGAAGGGCCAAGACAAGTTTTCAAGGGAAAACCCGTCCCATTTCCTAAACCAACCTCCATCCTGTACTGCTGCTGGGCCTTTTCCACCTGGGCTGATGCTTCCTTCCGCTGCTCGGTGTTCCTTTGACGCAGCCACAAGGCTCCTGGCTCTGGGATTCCGATGCATTGCTGCAGCTTTTCCCTGGACTTCCCAACGTTTTTGCAGCAACTGCAGAGACAAGGCTCAGTCAGAAGAACAAAGAGGCCTCAAGAGTCACCGATCCCATTTCCAGCACTCCAGGCTGGAGCAGGGGGCAGTGGGCTAAGGAAGACCTTGCTCTTTCCCTCCCAAGGAAATCCTCCAGAGGCAAAGGGAAAGGAAGGCAGGATTTTGCCTTCCTTCAGTGAGAAGCAGTGGCTGGGCAGGGGCACGCAAAGAACAGAATTCAGGGAAGTGGTATGGTGAGAAGAAGGAGTCTTCTATTCCAACATGGCTGTGCATGTCCCACACAGCCTTAGGAGTCATGAAAAGCCCTGACAGGACTTTGCTCAAGAGCCACACATGGTAGGGCAGGTGATTTCTTCACCCAGGAACCTCTGAACTCCCAGACCTAGAAGCAGATTGCCTCTGGAATGCAGGAGGAGGAGGAGGAGGAGGAAATGCTCACCCTATGATTTCTTCTACCAGATTCTCCATCTGCTCATAGTGGCTTGTGGCCATTTGGGTTTCTTCGTCCATTTTATCAATACGTTGCTGCACACGCTTACAATTCCCTGAGAGTTCCCGAAGCAATCCAAAAGGATGCTGTTTATCAGTGGATGTCAGAGTTGAGAGGATGCTGCCAGGATTGTCAGTGTAGATGATGGAATGGGCCATGCTGTCACCGTCGTCTATCAGCGCCTGAAAGCCCACATCCAGCTGTTAGTCAGGCATTCTCTTCCTATTCCAAAGTACCACTGAGATGCCTCTTCTGATCCCACAAGAACCAGTGTCCATTCAGTTTCAAAATCCCAGCCAGCTCAGCACAGTTTACTCACCTCAGGGGCTCGGGAGGATCGTCCCTGGTGAGAAAGTCCTCGAGCTCCCTGCAAGAGCACAGGGAAGAGCACACTCAGACTGCATGCCTGCCCCCAAGGCAGTCACCTCTAAGTGCTTCCCAGCCTGTCCCAGAGAGCAGCAATTCCAGCTGAGCTCTTCCTCCCCTCCTTGGGAATATTTTCAGCCCAGTAGTTTGACAGCAGCACAAACAAACATGCTGAAATGTGTCTCATCATTTCTAAGGACACCAAAATGGGCATTGCCCGGAGACCCATCCAACCTGGCCTTGAACACTCCCAGGGATCCAGTGGCAGCCACAGCTTCCCTGGGCAACCTATGCCAGGGCCCCAGCACCCTGACAGGGCAGAATTCCCTGCAAATATCCTATCCATCCCTGCCCTGTCTCAGTGGGAAGCCATTTTCCCTCGTCCTGTCATTGCAGGCCCCTGCCTTAAGTCGCTGTCCAGCTCTCTTGCAGGCCCTTCCTTCCTGCATTGATAGGGGCTCTAAGATCACCCTGGAACCTTCTCCCACCTGGACAACCCCAACTCTTGCCTCCTTTGCCCTTGGCACAAGTACTCCAGATTTTGGGAGCATCTTCTTATTATCCCCATGGCCTCTCCTAGGCCACTGGGGATCATCTCAGAAATGTCTGAGAGAAACCCATGTTTGCCTCTGGGAAGCGCTGAGGCTGCACTGTAAATTAGGCTGAGGGGAAGGCGATGACCCTTGTTTGTGCCCATGGCCTCAATGGTGGGACAAGGATGGAGGAGGAGATGTGGCTGTGCTCTGGGATGGCCAGGTGTCCCCCATTCCCTCCCAGGCCTGACCCCACAGCAAGCACCAAAGCTGCTGGAGCTCTGGAACAGCAACTGTTAAACCCTTGTTATTCCCAAAGGGAACCCTTCCCTGAGGCACAGCCCAGGCCCACCCAGGCCCCTGCAGGGCTTGGCACAAGGAGAGCAGTGGCTTTCTCACTCACCCGTCGCGAGTCCATCCGCTCCTTGGAACAAGCAGTGTCCAGAGTGCAGTGTCCAAAGGCCCTTGGCCTTTGCAGGGTTTAACCCTTAATGTCTAAAGGCCCTTGGCCTTCGCAGGGTTGAACCCCAGGGTCAAAAGGCCTTGGCCTTTGCAGGGTCCAAACCCAAATCTCCAAAGGTTCTTGGCCTTTGTAGGGTCAATAGCACACAGGATCAAAGTGCTGTTGGCCGTCGCAAGGTCCAAGCCCCAATGCTCATGAGCTGTCGACAGCTCCAGGGTCCAAACCCTAATAACCAAGAGCTCTGGATTGTTGCCGGGGTGCAACCCCCAACATTCCATGGACTGTTGACGGTTGCCAGGGTCTGGATCCAAACATTCCAGGGACTGTTGGAGCGGCCCTCCCTGGCTCTCCCCCCATCCCAGCTCCCTGCTGGCCCTGGCACCTGCCCTGCCTCCCCCATTTCCCCACAGCCCTGCTGGGCAGCTGGGCAGGGACCTGGCTCATAACATGAGTTCCAAGTTGCTGCTCCAGGCAGCACCAGTTTTAAGGCTCAGCATTCTCAAGACCCACATGCTCTTATGGGATGCACTTAGTTCCTGAGTCCCAGGAATTCTTCTGTCTTCCCTGACCAAGGGGAGATGTAAGGAAAAGCCTAAAAAGGTTCTTGGTGTTTCTAAGTATTCATGGAAAGTAAAGCTTTGCCTTTAGAACAGCCACCTGAGGAGGAAAAATGGTGTTTCAGGGACTTTTCAAATTCCTACACAGAAATGCCTAGAGCTGCAGTGTTTAAGGCTCATAAAATCGATTAAGAATCCTGAGACAGCCACGAGTGCATTTTTTTTCTGCTCTGCTCTCTGGTAATATATCACTAGGTCTTCTTGGCAGAAGAAAAGTCTTGCTGCTTACATCAAAGATTCCTCACTAGGAACAGACCTTCAAGAACCAAATGGATCTGCTTGGAAAAGCTTGGGCAGGTGTTTTTTGCCCTCATCTTTGATAGCGTTTGTCTGTGTCCTAGGGAGGATTTCTGTGCCCCAGTTGACAGGAACTGCCTTCTGAGCAGGGCACAAATCCTCTGTGCACAAGAGCTGCACCTGCCTTCTCCAGGGCCTGTCTCTCCAGAGACTGATGGCCCAAGGATGTCCCTGCCAAGTTAAGATTCAGAGACTGATGCAGCTTCCAAGTCTCTGCTTCCACAAGAGCAGCTCTGGGCTCCTTGAGCACAGCTGCAAAGGAGCAGGACAGCTCCTGGTGAAGGTCTGACAGCCCCTGGCTGGTCCTTGAACAGCTCTCAATGTAGTTCTGCCGGTGCTGTCGGTCTCGGGCCAGCTGTGACTGCAGCAGGGACACCTGAAAGAGGCACAAGGCCCGGCTCAGACAAGCCCACGCTGGCAGCAGCATCCACGTGTTTTGCTGTTTAAGTCCTTGGTTTAAGTCCCTGATAATCTTTTGTACACTAAGATCGAATGAAAGAACCACATCACGAATCCCACCTTGCGGATCGTGACACTCAGATTGATGAGTTTGGGAGACTAAAGCATGTACATGTCTATTGATACTTTTCTCGCTTTGCTATTGTAGCAACTGCACATGCAGGAGAAAAAGCTTTGGATGTTATTCGTCATTTTCAAAGAGTGTTTGCTATTCTAAGAGTACCTCAAAAAATAAAAACTGATAATGGATCTCGTTATATATCTCAGAAAACACAAGATTTTTTGGCTGCATGGGGAATTGTATATGATACAGGTATTCTTCATTCTTCTACTGGACAAGCTACTGTTGAACATGCCTGTGGCACTCTGAAGCATCAGCTTCAAAAAGAAAAAAGGGGAATGCAAGGAGAAACCCCCCAGGCACGACTGCACAAAGCAGTTTATGTGTTAAGCTTTTTATCCTATAGGGAGAAAACTTCTTGACCTCCTTTATTTCCTCGTTTCTCTACTTTGACTTCAAAATCTGAGTTGCAAAAGCCTGCTCGGGTGCAGGTGAGGTGTTGTAATGCCGTTAGAAAAGATGGTATGACGCAAAGAATGTACCCCCGAAAATGTAGAATTGTAAGCTTCTTTCCCTTATCTCTTTCTCCCCAGTTCCCCTCATTGGTTGTGTGAATGTAAGCCACCCTCTTCCCCCTGCCTTCAAGAAGGGGTGCTTATCGATAGCTCTTGCTCTTTCCCTCCTGCTCTTCTCCACGAGACCCCAAGAAATAATGCTGCACTTGCATCTCAGCTAAGGGAAAGGGCCTCGTTTTTAAGTTCTTCTTTTCTATGCTATGCTATCTCCCCTGTTTCCCTGGCTGCAGCTGGGCGGACAGTGGTAACAGAGAAGCAGGGGGACATAGAAATTATAGCAGAGAGGGATTTGGTAAGTGGCCAATGGAGTGGTGCTGTAGATTTAATAACCTGGGGAAAGGGTTATGCTTGTGTTTGCACAGAAAATGGACCACGCTGGATTCCTGCTCATTGTGTCAAGCCTTCTTTGGAGCACACAGGAAGGAACAGGATGGATGGCTCCGCAGCCAAAACGGAACGTGTGAGTGACACTGGCTAAAGCCGTACATCAGGATACGCTGTGTTTAGCAATCGCCAATCCTGAAAAGCCATGCTCTACATGTCTTGTTGGTGTTCCTCCTAACAACTGGCCTTGTCCCCCACAAGCTTTTAATTGTAAATCAAGAAATCCTGTACATAATGTAGACTCCTGGGATAGCATTTAGGCCCTCTTGCCTCAGGTTACAGCTGAGCCACAAGAACTAGAATTGCTAGGATCCTTGCAAATGGATGCTTGTGTAATGTTTAGTTACAGGGACAAAGACAAGACCACAAGGGGGTTACCTCAGAATGTAAATGCAACCTTAGACGTATATAGAAATGCAAGCTGATGGTGTAACTCTACCTCATGCCGTACATCACGTGCCTCTAATGTGCCTTTGCAGCTGCCAAAGGGTGTGTTTTTAATCTGTGGTGATCGTGCTTGGTTTGGTATTGCAAGTAAAATAACAGGAGGTCCCTGCAGGTTGGGGCAATTGACCTTATTGACACCCAACAGAACAATGATAGATCAAGAGGTAAGAAGAACATGATCACTTTGACACACATTCACTTCTTAGTGTCAGGATGCTGTGGCCTTTTGGGGACCTGGTTCTGTTATTTCTGCATCTGTTTTGGCACCTGGAGTGGCTGCAGCTCACACTTTAACCTCAATGCATAGACTTGGTTGTTGGCTAGCCAAACAAAGCAATGACACATCTGTAGCTTTAAGTGGGTTATTAATGGATGTAGATAGCATTAGACATGCCACTTTGCAGAATGCAGCCACTATGATTTTCTGTTATTGGCACATGGTCATGGATGTCAGGATTTTGAAGGAATGTGTTGTATGAATTTATCAGATCACAGTGAATCAATCTACAAAAGCACTGCAAACTTGAAAGGGAGAGTTAATGACACGTGAATGAAGGATGGATAGATGATCTTTTCAAGGGCTGGGCCATCACTGGGTGGCTTGGATCTTTGTTGAAGACTGGATTGCTAATCTTGTTAGTGATTGTAGTTGTTGCTTTGTGTCTCCCCTGCCTGCTTGGATTTTAGCAAAGGGCCCTGCAAAAATCCTTGACAGCTGTGTTTGTAGCTCAAATACAAAAAGGGGGAAGTATGGCTGGGCTTAGCAACTGGTCTGCAGGCTCATCAGTTGGGTTAGCAGAAGAAGAAATTGATAAAATACAAGTTTATCCATAGCAAGGAAGAAAGCAAGGCCTTTAGCATGCAAACCAATAAAACAGATACATAAGGGATAGTTGCAGTGAGGGGAGAGTTATGCCTTAGGAGAGCATATGTGCCTTAATAATCTGTTGTAAGCTCTTGCCAATTAATTATTGACATTAATTGCTTTGTACCAATAAAATACAATGAGCTATTGCTTTGTCCAATGAATATAATGAGCTCTTTTGGTGTAACTAATGACTTCAGACCACGTTTTGTTAAGGGTGTAAACTTGAGATAATGTAATAAAGAGGAGCCATTGTTGTCTCTGCTCAAGTGTGTGGGTGGGTGGGTGGGTGGGTGTTGTGTGTCTGTCTCTACAATGACCCAAGGTGACCTCCAGAAGTGCCTCCAAGCTCACCCAGCCTGAGATTCTGTGACTCTCAGAATAAAGCAGGTTGCAGTTTCCTAAGGACAAATGAAAAAGCTCCACACATGGCAGGAGTCTCCTGACCTCACCAAAGTGGATTATGTCACATGTCTCCCTTCTGCAGAGTCCTCCCTGGAGTGATCATGTCCCTCAGTGTCACTCCTTGAGGCTGAGAGAAATCTTTGCCCATGATCATTGGTCTGGGTGATCAATCTCTAATTCAGAATTGGTTTTCCGGGCTTGAATAGAATTGCTTCAAAGTTGCTTCAAATATAATGCACTATACTGGAAGTTATAGTTATATACCCTGTACTGGGTAGTAAGTAATTCGGATAAAGATCTTTTCGTTTAATTGTGATCATAACAACCTCTTTATTTGTCTATAAATATATCCTACATCCTATGGAACACAGTTGTATAAAGGTTCACTTACACCTATAACTATCCTTTAAACATAAACTACTGACAAATTCTAAGGCTAAGACTACATCCAACTGCACTCTGGCTCCTCTCTGAGAAGTTTAGGAAGCAAGGAGATCCCTTCTGCTCCCTGTGACTCAAGGGGAGTGTCTCGTGCCTGCTCCCTGCACAGCTCTCCAGGTGGTGCTGTCGGTCTCAGGCCAGCTGTGACTGCAGCAGGGACACCTGAAAGAGGCACAAGGCCCGGCTCAGACAAGCCCACGCTGGCAGCAGCATCCACAGCCCCACGGTACCGGCTGTCAGGGCAGACACAGCCTCCAACTGCAGCCCTCACCAACACTCTGCCCTTGGGGAAGGGGAAAGGAACAGGCTCCCAGACTGGCCCTGAACAGAGCTCAGATGATCAACAAGTCCGGTCCAAGGCTGCCAAACCCTTCCCACGTACATCCCTCAGCCCCCACAGGTCTAGCAGAGAGAGTTCCAACAGCAGCGAGGAACCCAACTCTGATTTCCAAAGGACGCATTTGGGCCACTGAGCCCTTGCTCCACAGGCTCCACAGTGCATCAGCAGGAGGGCTACTGCTGCTCCCCTGAGCTGCTGGAGAACTCTTCTCCTTGAGCTGCTGGACAGCCAGCCCAGGCCTGAGGGGAATGCTGTGCTTGGGCTTTTTTGGTGCTTTCTTGAGGCATTTTAGCACCCAAAGCCCCATTTTACACATCCCCATTTCTAAACTATGCATTAAATATGGCTTTAACTGAATTATATGTGCCCACATTTATTATGCTTCTACAGCATTTAATTTTGAGGGATTCTCAAATGGGTTTGGGGGGTTTTCTTGTTTTTGCCAGGTTTTAGTGCAGTCTGCCTTTTCAACCTTCCACTGTTTAAATATATCTAAAAGATAGCCTGAAACATTTCATACTTATTGGAATTTATTCCATTTTTGTCAGTTTTGTTGAAATTTGGAGGAGGTTTTGAGGCTTTTCCCAGCCAGCCAATGACTGAGGGCAGTTTGGCTGAGGCGGGAACCCTCAGCCCCGCCCCCGTCCCGCGCAGCCAATCCCTGAGGGCACTTTTCCCTGCCCGCGGTTTGGGCGGGAGCCGCCCCCCCCATTGTCAATCACTGAGGGGGTTCGGCTGAGGCGGGAACTTCTCCCCGGCCTCCCCTCGCCGGTCACTGCCGCCCCTCCCTCCCCTGCCTCCCTCCCAGTGGCTCCTTGTGACTCTGAATTTTCCCCAGCTGCCCCAGTCTGGACTGGTTTGGACTGGCTTATTCTACCCGCTCCCCAGGTAGAGGAGCTCCTCTACCCCCAGCGCCCAGAGCATACAAGTCATGTCGCTAGAGCTTCCTGACCACAAAGGAGACAGAGGAGTCCTGTAAAAGTCCTGTGATTCGAACAAAGGGAAAGAGTCCATTAGGCGTGTCTCCAATGGCATCTCTCTGAATCAGCTGGAGCAAGAAGCCTTCTTTTCTTCTCATTCCTTTTCCCTGTTGGCTGGGGTACTTGGAAGGTGCTCGGGACTTCCCGATCCACCTACCCATGTCCCTCTTATTATGTGCCCTCTGTAAAACACATGACCCATGATCATTACAACTGGCTAAATCAATTGATATTTTTCAGTGAGCTTTACTAATGGACATGGGCTGCTCCTCAGCCAAGGTCATGCTAAAGTTCTGAACTTTGGGAAGAAGAACAAAGACTTTATAGGATTGTGAGAGATGAGGTGATATTTGCTGAAGCCAAAAGGTTATTAGGTGAAAGAATTATGAAAAACGAGGTTCACTCTCCTGTAACATTTTAAAAGGTTTAATAAAGACAATAAGAGACAGAAAATAAAGCAAAGAGTAAGGGCTGGATGTCGGGATTTACCGGAGCCGCGGAAGACAAGCCTCATGCTCTCATGGTCAGCAAGTCTCGTTTATTAGCAACTCTAAAACCACTTATATAGCATCAGTAATTAGGCTCATACATAGTGCAAAGGAAAGCTCATTATTGGATATTTCTTTTAAGGTCAACCCCACCTAATTCTACATTCCTGTGATCGCTCATCTATGCTGAATCCACATTCTTCTGATCACAGCATCCTGTTCTCAGTTAACAGTTATCACTAAGGCCTTCCTGACTTTGCAACATCTCACACCAACTGTACTCCATTGTCTAACTCTTTCCCAGCTAACTGCTGCATGGGAATATGACCTTTGCTCTCTAGCCATTCCTCCACAATTCCCCTGTTTTCTTTTAAGGCCATCATTGCCACTTGGTGTTTTTCAAACATCGACATTACCATTCGTTGCAAACATTGCATTAAACAGGGTAAGATAATCATGATGGCTAGGATTGCAAGGAGAAAAACTAACCCCATTTGCACCAGATTCTTCAACCACCCAGTAATGCCTAGGGACTGTAACCATCCGTCTATTCCCCATCCTTCTTCTACCCTCAAGTGTGTAGTTAACTCTTGTAACTTTCTGATTTGTGCATGTATGGAAACAGAATGATCTGATAAATTCATACAGCACATCCCTTCAAATTCATCACAACCATGTCCTTGCGCTAATAACAAAAAATCAATAGCAGCTCTATTCTGAAGCGTAGCGTGCCTGATTGAGTCTACATCTAGCAAAAGGTCAGACAAAGCCTGCGATGTGGCGTTAGTTTGTCTAGCAAGCCAACATCCCATTTTCCTCACTGTACTCAAGGCTTGTGCGGTCCCAATGCCAGGGACAAGGGACCCAAAAATTGTTTGCACTGGGCTCCAAAAGTCTGCTTTATCATCACAATCTTTGGCAAAGGCGTGGACAAACCTTTTCTCTCTATGCTTTTGGTATCGATGCAGGATCATTGATGTGTTAGGTGTTAAGAGAGTCAATCGGCCTAGTGTGCATGGTCCACCTTCCATTCGTGAGGGGATTCCTGCCCAAGCTCGATCTCCACATATTAGGAACACACCGCTTGGCAGCCTAATAGGCGTGTTAGAGGATTTGGAGATGTTCACTGCAGTATAGTTACACCATACTGAGTCATTTCTATAGATCGACAGAGATGAGTTAACACTTATGGGTAAAGATCTATTGTATCCCACTCCTCGAAAAACACTCGTCCAATTAAACTTCAAACAAGCATCTGCTAATATGGATCCTAAAATCTCAAGCTCTTGCGGCTCAATAGCTAGTGAAGGAAAATGGGGCATAATTTGATCCCACTGATCTACATAGCTCTGGGGATTAGTAGAGTTACAAAGGTATGCTGCTGATGGACAAGGCCAATTATCTAACGGAAGGCCTACAAGGCAGGTGGAAAAGGGGTTGCCTGTAGAGCTAAGAGCTAAACATATTGCTTCTTGACCAGTTTTGTTAGCTAGCGTAACCCAAACATTTTCTTTGGGTTGTGATGGTACATAAACACAACTGGTCAACGGTAGTATCACAAGCACGAGTAAAAGCCATATCATAATGCTCTGTTGTTTAAGGGGTTGCCTCATTTGATCAGCGGCAGTTTTGATAGGGCCCGGAACGTCGATCGAAACGACGGCAGGTACGTTCCCAGCGATCTGGAGGCACTTGCCAATTTCTCGGAATTCGGACATCTTTTCCACAAACAGTATCAAGTATTACAGAATTACTATCTGCGATGATACGATCTACTGTGTGCCTCACTCTCCAAACTAACTCCCTGAGACGTAGATCTTCCCTGTTCTCAATTCTTTGAACTGCGGT
Source organism: Pseudopodoces humilis (assembly GCF_049639895.1). Lineage (NCBI taxonomy): Eukaryota > Metazoa > Chordata > Aves > Passeriformes > Paridae > Pseudopodoces > Pseudopodoces humilis. Next base: position 2,001,325 of record NC_142218.1, read on the forward strand.
GCCAAATGGTTCTCCCACTAAATCAACTAATGCTCTCTGAGGGGAAGCCCTTTGCCACTCAAAAGAGCAAACAAGGCACCAATACCCTCGTCCAAGCGCACGCTGTGACAACCAAAATGTTTGATCACACCCGCCACACTTAAGTTTAACCCACGCACTGTGTTCAACTGAGTAACAATGAAAGCAATGCCTGGGGAGATAGCGTAAATAATGATTGTTCAAAGCTGGGAGCACAAAGTCCTCTATTTCGCGTTCCGACTCAAACAGAATCCGGGTGCCGAATCTTTTCTCAATCCGTAGTAGGAGAGGTGAGATGGCCTTCTGAAGTCGGAGCGACCTTCGCCTGTCTGGGCTGCTCACCGGGCGGCTCATCAGGTATAGCAGCACGTGTCCACCTTCCGGGTATCCACTGTGGACCTGTAGGGGTGGAAACACACACATAGCCCCGTCCCCAATAAAGGACTTGAGCGGGATTCTGCCAGATGCCAGTCTTGGGGTCCCTATATTTGACAAATATAGGGGGCGAGGGCAATGGATCTCTTTGAAAGTGTACAATAACGGGGGGCACGTCTCTATCCCCAAACAGACATAAATGGTTTAAAACAAACAGACTTCTTAGCAGTCTCTCCGCGGGGCTTTTGATGTCTGTGTATTTTTCTAAATAGCGCTTCAAGGTTCCATTGGCCCTTTCTACGACTGCTTGCCCTGTAGAGACATGTGGAATGCCTTTGGTGTGTTTGATACTCCAAAAGTCCATCAACTTTCTAAATCTCTGACTACAATATGCTGATCCATTATCTGTCTTTATGTTTCTGGGAATGCCCATTATAGCAATACAACTATTTAGATGTTTCTCAACATGCTTAGCTTGCTCTCCGGACTGAGCCGTAGCCCAAATATAATGACTATAGGTGTCAATAGTAACATGAACATATTTTAGCTTGCCGAATGATGGTACATGAGTAACGTCCATCTGCCACAGTTCATTGGGCAGCAATCCCTTTGGATTGACTCCCATGCTAAGTCCCACTCCTTGATTATGGTGACTGCAAACAGGGCAAGTCTTCACAATGGCTCGTGCTTCGCTGAGTGGTAACTGGAACTCACGGGCCAGTCCTTTTGCATTTTGATGGAAAATGTTATGACTTTCTTTTGCTGCTATGGTGCGTGGAAGAATGTTTTGCTGCTGCACCATTACTAATCTATCGGCTCTGGCATTCCCTTCTCCAAGACCTTCTTCCCATTTATGGCTACGAACGTGGATGATAGAATAAGGATACTTTCGGGCTTGTAAAGTTCGTTGCAATTGCATAAACAGTTCAGCCAATCGAGGGTTGGTGACTTCTTTAACACTTGCATCCTCAATTCTTGATGCCACTCCGACGACATACATGGAATCAGAAACTACATTGACAGGCTCTTGGAATGTCTGAAATGCCCATATGACAGCTAAAAGTTCTAGGGTTTGTAAATTATCACGCAAGGTTGCTAGAATGATGTGGTGATACCATTGGCCGCTTCTGTTCCAAGTAACTGCAGCTTTCCTGGAGCGTTTTCCTGCATCTGTGAAAACTGTAACTGCACCTTGGATGGGTTGATTTTCTCTTAATGGTCTGGTAATCCATTGCCACTCTCCAAGCCAATGCAGAACCTTGGGAGCTAAGGGTCCTGTGGTGACACAACTGGGAGCTTGCAAAAGCGCCTCCGTAAGGTCTACTGAATTAAGGAGAAACCAGTCAAGAGTTGCTTTTTCCATGGGTAACTGAATAATTGCGGGTTCTCTTCCACTCAGTTCAATCGTGCGCAGTCTGCCTTTAATGATTAAGGCCGCAAGCCGTTCGATTTTTTGGGTTATTGTTTTTCTTTGTTGCAACTGAGGGCTAAGCCATTCCAAAACCCTTGTCTCCCCTGTTTTCTTTAACTGAGTTATGGCTCCCATGAGGTGATCTTTATTATTCCAGATAGTGAGGCTGACTGGATGAGCTGGGTCGTAACGGCTGACGAATCCAGTGGAGATACACCACGATATGTCTTGCAGGGCGGCGAGCTGGGATGTCGTTAATGTTACTGGGGCGCAAGGATCCGTGCCCTTTAGCAATGGTTGCAAGGTATCTAATAACGTGTTAGGAATGCCGACAATCGGTTTGAGCCATTGAAGATCACCTAATAACTTCTGCGCCTCGTGAAGAGTGGTTGGTACATCTTGGATAGTAAGCTTTTGCGGCCTTACTTGCCTTTCGGTAATTGTCCAGCCTAGGTATTTCCATGGTGGCTGCATCTGAAGTTTTTCTTCGGAGACTTTGAGACCATATTTCTGCAGCAGAGTTATAACAGCATGCACCTGCTCTGTCGTAAATGGAGACTTCTGAGCAAACAGTATATCATCCATGTAATGATAAATGATAGTGTCTGGCATCACTCGTCTAACAGGTTGTAGTGCTGTATCAACATACAACTGACACAAAGTGGGCGAATTTCGCATGCCCTGGGGCAGTGTCGTCCATTCGAATCGCTTGTCTGGTTCTCCTCTATTTAAGGAGGGTAAAGTGAATGCAAATCTTTTCGTATCCTGGGGATGTAATGGTATTGTGAAAAAACAGTCTTTCAAATCTACAATAAGGATGAGCCAATCTTGAGGTAGCATGGCCGGGTTGGGGAGGCCAGGTTGCAAGGCCCCCATGGGCTCCATTTGCTGATTAACCGCACGTAGATCTTGTAGGAGGCGATAATTGCCTGACTTCTTCTTGATGACAAAAACAGGCGTGTTCCAGGGACTTGTGGAAGGTTTGAGATGTTTTAGTTGCAATTGTTCTGCCACTAAGCGATGCGCTTGTTCAAGATTTTCCCTTTTTAAGGGCCATTGCTTAACTACCACAGGTGTATCGGAAATCCATGTCAATGGTAGAGGGAATGTCCAAGCAATGGCCGTCATGATAAAGGGGAGTCTGTGAGTACGTATCCCAATTGCGACAAAACATCTCTTCCAATAACGCAGTCAACCTCCGGTGGGAGCGGGGTAAGTGAAAAAATAGCCGTTGCTTGTTTTCCTTCGATTTCTGCGGTGATCAAAGGGGAACGTTTAGCAAGTCGGATTCCTCCTATACCGGAGACTGTAGTGCTTGCTGATAAAAGAGGCCACATTCTAGGATATTTACCAGTGTCAATGATACAAGTATCTGCTCCGGTATCTAGCAAGGCCTTTTCAAGGGTAACGGTTTGCCCTTGATAACGGAGATGGCATGCTTTTTTTGGTCGCGTGGCAAGGTCAATAACAGGCAGAGCAATGTCCCCTGAGGAACCAAGGCATTTTGTCCGACGTGGCTCAGTAGATCGAGGTGGTATACCAGCAGTCAAGTGTGGTAGGGGTACAAACTGCGCAATTCTTTGTCCTTTTGGAATGGTAAGTGGGGGAAACTGGGTACTAACGATGATAAAGAGTTCTCCTTCAGTATCAGCATCAACTGCCCCTGGCTCGATGGAAAGACCTAAAACAGAACCTGAGGAGCGGCCTAATATCAGTCCTCCAGTTGGTTGTCCATTAACAATCAATGGTCCATAGATACCAGTAGGAATAGTATGTGGACCATTATTGTAGAGTGTGGTGTCTACTGCTGCTGCCAGGTCCAATCCGAGGCTGCCTGAGGTTGCTGGCAGAAGTTGACCGCTTGGCTGTCGGAGGCAGGGGCTACTTGTGTCTCCGCGCGGCCCGTTTTCGCGCTGGCTCTCGAGTTTCCCGGCCCCCGGCGGCAGGCATTGTTGTTATGAGTGCTGGATTGACATTTTCCGCACCACACTCCCGACACATTGCATTCGCGGCGGATGTGCCCCATCCGTCCACATCTGAAGCATTTCATTCTTCCTCCCGCACCGGGGCGCCGCTGCAGTGTCGCCGCTTGGAGGGGTGCAAGGGCAGCTAAAACCTGACTCTGGGCTGCTAGAGTTTGTTCTTTAAAGGCCTGTGCCTGGTGCTGCAGTCCTTCTCTTATTTTTTGCAGAGCTTCTACCATAAACACCTGAGTGCCACTTGGCATAGCTGCAGCCTTATCTAACAAATCTTGGACATTCCAATTTCCTGGTGCTGTGGCTATTAAAGATCGAGTTGTAGCATTTCCATTCTGTAATATACACTGTTTAACTAACGCGTCTTGCATATGCTCAGCTATACCTGCCTTGGCCAGGGCTTCAATAATTTTGTCCACAAAGGAGCCAAGGGCTTCATCTCTACCTTGCTTAATCCCCATATACATGGGGATACCCCCGGGTGCCCTGATCTTATCCATAGCTCTTTTTGCAACTGCCATAGCTTCTCTCAGTTTCTCTCCCCCCAAGGCCGCCTGTTGCTCTAAGCGAATATGGGCTCCATTGCCCATAAGTTCATCTACAGTGAGCCCTGCGAGAGGATCACCAGCGGGGCGAGGAAGTGCAGCACTTGCAGCTGCCTCCTCCCTCCATCGAGTCTCAAACATAAGTCTCTGATGAGGGGTATATATGAGACGAGCCATGCCTCTAATGTCAGCGGGCAGCAGGACGGCTGAATTAAATAGATACTCAATCATCTGTTTCGCAGGCTCACTTGTGACTCCAAATTGTGCCACCGTAGATCTTAATTGAGACAAAAGTTTCCAATCGAGCTGCGTAACTTCAGCTCGCTGCCCCCCCCCCGCAAAGGGTGAAATATCACAGGGAAAGCAAGTGGGGGGGCTATTTGCTCCTGAGCTGCTGCTGCCAATTCCGTATCTCCCTCTTGCAGACCCTGCCGTGCAAGCGCCGCCCATGCCTCACGCCTGCCCCGTGCCATAGCCTCCGCGAGATCTGATAAGGCCCCGGGGAATGGCTCCGTGGCTGCGGCGTTAGATAATGCACCCGGAGGAGGCGGCGGCGGGAGCGGCGGCGGGAGCGGCGGGTGATCCGAGGGGACAGGGGGTGCAGAGGGAGTCGCAGACTCCCTAGAATCTGGCGGGGGCAGATTTACAGAAGCAAATATCGGTGGATTCGGAGCTGAAGGGTCGATATAAGCCTTATTGCGATCTTGTGCCACGCGGGCATTATCGGCAGCTCGCTTTTCTGCCTGACACATGAGTAACTCATTCTGCACAATCTTCCATAATTTGCTCATCTTTTTTGCTACTTTGTCATCCTCTAAAACTAACTCCCAGAGGCGATCACCATACCTGCGCCACTCATGTAGTTCGTGGACTGAGTGAGGGTTAGTGAAAAACCCATAGGAAACAGCATGGGTTAACAGGAGAGGTAAATCTTTCTCTAAATCTAAACCCTTAATGTCCTGCTTCTTCAAGAAGGCGGTGAAAAGATCATACGCCGCTTGCCTGTCCATACTCACCGGTACCGTTGCAACCCCCCAGGCGTCGGCAGCGCGTAGCGGCAGAGCCCACCGATGTGGCGCTCAGGGCGACAAAGCGCCGTCCAAGGGACCCGCCCCCAACGCAGCTCTGAGGAGGGAAGGGAAAGGCTGTTCGGGCGCCAGATGTCGGGATTTGCCGGAGCCACGGGAGACAAGCCTCATGCTCTCATGGTCAGCAAGTCTCGTTTATTAGCAACTCTAAAACCACTTATATAGCATCAGTAATTAGGCTCATACATAGTGCAAAGGAAAGCTCATTATTGGATATTTCTTTTAAGGTCAACCCCACCTAATTCTACATTCCTGTGATCGCTCATCTATGCTGAATTCACATTCTTCTGATCACAGCATCCTGTTCTCAGTTAACAGTTATCACTAAGGCCTTCCTGACTTTGCAACATCTCACACCAGCTGTACTCCATTGTCTAACTCTTTCCCAGCTAACTGCTGCATGGGAATATGACCTTTGCTCTCTAGCCATTCCTCCACAGCTGGATGCCTTGGCTCTCTGCCAAGAGCACACCTGGTGCTTTGGAAACACCCTTTACATACCATTTGTACAGTATGGACTATATGCATATTCAGACTTTTCTAGGAAATGTTTTGCATGGCCACTCTTTGGGTCCACCTTTCTAGAGCATGCGTGTTTCTTGACTTTGTGCATTTAATTTCTCTCTTACCGTCTTTGAATTTGGGCCATGGCTTGTTCTTCCACAGGCAGTAAGTGTTGAGAGCAGCCTGGGCCCCCTCATCTTTTCACTGGAGGTTATCCTGCCCGTTCTGACAGGACTTAAACCTAACGTCTAAAATTCTTCTGACCTACGCCTCAGTTCTAGTTAACAGCAGGAGAGTAAGAAAAAGACATAGCAAAAGCTATTCTAACATTATACATGTACCATTCATCTTAATACTTGTGAAAAGCCAATATCACAGTATGTATTTATAACAGAATGAAAGTTGCTGGTTCTGTGTGTTGCCATTTGTGGTTTGGATATGTTCTGCTTGGTTTGTTGGGTGCTGTTGTGGGCTGGGAGAGGGGAGGGGTTGAAGACCTGATGACAAAGGAAGTAGAATGAGAGAGGAGGGGACAGAAAAGTAGGCAGTTGGGAGAGAATGTAAAGTCCAGTGTACCCAGCTGTGATGGATTAGCATTTAAGAAAACAAAGGGAAATACCTAAGGAAGTTTAGGCTGCTGGAGGCCGATGGGAGTTTTTCTCCTGGCCAATAACTGGCCATTTCTGACAGCTGACAGTAGTTTTCACCATTGAAAAGTGAGATCAACCTGTGAACACCACCTTAAGACCTAAGCCCGAGAATTTCTGGTTCTCTTTGGTTTCCGGCTTTTGAAGAAGTAACAGGGTTTCAGTTCAGCCTCCTCCTCCCCCGACCCAGGCCGGACAAGGCCGCGGTGGGGAGCAGGGCTGGCCAGAGTTCTGCGCTTCCCGGGGAGGATGGAGAGTGTGAAGTGTCAGGAGCCCCTTCTCAGAGGGCTCGCTGGGCCTTGTACAGCAGGCCTGCTGGGCCAGGCCGGTCCCTGGCTTGGCTGCAGTTTCTGCCGCTGCTGAGTTTCACCGGAGACTGCCGAGTAAAGAGGAGAAAGCCATTGACCTGCAGCGGGCTGAGACAGTGGCCACACTCTCCAGGCAGCCATGAAAAATCTTCCATCGCAGACAGCTCCAGCCGCCGCTCCGGCAGAGATCACAAGACCATCTACAAGGCCTGGGCAAGATTTGAACCCTTTCATTACCCAGATGAGACTTGCAGGTTAATATTTTTTTTTTTTTCCCTGAGAGAGGGGAAGAGAGAGTGTGATCAACAGGTAAAGAGGCAACATAAACTATCAAAGACAGTGAAAAAAGGAATTAAGCTTCAGACGGGAGAGAGAAATAAGGAGATGCTTTAATAAGCTGAAATATTCTTTTGCTAAAACTATAGAGATGGACAATAGTGTTCTGAAAAAACTCCTTTAATTCATGAAAGAGTATTTGGGGGGGAATAGAGTATTTCAAAGTGTGGATTTAAGCAAATAGTGAAGTAGTTGTGATCTTATGTGATGCTGGAACAGAAATGGAGAAGTGAGAGTTGTTAAAAATCTGCAGCCTTTATGAGGCAAAGAGAAAGCTTCTGGTTCCAGAAATGCTTACAGAGACAGATGAAGAGAACTTTTGCCTTTGAATAACTCATCCTTGAAATGACACCCCCTCTTGACTCATTAGCCCATAACACACCTCAGAGTGGTGTGAAATGGGAGGAGAGAACTGATGGCAGAGTTCTCCGGGTGGCTGGCATCAGAAAAATAGAAAACCATTAGAAAACGTTTTTCTTCTGAAAAACTCCATAAATCAGCAGAAGAGAACTTCTTTTTCTCTACAAAGACTGATGAAGAGACTATAGCAAAGTTGGGACTCTTTTAACCACCAAGGTTTTGTCTCTATGTTGTCATGTGAACGAGACAATGGTTGTGTGGTTAAGAAAAAGAGTTCTAGAAGTTCCAGTCTGGTTTCTTATTCTTGTAGCTAGGTTAAGAAACCTTCTTTGTTCCTTGTAAGTTTGAAGCCTGTTTTGCTCTTGTTCTAACCCATATCTCACAGCAAGAAATAAGTAAGTTTTCTAGTGATTTTTTAGCTGATGCTTTAAAACCACGGCAGGCTTAGAATGATAATGTGCAGTCACCATCATTGGCAACTATCATTGCAATATCTTTCCTTTTACCAGGGGGAATGGCTGCCATAAATGCAAAAAAATATAGCTCCTCTTGCCTGTTGGGGAGAAAAACAGCTTAATTTGATTTTGAAAATGTTGAGTGAGTTGCTAACTGATGTTGATAGTATTAGGCATGCTACCTTGCAAAATCACGCAGCTGTAGATTTTTTGTTCCCTCGTTCCTGCTGGTGAGCAAAGACTTGCAAGACGTGGTTTGCTCTGGACCCTACACCTGCCCCCTGCGCAGTGGAATTCATCACAATGATCATCAATCTCCTCTGGTTTTGGCCCTGTGCCCCTCGCTTTGTAAAAGACTAGAAAATCACACCCCAAATTTACCTTCCTTTGAGGTCTCCCCAGCGGACAGAAGACTCTGCGTCTTTGGACGGCTGAGTGGACTTTGACGTTGGTAGCTATAATCCCCTTACTCTCTTTTTCTTATGCTTTGCTTTCTCCTCTTTTCCCTCTATCGCATATTAGTGCTGATGAGCACTCAATAAACTGTGTGTTTTGCTGTTTAAGTCCTTGGTTTAAGTCCCTGATAATCTTTTGTACACTAAGATCGAATGAAAGAACCACATCACGAATCCCACCTTGCGGATCGTGACACTCAGATTGATGAGTTTGGGAGACTAAAGCATGTACATGTCTATTGATACTTTTCTCGCTTTGCTATTGTAGCAACTGCACATGCAGGAGAAAAAGCTTTGGATGTTATTCGTCATTTTCAAAGAGTGTTTGCTATTCTAAGAGTACCTCAAAAAATAAAAACTGATAATGGATCTCGTTATATATCTCAGAAAACACAAGATTTTTTGGCTGCATGGGGAATTGTATATGATACAGGTATTCTTCATTCTTCTACTGGACAAGCTACTGTTGAACATGCCTGTGGCACTCTGAAGCATCAGCTTCAAAAAGAAAAAAGGGGGATGCAAGGAGAAAACCCCCCAGGCACGACTGCACAAAGCAGTTTATGTGTTAAGCTTTTTATCCTATAGGGAGAAAACTTCTTGACCTCCTTTATTTCCTCGTTTCTCTACTTTGACTTCAAAATCTGAGTTGCAAAAGCCTGCTCGGGTGCAGGTGAGGTGTTGTAATGCCGTTAGAAAAGATGGTATGACGCAAAGAATGTACCCCCGAAAATGTAGAATTGTAAGCTTCTTTCCCTTATCTCTTTCTCCCCAGTTCCCCTTATTGGTTGTGTGAATGTAAGCCACCCTCTTCCCCCTGCCTTCAAGAAGGGGTGCTTATCGATAGCTCTTGCTCTTTCCCTCCTGCTCTTCTCCACGGGACCCCAAGAAATAATGCTGCACTTGCATCTCAGCTAAGGGAAAGGGCCTCGTTTTTAAGTTCTTCTTTTCTATGCTATGCTATCTCCCCTGTTTCCCTGGCTGCAGCTGGGCGGACAGTGGTAACAGAGAAGCAGGGGGACATAGAAATTATAGCAGAGAGGGATTTGGTAAGTGGCCAATGGAGTGGTGCTGTAGATTTAATAACCTGGGGAAAGGGTTATGCTTGTGTTTGCACAGAAAATGGACCACGCTGGATTCCTGCTCATTGTGTCAAGCCTTCTTTGGAGCACACAGGAAGGAACAGGATGGATGGCTCCGCAGCCAAAACGGAACGTGTGAGTGACACTGGCTAAAGCCGTACATCAGGATACGCTGTGTTTAGCAATCGCCAATCCTGAAAAGCCATGCTCTACATGTCTTGTTGGTGTTCCTCCTAACAACTGGCCTTGTCCCCCACAAGCTTTTAATTGTAAATCAAGAAATCCTGTACATAATGTAGACTCCTGGGATAGCATTTAGGCCCTCTTGCCTCAGGTTACAGCTGAGCCACAAGAACTAGAATTGCTAGGATCCTTGCAAATGGATGCTTGTGTAATGTTTAGTTACAGGGACAAAGACAAGACCACAAGGGGGTTACCTCAGAATGTAAATGCAACCTTAGACGTATATAGAAATGCAAGCTGATGGTGTAACTCTACCTCATGCCGTACATCACGTGCCTCTAATGTGCCTTTGCAGCTGCCAAAGGGTGTGTTTTTAATCTGTGGTGATCGTGCTTGGTTTGGTATTGCAAGTAAAATAACAGGAGGTCCCTGCAGGTTGGGGCAATTGACCTTATTGACACCCAACAGAACAATGATAGATCAAGAGGTAAGAAGAACATGATCACTTTGACACACATTCACTTCTTAGTGTCAGGATGCTGTGGCCTTTTGGGGACCTGGTTCTGTTATTTCTGCATCTGTTTTGGCACCTGGAGTGGCTGCAGCTCACACTTTAACCTCAATGCATAGACTTGGTTGTTGGCTAGCCAAACAAAGCAATGACACATCTGTAGCTTTAAGTGGGTTATTAATGGATGTAGATAGCATTAGACATGCCACTTTGCAGAATGCAGCCACTATGATTTTCTGTTATTGGCACATGGTCATGGATGTCAGGATTTTGAAGGAATGTGTTGTATGAATTTATCAGATCACAGTGAATCAATCTACAAAAGCACTGCAAACTTGAAAGGGAGAGTTAATGACACGTGAATGAAGGATGGATAGATGATCTTTTCAAGGGCTGGGCCATCACTGGGTGGCTTGGATCTTTGTTGAAGACTGGATTGCTAATCTTGTTAGTGATTGTAGTTGTTGCTTTGTGTCTCCCCTGCCTGCTTGGATTTTAGCAAAGGGCCCTGCAAAAATCCTTGACAGCTGTGTTTGTAGCTCAAATACAAAAAGGGGGAAGTATGGCTGGGCTTAGCAACTGGTCTGCAGGCTCATCAGTTGGGTTAGCAGAAGAAGAAATTGATAAAATACAAGTTTATCCATAGCAAGGAAGAAAGCAAGGCCTTTAGCATGCAAACCAATAAAACAGATACATAAGGGATAGTTGCAGTGAGGGGAGAGTTATGCCTTAGGAGAGCATATGTGCCTTAATAATCTGTTGTAAGCTCTTGCCAATTAATTATTGACATTAATTGCTTTGTACCAATAAAATACAATGAGCTATTGCTTTGTCCAATGAATATAATGAGCTCTTTTGGTGTAACTAATGACTTCAGACCACGTTTTGTTAAGGGTGTAAACTTGAGATAATGTAATAAAGAGGAGCCATTGTTGTCTCTGCTCAAGTGTGTGGGTGGGTGGGTGGGTGGGTGTTGTGTGTCTGTCTCTACAATGACCCAAGGTGACCTCCAGAAGTGCCTCCAAGCTCACCCAGCCTGAGATTCTGTGACCCTCAGAATAAAGCAGGTTGCAGTTTCCTAAGGACAAATGAAAAAGCTCCACACATGGCAGGAGTCTCCTGACCTCACCAAAGTGGATTATGTCACATGTCTCCCTTCTGCAGAGTCCTCCCTGGAGTGATCATGTCCCTCAGTGTCACTCCTTGAGGCTGAGAGAAATCTTTGCCCATGATCATTGGTCTGGGTGATCAATCTCTAATTCAGAACTGGTTTTCCGGGCTTGAATAGAATTGCTTCAAAGTTGCTTCAAATATAATGCACTATACTGGAAGTTATAGTTATATACCCTGTACTGGGTAGTAAGTAATTCGGATAAAGATCTTTTCGTTTAATTGTGATCATAACAACCACTTTATTTGTCTATAAATATATCCTACATCCTATGGAACACAGTTGTATAAAGGTTCACTTACACCTATAACTATCCTTTAAACATAAACTACTGACAAATTCTAAGGCTAATACTACATCCAACTGCACTCTGGCTCCTCTCTGAGAAGTTTAGGAAGCAAGGAGATCCCTTCCGCTCCCTGTGACTCAAGGGGAGTGTCTCGTGCCTGCTCCCTGCACAGCTCTCCAGGTGGTGCTGTCGGTCTCGGGCCAGCTGTGACTGCAGCAGGGACACCTGAAAGAGGCACAAGGCCCGGCTCAGACAAGCCCACGCTGGCAGCAGCATCCACAGCCCCACGGTACCGGCTGTCAGGGCAGACACAGCCTCCAACTGCAGCCCTCACCAACACTCTGCCCTTGGGGAAGGGGAAAGGAACAGGCTCCCAGACTGGCCCTGAACAGAGCTCAGATGATCAACAAGTCCGGTCCAAGGCTGCCAAACCCTTCCCACGTACATCCCTCAGCCCCCACAGGTCTAGCAGAGAGAGTTCCAACAGCAGCGAGGAACCCAACTCTGATTTCCAAAGGACACATTTGGGCCACTGAGCCCTTGCTCCACAGGCTGTGCATCAGCAGGAGGGCTACTGCTGCTCCCCTGAGCTGCTGGAGCTTCTTTCAGAAGTTGACCTATTTTGGTGGTCAGACTTGGAGACCCTGAACGTAAGGGACTCTGGGGGGAACACTCTCCTAAAAGTTCTGATTCTTCTTCCTTCAGGTTCCACCTGCACATTGGATGGGAGAAAGGGTCACAGAAATCCGTCAGCAAACATGGAGCAAAAGAACCTCTGGACATCAATGCAAGATCTCTGCTCTGAGACCCTGAATTGCACCAGACAACACTGGGGGCAAAAAGCTCTCGCTGGGGGCTGCGCAAGAGAGGCCAGTGTGTGTCCAGGGACACGGGGCCAGGGAGGGAGACAGTGCAGTGAAGGCACCTTTGAGAAAGCCCTGGGCTGCCGCAAGAGACAGAACAAACAAAAGGGTGCGCCCACAGCAGGGACAGGGAGAGGCAAGGAAACAAGCAGGGCAGTGCAAAGCACTGCCTGGGCAAACGTGCTGTGTTCCAGAGGAGCCTGAGGCTCTGTGGAGGCACAGAAAGCCCATTTTACCTGCTCAAGGGTTCTCCTGGGCTCAGTGGTTCATTCAGGAGACTCTGTCTTTTCCTGAGCTGATGCAAGCGGTAGCTGAGGTTCCAGCCTGGTCTGTGAGACACGTAACAGCTGCTCCTCTTGTGCTCCAACAGCCTGCTGGGGATTCAGAGGGGAGATGATTGCCTTATTTCAAACACCACAAGAGCTGTCCCTCAGAAATCTCCAGCTTGGCAAGCATCCTTTGCCCAAGTAGGCCTGGACTGACAGGGATATAGAGTCCCACTTCTTTATGGGAAACGTCACTGGAATTCTTCAGGGACATTGGAGTGGACTGAAGGTCAGTGCCTCTGCCTACCTGGAGATGAGACTGGCCCATGCAGTTGTCAGGAGATTTTCTCTGCAGCATCACTAACTTTTTCTTCAAAGTCCCTTTGGCCAATTCACTCTTCCTCAGTGCAGAAGTCAGAAGCTGTCCATTGTCTGTCCCTTTGATTTCTTCTGTTCCTCTTTTCTTCAAGGCAGCAGCAGTCCCATGGTCCAACTCTTCTTGCATGTCTTCCCTCTCCACTTCCAGTTCCTGGGTTATCTTCTTCCGTCTTTGGATGTCAGGTGCACCCATTTCCTTCTTCATTTCCAGGTCTCTCAGCTGCTGTTGGTACAATTCCCGTTCATGCTGCCAAAACAGGGAGAAGAAGACTCACTCATTGCCTCTCTTGGTTTGCTTCTCATACCAGATCTGGACTCCTGCTGCAGGGGCAGGCACGTGCTGCCCCTCTCTCTCTCTCTGCCTCTCGGGCTGCTGCAGACCTTGGCTGGGCCCCCCTTGACGCTGCCTCTTTCCCAGCTCGCTCAGCCCATCCCAGCTTCCTTTCTGCCCTTCCCCGACCTCTGGCAGCTCCACTCCCGTGTTCCTTTGGGCACGAGCTGCCAGAACTGCAGCCAGGATCTCAAGTCAATGCTAAGCAGGATTTAGGCAGTGCCATGAGGATGTGCTGTCCATCAGGAAGGAAGGAGAGCAAACACCCTCAGCATTTCATTCCAAGGCCTTGGGGCAACAGGAGTGCTTTTCCAACACTCCTGTGTAGAGTTTCCAGGGCAGCATCCCCGAGAGCCCCACTGCCCTCTCTTGCAGCACCAATGGCCAGATCAGTCTGTCATTCCCTGCTGCCACTCAGGACGAGTTCTCCCCTTGCAGGCACACGTCCTGATCTGCATCAGCACTTGGCTTTCCTCTCTTCTCTCCCCACTGCCTGCTCTCACATGGCCAAGGCCAAACACCTTTCAATTAACAGCAAACTTGGTCTTCTCACCCCTCCTGCCAGCTCCAGATATTTAGAAATCTGAACATGGATTTGGACACCAGAAATTGCCCAAACCATGCAATGTCAATAGAGACAGTGTGGACATGGAGAACTAAAGCTTCCAGGGCACGGAACTCCAGCATGGAGGAAAATCAGCAGCCTCAGTGCTAACTGGCTTTGACATGGCTACAACATCATTTCCTCCTTATTCAGAGGAATGAAATTAGGAAAGGTAAAATGGAAAAAGGTGCTCCTTAGAACTGGCAACACAAGGGGCAAACATAGCTGGGAAATGGCCCTTTGTGGCATCTGCCATTCTCACCAGAAGATCCTTCCTTTCCTTCTCCTGACTCTCCAATTTCCTCCGAAGATATTCCATCTCCTGACGAACAGTCACAGCCTCTTTCTTCAGGGCAGTGGCCTCTTCCTTCAGGCCCGTTCTTAGAAAGATTTTCTGGTGTTCTGCCCTCCATAATGCTGCAGGAGGGAAGGGGAAAGAGAAGGGGGAAAGCAAAGTAAAGCAAACTGATGGGCATCCTGCAGAGACAATGGCACTGTCTTCTCTGCCTGACTGGGTTTGCCAAGTCTTAAGCCCACAAGATCTTCCAAACCTGAGAGAAATGAAGGAAACTTCCAGGCAGAGAAAAAAGCAGGAATGGCAGGGGCAAGGTTCAGAGGAATAGCAAAGTGTGTTTGCTCCTGGCCTTGTGCAGAGTGAGCAATCCAAGAGAGACAAAGCAGCAGGGATGCCTGTGCAGCCCTGCTCCAGAGGGGCCAATAGCCTGGAGGCTCTGGCAGGGCCCAAAGCTTGGTGGAATTGAGCTGAGGCATCCAGCTCCAGCTGCTTAGCACAGACACAGCACCTGAAAGGCACCAGCTGTGTATGGGATCAGCCACAGCAGAGCCAGTTGGCACTGCCAGCCACAGCATCGTTCTCAAGAAAAGGCTTTCACAGGCACTTGGATGGATAAATCTCATACTGGTTGTTTTTCCTGTCTGCCATCTCTGGGCACAGGCCTTTACCTCTGCATGGGATCAGAGATCCCCGCTGGTGGAACAGGATGGGGCAATGGATGGGAGAGGAGTTGTACCTTGCTGAGTTTCCTCCAACAGTGTCTGCAGCTCCTGATTGCAGGCCTTGATTTGGTTGTTGTCAGCCTCAGCCATCCTCAGCTCCATCTCCATGGCCTCACAGTGTATGGCCATGGCCTCTGCTCTTTCCTCAGAGCTCTGGAGCCTCAGACGCAGCTCAGACACCTCAGCCTCCAGCACATGCACAGCGTCCCTCAAGCTCTGTTCTCCTGCTCGGGACTTTTCCAGCTCCTGCAGCAGCTCCTTCTCTCGAGTGTCCTGCTGAGCTGCCTTCTCTGTCACTGCATCCTGCAGGGCCCCTGTCTGGAAGATGGATGCAGAGAGCCTCAGGGACTGGGCTGCTCCTGAGGCAGCAGAGCGGGCAGTAGGGAGAGCATTGAAGGAGAAATGACTTCAGGCAGAAATACACCAGAAACAGAAGGTGCAGAACCAAGGATTCCAGTGGAGACAAAGGTAGAGAAAACAGGGAAAGGGAGGCAAGAGGCACCCTTGAGGCTGCAGCTCTGAACACGGGCTGAACTGGCTGTGGTGGAAGTGCCCTGCCCAGCCTGCCATAGCCACGTCTGTGTCCCCACATTGCTCAGTGCCTGGCACAGGCACCAATCCTGTCAGGGACAGCACTGCTAACAGAGGGACAGAGAAGCTCCAGAGGAGTGTGGTGCTGCTTCTCCTCCCAGATTTCCTGCTGGGACCCAGGAGAGAATGGGAGAAAACATCGGCAGCAGACACCAGATCCAGCCTTGGCCTGAGGGTGCAGCCGCAGCAGCCCTGGGCAGAACACGGCGGCAGTGGATGCTGCTGGGAGGGGAAAGAGGTTGGGGCCCCCATGCCAAAGGTGGTGTTGTGTGTCCCTGGAGAAGAGGATGGAGTGCACAGCTTACCTGGGTGTTGAGCTCCTGCAGTTGTCCTGCACGGCTTGAAGAGAGGTGTTCAGCCTGCTGAAGAGCAGAATGAAACTGAGACAGCTGATTGTTCAGTGCCACGTTCTTTTCTTCCAGCTCTGTGAGGTGCATATTCCTTTCCTCCAGAGACTGAATCAGCCTAGAAGGGAAGCATGCAACTCATTACTAATGGTATCACATTTTATAAACTCCTATGATTTGCACCATCTTGGAGAAAACTGCTCTGTCCGATGAGGTTTGTCTAAACAACTTGGCTGTTTGTTCCCCCTGCAGTCACAGCCCAGCATGTGCCCACTCTGCTTTTGTTCCTGAAAGAACAGGGAGTTCCTGCCTACATGGCCTACCTTCTATTTGAGATGGGAATGTGAATACAAACCTAACAAAGTCCTGCAATGAAGACATTAGGGGAGAGGGAGAATTTTCTTCTGACTAACCAGGCTCCAAGGGGAAGAGGTTTGGTCAACATGGAAGAGACATTTCCTTCCCCCATCTTGTATGTCCAGGTGGGAGGAGCAGCACCCTACAGCCAGGGGATGTCTGGGAAGTTCCCTGAGATTTACCAGCACCCATCCTACTTTCAGCTGGAGGAACAAAGGCCCAAGGCAGAAGTGGCAACAGAGGCTTGGAGCTCAAGCTGATGGAAGATGCAGAAACCTCCAGGCAAGCAAGAGTGCTCTGCCTTTCCTTTGTCTTCTTCTTGGAAGAAGAATCCTGTGGCACTGAAGACTGGCTTGACTTGATCAGCTGGAGGAGCCCCCCTAACCTTGCTCAGGTTTCTTGCATTCTTTGCACAGTCAGTAACACCTGTGAGTGTGGAGGGTGGCAGGGACCCTGCTTGAGCCCCTCCAGGCACCGGGGGGCATTTTATCAGGAACAATGCACCAGAGACATTCTTGTTTCTCGGGTGCCTCCCAGGGCAATCTCCCAGGGCTGGATCAGCACTCAGGGCCTTAAGAAGGTTCAGCCCAGCAAAGGCATCAGATGCCAGGCTGATCAGATCCCAAAGGATTCAAGTTACAGCAGCCAAGGTGGAGCTGATGGATGTAGCCAGCTCCTTACACTGCAGCTCCAGCACTGTTAACACACCCACCTAACCTAACCTAACCTAACTTAACCTAACCTAACCTAACCTAACAGCACAACACTCCCTAGAGGGAAAGAGCTACCCCGAAAGCCTTTGTCTTCAGAAAAAAACTAACTGAAGGCTTAAAATGTTAGAGAATGAACACAACATACAGATAATGAGATGTGTCTTCATGGAGACTTCAGAATCTGCCACTTAGGAAATGCTGCCAGAGCCCCAGGCAGGTGCAAAGATGGCAAAGAGGGAATGCATTCACCACATTGCAGAGTCCCACAGGCTTTCATTTACCTGTCATTTTCTCTCTTTAGGGAAGTCGCAAAAGCATGCAGTTCTGAATTTTGCATTGCCACTTCTTCCCATTGTTTCGATTCCCTCTCCATTATCTGTAGCTGTACTTGGAGCTCCTTCTTCTCTTGTTCTGCCCCCTCCAGCCTCTTCTGGATGTTTTCAGTCTCCAGCATCTTCTGCCGTGACTCTTCCTGCGCCTCACTCACATCTTGCTGGGCTCTCTGGACTGTGCTTTCCAGGAACTCTCGGGAGGCTGCCAGCTGAGATGTCAACTCTTCCACCTCCAGTCAAACAGAACAAAGCAGTCAGAGGTGACAGCCACAGCCTGCTACTGTCAGCCACAGTAGAGGCCATGAGGAAAGGGAAAGGACAACTTTCCATTTCTCCCTGTCCTGAAAGCACCAGATTCACAATGGATATGGACAACTTGGTTAAGTCTCTAAGTGGCCCGCTATGGGCACCTAAAACAGCACCTCCAAAACCAAGGCTAGCAAGAAGAGGCCAGCAGGAGTCCATGCTGATGGTTGCTGGCCAACAGCCCAGAGGACTGGCCCAGCTGTCCAGGAGGCAGCAGCTGAGATTCAGTAGAGCACTGAGTGTCCTCCAGAGCAGCTGCCATGGAGCCCCCACAGCATGAGGCAGCCCCAGGGATCAGCCCATCAGCTGCTGCTCTGCCATGGAAAAACAAGAAGGCCACAGAGTCCTCCCTGGGTGACTGCAGTGCCACTGCTGTTTCACTCACCTGCTTTTGTACAGCATCCCTCTGCTCAAGGAGGACATTCATCTCCTCTCTGATGCTCTGAAGCTCTTCATTGTGCCTCCTCTGCTCTGCCTGGATTTCAGTATGAGCTTCCTGCAGCTCAGCTTGCAGCTTTGCCTTGATGGTCTGGCAACAAAATGCAGAACAAATTCTTGGGACCTGCCCTCAGGCTCAGATTTTTGCACTTGCTGTCTCGAAATCCCATTTATTCAGCTACTCCTTCTGGCTTCTCGACCCAGCTCTACTTGCACTGCAAGCCCTCCTTCCTGGGGCTGAGCTCTGGAGCTTACCAGGCTCTGTGCTCCCACAGCCTGAGGCAGCCCTTGCCCCCTCAGTCCCAGGAGCTGCCTTTTGTGCCCTTGTCCCTGCCCTGCACTCCATTCCCTGCCTACTCAGACTTACCTGTCCCTTCTCTTGCTGCTCTTTCACCTCCTGCCTGAGCTGCTGGACCTGCTGGCACGCTTGGCTGAGATCTCCCCGAATTTGGACCAGTGCCTCTGTTAAAGCCGTCTTCTCATACTGCTCTTCCTGCAGCAACTGCACAGAAGCAAAGAGCAGAGGGTTTCACACTTGCCTGCAACATCTGTGTGGCAAGAGGCAAAGACGGATGGGCTCACGCGCCCTCAGAGCACTTGGCTGCTGCTCCCCTGGGCCACTGTCTGCCCCGGGGAGCCACAGCTGCCCAGGAAGTGACTTAAACCACAGCCCAGAAGACATCTCTGGGATACTCTTCAGAAATACTCCAGACAAGTCATTAAACTAATTTTTCTCATCCTTCTCAGCATTCCTCAGGAGCCCTGTGCAGAGCCAGCCAGTGCCACCTCGCAGGCAGCAGAGGACAAGGAGCACCTGTGCTCTGGGCTCAAAGGTTCACAGCATCTGCCCTATGCAGCTCTGATACCCTGGGCTGCAAAAGCCTCTGCCACTGTTACCTTGGAGCTGCTGTGTCAGGCCCTGCTGCCTTGCCTGGGACCTGACAGCTCCTTGCCAACAAACATCCCTACTCCAAACGCGATGTTGTGACCCAAAAATACTGCATCTTCCACATCTGCCAATACAATTTACTCTAAGCACCAGCAGTGCAGCTGCTGCTGCTCAGATCTCCTGGTACAAAACTCTGCTGGGTTTAGTCCGTCGCCCTGCTCACCTGCTCCATTCCTTCCCACACCAAATCCAAATCCCCACGTGTTGCCATGATCTTGTGTGGGCACAGGAGAAGCAGCTCCCCATGCCCAGCATTTGGCCTGCAGCTGATTTGAACAGCAAACTCCAGAGCTGTAGCAGTCATTCTGGGCGTGCCAGGAAACAATCTGGCAGTCAATGGTCTCTGGCTGGGGCCAGGCAGACAGACAAGGCTGCCTGCTGCAGCCTGGGCTGCTTTGGCCAAGTAGGCCTGGACTGACAGGGATACAGAGTCCCACTTCTTTATGGGAAACGTCACTGGAATTCTTCAGGGACATTGGAGTGGACTGAAGGTCAGTGCCTCTGCCTACCTGGAGATGAGACTGGCCCATGCAGTTGTCAGGAGATTCTCCCTGCAGGATCACTAACTTTTTCTTCAAAGTCCCTTTGGCCACTTCACTCTTCCTCAGTGCAGAAATCTGGAGTTGTCCATTCTCTGTCCCTTTGATTTCTTCTGTTCCTCTCTTCTTCAAGGCAGCAGCAGTCCCATGGTCCAACTCTTCTTGCATGTCTTCCCTCTCCACTTCCAGTTCCTGGGTTATCTTCTTCCGTCTTTGGATGTCAGGTGCACCCATGTCCTTCTTCATTTCCAGGTCTCTCAGCTGCTGTTGGTACAATTCCCGTTCATGCTGCCAAAACAGGGAGAAGAAGACTCACTCATTGCCTCTCTTGGTTTGCTTCTCATACCAGATCTGGACTCCTGCTGCAGGGGCAGGCACGTGCTGCCCCTCTCTCTCTCTCTGCCTCTCGGGCTGCTGCAGACCTTGGCTGGGCCCCCCTTGACGCTGCCTCTTTCCCAGCTCGCTCAGCCCATCCCAGCTTCCTTTCTGCCCCTCCCCGACCTCTGGCAGCTCCACTCCCGTGTTCCTTTGGGCACGAGCTGCCAGAACTGCAGCCAGGATCTCAAGTCAATGTTAAGCAGGATTTAGGCAGTGCCATGAGGATGTGCTGTCCATCAGGAAGGAAGGAGAGCAAACACCCTCAGCATTTCATTCCAAGGCCTTGGGGCAACAGGAGTGCTTTTCCAACACTCCTGTGTAGAGTTTCCAGGGCAGCATCCCCGAGAGCCCCACTGCCCTCTCTTGCAGCACCAATGGCCAGATCAGTCTGTCATTCCCTGCTGCCACTCAGGACGAGTTCTCCCCTTGCAGGCACACGTCCTGATCTGCATCAGCACTTGGCTTTCCTCTCTTCTCTCCCCACTGCCTGCTCTCACATGGCCAAGGCCAAACACCTTTCAATTAACAGCAAACTTGGTCTTCTCACCCCTCCTGCCAGCTCCAGATATTTAGAAATCTGAACATGGATTTGGACACCAGAAATTGCCCAAACCATGAAATGTCAATGGAGACAGTGTGGACATGGAGAACTAAAGCTTCCAGGGCACGGAACTCCAGCATGGAGGAAAATCAGCAGCCTCAGTGCTAACTGGCTTTGACATGGCTACAACATCATTTCCTCCTTATTCAGAAGAATGCAATTAGGAAAGTTAAACTGGAAAAAGGTGCTCCTTAGAACTGGTAACACAGGGTGCAAACATAGCTGGGAAATGGCCCTTTGTGGTATCTGCCATTCTCACCAGAAAATCCTTCCTTTCCTTCTCCTGGCTCTCCAATTTCCTCTGCAGTGATTCCATCTCCTGACGAAGTGTCACAGCCTCTTCCTTCAAGGCAGTGGCCTCCTCCTTCAGGCCCGTACTTAGAAAGATCTTCTGCTGTTCTGCCCTCCATACTGCTGCAGGAGGGAAAGGGAAAGAGAAGGGGAAAAGCAAAGTAAAGCAAACTGATGGACACCCTGCAGAGACAACAGCACTGTCTTCTCTGCCTGACTGGGTTTGCCAGGCCCTAAACCTCCAAGAGCTCCCGAAACTTACAGAAATGAAGGAAACTTACAGGCAGAGAAAAAAGCAGGAATGGCAGGGGCAAGGTTCACAGGAATAGCAAAGTGTGTTTGCTCTTGGCCTTGTGCAGAGTGAACAATCCAAGAGAGACAAAGCAGCAGGGATGCCTGTGCAGCCCTGCTCCAGAGGGGCCAATAGCCTGGAGGCTCTGGCAGGGCCTGGAGCAGGAGAGAATTTGCCTCAGGCATCCAGCTCCAGCTGCTTAGCACAGACACAGCACCTGAAAGGCACCAGCTGTGTATGGGATCAGCCACAGCAGAGCCAGTTGGCACTGCCAGCCACAGCATCGTTCTCAAGAAAAGGCTTTCACAGGCACTTGGATGGAAAAATCTCATACTGGTTGTTTTTCCTGTCTGCCATCTCTGGGCACAGGCCTTTACCTCTGCATGGGATCAGAGATCCCCGCTGGTGGAACAGGATGGGGCAATGGATGGGAGAGAAGTTGTACCTTGCTGAGTTTCCTCCAACAGTGTCTGCAGCTCCTGATTGCAGGCCTTGATTTGGTTGTTGTCAGCCTCAGCCATCCTCAGCTCCATCTCCATGGCCTCACAGTGTGTGGCCATGGCCTCTGCTCTTTCCTCAGAGCTCTGGAGCCTCAGACGCAGCCCAGACATCTCAACCTGCAGCACATGCACAGCGTCCCTCAAGCTCTGTTCTCCTGCTCGGGACTTTTCCAGCTCCTGCAGCAGCTCCTTCTCTCGAGTGTCCTGCTGAGCTGCCTTCTCTGTCACTGCATCCTGCATAGCCTGGATCTGGAAGATGGATGCAGAGAGCCTCAGGGACTGGGCTGCTCCTGAGGCAGCAGAGCGGGCAGTAGGGAGAGCATTGAAGGAGAAATGACTTCAGGCAGAAATACACCAGAAACAGAAGGTGCAGAACCAAGGATTCCAGTGGAGACAAAGGTAGAGAAAACAGGGAAAGGGAGGCAAGGGACACCCTTGAGGCTGCAGCTCTGAACACGGGCTGAACTGGCTGTGGTGGAAGTGCCCTGCCCAGCCTGCCATAGCCACGTCTGTGTCCCCACATTGCTCAGTGCCTGGCACAGGCAGCAATCCTGTCAGGGACAGCACTGCTAACAGAGGGACAGAGAAGCTCCAGAGGAGTGTGGTGCTGCTTCTCCTCCCAGATTTCCTGCTGGGACCCAGGAGAGAATGGGAGAAAACATCGGCAGCAGACACCAGATCCAGCCTTGGCCTGAGGGTGCAGCCGCAGCAGCCCTGGGCAGAACACGGCGGCAGTGGATGCTGCTGGGAGGGGAAAGAGGTTGGGGCCCCCATGCCAAAGGTGGTGTTGTGTGTCCCTGGAGAAGAGGATGGAGTGCACAGCTTACCTGGGTGTTGAGCTCCTGCAGTTGTCCTGCACGGCTTGAAGAGAGGTGTTCAGCCTGCTGAAGAGCAGAATGAAACTGAGACAGCTGATTGTTCAGTGCCACGTTCTTTTCTTCCAGCTCTGTGAGGTGCATATTCCTTTCCTCCAGAGACAGAATCAGCCTAGAAGGGAAGCATGCAACTCATTACTAATGGTATCACATTTTATAAACTCCTATGATTTGCACCATCTTGGAGAAAACTGCTCTGTCCGATGAGGTTTGTCTAAACAACTTGGCTGTTTGTTCCCCCTGCAGTCACAGCCCAGCATGTGCCCACTCTGCTTTTGTTCCTGAAAGAACAGGGAGTTCCTGCCTACATGGCCTACCTTCTATTTGAGATGGGAATGTGAATACAAACCTAACAAAGTCCTGCAATGAAGACATTAGGGGAGAGGAAGAATTTTCTTCTGACTAACCAGGCTCCAAGGGGAAGAGGTTTGGTCAACATGGAAGAGACATTTCCTTCCCCCATCTTGTATGTCCAGGTGGGAGGAGCAGCACCCTACAGCCAGGGGATGTCTGGGAAGTTCCCTGAGATTTACCAGCACCCATCCTACTTTCAGCTGGAGGAACAAAGGCCCAAGGCAGAAGTGGCAACAGAGGCTTGGAGCTCAAGCTGATGGAAGATGCAGAAACCTCCAGGCAAGCAAGAGTGCTCTGCCTTTCCTTTGTCTTCTTCTTGGAAGAAGAATCCTGTGGCACTGAAGACTGGCTTGACTTGATCAGCTGGAGGAGCCCCCCTAACCTTGCTCAGGTTTCTTGCATTCTTTGCACAGTCAGTAACACCTGTGAGTGTGGAGGGTGGCAGGGACCCTGCTTGAGCCCCTCCAGGCACCGGGGGGCATTTTATCAGGAACAATGCACCAGAGACATTCTTGTTTCTCGGGTGCCTCCCAGGGCTGGATCAGCACTCAGGGCCCTAAGAAGTTTAAGGACAGCAAAGGCATCAGGTGCCAGGCTGATCAGATCCCAAAGGCTTCAAGTTACAGCAGCCAAGGTGGAGCTGATGGATGTAGCCAGCTCCTTACACTGCAGCTCCAGCACTGTTAACACACCCACCTAACCTAACCTAACAGCACAACACTCCCTAGAGGGAAAGAGCTACCCCAAAAGCCTTTGTCTTCAGAAAAAAACTAACTGAAGGCTTAAAATGTTAGAGAATGAACACAACATACAGATAATGAGATGTGTCTTCATGGAGAGTTCAGAATCTGCCACTTAGGAAATGCTGCCAGAGCCCCAGGCAGGTGCAAAGATGGCAAAGAGGGAATGCATTCACCACATTGCAGAGTCCCACAGGCTTTCATTTACCTGTCATTTTCTCTCTTTAGGGAAGTTGCAAAAGCATGCAGTTCTGAATTTTGCATTGCCACTTCTTCCCATTGATTCCATTCCCTCTCCATTATCTGTAGCTGTACTTGGAGCTCCTTCTTCTCTTGTTCTGCCCCCTCCAGCCTCTTCTGGATGTTTTCAGTCTCCAGCATCTTCTGCCGTGACTCTTCCTGCGCCTCACTCACATCGTGCTGGGCTCTCTGGACTGTGCTTTCCAGGAACTCTCGGGAGGCTGCCAGCTGAGATGTCAACTCTTCCACCTCCAGTCAAACAGAACAAAGCAGTCAGAGGTGACAGCCACAGCCTGCTACTGTCAGCCACAGTAGAGGCCATGAGGAAAGGGAAAGGACAACTTTCCATTTCTCCCTGTCCTGAAAGCACCAGATTCACAATGGATATGGACAACAAGTCTCTCTAAGTGGCCCGCTATGGGCACCTAAAACAGCACCTCCCAAACCAAGAAGAGGCCAGCAGGAGTCCATGTTGATGGTTGCTGGCCAACTGGCCCAGCTGTCCAGGAGGCAGCAGCTAAGATTCAGCAGAGCACTGAGTGTCCTTCAGAGCTGCTGCCATGGAGCCCCCACAGCATGAGGCAGCCCCAGGGATCAGCCCATCAGCTGCTGCTCTGCCATGGAAAAGCAAGAAGGCTGCGGAGTCCTCCCTGGGTGACTGCAGTGCCACTGCTGTTTCACTCACCTGATTTTTCTCATTCTTGTCAGCATTCCTGCTATACCCTCCCTGTGCCCACAAAAGAAAAGTCCTACAATCTCACTTTGGCACTGAACACCTACCAGCACACACCAGAAGGGGAGTGGTAGGAGAACAGTGAAGAATCTCTGAGGTATGTCAGAAAAACAGAACACAAGAGCAGCACAAAAATCTCAGCTTAAAGCTGATGTTTCTGCCTGGCTTCCTATGAGAGGGCTCATTCCTGGTCCCAAAGACAGACCCGATCACCTTTCACCTGCCCAAATTCAATGGAGAAGACATGGAGGACATGCTCCACAGAGCCCCCATAGCCTGCCATCTCCACAGCTCCAGCCTTGCAAAAAATTACACCAGTTCTCCCTTCAGAACCATTACCTGTCGCTTGGCATTTTCAAATCTAATTTGTTCGTCTTGTTGTTGGGCCTGCAGGGTGGCAACTTTCTGCCTCAGCTCAAGCAGCACCTTCTCGTGTTCCCGCTCTCTCTTTGCCTTCTCTTCTTCCCATTGCTCCAGCATCTCCTGCAACTCTGCATGGTGTCTTTCTTGCTCATTTTTCTGAGGAGGGGAGAAAAATTTTCAAGATGAAGTTGCAGGCAAGCTCCTTGCTGAAAGATGTGAAGCTTCATCCATCCCACAAACCCCAACCTGAAAAGACAACAGCACTGGCTTTCTGCACTCCAGAAACCACGTCCTGTCAGGGAATTTAAAAGGAGGCTCAGCAGCTGCAAGAATCACAGCCTCATGGAATCATTTCTGTTGGGAAAAACCTTCACAAGCATTGAGCCCAAGCACTCACAAAAGGAGGTGTCACCTTCCCCTCCCTGATGCCCCAGCCACAAGGACTGAAGGACCAGGGGCCTGTTCCATTGGCTTCCAAGCCAAACCTAATCCCTGTGTCAGTCATGGAGGCACAGCAAGAAAGGACCTGAGTTCCCACTCCTGCAGCCAGAAGCACTGATGGCATCTGCTCCACGTTGGCATCTGCTCCATGTTGGCATCTGCTCCACGTTGGCATCTGCTCCGTGGCAGGAGGGACTCAGGGATGATCCTGCCCTGGGCTGCCACACTTTGGGTGGGCACTGCCCAACCTGCTCTGGAACTCGTCTCACGCCCTCACTGGAGCCGTGGCTGCATTTACTGTCCCAGCACCATCCTGGGGGGCTTCACACACCTCCAAGTCTGAGCTGCTGGCTCTGCTGCCCAGCCCAGCAGCAAGAGGCCTCTGGCAGAGGATTGCTGCCCTTTCTCACCCTCAGGCTCTGCTTGTGCTGAACCTTCCCACAGGCCCAGCTTGGACAATTCAGAAGCATATTGTCCCCTACCAGGTCTTGCAGGAGCTTGTTTATTTCCATTTGCTTGGCTGTTCCCTGAAGCCTGAGGCTTTCTTCACACCGATTCTCTGCCTGCAAGAGCTGCTGAGCTCTCTCTTCTTGTTCCTTTCTCCTGAGAGCTCTTTCTGCTTTCAGCTCTCGTTGCAGGAATTTCACTTGTCCTGCAAACATCACCAACAGCAGGAGTCAGAGTCTTTACTGACTTTACTGACCTCAGGCCCTTTCAGAGCCTCCAGCCCCACCACTCCTCAGAAGCCCTGTGGACAGAAGTGGCTTTACAGGGTGCTGAGCTTCTCTCAGCAGGGGTGGCACCACAACAAAGCACACGAGGTCCTCACCTTCTACCACTGCCTTGGCCTGTGTGACTGTGAGCACTTGAGCCTTCAGATGGTTCCTGCTCATCTCCAGCTGAGATATCTGCTGCTGAGCAGCAGACAGGCTGGATTCCAGGATGTCCTTTGCTGACCTACAAGTTGCAAATACAGAGAGACATGAGCTGCTTGCTCCTGACACCCACAGCTGGTTATTCCAGGACAACAAGGCTCAAGATCCCCACACATCAGTGTGGAAATTGGGTCACATGGAAACTCGTCCAGAGAAGGCACTTTTGTGCCATTTCCATAGCAAAGCAGGGCCCTCTGAGGGAGTGCCCTGGCCTTCCTTATGGCCTGGCACAGCACACACAGCCCAGCCCAACTCGACCTCAACAGCCAAAGCTTCACTTGCTGTTCCTGACCTATGACACTGGGGAGCTGTGCCTGGACAGGATGGGCTGACGAGCAAAGGCTCAGCCTCTGCTCACAGCCCTTCTGTCATCAGCACTTGCAAGCTGCTCTGCAGGGGGACAGAACAGACTCCTGTCCTGCCCGACTCCTGACTTTTTAATGCTCTTGAAAATGGACATAAAGGTACATCATCTTCCAGACACCGTGTATTTAAGAGACTTCAGAACTACTTGGCATGGTGCAGAAAAATCTCATGGTCATGGCAGCACTTGTAAAAAATACCAACACCCTTTTGTCTGAACAATAACTACCTGAATTCAGAGACTGCTGTTTAAACTCATGCAAGGTCAAGGAGTAGGCTTGCCACCTTTATTTTAGTGTTGTTGGCTAAGCAGGCAGTAGCCCAAGTGACTTGTCCTTCTTTACAGAGTGAGAGGGACCATGCAAAGGGACCTTGGTGGGTTTGGCAGGTGGATGCCCATCAACAATCAGCAAGAATCCCCAGAGGTCATTGAGGATTCCAAAGAGCTTTCCCTGCTGCTCTCTAACCAGCTCCAGCACCTGGCCCACACTTCTCAAGAGTGGGCTTGGAAGCAGAAAGCCTCAAGACTTTCAGCAGGAGCCTCTGGCTTCACCCAGAATGGCAGCAAGCAACAAGGGAAAACATACAGGACTTCCCCTTCTAGAACAAAACACACCCAACGTCCCCAGGTAAGAGCCTGGAATGCTCAAGATGGAGCTTCAGTTCTGAAGACCAGGATCTTGTGAAGCTACTTGGTAAGGAACGAGGGATGCCCAGAATAAGGAACCAAACCTAAGAGAAACTTGGTTTCACTCAACATCTGCATGCTTTAACTACTACTCAATTCAGGGCTGGGTGGCTTGCTTTTGACTTCCCCCAGGAGTGTGCTTGGCAGCACAAACAGGAGCCCAAGGCTGACGAGAGTTTTGCTGGTTTTAGATGTCAGAAAAATAACCTTCATATTGTGACTTTTTTTTATTTTGAGACACTTCCATTTTATGTCCATGGAATGTAAAAACATCTGAAAGACTCTGCTCCCTGCCTTTACCTGGTCTCTGCCAGCTGCTTGCAAAGCTCTTGTCGCTGCTGCTCCAGAGCTGCCAGTTGTCCCTTAAGGGCAGCCTTCTCCTGGCCCAGCAGCTCCTTCTCTCTGCGCACCTGGGCCAGAGCGTGCCCTTGGCCAAAGGATTGCCGGCGCAGCTGCTCCAGAGCCCTGCTGGATGACTCTTGCTCCTGGGAAACCTGGAAACAGGACAAGGTCCAGCTTGAGCCCTTCCTCAGGAGCCCTGTGCAGAGCCAGCCAGTGCCACCTCGCAGGCAGCCAGAGGACAAGGAGCACCTGTGCTCTGGGCTCAAAGGTTCACAGCATCTGCCCTATGCAGCTCTGATACCCTGGGCTGCAAAAGCCTCTGCCACTGTTACCTTGGAGCTGCTGTGTCAGGCCCTGCTGCCTTGCCTGGGACCTGACAGCTCCTTGCCAACAAACATCCCTACTCCAAACGCGATGTTGTGACCCAAAAACACTGCATCTTCCTCAAGTGACACTTGGCAAACAAAATTTCTATTAGGATCTATTTCAGCACTGGACATTTTCAGGAAGGTTGGGGAAAGCAATCTTGCTCCCTGAAGCACAGGAAAATACACAGGATTTCCCCAGCTAGAACAAAACCCCCATCAAAATGTCACCTCCTCACTTGTTCAGAGCAGCTCTCTGCAACAAGGGGATGCTTGGCAGGGAAATGGTTCTTGTGGTGAGCAGACATTTAGTGACTGATGGAAGTCTGGCTGATGTGGCCAATGCAGCTGTCTTGGTGCAGCAATTCACACCAACAATACCACTTACTTGTCTTACACAGAGAAGGTGTCTAATGGCCCTTGCTGCTATTCAAGCCAGATGACTAAACCATGTTTTTGAGCTCTTTTCTTCAAAAGCAAAATCTCTGCTGTGTATTTGCCAAACCTACCACATACCCCAGAACGGAGACTGTCTGAGAGGGACCATCAGAAACAAACCCTTCTCTTGCAGCTATCCTGTAACACCCAATCCAAACCTCTCCTGGCACAGCTTGGGGCCGTTTCCTCGTGTCCTGTCCCTTGCTCCCTGGGAGCAGAGCCCAACCCTCAGCTGCTGCACCTTCCTGTCACAGGAAGTTGTAGAGAGCAAGAAGGTGCCCCCTGAGCCTCCTTTTCTCCAGGCTGAGCCCCCCCAGCTCCCTCAGCTGCTCCTTGTCAAACCTGTGCTCCAGACTCTTCCCCAACTCCATCCCCTGTTTTAGAGGCTCTGTGGCTGCCCAAAGCAACAAATTTTGCAGAAGCAGGCAACACTTTGCTGATGAACATGCATATCCCTGGCTAAAAAATGTGTGTGTCATCTTGAGGCAGGTGTGCACAGCAGTGTCCCTGTCTTCTACTGCCAGAAACAGCATCTGGGCTGATCTGGCTGGCACAACTCCCACTCCCACAGGTGCTGCCTAGCAATGAGGTGTCCAGAGCCATGGTAACATCATCCCTCCTTTGCTCCAGCAGATCCCTCTGAAGCTGCAATTCCTCCAGTGTCTGCCTCTTGACTTCCAGCTCGTTCTGCAATGAGGGGTCTTCTCCCTCCAGTGCAGGCTCCACTGTACAAGAAGGGCCAAGACAAGTTTTCAAGGGAAAACCCGTCCCATTTCCTAAACCAACCTCCATCCTGTACTGCTGCTGGGCCTTTTCCACCTGGGCTGATGCTTCCTTCCACTGCTCGGTGTTCCTTTGACGCAGCCACAAGGCTCCTGGCTCTGGGATTCCGATGCATTGCTGCAGCTTTTCCCTGGACTTCCCAACGTTTTTGCAGCAACTGCAGAGACAAGGCTCAGTCAGAAGAACAAAGAGGCCTCAAGAGTCACTGATCCCATTTCCAGCACTCCAGGCTGGAGCAGGGGGCAGTGGGCTAAGGAAGACCTTGCTCTTTCCCTCCCAAGGAAATCCTCCAGAGGCAAAGGGAAAGGAAGGCAGGATTTTGCCTTCCTTCAGTGAGAAGCAGTGGCTGGGCAGGGGCACGCAAAGAACAGAATTCAGGGAAGCGGTATGGTGAGAAGAAGGAGTCTTCTATTCCAACATGGCTGTGCATGTCCCACACAGCCTTAGGAGTCATGAAAAGCCCTGACAGGACTTTGCTCAAGAGCCACACATGGTAGGGCAGGTGATTTCTTCACCCAGGAACCTCTGAACTCCCAGACCTAGAAGCAGATTGCCTCTGGAATGCAGGAGGAGGAGGAGGAGGAAATGCTCACCCTATGATTTCTTCTACCAGATTCTCCATCTGCTCATAGTGGCTTGTGGCCATTTGGGTTTCTTCATCCATTTTATCAATACGTTGCTGCACACGCTTACAATTCCCTGAGAGTTCCCGAAGCAATCCAAAGGGATCCTGTTTATCAGTGGATGTCAGAGTTGAGAGGATGCTGCCAGGATTGTCAGTGTAGATGATGGAATGGGCCATGCTGTCACCGTCGTCTATCAGCGCCTGAAAGCCCACATCCAGCTGTTAGTCAGGCATTCTCTTCCTATTCCAAAGTACCACTGAGATGCCTCTTCTGATCCCACAAGAACCAGTGTCCATTCAGTTTCAAAATCCCAGCCAGCTCAGCACAGTTTACTCACCTCAGGGGCTCGGGAGGATCGTCCCTGGTGAGAAAGTCCTCGAGCTCCCTGCAAGAGCACAGGGAAGAGCACACTCAGACTGCATGCCTGCCCCCAAGGCAGTCACCTCTAAGTGCTTCCCAGCCTGTCCCAGAGAGCAGCAATTCCAGCTGAGCTCTTCCTCCCCTCCTTGGGAATATTTTCAGCCCAGTAGTTTGACAGCAGCACAAACAAACATGCTGAAATGTGTCTCATCATTTCTAAGGACACCAAAATGGGCATTGCCCGGAGACCCATCCAACCTGGCCTTGAACACTCCCAGGGATCCAGTGGCAGCCACAGCTTCCCTGGGCAACCTATGCCAGGGCCCCAGCACCCTGACAGGGCAGAATTCCCTGCAAATATCCTATCCATCCCTGCCCTGTCTCAGTGGGAAGCCATTTTCCCTCGTCCTGTCATTGCAGGCCCCTGCCTTAAGTCGCTGTCCAGCTCTCTTGCAGGCCCTTCCTTCATGCATTGATAGGGGCTCTAAGATCACCCTGGAACCTTCTCCCACCTGGACAACCCCAACTCTTGCCTCCTTTGCCCTTGGCACAAGTACTCCAGATTTTGGGAGCATCTTCTTATTATCCCCATGGCCTCTCCTAGGCCACTGGGGATCATCTCAGAAATGTCTGAGAGAAACCCATGTTTGCCTCTGGGAAGCGCTGAGGCTGCACTGTAAATTAGGCTGAGGGGAAGGCGATGACCCTTGTTTGTGCCCATGGCCTCAATGGTGGGACAAGGATGGAGGAGGAGGAGATGTGGCTGTGCTCTGGGATGGCCAGGTGCCCCCCATTCCCTCCCAGGCCTGACCCCACAGCAAGCACCAAAGCTGCTGGAGCTCTGGAACAGCAACTGTTAAACCCTTGTTATTCCCAAAGGGAACCCTTCCCTGAGGCTCAGCCCAGGCCCACCCAGGCCCCTGCAGGGCTTGGCACAAGGAGAGCAGTGGCTTTCTCACTCACCCGTCGCGAGTCCATCCGCTCCTTGGAACGAGCAGTGTCCAGAGTGCAGTGTCCAAAGGCCCTTGGCCTTTGCAGGGTTTAACCCTTAATGTCTAAAGGCCCTTGGCCTTCGCAGGGTTGAACCCCAGGGTCAAAAGGCCTTGGCCTTTGCAGGGTCCAAACCCAAATCTCCAAAGGTTCTTGGCCTTTGTAGGGTCAATAGCACACAGGATCAAAGTGCTGTTGGCCGTCGCAAGGTCCAAGCCCCAATGCTCATGAGCTGTCGACAGCTCCAGGGTCCAAACCCTAATAACCAAGAGCTCTGGATTGTTGCCGGGGTGCAACCCCCAACATTCCATGGACTGTTGACGGTTGCCAGGGTCTGGATCCCAACATTCCAGGGACTGTTGGAGCGGCCCTCCCTGGCTCTCCCCCCATCCCAGCTCCCTGCTGGCCCTGGCACCTGCCCTGCCTCCCCCATTTCCCCACAGCCCTGCTGGGCAGCTGGGCAGGGACATGGCTCATAACATGAGTTCCAAGTTGCTGCTCCAGGCAGCACCAGTTTTAAGGCTCAGCATTCTCAAGACCCACATGCTCTTATGGGATGCACTTAGTTCCTGAGTCACAGGAATTCTTCTGTCTTCCCTGACCAAGGGGAGATGTAAGGAAAAGCCTAAAAAGGTTCTTGGTGTTTCTAAGTATTCATGGAAAGTAAAGCTTTGCCTTTAGAACAGCCACCTGAGGAAGAAAAATGGTGTTTCAGGAACTTTTCAAATTCCTACACAGAAATGCCTAGAGCTGCAGTGTTTAAGGCTCATAAAATCGATTAAGAATCCTGAGACAGCCACAAGTGCATTTTTTTTCTGCTCTGCTCTCTGTTTGGTAATATATCACTAGGTCTTCTTGGCAGAAGAAAAGTCTTGCTGCTTACATCAAAGATTCCTCACTAGGAACAGACCTTCAAGAACCAAATGGATCTGCTTGGAAAAGCTTGGGCAGGTGTTCTTTGCCCTCATCTTTGATAGCGTTTGTCTGTGTCCTAGGGAGGATTTCTGTGCCCCAGTTGACAGGAGCTGCCTTCTGAGCAGGGCACAAATCCTCTGTGCACAAGAGCTGCACCTGCCTTCTCCAGGGCCTGTCTCTCCAGAGACTGATGGCCCAAGGATGTCACTGCCAAGTTAAGATTCAGAGACTGATGCAGCTTCAAGTCTCTGCTTCCACAAGAGCAGCTTTGGGCTCCTTGAGCACAGCTGCAAAGGAGCAGGACAGCTCCTGGTGAAGGTCTGATAGCCCCTGGCTGGTCCTTGAACAGCTCTCAATGTAGTTCTGCCGGTGCTGTCGGTCTCGGGCCAGCTGTGACTGCAGCAGGGACACCTGAAAGAGGCACAAGGCCCGGCTCAGACAAGCCCACGCTGGCAGCAGCATCCACAGCCCCACAGTACCGGCTGTCAGGGCAGACACAGCCTCCAATTGCAGCCCTCACCAACACTCTGCCCTTGGGGAAGGGGAAAGGAACAGGCTCCCAGACTGGCCCCGAACAGAGCTCAGATGATCAACAAGTCCGGTCCAAGGCTGCCAAACCCTTCCCACGTACATCCCTCAGCCCCCACAGGTCTAGCAGAGAGAGTTCCAACAGCAGCGAGGAACCCAACTCTGATTTCCAAAGGACGCATTTGGGCCACTGAGCCCTTGCTCCACAGGCTGTGCATCAGCAGGAGGGCTACTGCTGCTCCCCTGAGCTGCTGGAGAACTCTTCTCCTTGAGCTGCTGGACAGCCAGCCCAGGCCTGAGGGGAATGTTGTCCTTGGTCTTTTTTGGTGATTTCTTGAGGCATTTTAGCACCCAAAGCCCCATTTTACAGCTCCGTCTTTTTTAATTATTCATTAAATATGGCTTTAACTGAATTATATGTGCCCACATTTATTATGCTTCTACAGCATTTAATTTTGAGGGATTCTCAAATGGGTTTGGGGGGTTTTCTTGTTTTTGCCAGGTTTTAGTGCAGTCTGCCTTTTCAACCTTCCACTGTTTAAATATATCTAAAAGATAGCCTGAAACATTTCATACTTATTGGAATTTATTCCATTTTTGTCAGTTTTGTTGAAATTTGGAGGAGGTTTTGAGGCTTTTCCCAGCCAGCCAATGACTGAGGGCAGTTTGGCTGAGGCGGGAACCCTCAGCCCCGCCCCCGTCCCGCGCAGCCAATCCCTGAGGGCACTTTTCCCTGCCCGCGGTTTGGGCGGGAGCCGCCCCCCCCATTGTCAATCACTGAGGGGGTTCGGCTGAGGCGGGAACTTCTCCCCGGCCTCCCCTCGCCGGTCACTGCCGCCCCTCCCTCCCCTGCCTCCCTCCCAGTGGCTCCTTGTGACTCTGAATTTTCCCCAGCTGCCCCAGTCTGGACTGGTTTGGACTGGCTTATTCTACCCGCTCCCCAGGTAGAGGAGCTCCTCTACCCCCAGCGCCCAGAGCATACAAGTCATGTCGCTAGAGCTTCCTGACCACAAAGGAGACAGAGGAGTCCTGTAAAAGTCCTGTGATTCGAACAAAGGGAAAGAGTCCATTAGGCGTGTCTCCAATGGGATCTCTCTGAATCAGTTGGAGCAAGAAGCCTTCTTTTCTTCTCATTCCTTTTCCCTGTTGGCTGGGGTACTTGGAAGGTGCTCGAGACATCCTGATCCACCTACCCATGTCCCTCTTATTATGTGCCCTCTGTAAAACACATGACCCATGATCATTACAACTGGCTAAATCAATTGATATTTTTCAGTGAGCTTTACTAATGGACATGGGCTGCTCCTCAGCCAAGGTCATGCTAAAGTTATGAACTTTGGGAAGAAGAACAAAGACATTAAAGGATTTTGAGAGATGAGGTGATATTTTGCTGAAGCCAAAAGGTTATTAGGTTAAACAAGGAAAATTGCTGGTTCTGTGTGTTGCCATTTGTGGTTTGGATATGTTCTGCTTGGTTTGTTGGGTGCTGTTGTGGGCTGGGAGAGGGTTGAGGTTGAAGACCTGACAACAAAGGAAATAGAATGAGAGAGGAGGGGAGTGAAAAGTAGGCAGTTGGGAGAGAATGTAAAGTCCAGAGTACCCAGCTAAGGACCGGGACTGTCCATGCCAGGAAAGGCTATAAAATGTAGCCATTTTGTTGGAAGACGTGTGTTCAGCTCTGGGGAGGGACACACAAACTGAACTCAGTTGAATCACTACTAATGGACAGTTTTCTTTTGCTTTGATGACTTTGTCCCCAGTTAATTGTATGTAAAAGTCCCTTCATTTCACACAGCATTACGAATATTGAGTTCTTTGCCCAGGGTGGATTTAAAGCTAATTAGAGCCCCCCAAACTCCCATGTCACCTCCCTCAGACTTCCACAACATCACCTGAGCCACCACAAACCCTCCTGTCAGCCCCTAGAAACACCCCAGAGACCTCCCACCCCTTGTATCAACCCCCTAGTTGCCCATAGCTCCCCCAAAGTCTCCACATCTCACCAACTCATATGTTCCCCAAAGCACCCCCCTCCCAAAACCCCAGATCACATTCCCTGATCCCAAACAAATCCATATTTCCCCCCTCCCTCTCCCCCCGCCAATGCCACTGCTACTCACACATGGCCAAGGCCTGAGGGCACATGAGGGGGACGCCCTGGTGGTCTTTAGGTGGCAGCTGGTGAGGGCATCCTGATCAAAGACCTGTGAGGCTTCAGCACCTCTGGCTGGCAGGGGCTGCACCCCCAAAATGGCCTTCGCAGCCCCCTCAGCCAGGTGGCTGCACTGGTGGATGACTGGCTCGACATATTTGGAGGTGGAAAGGGGGCTCAGGGCATCCTGGGGCACACTGGTAGGATTTTCCAGGAGGCTACAGGGATGGCAGGGTGGTGGGGGGGGCTGGAGGATTTGGAGGTGCTGGGGGAATCTGGGGAAAGGGGAGGTTGGAGTGTTTGGGGTGAAACAGAGAAATTCAGAATTAGGAATTAAGCATAAAGAAATGCTTGACCAGAATAAGGCGGGGGAAGCTGACAAAAACCTATACTGCTCCCACAAGAGCAAGAAAAGAGAGAGGCTACAAGGTATGATAAAGAGCTAAAATACACAAACAAAATGCAAAGACAAAGGCACCAGAGGATAAGTGGATTCTTTGGACCCCTAAGCCAGAAAGAATGGTATCAAAGTCCAAAAAGTGGTCAAAAGACTAAAAAGGACATGTGCAAGAAGATAAGGTGAAAAGTTCAGCCAAGGAGAAAATTGCTGACCTCGTCCCAAAGACCCCCCCAGATGACCACGGAACTGACCAAAAACGACCAGAGCGCAGCTGCAAAGGGGCATGGAGCTAATTTTAATATGAAGTGAGGACAGGTGGGGTTAGGAAATGAATATGTATTAAGTGTATTGTGTAACCCTAGTTTGTAAAGGATAAAAAGAGAAAGCCAAATCTCAAAAGCATCCATGCTTTTGGAGGAGATATCCCCCATGCACCTCAGCACTGAATAAATTCATACCTACTCTTATAACTATTCTGCGAGTTATAGAGTTTTTCTATCCGCATATCAGTGGGAGCTGGGTGATGACTGGTTCTATGTCTTTGGAAGTGGGAAGGGGTCTTGGGGTCCAGGGGGGCTTCTAGAGGAGCTTTGTGGGGGCTTCAGGGCATCTTTGGGCATGGGGGCAATTTGGAATGGGGGGTATATTGGAGAGCTGGGAGGGCTGGGGGAAAACATGTTCTGTGTCTTTAGAGGTGGGGATGTGTTGTGGAATAAGGACTTTACAGCTAAAATTGTAAAGAGGTATGCTTTATTCCAGCTGGTGACACATGGGAGATTTTCCACAATACATGTGTAGCTGGTCGAGACAGGTTCAGGTTTAAATACACATTGATCCCACAGGCCCACACCTCCCTGCCTGCCCAATCTCTGCCCACTCTCCGCCTTCTTGTGGTTCATATTATAATTAGTTTTCTGTGGTCCCACACTTCCTGGTGGTCGCGGGCAGGTGAATTCTGGTGAAGTAAGACATCTTCCTCAGTTTTTCGCTGTTTGACGCCCGTCTGTGGGCAGGCGCAGTGGAGGTTTGGCTAAATCCCAGCTCAGTTTGTCCTGGCTAAAAGTAGGAGCCTGCATCCTGCTGGTTTCTCAAGCCACAGGTTCTGCTTTGTCTGCTCTTCACCTCAGTCCTGCTTTACTGAGTTTTGACAATATACATCTTATCTTTATGGCATTTACCTAACAACTAAATTCCAATGTGATCTGTTACAAGTTGTTTTTATTTAACAAGTTCCATTCTTATGTAGCCTGTTACAAGTTGTTTTTCTACTTTTACAAAATTGCTAAATAAGCTGTTTATGTTTCTGTTTCCCCTTCTTCCGCATACCCTCATTAAATGCTTCTAAAATTGTGAATTTTCATAAGCATACATGTTTCCCATATAAATTGCACACACTGCCACCTGCCCTGGGTCCGCACCCAGCCCAGACAAAGTGGCCAAGTTTGGAAGCAATGCCTTGGCCCAAGTGTCTCAGACAGCCCAACAGGATCTTTAGGAACAGCTCAAACCATCAGCAAAGGCTGCCCTGCTCTGTGGGCTCAGGGCAGCAGAAGGAGCCCCCTGGGCTGCCGAGGCAGCCGTGGCGGGAAGGGTGCGGGGCCCTCCACAGAAGCCGTCACGGCCTCCTTGGGACATGTCCCACCTGGTGGCCATCCTAAACGTGGCGGTGTGACACAGACCAGGAACGTGTGGGCCAGGGCCCGAGTGCTGCTCTGACCCCACTGAAATCAGCAGGGGTGTCAGAATCCTGCCAAAGCAGGCCTGCCACCCCCTGAGCCCTGGCAGCGCTGGTGCCCATCTCCTGCCCCAGAGACCTGTGCCCTGGGGGGGCTTCTGTGCCAGAGGGCAGCCAAAGCCAACGTGCATTGGGGGCTGTGCTCCATCCTACAGGGATTGTTGGCCAGAGCAAATGGAACAACTGGTGGCAACACTTGGGATGTGTCAGATGATGTTGCTCCTTCCTGGAACGTTGTTTTTCATGGAAGGGACTAGCAGTAGCACAAAAACACCAACAGCTACTGAATTTCGCTGGACAAAGAGACTCCACAGAGATGCTGTCATGTATCCTTGTGCCTTTCTGTCTTTCTTGCATTTTGGAAGAAAAAGAATTGGCCCAGCCTCTGCTGCAGTTGCTGTGTGTCTGCCTGTGGCAGCTCATGTGCAAACACAGCTGGGTGCCTGCTGAGCACGGCAATGGACGGCCACAAACAGGGAGGTCCCCAGTGAACATCGAGGCAGACACCTGGGGAAGTGCAGAGGATAGGGATAACTGGGGATAACTGTGGGAACAGAAGCTGGTCTGTGTCTCTGATCATGGTGCTGATGCCCTAAAGCTGGGCAAGAAAACAGTACTCCATTGTATAAAGGCCTATAGAGCAGGTATTTATTTATTTGATGCTGGGAGTGAGTGGCATAGCTTCAGCACAAACTCACTCCTCCATTCTTCACACAGTACTACCTTTTATACATTTTTTTAACTTAATGTTCACATTATACTTTCCTAACCTTCATATTGCAACCTATTTTATAATCATGTGCTTATGTAAGACTTTAGCACATGCGTGGTTTCTACACAAGCTGGTTATCAGCCTCCTGGAAGGCCCCTAAGTCTTCCTTACGCTTGAACTTCTCAGCCTGGCTTCCTGTGCATGCTCTATAAGATTGTCTGCTCAAATAGACAGTGGTTAGCTTTTTGCAGTTAGCTTGTTCTGCTAAATTTGCTGATTTCCAAAAAATTGTTCACATACCCTTTTACAAAGTAACTAATTCTTTCTGCGTCCAGCTTTTTGCATAGCTGAAGCATTATCTCACTGCCTCGGCACCAGCGTGCCTGGTGTCCAGCCTAGGACACTGCAATAAAATGGAACAAGGCAGTGTTGGTACCTCCAACACAACAGTGGCAGTAGAAAGCAGGGCTGTTGTTATCCCAGGCCAACCATTTGTGTATCCACTGGAGTCACAGAAGCACCTGAGCATTTCTGCAGCTCATTTAGGATACAACTGGGAGGCTCCAACCAAAGCAGCAGGGCTGCAGTTGATTTGTGCCCTGCGCTAGGAACATTTGAAGCCACGGATGGCTGCTGAGGAGACGGGGCTGTGATGCTCACATGCAGCCAAGAGAGCAAGAGCAGCACCTTTCCAGGGTGTGAAGGGGCTACAGAGAAGTGGGAGAGTGACTCTTTGTCAGGAACTGTAGTGACAGGACAAGGGGAAATGGGTTCCAATGGAGAATAGGAGTGGATTTGATGTTAGGAAAATATTCTTTGGTGTGAGGGGGGTGAGGCCCTGGCCAGGCTGTGCAGAGAGGCATTAAAGGCCAGGCTGAACAGGGCCCTGAGCAACCTGGTGAGGTGGGAGGTTGCTCAGGGCTGAACAAGAGGACCTATAGGGTCCCACCCAAGCCAAACCATTCCAGAATTCCATCATTCCAGGCCCTAATGGAAGTGGTCCCAGGACTCCTGTAACATCACTGCTCCCAGAGTTGTGATGTCTCAGCCCGTGTCCCAGCAGCAGAAACGCAAGCAGGGCAGGATCCCCTCGCTTGGCTTTTGTTTCTTGAACAATCTGAGCACGGGGCAATGCAAAGCAGAGGAGGGCCAGAGCTTTTGGGGGCTCCAAGCCCTTAATATCAGCCCCTGCAGCTGCAAAAGCTGCTCCCCAGATGCTGGCTCCAGCAATTCCCAAGGCCATAAAGGCCTTCAGAGCCTGAATGTGGATTTTGCATCCCTGTAGCTTGATGCCAGCTCTCAGCCCAGGAGTCCCTGTGGCTGCAGCAGGAAGGGTGGCAGAAGGTTTCCTGCCTGCTTTGCATTGCTGCAGGGGCTGCTCCTGTCAGAGCCCCCTCTCTGCTGGTGACAGCTTTGCTCTTGGGGACACCGCTCTGCAGCAGCCCAGGAACACGAGCGGTGCCCAGTGCCGGGAGTGCCACCAGTGGTTCCCTCCTGTGCACGGGGACCCAGCCCCAGGGTGGCTGTGCCAGCACCCCCAGGGACCTCCAGCCTCAGGAACCCAGGGCAAGGGGAAACCACAGCTGTGCAAATGCTGCCTGTGCCCAAAGCAATTGCAAAGACAGACAGCCTGTGACAAACAAGGACAATTTATTTACACAACAGCAGTGTAGTGGTTTATACAATAATAATACTATGGAAAGTATGTATGATATGAGAATTCTTATTAAAAAATTATAAAAATACTTACAGTTTAAAGATTATCTAAAAACAGTAACAAACATATTTACAGACTAAAGGACATATATAAAATCAACAGCCTCAGAAATATATTTACAGTATAAGGGCCCTATAGAACACCTGGAATCTAATAAACGTATTTATAGAAGAACCAGACAATGCAGATATCTAAATACAGAAGGGACTGTGTCCATCATCTCTGTTATTCCTGCAAGAGAAGGAGGCATCATGGCCCCTCCAGCCCAGCCCTGAGGGCTGTTCCCTGTGCCCCCAGGTTGGCACACACTGGCACAGTGGGACTCTGCCACCAGCACTGAGCCCAGCTGGGGCTGGGAGCCGGGCCCCAGGCGCTGGGACGGGGCTTGCGTGGAACAAAGCAAGTGCAGGGCAGGACAGGGGTGGTGCTTGTGCCACCACAATCCAAGGACCCCCTGGGCAGCACCGTGTCCCTGAGCGGGGCCACCCAGCCCAGCCCCAGCCTGGCAGCAGGGGACGCACTCTGCCTGTGGGCAGGGCATGGCCAGCACCTGCCTGTCCTGCTGCTGGGCTCGGTCTTCATCCCAGGATCATGTTTTCCACCTCATCTTCCTGATCCACCTCCATGTCCTCCATCTCTTCCTTTGTATCAACTTCCATCATCTCCTCCAGCTCACCAACCTCCATCTCCTCTACAGTCTCTTCTCCATCTACTTCCATGCTCTCTTCATTATCCATATCCACTTGTATCTCCTTCTCAGTGTCTCTGGCTGCCTGCATGAGGCAGCACAACCTCACAGTGGGGTCCCTGTCCCACACCATCCCCACAGAGCTCCAGTCTGCCTGGGCAGTCAGGGGGTGCCCCCCTCCCTGGAATGGCACTGTACCTTCACTGGGACAGGAGTGCACATCCTGGTGGGATTGGTGCTGAGATCAAGGCACAGGATGAACTCAGGACTGATGCCAATAGCAAGAAGCAGCTGAGTCCAGGCTGATGCTACTAGGGTGAAGGGTGGTTGGTCTCGAAGAAGACTGGAAACTCTGCTGGCTACAGGGAAATAGTTGTGTTGTGCTCATCAAGAGATGCTGGAAGTTCCACCTGGAACACTGGCTGTGATACGATGAATCTGGGAGCTGTGATGTGACAGGAGTTCCAGGGCCCCTCCAAACTGGGCACTTTTTGTTGTAAAATGATTGAATCCTTGAATAATTTGGCTTGGGTGGGTCCCTAAAGATATCTCATTCCAACCTGATCAATACCCCACCAGTCCAGGTCACTTAGGGCCCTGTCCAATACGGCCTTGAATGCTTCCATGGATGGCATATCACAGCCGCTCTGCATAACCTGTACCAGAGCCTCACCACCCTCATGGGAGAAAAACATCTTCCTCAGATCAAAGTTAAATTGAGCTCCTCCAGTTTGTAGCCATGCCCCCTTCTCCTCTCGCCACAGGCTCTGCTGAACACTCTGTCCCCATCCTTACCCCCGGCCCCTCCAAGTCCTGCTTGTCCACAGTGAAGCCTCCTCAGGGCCTTCTCTCCTCCTGGCTGAGCAACCTCAGCTCTCTCAGCCTTTCCTCAGAGCAGAGGGGCTCCAGCCTGCAGCATCTCTGCCGCCTCCACTGCCTTCCCTCCAACAGCTCCAGCTCCTTCTGTGCTCAGGACCCAGAGCTGGGGCAGGGGTGAGCCCGGGAGGGGCTGCAGCTTCATGGGCACCAGCAGAGAATTTTGTGTTATCCCTGGAGAGGAACTAAATGCACTCTGGTGTTGAGGGATAAAATGAAAGGAATCAAGCCTGCACTGGGCACCTGTTGATTTACAGAACTCCTTGTATGGTATCAGGTGTGCCAGTGCACCTGCAGCACTCTGAATATTATACAGAAATTCTGCCATTTCCATGTGTACTGATTGTCTGTCCAGGTGTTCTACTGGGATTTCTGTCTTTCTGTGGTCTGTTCACTGTAGGACAGTCACTGAAGATCAGTGGAACTGGAGTCTCAGGATAAACTCTGCACTGAGAATTATTTCAAACTTTTCAAAATAATTTGATGAGAAATTCTTTGTAATTATGAGAAAATCCTCACTCTTACGTATTTCACAGGTTAAAGGAGATATGTGTACAACAGTGTGGCTGGAAAGTTCGTCCCAGTTCATGACTGAGGCTTATGAAAAACGTATTTTAGATGTTAGAACAGAAACAAATGTGTGCATGACCCACAGGCAAGGCCAAAGTGGGGCTGTGCCTCCTGCATGCCCAGTGGGCATTGGCTGTGCCTGGGGGCCTGCAGCCCTGCCCAGCACCTGGCAGAGGGCTGCAGGCTGGGAGGGGAACTGCCTGCAGCCAAGTCCAAGGTCCAGGCTGATAGAGCTGCTCACACCTTGGCCACAGCTCTGCCTGGCATCTCACCAGTTGTATCCTGTCCACTGCCTTGTTCCTCAGTGCAGTGAGAGGTCTGTGTGCCCCAGGGTGATACTTCGCACTGAACATCTCGTGGGATCCTCTTGGGAAAGTGAGACAGGGAGTCCTGCATGCTCAGTGCCCACGGGGCCAGGCCTGGCATTGGGAATCAGGGCTGTTCCTGGCACTGCCCTGGGACCTGCTGCAGCTTTATGTGGCTCTGGGTCACAGAATCCCAGAATGGGTGAGGCTGAAAGGGACCACGCTGGGGCTTCTGAACCCACATCCTGAGTCAGAGTCATCCCACAGCACGGATCTGGAATATCTCCAGTGAATGAGAGTCCACAGCCTCTCTAGGCAATCTGTTCCAGTGAGTGGTCACTTGCAAAATAAAGAAGTTCTTCCTCATGTTCAGGTGGAACTCCCTTCAGTTTCTGCCCGTTGCCTCTTATTCCGTTGCTAGGTCCCACGGAGCAGAACTCTGAGCCATCCCTGCAGATATTTATACACCGGCTCCTGTGCTGGCACTGGTAGCGGTGAGTGCAGCGGCCGCCAGAGCCTGTTCGGGCACGGGGCTGACGCTGCTGCAGAGGCCGTACCAGGGGCAGGTTCTGGGAACGGGACAAATTCTGGGGACGGAGCAGGTTCTGAGGACGACCCAACCCCGCCGACTCCACGCTCTCGCTGCCCTCAGGGGAGGCGGGCCCGCGGCCGACCCGGAGGAAGCGCCGCCCGGGCCCAGCGCCCAAGCGCAACCCGGCCCCGCCTCACGCAGGCGGCGCCGCCTCTACTTAAAGCGCGCTCGGCGCTACTATCGCCTCCTTGTGCCCGCCGGCCCCGCAGCTCCACCATGTCGGATCGGCTGCCCTACAAAGTGGGTGAGTGCGAGCCTCGGGACGGCCCCGCGGGGCTCGACGCCTCCCTCGAACCGGGACGTGCACCGTGCGGGGAGCGCGGCCTCGGCGGGCGCGGCGCCGCGCTCGATGCGGCCGCAGCGGGGAGGACGGCGGGTCCTGCCGGCGGCGGAGCCGGGCCTGAGCCCTCTGTGCGCTGGGGGAGCCACCGCGGGGCTCGGGGGCGCTGCACCACTGGCTTACTGCTCGCCGTTGTGCCGCTCTGCCGGCCCTGCTGCCCCGTCCCTCCCTTGCCGCTCAGAGCCCTTGGCGGGAACAGGCTTAGCTCCGAAGGTGAATTTCCCATCCTGGGACCTTTGAGTCATGCGCCCTGAAGGTTTTGGCGGTTATTTCTGTAGACCTGAAACTCCAAAAAGAGCCTCAGCTTTTAGAAAGAGTTGGGTGTTCCTTGGAGGCTTCATTCAAAGAAAAGGACATTAGTCTGTAAGGCTCAAATTCATAAATAATTTACCCTGGAGGCTCTGGACCTAAAATACTGCAGGATATTTTTTAAGCAGCCCTGGTAAAGCTATCAAGCCCTTAACCCCTTATATACCCCTTATCAAGGGGTAAGATTAAACCACCTCCTCTTAATGTATTTGTTTCCATGGTCTTTTCCTTGCCCGTTTTAAGGCAGTTTTCAGTCCCTGTGGTGTACAGGCTATGTTCTAGTCAGCTCTAGCACGTGCAATAGCTTCAGCGGCCTCAGGCTTCATCCTGCAGCAAAATGCAATTAGCATGTCTGCATTAAACCTGGCAGTCTGACTTGGAGTCCTGTTGTTTCCCAGTGCTCTAAACAGTCTGTGTTTACGAGGTAGGTGACAGAAAAGCATCTCACTATGGTCTAAATCGAATGGTGAACTTCTGAAATCTTTCAAAGAATCTCAAACTGAGTAAGAAGGACGCTGTGTTGGCTGGTGCTGCAGAGTTGATGCAGCTGGGCATTGTGCTTGACCCTTGTGTTTTTAAGGCTGGGGTTGAACATCCGTGGTGAATGCAGTGAGCCTGTCAGAAGTCTCTCTTGCTCATTTTTTGCTGGACTTTTCTGCTGTAGATCCTTTTTACTAAAGTATAAGTAGACTGTAGCTAAGGTAATTACGGTCACTTAAAATAATTTTTGTGGATCTAAGGGGGAAGGACCAGTGAGGAAGGACCTGCAGTTTTGCTGTGAGGAGGGGGGAGATAAGCTGGGCTCAGCTCCTGGTTCACTCTTAGGGAGCATTCTCTGTGTGGGAAGCCGCTGTCCTACAACCAACCCCTCCCTCACATGCAGGTCAATACTATGGAAGCCAGTCCCTATAGGAAGTTTTGGACTCTTGGGGAGTGTCTGCAAGAAGTGTTTAAGGCTCTGGCTTACTGAATTCATGGGCCTTGGGATGTCCATGTGCTAGATCACAGTTGATTTATACCCTCTTGCAGTAGCATGCTTTTTTTTTTTTTAGAGGGGCTGTTAGGTTTGGTCTAAATTAATGTAAGAGCCTGTGTACCTTAGTGAAGAAGCAGGGAGTAACTGGCCTAGGGTTTGTTTTTTCTGCAGCTCTGTCTCCCAGCTGTTGCTGGGTGTTCTGTTCAGCTGGTACAGCCAGGGCCTACCCACAAGTGTGTGAACAGATACCAAGGTCTCAGCTAGTCAAACTCTGACATCTGTTCTGCTTCTCTTGCAGCTGACATCAGCCTTGCAGACTGGGGTCGCAAGGCCATTGAGATTGCAGAGAATGAGATGCCAGGGCTGATGAAGATGAGGGAGATGTACTCTTCATCCAAGCCCCTGAAAGGTGCCCGCATCGCTGGCTGCCTCCACATGACGGTACAGAC
The DNA here is from genome assembly GCF_049639895.1 of Pseudopodoces humilis. Taxonomy (NCBI): domain Eukaryota; kingdom Metazoa; phylum Chordata; class Aves; order Passeriformes; family Paridae; genus Pseudopodoces; species Pseudopodoces humilis. Next base: position 2,046,032 of record NC_142218.1, read on the forward strand.
AGCAGTTCTCATAGAGACCCTCATCGTGCTGGGGGCTGAGGTAATGTGGCTCTGAGTTTCTCCCTCAGCTCTTGGGTAATGCTCTGCCAGGTCACTGCTTCTGCTTATGTAACACCTTATGGAATCCTGGCAAATGTCTGTACTTTTTGGATGAGGCTGTAATCTCCACATGGATGGATTATGTATTCTCTCCTTGAGCAAGAAGCTTGTTGCCTGTCCTCAGCACCCCTGGAGTGTGGGGTGTGTGTGTTCCCTGTGGACATGCTTCAGCTTTGAGTGCCTGTTGTGCCCTGGGCAGTGCTCACAGCTGCTCCCATACAGTCATGCTGTGCTTGGGCTTGCAGTGGTGTGGCTGCTTGTGCTGCAGCTCTAGGGACTGCCTCCAGCACAGATTAGCCTGTATTAAGAACCCCACACTGCTCTGGTAAAGTCAGCAAAATCTAATGAAGTTTTCTGAGAGCTCGTGCTGCTCTTGAGCTGTGCAGGAAAACAGCAGGGATGCAGTGTGGCTCAGGGATTGAGGACGGGCGTCTCCACTGAATTTTTTGTGTGACTGTGGACCAGTTACTCTCATCCATATTAAAGTCTGAGATACATAGAAGCCATTTACTGCCTTGTATCCCATGCCTGACTTGCTAAATGAACTCCAGACATCACAGCTGAGTGTTAGCTGTACAGGGCATGAGGAAAGCCAGGTATCTGAGCACAATCTGCATTGCTTGTGTGCTGAGCAGGGAGCTGACTGGAATTTTGATGGATTGTTAGGTATGTGTATGATCTGAAGTTCCTTCTTCCTGCAGTTTGGCTGCCCAGAGGTGCCCTATGTGGGATCCCTCTCTGGGAACAGTAAAGAATTGAACAGTGTCATGCTGATTGAAAGGCATTGGGAAGAGGAGTTTTCTCTAGCAGTGAAGGTGCTTCCTCAAAAATAGAAGAAGGCAGGTATGGACACTGTGCCAGCTCAGCCTGGCACGTGCTGCTGTGCAGGTGTTCCCCAGCCTGTTCAGAGCTGTCCTGTGGTTCCAGATGGTGCATTGCTGAAGGAGAGCTTCAATGTGGAGGTACATTTCCGGCTTTGTTCCAGCCACTCTTTGTGGAAGAAAAAATCCTGTCCCTCAGCAGGATTCAAAAGGAAGCAGTAGCTGTTGAAATTTGGGAAGCTTCTTGCTGCTCCTTTTGGTTGATGTATCCAGTATTGCTGGCCTAGGAAGTAGCTGTGTGCTTAGTTAAGCATTGCCAAGCTGCTTTAAGCAGAGCATAACCTCAGGTCAGTGTTACATGGGATTCATCCAAGTCATTCAGGGACATACCTGCAGAGACTTGGTTTCTCTAAGATGTGGTTGTACCTTTAAAGGTGTGTGCTGCTGTGTTAACTCCTTGACCTGATGCCTGTGGATTAATTTAGGCTTTAATTTGAGTTTGGATTCGGCCCTGGTTCATCTGTTCTGTCAGAACTTTGGTGCCAGGGAGGGAGGAATGAAACTGATAAAATCATACCCATGTAATGAGGATGTAGCTCACTGCAGCATAGTAACCTTGGTGTCCATTTTTTGGCTGGGTTAACAAATAGAATAAATACTCTACTTCAGAGTATAAGTTCTGTAATATAATAAGAATAAATTCTATAATATAAATAATAAGAATTTGTAACAAAAAATAATCCTTTCTATAACCCTTGATGTAAATACTAGGGTCTGAGCCCATCAGGTGTGCCAGTTATTTTAGCTTCTATGTCACTACCACAGGTCTGAAGTGTAAACAATACATAGGTATTTTGTATACTTTGAATGTCATGACACCTCCTGATGTCATCTCTGCTGGTATGGGGGGAGCTTGCAAAAAACCCAGGTGAGGGGGTGCAGCTTTACGTTATGGATTCTGTTTTCCTGTGCTCCTTCCAGGTGTGTTTTCATGACAAGTGTTGGTAGTGTAGGCTGCTTCCTACTGCACCCTTTACTTGGAAATGTCATTTTTTGATCAAGTGGGATGAGTATCTGAAAACAGGTTGGATGACTGTGTCTCATTGCCCTCTCTACTCAAGGTCTGTAACGAGTGAATGTGCAACTAGCTGCCATTCAGTCCTGTGGGGAGAAGGGGGTATGTGGCTCTGGGTGCTGTGAGCTGGTAGGTGTGCAGATCCTTTTCAGTGCAACTCAGCAACATGCTGTTGCTTTTCTAGGTGCCTGAGCATAGTTATGAAATCTGAGGAAAACAATTAGCTCAGCTGGAAAGGCTCCCATGAGTGGAGCACAGAGGGGGAAGTAGGTAAGCATAATCTTAGAAAATGCCTGGATTGAATGTAATGTTTCAGCTGCATTTCTGACTCTTGAGTGCCAGCAGGTGTGTTGCTGCATGTCCATACTCTGTGGGCACTTGCTATAGGGGTGTTGGGAAAATCTGACCTTCATTGACCAAAACTTCCCAAACCCACCCTGTTGGGCACCCCTGAAGATCTGGAGTATGCTCTGGCTGTCTGGGAGAAGTGCTTGTGAGCAAGGAGGTAGCTGAATATATGGCACAACTAAAGCTAATTCACGTTCTCTCTATGTGACATTATTTTCCCTGATTTAGTCAGACACGCAGTTCTCACCTTATCTTTGCAGAGCTACTGAAAAAGGCAGGAATCTGCACAAATTTCTTTCTGCTCTTGCCCCCTTTTTAACTCCTGTGTTTGATAGAGATAACTCAGAACTTTGTTCAGCAAACAAAACTTGGTTATTTTCCAGGTACAATGGTCAAGTTGCAACATTTTCTCCACTCAGGACCACGCTGCAGCTGCTATTGCAAAAGCTGGTATCCCTGGTAAGTTTTCCATGTTCTGGTTTGGCAGAGTTGGGCTGTACTGCCTGTTCCTGCTAAATCAAACTGTGTACACATCAAGCTCCTCTGAACATGCTAGAGGATAGAAACAGCCCATCGAAGCAGTGGTTGTTACAAGCCAGGACATTTGATTCAGGCTGTGTTGCATCACCCTGTGCACAGGTTTCCCAGCAAAGGCTGCTGTTGGGCTCTGTGTTAGAGCTCATTAAGACGATGGGATGGGTGATGAAATGGAGTAGGATGTAGGTGTGTGTAGCTGGAGGTGTTTGGTGCTTTCCAGCAAGCTCTGTGCTAAATAGGGATTGGGAAAGGTAAGGGAACTGCCTTACACCCTGTCACAGTGGCAGGGTCAATACCCAAGATATTTAAATTCTATTCTAGAATTAGCCTAGCTGTGTTCCTGCCTAATGTCCCTTAAGTGCTGTATCAGGATGCTGCTCTCTTCTTACAGTCATGTTCCAATAAAGAGCAATTCCTCACGGATCAGTATAATACCTGCAGCTGTTTGCTGTGTAACTCAGCTGAAGGAAGCAATCCTCAGTGCTGGGAACTGCACTTCCTGAGCCCAGCTGTTGGCACAGACTAAATCTGGTTTCTGGCAGTCTGCTTTGGGAGGCGTCTCTCATTTCTATTATAATTATCTATTGCCACAAGTCTTTCCCTAGCTGTGGCACATTCTGTGGCAACAAAGTGATCCCTTCATCAGCTCCTTTGGCACTACCAGCTTCAGGCATTGCCTCTGGTGTGGGATGTCAAAGGGCCACATGGGATTCTTTAGATGTTGGGTTGTCTTCCTCACTGCTTTCAACACCCAAAACTCAACTGAAGAGCTATTTACAGGTTGAGTGTTAAAGTATTTGCCCTTTGTATCCTTGTTTTTGGAACTTGCTCTTTGTGTTATTTTTGCACTTCACATACTGAATTTGAAACGGTGGAGGAATGGTGGGTGGTCCTTTGGCTTCAATATGAGATCCTGGTACACATTACTTCAGAATAGGTAACTGCATGATTGGCTCTTCATGGCTCAGGTCAGTTTTCTGTGTAAACAGTGGAAACATAACAATTTAGCCAAGTGTTGGGGTGTGTAAATAATGTGCCCAATATGTGTTTGAGTGGTTGAGTACTTCTAGGATTGAGTATAGTGTGAAGACAGTACAGATGCCTGGAAAGACATAAATCCTGGTGGATGCAGCATGCCAGTGGTGGCAACCTGTTGCTGGGGCTGTACTGGCATAGAAATACACTGCAATTAGAACAGATGAGGCACCTCAACTTGGATTTTAGTGCTGGGCTAGAGACTAGAATTTAAATTCAGTGTTGCTGAAGAGTTTATATTCTGCTGCTTAGCTCATGCTGAAGTCTGGTCCCTCTTTTCTGCTGTGCTAGAAAATCCTGTAGTTGTGTTTTCATTTAATTGTAACAATATGTCCGGTGCCTATTTCTAATGAGTGGGGTGCTGTGGATGTGAGTCTTTTTGAGTTTGCTTTGTCTTCTCCTTTTTAATAGGGAAGACAAATAAGGAAAGTAATGAAGTCTCAAAATTTTGACCTTGTTTGTGATCTGAAACAATGATTATTCTGAAGTCTGTTTTTCAGTGCAAATGTGTTTGTTGCCCTGTGGGCGCAGATAATCATCTGTCTGTCAGCTGCTGCTGGGAGCTGCTGATGAAATCTTCCTTTGGCTGCTTTACTACATGCTGAGTAAGAAACTGGCTAATGTGTTCTGTTTGTTCCCATGCAGTGTTTGCCTGGAAAGGGGAGACAGATGAGGAATACTTGTGGTGCATCGAGCAGACCTTGTACTTCAAGGATGGGCAGCCCCTCAACATGATTTTGGATGATGGTGGAGATCTTACCAACCTAGTTCATACCAAATACCCACAGCTGCTGAAAGGTGACTTATGTTTTGTTTTGGCAGGCATGATTCTGCCTGGGAGGATGTTTGGGGGGGGGGGGGGGGGGGCGCGTGTTTCTGCAGGAATTCACTGCTGGTGTAAAAAGGGGTGGGGGAAGAGGGACAGGCATGTGCAAACAGGCTGTGAAAATTCCTTACAGTTCAAGACCAGAATCTCTTACCTGCAGGAGCTGTTTCTACCTTTGCTCTGTAGCACATAAGCTGCACTGATTTGTCCTGGCCATGTTTCACTGTGCCCATTACCTGAGAATGACCACTAGTTCTGATGTCATACCAAAAGCTTCCTGGAAGAGGGCTGTCTTAGTGCAGTTCTGAATGAAGTTGTGACTACCTGTAGCCTTCTGTGGAAAAGGAGCAGTTTTCTACCTTAAATAGTCATTCAGTTTGTCAGTGAAGATGCTGATGGAGTCAGGGACTCTTGCTTTGATTTGCCTTCCATGCAAGTTAGTAAAAATTAGCAGTGTAGTGTTGCTAGCGTGTGTTTATGTAAAAGATTTATGTGAAGGGAATTTGACATGAGCAGGTTGATCTGTGCCTGGTGAAGTATGACAGACTCTCCTCAGCCCTGCCAGTGTCCATCAGCTGTGCTGCAGCAAGATGTGTGCCTAGGGTTGTTAAAGGGCACATTTGGTCTGGGATGTGAAGGAAATTGGTGGGTGGTACAGTGGGGTGCGTTGGTGCTTTTGTACAGGGGAGGTTGCTGTAGAAGTCTGCTCGATCAGCTCTCCTCTGAGTCGTGCTCTGCTTTAGTAGGAAGATAGGAGGAAAAAATCTGAAGGTGACAGGCTGTGAACAGGGCTGTGTGAGGGGAGCTCCTCTTTGTGCTGCTGCAGGTAGGGTCACCAGGAAGAGGGAAACTTTCTCTGTGACAAGCCTCACTTTTGTCCTTCATCCTCAGCCTGATGTCACTCATAATCCAACGCTCAACATCTTTGTGTTATTTAAACTGTAATGAAAGTTTTTTTATTGGTCTTTGCTTAGCCTCTCTTCCATCAAAGGTCTTACGGTTTCTGGGTTGCCTCTGTGTGATACTCATGACCTCTTGCTTTTCCCCTGTCGGATGCCAAAGAATACCACAATTGATGATCCCTCTGTCTTAATTGTCTTTTCAGAGGCTAAAGAAAGTTTTCCATGTTCATTCTCTGTTTTGCAGGGTTGTTTCCTTGCCATGCACACCTTGGTTGGTGTCCTTGTTCCCAGAATCTTTGAGCTGAGCTCCTTTCATACTTTCAGCCCTCCTGTTGTACTTCTTTCTCCTCTCCAGCCCTTTTCACCCTCTTGCTTGTCTTTTGATCCTGATGTGGGAGGGACTGGCATAATACAATGCAGTAGGACAATGGCTCTTGAACTGTCTGATGTCTTGGTGTCCATCTGTAGCCTGCCTCTGATAAAAAACATCCCTGTGTGGGTTTGCTTCCTGAATTCATGGAAATAACTCTTACTCTGGGGTTTTAAGGAGTCTAGGGAAGATGCAATGCTTGTCAGTGTTTCCCTTCCCAAACCAGCTGTAGTTGAAAAGCTCCTTGCAGCAGTTCAGTAAATTAAGACTGATTTCTGTAGAGGATTGCAAACTTGATCTGTTTTAACTTCCAGTCCATTGCTCCTTGGAAACAGCAAGACTTCCAGAATGGGACTCTGGAGTAGTCTTAGTCCTGATCTTCTTAATCTGAGATCTGTGCTTAGCCCTTTGCTGCAAAGTCTGCTTAAATGAAGCAATGTAGCATCCATTTTTGGTATCTTATAGCTAACAGAGGCTAATATATCCTAAGGGCTTGTGGGAATATCTGACCTCTGTGGAGGTGGAACAAGAGTGGCATTGGCAGACCATGCACAGTGTGTAGATTGTGAGCATAGGAGACATTTTGGCATGAGGCAGCTGAAAATGACATTTTCTGTTTAAAGGCTGCATAAGTTTTCTGGGCTAATTTCACAGGGAATTGTCTTCCATGCTTCAGCTGCTTCTAATTTAAACAGTTTGGTCCTAGTGTGCAGCAAACAGTTGAAAAGTGTTAATTCAACCAGGAGATGTGTTAAATGTGTGTGTGGACCTGCTCAGTAAGCTTCCCCTCTTCTGAAGTGTGCCTGCAGTTAGGGAGAATGGCCTTTGTACTGTTGGCTTATTCCATTAAGCCAAATGCCCTTAACACCAAGATAAACAAAGGAACAAAGGAGGAAAATAACAACTGACCAAAGGTGAAAGTCATCTGTGCAAAGGAGGTCTCTGGCATCTGTGCAAAAGCTATGTGTGGGGAACATTGGCTCATTTGTGATTCATTGATCAGACTTGCTCATTGCTCAGGTGAGAAATACAGGGCAAAGCAAGTCTGAGCATTTAGCAAGGCTGTGTCAGTTTAATTCAAGCTTGTCCTTGCTGCAGACCCTTCTCTGCTCTCCAGTCACTCAGGCATTGACCATGAGTGGTGTAGGCAGTGCTTGGAGCAGCTGCAGAGTGGTTTAGACCAGCTGAAAATGGCAGCAGGGCACTGCTGGGATGCCTCTGGGGAGGGGAAGCTGTTGGCATATGGGATGTGAGGTCTGCTTAGTGCCATGGAAAGATAATCTGCTAAGCTCAGGACTTACCTCTGGAGAGCCTTTGAAGGATGAGGAGAGTCTCCTATTTGCCAGATACACAGGAAGAGAGAGGGCAGGTTTGAACTGGATGTTCCTGATGTGACCTCCAAAAGCTTTCCTTCGAGGGGATGACTGTCCATGACCCAGGCAGATGCTCTGGAAACTGATGCTTTTGGGAAACTGTCTACAGATCCTCCATTTCACTGTGCACTAGGCTGCACTGTGAATTTGAAAGTCTCCTCCAAGCAAGCCCTAAATATGCCAAAGCCTGAATGCGTTCCCATGCATCACCAGCAGGTGACCATCAGGGGAGTGGGGCTATCGAGGGCTCTATGCTGAAATAGAAGTGCTGGGGATCAGTCAGCCTAATCATAGAATCACAGAATGGTTTGTGTTGGGAGGGACCTTTTAAAGGCCATCTATTCCAACCTGCCTGCAATGGGCAGGACACCTTCAACTCAGGTTGCTCAGAGCCCTTTGAATGTTCCCAGGGATAGGGCATGTGGCACTTCTCAGGGCGTATGCTAACCTCATTGTAAAAAAAGCAGCTGTGTTATATCTAGCCTGAATCACTGTCTTTCAATTTAAAACCATTCCCCCTTGTCCTGTTGCAACAGTCTGTCCACATCGTGTAAGCCCACTTCAAGTGTTAAAAAGCTGCAGTGACCTCTCTCTGGAGCTTTCTCTAATCCAGTTCATCAGCCTTTTACCTTCTAGTCCGGTTGGTCTCATTTCCCTCATTTGCTACAGAGCGGTCTGGGGAGGAATGGGAGGGTCTCATGGCTCAGTCTCAGGCTCCACTGGAGAATCTGTCCAAGTTCTGCTGTGAAAACCATGTTGAATTGCATGCAGAATTCTCTGTCTGGGCTTGGACCAGGTTTTTTGAGGAGTGAGGATGGTTTTGGACCAGACTTGGCATCTATGAGTGGGCAGTGCCCTGGAACCAGGAGGACCAGTTGTGTAATGAGGGACATCACCAGCTGGTCGAGGGAGGGGTTTGTCTTGCCCTGCTCTGGGCTTGGGCAGCCTCACCTTGAATATTCAGTGGTTTTGATCACTGCAATATAAGAAAAACACTAAACTATTAGAGAATGTCCAAAGGATGGCAAATGACCTTGAGCCATATGAGGAGGGCTAAGGGCACTTGATCTGTTCAGCTAAAGGAGCCTGAGGGGAGAGCTCATTGCAGTTACAACTTCCCTGTGAGGAGAAGAGAAGAGGAAGACGCTGATTCCTTCTCTGTGACCAGGAACAGGAGCTGTGCCAGGCAGGATCAGGCTGGATGTCAGGGAAAGGTTCTTTCCCCAGAGGTGCTGGCACTGCCCAGGCTCCCCAGGGAATGGGCACGGCCCCGAGGCTGCCAGAGCTCCAGGAGCGTTTGGACAGCGCTGCCAGGGATGCCCAGGGTGGGGTTGTTGGGGGGTCTGGGCAGGGCCAGGGCTGGGCTGGGGGATTCTGGGGGTCCCTCCCAGCTCAGGACATTCTGTGGGTCCGTGTAGGCTGGGGGCGCTCCGGGCTGCCAGCAGAGGGCGCTGCGGCGCCGCGGAGCGCGGCCGGGCCGGGGTTGAGGGAGAGGCCGAGGCCGGGCGGGGGCTGCCCCGGCCCCGATCCTCTCACCCCGGGCAAACCAGCCCCGAGGGGCTGCAAGGCACCCGCCCGCCTTCCCTGGGAGCCGGGCTGCTACAGCCCACTCTGGCAGGTGCAGAGGTGTGTGGCCCTGAAGTGCATCCTCTGGTGTTTCTCCAGTAGTTTGAGGGTTTTCATCTCTTCCTCGCTCTCTGCCAAGGGTTTGTTTAACTTAAGCTTCTGGGGGACGCTCCCAGCACCTGGATGGGCTGGTCTGCACAGCATTGACTCCAACTAAGCTGAATCCCTTTACTCTTCCCACAGGAATTAGAGGTATTTCAGAAGAGACAACCACTGGGGTTCACAACCTGTACAAGATGAAGGCCAGTGGGACCCTGAAAGTGCCAGCTATCAATGTGAATGACTCTGTCACTAAGGTAATACAGACAGAGCCCTTCTGCAGTATTCTGCTCTCTGGCCAGCTTGGTGTTGGAATGTTGTCATTCCCATGAAAGTATTCCTTCTCTTGCTGAGCTTCTCCTGATCTGGTTCTGAACAGAGGTTTCTACCATATCCCAAAAGTGACTCCTTGATTGACAGTGGTTACATAACTGATGCTGAAGATGGTGGCAAGCATCAACAGTTTATTATCCTACAGTAAAATTTTCATTTTCTCATACCTTTTCTCTCCAAATTCCCCTGGGCAGCATCAAGCAACACTGATTCCTTCTTTCAGTATAGCCAACCCGCTCTTTTATAACACACATCCTTATTGGACACAGCTGTGACCTGTTAAGGGCAAGGCTGCTTCCACTCTTTGGTAATTAGTACAGCTGCAACTCATCAGGGGCGAGGTTGCCCGCAGCACCATCTCTATTCTCTTACAATCCATTTTCCTACACTTGATGTCTTTGTAAACTGTTGTCAGGACATTCAGGGTTTTTTTGTATGTAAGGACATCCATTCTTCTGCTGTTTAATAGTGTGAACACACTTCTGGGGATTATGACTCTTGGGCACAGTCAGTACCTGAGTGTTTCCTCACTCTGAGTAGCTTAAAGCCCCCAGGCATGTGTCAGGTACCAGCTGGAAAAGAGAATGTGACCTCCTTGAGCTTGTGCTGGTAAAGGTTGGCTGGTCAGCCTGTGGCTGATCTCTGTGAACAGCAGTTGCAAAGGAGAAGGCAGGAGAGAGATACTTATCCCTTGCTTAGCTTTAGTGCTGCTTCCAAGATAAACCCTGGTGAGTTGAGAATGAAGTGGAATGGTGTTTAAAGGGTGGTGGTGCTTTTTGGCTGCAGATGAATTATAGTGGGAATTAAAGGTGTACTGAAGGTTTATGCATCTTGATGTTTTTTTAAATCTAGTTACTGACTCTTATTTCAAGTTGCCATACAGATGTTATCCTGTTGGGTTGGCAGTTCTCATGTTTGGCCTGCCTTCTCTGCAGTTTGCTGTCTCCTTTCTGCTCACTAAGATGCACCTGACTCTTACTTCTGGAATCCAGTTAATGTTGAAAGAAGTTCTTTACATCCTTTTCACCCAAATTTGTGCCACTTGCATAATAATTATTAATACTGTTCAGTATATTTGGAAATTCGGACGCTTCTAGCAAAGCCTCTTGAGGAGATTTGGGATTCTAGTGCCAAGCAAGGGCTTGTTTTCAAGTACTGTTTGGTATTTATACAGTACAAGATTTGTACTAACCACAATTACAGTTCTCTGGGAAAATGTGCAACTGAGCTGACAAATTCTGCTCTCCCAGTCTGATACTTCCAGGTGGTGCCAAGTTCCTGTGCTAGCATTTGGAGAGAGCAGCCAACTCTGTTCTTCCCCTCTGCCACCCAAATGTTTTGGGTGGGGCAGATAGATGTCTGCATCCAACCCTCTGTACTCTCTTACTTGCATGGAAATGTACAGATACCTGGAAGGCTTTAATTGCAGTTGGGGAATTTGGTGATGAGGAAAGAGGGATACCAACTGGCCCTAGCTCTAGAATTTGGAGGATTGGTAACAAAATTTTCTGATATATTAGTGGCAGCTATGCCTCTGATAATGTTTATAGGCACTGAGTCAGGAACATCTGGATCTGAAGTATAATTTGTTACACTTTGACCATTTTGTGCCATGGGCATTTTATCCCATTTTGATTCACGCAAGAACTGCAGGTGTTGTGGGTGTACCTTCCACTAGACCAGATTGCTGCCTCTGGGAATTTAATCTAAAGATTACCTGTAGCAGACAGTGCTATGTTAAGTGAAAGCAAGAAGGATTGGTACCCTATGTCTGTAGAAAGCCAGGACAGGCTTTGAGAACAGAATTTTGCTGTTAATGGAGATTTCTTAGTATTGCTTCCTTGGGGAGCACAGCACAGCATTAGTAGAAGAGGAAGCATTACAAAAATCAGCACAACAAGGTGTGTTTGAGTTTAGGAAGATGTTAAAGGGGTAAAGTAATATTTGATGAATGACTTCTGGTAGTTTTGATTGGAGGGTCTGGCTGTTAATGTCAGTGTTAGAGTAGGAGGATATTGTGTGATGGGGCATTTGAAATCCAGGGGTTCCTGGTTACAGTGACTGTTATTAAGAATGGCTGCTTGCTGAATTTTTCCAAGTCTTAGCAGTAGTGAGTGACAGTGTTTAAGGTAACTCTTCATGGGGGAAGATGTAATTTTGATCCTCTGGGGCTGCAGGAACCAGTTTCTCCTGGTTGAGGTGGGCAGCTTACCGATCTGCAGGCTGGATGTGTCTTGCAAAGATAGATGATGTGATGCTGGTGTGCTTTGCCCTCCTGTGGCATATGGTTCAGTTCATTGTCTGATAAACAGCAGCAGGGAACTGGTGAACATCTGGTTTAGGAACCCAGACCTACACTGGTGTGAAAGACACTTGATAAATTCAGGTTACCTCTAACAAGTTTTTAGTAAACCCAAGCACTGGTCAGTAGACACAATGTATTTATGAAATGCTTCTCGCCATGTTGAAGCCTCTGTCTGATATAACCCTACAGACTGAAACTGGACAAATAAAGACATCAAACCAAGTTGTCTTGTTCTTATCCCTCATGGTGGTTAAAGTATTTAAGTGACTCTTGTAGTACTTGCATAGAAGTCCATTTTCTTTCTCTAAGGAAATTTCACTTGAGTGAACAGTTTTCATCTGTTCTGAAACTGCTCCTTTTTCTCCCTCAGAGCAAGTTTGATAACCTTTATGGCTGCAGAGAGTCCCTCATCGATGGCATCAAGCGTGCCACAGATGTCATGATTGCTGGGAAGGTGGCAGTGGTGGCAGGATATGGGGACGTGGGTAAGGGCTGTGCCCAGGCCCTGCGGAGCTTCGGAGCCAGAGTCATCATCACCGAAATCGATCCCATCAACGCGCTCCAGGCAGCCATGGAAGGTGGGAGCTCAAGCAGAGCAGGAATTTGAGCATCTGACAGGTTCTCTGCAGTGCAGTGTAGAGCAGTAAATGAGAGCTGGCCAAGAAGGGTTCAGCGGGTTTCAGCCCTGTCCCTGCTGAGGTACAGTTGAATCCAGTTTAATTGTAGGAATTCTTTCCTTGCAGTTAGGGAAGGGGTTTGTCACTAGAGGCCTTGAAGATGTGTTTGGAGTCAAGGATTCAGAGACCATAGGGTGGTAAGGCTGAGGGATTGTCCTTAAGTTATGTGGCTCTAATCTCCATTAAAAAACACCTTCCCCCTTCAATAGGCTTTTTTAAAGAGCAATGCCATACTGTCTTTCCAGCTGAGCTCAGGGATGCTCTGGAGCTGTTCTCTTCTGTGTTTGCCTCATGTTACTGTGCCTGTTGGTATCAATTTATCCCATTTCTGTTCATACCTGCCAAGAACTGCAGGTGTTGTGGGGGCATTTTTGCAAATTCAATGCCCTGAACCCAGTCTGAGTGCTGTACCCCAGACTATTCCTCTGGGCGTTGAATGCACAGACCCACAGATTTGAAAAGGGTTGAGGGATGGATGGTTTTTGTGCCATGTTGGTGTTTTGCAACAGCAGCATCCCAACTACCTTGTATCATCCCTAGGCCAGGCATAGGCAGAAACATTTGACTCATTCTTTCTCTGTACTCTTCTATTTCTGGTGTTGTGTCCCACTTGTTAATAAATGTTGGAGGTTGTTTAGAGAAGTAACTTCTTCTCTTTTCAGGTTATGAAGTTACAACCATGGAGGAGGCCTGCAAAGAGGGCAACATCTTTGTCACCACCACTGGCTGCACTGACATTGTGCAGGGCAGGTATGGCCAAGCCACTTGCTTTAGTGAAAGCATACCTGTACAGTTAGATTTCTTTTTTTAAATACAATCATAACCTGTCAGCAGTGTGGTTAGGGTTACCACACAGTCGGACTTCTGGACATCAGAATTCAGCATGAATTTAGTGAGAAATTAAGTCTTTGGTCAGTTTTGTTGGATTTTGCCACATTGCAGTTGTTCCTGGCTTATGGAATCTAATGGTGCAGAAACAAAAGCTGCAGAGCGATAGATTGACTTTTGGAGAATGAGGGCATCAGGGCTGAATTCTGTGTTAGGCCAGACAAATGTGAACAGAGGAGAGGAGGCAGGTAAAGGTTGAAAGTGATTCCATCAGTGGGTGCATATAGCAGCTGAAACCAGCCTGTTCTCAATGAACTGCCCTGCAGCATTTGGTTACTGCTTTGTAGATGTCAGTTTATAGCCCCAGCTCCACACAGACTCCTTCCTTTCTTTGCCATGATGACTGTACATGTTGTAATGGAAGATCAGATTAGGTAGAAGGAGATCAGGCTATTAGTGTCTAGAGATGTAAAACTGCTGAGAACTTCAAAGTCATGAAGCATTTTTTTTCTGTGTAAAAAGGAAAATAACTGCAGGTATTTGTTTTGACCAATAAAAATTTTATTACTTTCCACACTGGGAAAATACTTTCTCCACTAAACTCTTGTATCCTTGGGAAATGTCCCTCCCTAGAAGCTTGAAAGTCTTTTCCAATAGACTTCCCATGCCTGGAGGGGTTACCGGCCCCACACACTTTGTGAGAGTCAATGCAGTCACTGGGCTGGGCACTAGTCAGGACTGCGGATTAGAGCATCTACTTTTGATTAACTTTTGATGCAACTTTTTTTCTTTTGCAGGCACTTTGAGCAGATGAAGGATGATGCTATAGTGTGTAATATTGGCCATTTTGATGTGGAAGTTGATGCCAAGTGGCTGAATGACAATGCAGTGGAGGCAGTGAATGTCAAACCTCAGGTGAGACAGCCTTTCCACAGGCTCTCCTGCTGGAAAAAAGCAGTGGCTACTCAGTGTCTGTTTCTAGAGAGTATTTCTCTTCAGGTTCTTTGGTGTTTCTGGCTTTGTTGGAAGCCACTGTTGGTCTGGTCAGAATGCAGATTCTGCTAACCTGGAACAAGCTACACATGATATTCTTGGTTTGGCATTAAAGTGATTGTTCCAGCCAGTGCCCAAGTCCCTCTGGGGAGAGGTGCCTGGTATGGGTACATCTTTCTCCATGTGTTCCCAGTTCCTTGAGAGGCAGGAGCCTACCCTTAGTGCTTGTTGTAGAGACAATTAATGTAATCAGGTCCATTCAGCTTTGATATTTGGGGCATGGGGTTTGCACATGTGCTTGCTTTGATAGCCCTGAGCTGAAAACAATGCCATAGCTCAGCTTCAGAAAGCAAGTTAGTTGAGAAATACAGAACAGACCATTAGAGACCCTATAAAACTTAAGAGCAGAGCCCATAGATTGCCTGGTGCCTGCCCTGAATTTCCTCTTTTAGAGCTGTTTGCTCATGTACTGCTCTGTAGCAGAACAGATGTGATCCTAAGGGAATCTCAGTGGAATCTCTTTTGGGATTCTGTCAAGGTTTGAAAAAATTCACACCTCTTTGTTTTCCAAGTGTAGTGTTATTTTTTTTTAGTCTACTCTGAGACTGAAGCCTCAGGAAAGCCTATCTGGATCTCTGCCAAACTTAGGTTTCTCTTCCAGACTTGGTGGCTTCAGTTTAGAAACCTGTGTGGGCAGACCAGGCAGATGTTTTACCCTTGCTCAGCTTGCATGCCCACCATGCATTTGCTTTTAGCTATGGCTGTGGCTACACAAGGAAAATCAGAATCTGAAAATTTCAGGTTTTTAGCTGTGTGTCTTAAAGCAGAAAAACAAAACTGAATTAGATCAAATTTGTTTTCTGACACCAACACTGAGGGAGAACATCACATAAAGCAAACCAGGCTTTATCTGACTTGGTGTGGGACTTGTGGTTACCTTTTGAAGAGGGAGTGTTCTTGCTGATAGCAGGATTCTGGGACAGGTTTTGTACTTTTTAATAACACCACACCCAAATATACCTCTCAGATCTTCATCTGCCCTTCCAATTTCCATAACTCCCCTGTGCCTTCTTGGCCACCTGCATCAAAGTCTTACCAAGTGTTTGTGGGAGGTATGTTGGGACACTTTGCATGGCCTTAACCAGGTATGGAGTTACACCCTCAAGTTCTCACTATGTTCAGGTTTGTTCTTGCCTTAGTGGAACTGACTCTGTTCAGCAGCTCTTGTCCTAGAGGAGCCCACAGGTACCTGCCTGCTTTCTGCTAGCTCAGGTTGTTTTAAAACTAAATCTTGGGCTGCTTGAAGAATAAACACTGTTGAAGGTTTAATTTGGTGTTAATATGACACCACACAAACCGCCCTCACAGAGGCAGTAAATCCCTTTTTATATATTTTGCTTTGAGAAGCAGTCTGGCATTGATAAGGTGCAGTGTGGTCCCAGGTGTGAAAATTGTAACAAGTTTCTGATTGTAAAACAAATAAAATTACCTTTTGAAAAGGATGGAATTTGGGTCAGGGTTGTCCATATGGGTTAATGCTGAAGAAATCTAACTTATTGAATATTCAGATTTTTACTAAAGCTTGGCAGCTTCTTTTCTGTGTCCTGAACCAGAGAGGGGAATATAGTACAAGAGCAAAAATCCCTGACTTTTTGTGAGGACACCTGTCTCTTGATAAGAGGATTAATGCCAGGGCTGAAGGGGTGGTTAACTTCAGCTGGAGGTACAAAGTAATTGAGACTGTCCAGCATGAAAGTTTGAACACTGGGCTGATTTAAGAGCTATTTAGTACTTTAATAAGAACATCTTACTGTGCCATTGTGACTGATGTGTTGCTTTCAGAGGACAGGTGAGGAGGAAATAGGCTTTTTACTGAAAAGCTGGTGGGTTGGTTTGGCTCTGGGTTTGCACTGCAGCCTTGCTCAGCTGTGTTTGGGCATCAGACTGACCTGCAGCACAAACTCAACTCGAGAGGTCAAGCAAAGGTCAAGGTCAAGGAACTTAGGCCTATAAATTATTCCCATATAGTGTGAAGGGAAGTGCACAGCAGCCAAAAAGTCCAGAACTAAGTAAATTCCAATGGGGAAAAGGAGGAGGCATTTGTCTAAGTGTGGAGAGAAGCTTATTGCTTAGGTAATTTGAATTCTACTTCTGGAGCAATTATGTGAGCTTATGAATCAGCCTGTATATGAGATGTGTTTCCACAGTACTGACTTAAGCCTCTGCTGGTACCACTACTATTTTTGTATTTCTGTGGATTAATTTTATATTTTCTATGTTTCTGTGTGCATTGAATAACTCCAGTCAGTACAGGTTGCTGCAGGTGTGGGGTTCTGTGCACAAGCCAGCAGCTGTCCAGGGGCAAGTTGTATGGATATTATGAAAGGATTTAATATTTTGATGTCTAAACCACCCAATTCAGACTTGAAAACTGAAATGCTACTTTAACTGCACAACTATCTTTTGTAGTTCAATCTGTAAATGCAATGTTTGCTATAAGCAATACTGTAGCTGTTCTCAGGGTTTTTCATGTTCTGCTTCCCATCTGGTTCCTTCTTTATTTTTTGTTACTTCCTCCCATAATCTCATGATGGCCCATATGGTGTTTTTTGGGTGGACTGAGCACTGTCACTGGTGCTCCACAATGGAGAACTGGCATCCAAAATAACAACTGCAGCTGCTCAGGGGGGGATCATTCTTACCCCACTTGATGAGTGTTTTTGGGCAGGAGAAATCAAGGCTGACTTAGGGCTGCTCTTTGAGGTGGTTACTTCCTGCATGTGTTGTGCTGAAATCACAATAATCTCTCATGTGAACCCGAGAAGCAGAAAATGGTGCTGTGATTGAAGCATAGCTGGAGCAGGCAGGTGGAGGCACAGACCTGCTCTGAAGGCAAAATGCCTGTTACAGAAAACATGGTTTGTATTGGTTTGTTCTTGGCATCTCTGCTAAAGACCTGCACAAGGATCTTTTTTCAGAAATGGGTATTGTTACAATTACAGTTTCATCACATGTGTCTTTTAACTTACATGCCAAAGCTTTAAGAACAAAATTGAAAATTGTGTTTTACTTAATATTAAATAACTTTTAGCTTCTAAAGTTTAAATAAAGCTGTAAAGAAGGACCCTTTTAGGTCTGTCACAGTTGCTTTGCAGTGCTAGCAGAAGATAAATGGTCTGAAGCATTAAGTTTTGTCAAAGTTGGTTGCTGATTGTTTTAAGTATTTCCAAAGTGCTCTACTCTCAAATACTTGGTATGACATGAGCAGTAAGTACCAGTTAATACTGAATATTCTTGTGACTTTATGGGCCATATTGGTGTTTCATTATTGCTTT
The DNA here is from genome assembly GCF_049639895.1 of Pseudopodoces humilis. Lineage (NCBI taxonomy): Eukaryota > Metazoa > Chordata > Aves > Passeriformes > Paridae > Pseudopodoces > Pseudopodoces humilis. The sequence continues at coordinate 2,063,554 of NC_142218.1, forward strand.
AAAGTTGTAACCTCCTCCAGGGTGGAGGCAGGGCAGAGAGGAGCTATTGAGAGTGGAAAGGAGAAGCTGGTTTAAGTTTAACATTGCAGGAGTCCAATCTGCCCTAGGCAGATGGGGCACATGCTAAGTGACATTATCTCCTGAGCTGTGTGGGACAGTGACATTATCTGTCTCCTGAGTTGTGTGGGGCTCTCACAGCTGAGGCCCTGTCTCCTTAGCCCATCTGAGCCTGGATTCTGTGTGCAGAGTCCTGCTGTCCCTGGGGTGGATCCTCCCTTGGGGAGGATCGTGCCTGTGTCCCCCAAGAGCAAAGCAGGGTACACCAGGAGCCAGGACAGCTGTTTATTGTATGTGTTGGCCTTGCAGAGGTGGGAGCAATTCCAGGGGACCTTCAACAGGCTGAGGGCTCTGGCTGTTACCCTGTGTTAGATGCCAAGCCTCTGGACTGCTTCATGCAGAAGGTGTTCCCTCTTCCCTGCCACTACACACCAGTTGAGACCAGTGGGCATAGATGAACTGGTATTTACTGCTAGCAGCACATTCCCATCACAGCTGGCTGGGACTATACCACTACATGTGGAAAAGCCAGGAGAATTGGAGAGCTGGTTAAAGAAATTGGAGAGCTGGTTAAAGAAATTGGAGAGCTGGTTAAAGAAATTGGAGAGCTGGTTAAAGAAATTGGAGAGCTGGTTAAAGAAATTGGAGAGCTGGTTAAAGAAATTGGAGAGCTGGTTAAAGAAATTGGAGAGCTGGTTAAAGAAATTGGAGAGCTGGTTAAAGAAATTGGAGAGCTGGTTAAAGAAATTGGAGAGCTGGTTAAAGAAATTGGAGAGCTGGTTAAAGAAATTGGAGAGCTGGTTAAAGAAATTGGAGAGCTGGTTAAAGAAATTGGAGAGCTGGTTAAAGAAATTGGAGAGCTGGTTAAAGAAATTGGAGAGCTGGTTAAAGAAATTGGAGAGCTGGTTAAAGAAATTGGAGAGCTGGTTAAAGAAATTGGAGAGCTGGTTTAAAGAAATTGGAGAGCTGGTTAAAGAAATTGGAGAGCTGGTTAAAGAAATTGGAGAGCTGGTTAAAGAAATTGGAGAGCTGGTTAAAGAAATTGGAGAGCTGGTTAAAGAAATTGGAGAGCTGGTTAAAGAAATTGGAGAGCTGGTTAAAGAAATTGGAGAGCTGGTTAAATACAAAGCAGATGCCAAGATAGGTGTGCTGTGAAGCTCAGGATTGCTGCAGGCTTTGAAAACACCTGGGATGGAGATGAGAGGGGTGTCTCTGTTATAACTGAAGTGCTGCAGTTGCTGAAGGGGGGAGGCTCCCTGAGCCCCCCAGGTTTGCCCCATGGCTGACGTGGCTGTGGCACTGCTGTTCCCACAGGTGGATCGCTACACGCTGCGCAACGGCCGCCACATCATCCTGCTGGCCGAGGGCCGCCTGGTCAACCTGGGCTGTGCCATGGGCCACCCCAGCTTCGTCATGAGCAACTCCTTCACCAACCAGGTCCTGGCACAGATCGAGCTCTGGACCCACAGTGACAAATATGCTGTGGGGGTCCACTTCCTGCCAAAGAAGGTGAGTGACAGCCACATAAAGGTGCTGGTAAGGAAGCCAACATCAGGTGTGGCTTTGTTTGTGCTTGTACTCATTTTCCTACTGAAGGTTCTGTCCTTCAGAGGATGTTTGGCTTCAGACATGCTGGGTGTGAATGGGCTGTTCTTTGGTGTGCAGAACTGGGACTTGGCTGTCCTGTGACAGAACATCCAGGCACTTTTTGACTTCTCGAAGGTGCTGGGAAGCCCTGTACTGCCTTAGGGTAGTTGGAAAGCTTCTACCCAACCACTTTGTTACTTCTACAAACCTGTCCAGCAGAAAAGTATCATGGGCAGAGTTGAAACTGGAGTGAAACTTTTACTGTGGTTGATAGAGTCCTGATCCCATTTGCACCTGAGAGAGCTTATCACAATCTGGTCCTAATAACTTCACAAGATGCCAGATTTCCTTGGATTTCCCTTGAAACTTATCTCTGCATTCTTTGTTCTTGGAAAAGTCTGGATCATGTCACAGCTTGCACATTCCTTTTAGAAAGCTAACATGGTTTTAATTTTCCAAAACAAGCCTGAGAATTTGAGATGTTCATGGAAAGAGATGCTGGAGTTAAATCCCACTGCCTTTGGAGCACAACCAGGTGGGAGAGTAAATGTGAAAACACTTTCCATTTGGGAAGTAGAATGTGTATGTTTGTACTTAATAATGAGGTGTTTCCTGAAGACCTTAAGTTTGCAAACTCATCAGTTAAGGATCAAGTCAAGCATACCAGAAATGCAGTGTAGGAGTGGATCAGCAAACTGCCAGTTAATTGTCTTCAAAGGAACAGTCTTATTGACAGCTCTCTTGAAAATGAGAGCCCAGTGTTGCTGATAAAATGTGGCTTCATCCTCTCACCGAATAACAATTTTTAATAAGCATATTTGAGGTGGAAATACATAGAAATGAGAAGAAATGCCCAGAGCAGTTAAGCATGAAGTTGCCTGTTAGGGGAGCATGTGGCAGTGATCTCAGGTTCATCGACTGTGATAAAACACCTTTGACCCTCTGTGCTTCACAGAGGGTTTTACTCAAAGAATAAAGCAGTCACCTTGTCAGAAACAACAAAATAGCTTTCTCTGATAATTTTTTGGGTTAGTGCCTATCCTTGTTCTGTGCAATTGTTTTGAGGTCCAAATGTAAGATTTAACAATTACTAAGTACCTTACACTGCACTTTCTTTGACTGCAAGAATATTGCTTTGATCAGCCATTACAAACATGCACACATTTCTGCAATGTGTGTTCCTGGAAATCTAGGAAAACCCTTGTCTCCACATTCTTGGCACCAAATCTGTCCTGCTCAGCTTTGATTTTAAGGTGAGAATGTCTGCTTACCTTCATCTAACTTTGTGTGTCTCTTATGTCCGAGTCTTGAAGTCCCCAAGCTGAAGCAGCTGTGAAACAATTGATCCCTGCTGCTGCTTGAAAACCTCATCTGGGAATTGTCAGGGACTCTGTTCCTTTTTAAGTGGATGCAATCTGTCTTACATTCCCTGGAAATACACCTGTGAGAGCTTCATACCTCAGTCTAATCAACCAGATAAGAATACAATTTCTGACCCTCCTTTTTTTGTTTCATGGCATCCTGACAGAATGTACTAGGTTTAAATACTTGATTCCCTTCTAAACACAAGCCTTCCCCTAAAGTTTTCTTTCTTTCATGGTTTACCTGACTCTTTGGTGGATTGCATGGTTCATTGCCACCATTTCAACCATTTCCCCTTAAGTTTCTGATTTTGTCTTGTCACTTTTGGCTGTACTGGTTCCCAAGAGGCAGGTCCACTGTGGTCATTGTGAGCAGGCTGAGCTGCAGTGAGCTACACCCTGTGTAGATGGAGCTTTTTACCTGGTTCAGCAGGTTTTCTCTGTGCCACTAGGATTTAGACTTACCTTGTATCTGTTTCTTTTGCAATGCTTCCCTGTTTTTTTGCAGGAATTACAAATGGTGGGATTTGTCCCTGATCCCTGCTTGTGCTGTATTTTCTACCTCTGAATATCCCCTCTGGCTGTACATCCCCCTCTGACACAGCAGTTTGTTCGCCACCCTCCTGTTTGTTTTCTGACTCTCCTGGAACACTTAACTGCCTTCTAACTTTATACATTTTTCAGTTTCTTGAGTTTATACATCTGCCTGACACCTCTGGGACAGAGATACTATATCAGCTTTTCTGTGCTTGTGTCCTACAGCCCACCTTGCTTTTAGTCTTCATGAAGACAGTGCCAGTAGATACAAGTAGATCTGCTGAACTGGAGATTCTGGAATGAATTTCATTATTCATGTGCCCCTAGGATGGGATATCTGGAGAATGCAGGAATTTTTTTCCAGTGTTACGACTTACATAATATTGTAGGATATTTGGTATGTCCAGGTGTCTTTGTAGTGGAAACTGGGGCTTTATCATTCTACCAAACTGGGTATTCTTACCTCTGAAGAGTTTGAACTCTGCTCTTTGCTTGCTGGATGGATATGAATTTGTAAATGAGATTGAAATGGATTTGATTATATAAAATTTTGTCTCACTTAAGCTTGACTCCCTCAAAAGCACAAGCTCTTCCATGTGAGTACAAGTCTGTTCTCAGACAGGTGAGGGATATTGGCAGGAAAAAAGCTGTGTCAGTGTATGTCCTCCTTGGGGCTGCTCTTGATTTCCACATATTCATTTCTCCCTATGGACTGTGACTTCCTGAACTAATAAAACTCTGTTCTAATGTTCTTGTCTCAATGTTTTGTTTTCCAGCTGGATGAAGCTGTGGCTGCTGCTCATCTGGACAAGCTGAGTGTGAAGCTGACGAAGCTGAGTGACAAACAGGCCAAATACCTGGGCTTGTCCAGAGATGGGCCCTTCAAGCCAGACCACTACAGATACTGAGCAGCTGGCACTACCCAAAGACCAAAGTGCAGGGATACAACTTTCCAAAGCTCTTGTGTGTGCTGGGCTTCTGAGGACAAGCCTTTTGCCGTTTTCCCCTCAGTGCTGCACAACTCTTCCCCTTACAAGGGAACCTTCAGGGCCCTGTCAGTGGAAGAGGTTCACTGACTCCTGGAATTAGAATTGGTTACTTAGCTAATGTCACAGTGAAAAGAATCCTATGCACCTTTTGTTGGTCTGTAATGCTCCAGTAAGGGGAGCAGGACAGAAGGTGACTAAATGAGAACGTGTAGTCTTGCCATACAAGTGGCTGACAGCTTTGAGCAGGCTCACCAGTCAGGTGGGGAATGGTTTCTGCAGGGAGATGCTTTTGCCATGCCCTGCTCCAATCAGGTGAATCCCATTAGGAGACTGGCACTGTCAGGCCCTCTCCACAACAGTGCCCTGGTAATGTGCATGTTGTGAAACTGGGGGTAATAGGGAGGATATGAGTTGCTTGGTCTCCTTGCTGTAAAATCAACTCAGCCTTCTATTCAGAGGTTAGAGCTGGAGCTTTTTCTTGGGTTAATTTACTCCATCAGCTTTGATCAGAACAAAGACCCATTTTGTGCTTCTGCCATACCAGCTTGAGGAGGGGTGAGGCAAGAGAGACTTTTAGCTTTCCAAGTGTGTTGTGAGCAGCTGAGGAGCCACTGAGGGCGTGGTTTGGGGTTTAGGGTCCCTGTTCAATCCTCTGCAGACACCAGCAGCACACTGCTACCCCCAACTTGGTTCTCTGAGTTGTCATGTCTGCTTATCATGTTTGTCACTGACTTCAAGTGCTTTTATTAAAGATCTGACTGTGGCCTGACTTGTTTTGTGCAGTGAGATGTTTTGGGGTTTACCATGGGTTTGTTTACCTTTGTGTGGTCTTTAAGCTACTGAAAATACTTAGTGTACCCACATGGGGTGTCCTCAAGGCAAAAGCCAGTGCTGTGGCTGCTCTGCATCTCGTGCTGTGGCTGTGGAAAGCTGCTTCTCAGGAAATATTTGAAGGGCTGAATCTTACAGGATGGTCACTCTGCCGACACAGAATTATCTCCGTATGCCATGGAAGTTTTTTCTTGCTACTGTCCTCTTCAGTCAGCATTGTACTGCAGACCACCTCTGTTTATGGATGTAAGAAGATAAAAGGTGATGTTACACAGTGCTTGAAATTCTCAGATTCATGCCCAAACCTCAGTGAGCAGTTGGAACAGATGGTGTGGAGTGTGAACTGTTGGAAGAGGATACAAAAAAGATAAGTAAACAAGGTGTTGCTCAGTGTGCAGATTTTTTCATGGTTTTGTTTTGTTTTGGCCTCTAAAAATCACCAATTTGAACTGAATTTAGGTCCCAGAGGGGCATCATAAATGACTCCATAATTGTTAATGGTGATTGTCCTTTCTAATTTTCCTTTCTAATACCCTTTCTAATAGAAATGTAGGTGATGTGCACCTTGTGCTTCTGACAGAGTAACAGTGGTGGAAAATGTCACTGGGAGAACAAATGCAGTAGGAAAATAAGGACTCCTGGTATCCTTATTCCTTAGTTTCCACTACTTTGGGCTTTGCCTTCTCAATCCACTTCACAGCTGAAATCTGCTATGCTGAAGTCCAAGGCTGTAGTTCTGCTCTTGGATCATGGATTCCTAAAATTCAATTAGGAAGGGCCACCTGGAGGTCTCTGGTTCATCCCTGTCCTCATACCAGGGCCATGCTGAGATGAACTTGCCCAGGAGAGTTTCAGTTGTCTTGGGACTGATCACATCATCTCCTTAGGCTTCTCTCCCAGAATGTGAAGTCCCTCTGGTGAAAGTATTTTTCTGTGCATTTAACTGGAATTTCCTGTGTTAAAACCTGTGCTAGCTGTTTCTGTGCCTGTGGGAAGGGGCTAGTTCCATCTTTGCTACATTCCTGACTCTGTAGACAAATCAGGGAAGTGTCCAGACCAGCTCTAAAAAGGTCTCATCTGCTTTGCAAGGCCCTGGGCCACGGCATTAAAGTACCACTGTGAAAACAAGAACTGCTCTGTGACTTCCTAGCACAGCGTATTCATTATTAATTCATTCATAATTAACCAAACTAATGAAAGTCTGATTTGCTGCTGAAAATCCACTATTGTGAACAAGTTAGCAATGTGGGATGATGATGGTTTTATTTGATAAAATGCAGGATTTATATTTTGAATCTATTTATTAGGTCTTGTATTTATTTTTTGCTGTTGTTGAAGAGGACTAGATCAAGCACAGGCCCTAATAAAACCACTGCCAGAATTTCTGTGCCTTCCCAGTGCAGTTGTAGTTTGGTGGCTGCAGCACTGCTGTGGTCAGTACCTGTCAGCAGAGTGGTTTGGAAACTGGAACTGCAACATGAGCAAGCTGAACGTTTTTGGTCAGCCTTTTTTTGTGCACTTCACATTCTTTAGGTACAGCTGTTCAACCTCAGTGGGGTCATCTTAGTTCTCACTGTGGGATGAGCAGTTTGAACTCTTTTCTCAAGGGCAATTCTGAATAATCTTTGGTAAAATACACAGAATTTTTTTTAATTTCAGAAGCTTTCCAGGATGAATGGAAGACTTTGAAACCTGGCCTTTGGTGTAGCAGCTGATTTCCTTTAAAAAATGCATGTTGTTCCATGTTGTGACTCCCTGCAGGTTTCTTAACGTGTACAGTCCACATTACAGCTGAAGTGTGCCCAGGTGGGCAGGGAGACCAAGGGCACCTGGGCTGTCCCAGGACTGATGTGTCCAGCAGGACCAGGGCAGTGACCGCTGGGGGCCCATCTCAAATCCTGGGGTCAGTTTTGGAGCCACTCACAAGAAAGAAATTGAGGTGTTGGAGTGTCCAGGGCAGGGAATGGAGCTGGGGAAGGGTCTGGAGCCCCAGGAGGGGCTGAGGGAGCTGGAAAGGGGCTCAGCCTGGAGAAAAGGAGGCTCAGGGGGCCCTTGTGGCTCTGCACAATCCCTGCCAGGAGGGGACAGCCGGGGGGGTCGGGCTCTGCTCCCAGGGAACAGGGGTGGGACAAGAAGAAATGGCCTTGAGTTGTTCATGGGAGGGTCAGGCTGGATAGTGAAGGAAGTTTCTTCATGGAAAGGGTGACCAAGCATTGGCAAAGCTGCCCAGGGCAGTGGTTGAGTCTCCATCCCTAGAGGGATTCAAAAGTTGCATGGGTGTGGCACTTGGGGACATGGGTTAGTGGCAGACTAGAGGTTCTGGGGGAATGGTTGGACCACCATGGTCTTAAAGGTCTTTTCCAACCTCAGTGACACTAAAATCACTCAGTCTTGTTGCTTGCTTGCTCTGTAGTGGCAAGAGCAACTCTGATGCCGGCGTTTTGCTAAATTATTCACACCTAATTTCTTTGGTCTTTTCTTTGTTTTCAATCCACACACAATTAATTCAGAGTTCACTCTAGCCTGAGGTTGAGAATGTAGATTGCCTAAATACAGATTGCCAGACCCATTGTGGCTGCTTTACAGTGGTTTTAGCAGGAGCTAAATGAATGAAGAATAGCACTGAGGAAAGCCTGGCATCTGTATGGGCCCAGGCTGGGGAGTGTTCCCTCCCCAGCACCAAAACCCCTCAAATGGGCTCCTCTGGCATCCCACATCTGGCTGGTGAGTCAGAGGACAGTGACAGGCTCCAGCTTTTCTCACTTCTGGGCTTTCTGCACAGCAGATGTCCCAGCACTGGGGCGAGATGTGAGCCATGGGCTCCCTGGATCCAGCCAGGGGATCCTGGAGAAGGAGCTGGGTCACTGCGAGCACAGAGTGCACAGGCAGGGCTGGCAGGGGGAGCAGGGAGCAAAGGTGAGATTCAGTCTCAGACTGGGGAAGCTCAGCCCGTGTTGTGTCTGGGTGAGCAGGGCCTGGATGCACAGAACAGTGCATTTGCTCCTTGTGGAAGGTGAGAGGCTGTCCCAGAGCAGCCCTCAGGCCCCTGTCCCAGCCAGGCTGAGCACATGAACAGTCCCAATGCAGCCCTACCTTCAGTTCAGCAGCTCCTTTCCCCCAGCCTTGTTTGCAGGCTCATTTTGAGGGGCAAAAATGCAAGAAGTGAGATTTCCATGTGTGCCCAAAGGAGGTAAGTTTATGAAAGTGGGCACTGGGAATGAGGAGAGCTGGTGTGTGCTCCCTTTCATACAGTAGCAACTGGCTCAGATTTGCAGCTTCCTCCCACCCCTTATCTCCCCAATACCATCAACCACTGGCTGAGAGCTGGGATATAGTAAGTCCACTCTAGTTAGTAGCTGTTCCTTTGATTTAGCTGTTCCTGACTATTAATTTAGCAGGGCTTTTCCTACTGTTTCTACTTGATCAGGAAAAAAACCTCAGTAGTAAAGTAGTGCTAAACCAGATCCGTTTCCTCACTGGGAAAAGCTTTTATTTCATGCTCTGTCCAATTTCAGGTTGTTATTTAGCACCTTCAAGTAGTTTCACTGTCCCATTGCCTTCAGTAAGGTTGGGTTGTTCTGGGTGGTTACAAACATTGTCATCCTGGGAAATCTGTCCCTGCAAATTGATGGAACCTGGTGATCAAATGAAATCAGTGATGAAAAACTGTACTCCTGGTCTTCATACAGCTCTGATTTGGCCAAAAGTAGTCAAGTATTTCTCAAATGTCTGCCAGACTAAGATTCTGTTAATGTTTTCCTTATTGTTACCAGTGAAAACACACTTCTCTTGTACATAAGGCACCTCCTGCCCATGTTTTCCCTCCATTGTTGAGTCAGAAGTGATAAGAGAGCACAGGCCATACATTTTTCTCCATTTATCTCAATCAGAAATGCCAGACTGAGTTTTAAATTTGCAATATTGTCTTCCTAGGCCCTGCTCTTTATTTTTTTGCAAGGCTTCTATGACATGGAGATTGATGGAGATGCACAGGTTGCCTTGGGAAGTACAGATCACTGCAGAGGAAAACAAGGCATGGCTGAATAGATGTTGCACTGAGGACTCTGAGGTTTATGACTGAGCTTGTTTTCATAGCAGTCTTTCTTCCTGCAGATGTTACGAAGCTTCTCAGAAGCTAATTGTGGGGTTTTTTAGCCTGTGGAGCTTTTTGCTAAGACAAATCAAATGTAGTAAATGTAACCTGGGAAACCTCAGCAGGGCTTGCAGTAGCATTGCTTGCCACTGGACACCTTTGCACTGCTGTAACAATTACAATTATTTTTCTTCTCTTTTAAAATCCCCTTCATGCCTGTGGTTTGCACACCAGATTAGGGGAAGCAAAAACAAACAATTGACTGTCAGAATAATAATAAACTCCATCCCTGTGAAAAAGTACTTCTACAAGCAGATGGGATTAAATAAAATGGGTTTAAGGTTCTGCAGCATCTCTTTTATGGGATGGGGACACCCCAACTTCTTGTCTACTTCCCTGAAACTGCACAGCAGAAAGATTAAATACTTTAGGATACTTAGAAAGTTTGTACTAAAATTTTCACTTATTGTTCCATCTGCAGAGTCCAGAGACACTTTTCAGCAAACCTGGTACTTTTCTGTAGCACCCTGGTTTTGGTTTCATTAACTGGAAAATCATTTCTATAAGGGAGTATTTAATGGGTTACAGTCACAGCTTTGTGCTCTTTTTCCCTGATGGAGCAGCAGCAGTTTGCAGAGGTTCAGGCACTCCTTAACTCCTTATTAATTGGGCATGAGGTTTTGGGTTGAGCCTGGGCTTCCTGTCACCACCTGCCTTTTTATTAACTTGTGTCCACTAAGAACAAACATTTGGTGGCCCTGTTCTTCCTTCTCTCCAAAACTTATGTCCTATATATATTTTATTAACAACTGGCTGCAGACTCCTTTGATCTTTTTTGGGGGTCTGTCCTACCACTGAGATGTCATTTTGGAAATAAAAACCAACATCTCTGACCACACTCCAGACTTAGGGGAAAGGAGCAGTGGTGGAGAATGTTGAAAGGAACACAGGGAAGCAAACCACCCACTCTGCTCACTTGGTGCTCCAAATATTTGCTTCCCAAATGGAAAAATTAATATGAATTGTATCACAGTTTTATAGCCAGGAAATCTTTGAAATACTAAAACCTTTGTGTTTAAAGTGGTCTGGCTCTGTCAGATATTTCTGAGGTCTTTCCAGAGGAGGAAGGACCCCTGGCTGTAGAATTACTTTGAATGCTCCTATTTTCACTTTAGAAGACTCTAAGGTTTGATTTCTTTCATCAACAAGTGAAAGAACATTCTTTCAATGAATTTAAGTATATATTTATAATATATATGTATTTTTAAATGCCACTCTTATGGAACACAAAGAAGAGTGAAGATTCTCACAGTTCATTTCTGGCTATCACTGTTGTAAGTCACGTACTACTGTCCTTCATCTACTTGAGACAGTTGTGCACAGTGAAGGGGAGCCAATATGAGATTTCAAATGACATTTTTGTTGAGGAAACTTCCCAAAATGGCAAAGATACCACAAGAACACTGTTAAGTAAATCTAATGGATTAGCTAAAATGTGGAGAGTGATGAAGGTGTTATTAAAGAGTATATTAAAGTCAATAGATGATTTTCACTCATTCAGAGGGGTCTGCAGTGGACCACTAGGGAATGGTGTATTTTAGTCTTTTCCTGCCTTTATCTGTATTAAATGAAAGCCACATGTGAAGTGTGTTATGACATTAATACAGCCATTTTAGGGCTCCCATATTTCAGGCAGGGTTTCATCTTTAAGGATTTCCTGTATGGAAAGATATGTGCATATGCCATGGAACAATTGAAATAGTTTCTCTCATTTTACTGAAAAAGCCCCAAAACTTGCAGAAATTACTAAAGCCTCCTTTTCCTTCTGGGAGAGTGACTTGACCATATGTTGGCCATCTGCATATCATCTGAGAAATTTGCCAATAAAATCTTTGTATTACCTCATGTGCAGGCCCCACAGATTTCAGAGGGCCCTTGCAGAGTGGGTGATTGTGCTTTCCCGCGTGTCCCTGGCCTGGTGCTGCTCCTCCAGGTGGGAATGCTGTCCCACAGGTCCCCCCTCACATCTGCTGGTCTCGCACGGCCGCTCCTGGGCCTTTGTGGAAATCAGGCAAGGGGCAGGATTTCATCTCCCTCTTCCAACCCTCCCTGCTGTGACTGTGCAAGAGGTGAAGATACTCATGTTGATTCTGAAGGAGCAGGAAACCTTGAACTAGCCCGTCTGACATTTGGGATGTCTGTGTGCCCAGAGCAGGGGTAATTTGCTGGTGAAGGGGGAGGATATCCCACCAAGCCCCTTTCTAGCTGTGAAACTCCATTTTACAGCTCTCAGAGCCATTATTGTGGGTGGGCACATGCACTGAGCAGCCCAGAGCCCCCCGTGTGCCAGGCTCACCCCGCAGCGTGGGCAGCCAGGGGACCCTGCCTCTCTCCCCCCTCTCAGCACACCCCCCTGCAGGGCTGAGCAGGGAGAAGGACAGGGAGCTTTGGAGCTCCAGAGGAGGCCACAAAGATGAGCTGGGAGAGCTGGGGGTGCTCAGCCTGGAGAAGGCTCTGGGGAGATCTAATTGTGACCTTTTAGTACTTTCAGGGAGCCACTATGAAAGATGGGGTCAGACATGTCAGCAGGGCCTGTTGTGGCAGGAGAAGGGTGGTGGTTGTAAACTGAAAGAATATAGATCTTAAGTAGATACAAAGATTTTGCTTTTTATGCTGGGGGTGGGCAGGCCCTGGACCCCTGGAAGTGTCCAAGGCTGGGTTGGACAGGGCTTGGAGCAGCTGGGACAGTGGAAGGTGTCCCTGGCCAGGGCAGGGGTGGAACTGTGTGGTCCCTTCTAGCCCAAATCATTCTGTGATTCTAAGAATGAGGAAATGCACTGTGGGATTGTTGTGTGTATTCCTGTTCTTTGTGCTACCCAGGAGCTGCTGATGCCTTTGAAAAATACCTCTTGGAATCTGGACTCTGGCAAAATGAAAGCTGAGAGAGTGGAAGTTGTACAAAGAGAGGAAAGAATTGTTCATGGAATGCCAAGATTCAGCACTGCCTGTGTATGTGCCCACATGTGATGTCCTCAGTTGTGTTTTTATGACCACATTTATAAGGCTGGGGACTTCACTCATTGCCTTTGGCCAGAGCTTGCCAAAAGTGACGGGTGACTTTCTCACCCCCAGTTAGCAAAGCACGTAGTGCTTCAAGTGGTTTGCAGCTGGCCCAGGAAGCAATTATTTCTTTCCAACTATTAAATTTACTACAAAACCATAAGTTTATATTTCTGGCTGGCAATGAATAGCTGCTTGCTGTGCATTCTTGGTTTTGGAAATAAGGTGCCTGTGGCAAATCTGATGCAGGTATTGCAGGGGTAACTGGGATTTTGGAGTGCAGTAACCACAGCAGACCATCTCATGTGTTTCCTGCTGGATTCTGGAGATTGCTGTGTGGGGAGCACTGTCCAGAAGAGCAGGCTGGAGCTTGGAAAAAGACAGAAAAAACTGTTCCTGGGTTTGTTAGGGGAATCCATCATTGATCATTTTCTTTTCCAGGTCTGACTGTACAACTCAAAGGCACATCTTGGACTTAAATAGATCACTGGGTGTGGACAAGTGTTGAATTGGTCTGTTTAGTGTGTTTATAGAGTCACTTCCGGCCATAGAAAGGTCTATTTAATCTTAAAATGCTATGTTGAACTATGTTATGATTTAATGTTTTTTTGCATTGGCTTTCAGTACCATTTAATGTCTACACTCAGCCAGGGAGTGAGCTGGAGGTGGCAGTAACTCCTGAGGAGCGTGTCCCACGCTGCTCTGAGAGGCCTCTTTGCTGGGATGGATGTCATTTGTGCCCTGTGGAATAGAGCTCCCACAGAGTCACAGCTGTGACACGGCACGCACGAGTTCTTCCTTGGCCCCTTGGTTTGGTTATACAAATCTCCTGTTGCTGCTCCAATCATTCTTTTCATCATGGGTTTAATGCTGTCCTCATCTCAAAGGGGCCTCATTCAGTCTTTCACCACCCTCAGCCAAGGTAGCATCACAGATACTGCTCACTCTCCTAGAGAACTTGGAAAAAGTCATTTTACAGTCCATCAAATCTTCCCTTCTTTCAACAATTCCTACAGGCTTTGGTTGGTTTCCTCTTGGGGACTTCCAGATAATTTGAGCAATTAGCTTGGAAAACTATGATGTGTTTAGAGGTAGTTTGGCCATTAAGGTGTTAATTCTACCACTTGTTTTATCCATCAAGATAAACTTGGATTTTATGGGCCTTGGACGTGACAATAAGCAATCAAGCCAGGAAAATACAGTATCTGTTTTAAATTTACACAAGGCAGACAATATGTGGAGAAGCTAACAGTGATTTATTTCTGTTTCATCCCACTAACCTGTAATTGGGGTAAAATTCCATTAGTCTCTAGGAGGACAATGGCTCTGTCACAGAGCATTCCTGGGACAGTCTCTACTCTTGAATTCCAGTAAGTTTTCAGTGGAGACATTTTGGTGTGTGACAGGTAAAAATTACATACTCCATCTTTGTCATGTGCATGTTTTATAATCTGTGTGCTGATGACATTTCAGATGGGACCCCAGGGGGACTCCTGCACTGACAAACATCCCCTCAGTATAAATAACTGCTCAAACTAAATACATTGAAGCAAACATTTGGTGTACATATTTTGCTGATTTCTGCATCCTGTGTCAATACCTCATGCAATGTGATCTTTACCCAGAAAAGTCAAGTCACTAAGGCTAATAACAATTTCAGAGTACTGGATTATATGTATTCTCTGGTGTGATAGATGAACTGCAAAAAAAGCAAAGCCTCTTTCTAATAAATTCCAGTTACAAAGAAGACTTATTAATAAATCAAATTTAAAAATACACTACAGATAGATGCTGTATTAAAAAGTATGTGCATATATGTTAAAAAACAAATTCCCTTACAGTCGTTGACAGCTTTTTTCCTTTTCCTTCGTTGCCTACATGCACCATCCTGTCTTGTCTGGGTCAGCTGCTGTGTCTGTGGGTCCTTGGGTGGATCTTGGCACTTTGATTCCCTTGTCTGAGAGCCCCAAGTTTGTGCCACATCTCCATCAATGATGTGGACGATGGGGCAGACGCCCTCAGAGGTGTCCAGGCACACAGGCCTGGGAGGAGTGGCTGACGTGCTGCTGTCCAGAGGGGTTGGGCCAGGCTGGACAGATCAACAAGGAGGAGCACAAAGTCCTGTCCCCTGGGGAGGAGCAAGCCCAGGACACTCCAGGGGACATCCAGCAGGGAGCCAGGAAAGGCCCTGGAGCACCTGGTGAGCACCAAGCTGACAAAGAGTCACCAGGAGGTGAACTGTGCCCTGGGCTGTGTTGGGAACATTGTCACCAGCAGGTCAAGGAGGGGATCCCTCCTTGCTCATCACTGTGGAGCTCATCCCTGGACTGCTGTGTCCAATTGGGCTCCCCAGTGCTAGAGAGACAGGAGCACGCTGGAGAGAGTCAAGCATTAGGAAACATTTCTTTTTCTGGTTTTAATGGTGAGTGAGGGTTGCTGAGCATCAGGACAGGTTGCCCAGGGAGGTGGTGGAGTTTCCCTCCTTGGAGATGTCAAAAGCTGCCTGGATGTGGTCCTGGGCAAGCAGGTCCAGATGGATGGCTTCCAGAGATCCCTGCTGACCTCAGTCATTCTGAGGTTCTGCAAAGCTGGAGTAGGAGCTGCAGTCGAGAGCAGCTGCTTGTTGGATTTCTGGCTCTCCTTCCTTCCCTTTGCTCCCACTCCCCTTGACCATGGTAAAATATAATTTTTATGACCAGCTGCACTTCCTGGTATGAAAATTATCTCGTTTCCACATAAGAAATAGTGTGATTATTGGTATGTTTTTAGTATCAATCAACAACAGCTTGTTATAGTTATGAGAATTTTGAAACAATTTGAATTTTGAAACTACCTAGTAAAAGAAGGAGCCACATTCTAAATTCCATTATAATGTCTTGTTGTTCCTTCTCATCTTCTTTTTCATAATAACTGAGTGGCTTCCAGATTCCTGACCCAAGAAATCTGACTAAAGACACACATATATTTACAATAATTCAAGCTTATATCAGACATGTCAATTGATGTGCCTTATAAAATGTAAGGAACACAATGACAATCTGTCATTATTAGGGCTCTTTCTTAGATTAATCTGACAACTATATATATATACATATCTAGTATGAACAAAAATTTCTGTCAATATCCGACCTTAGTTTAGAGTTCTGGGCTTTAGACTGATAATTAGAACTAAAAAAAAAACCCTTTATATGGCTTGAGCCCCTTTGGAGTGTCATTTGTGTCATCTTTTTCTGCCTGGAAGATGTTTGGAGCCCTCAGCTGTGTTTAGAAATAAATTAGGAAGCAACTGTCTTCTCAAACAGACCCGCACAGGGGATTAGAAAATTCCCGATTTGGATTAGAAATTTATGGCTAGAAAAAATCTGGTTGTGAAAGCTAAAGAGCACTGGAAGGGACCCTGGTGCAGGCAGGTGGAGAGAACACGGGAGATGTGGGTTAGGCCTCGAGTGTTCCTGTGGTAACAAAGAATAACAGTGGGATAAAGGGAAACGGCTAAAAACAAGGAAGAAGGACAGAAGAAAAAGGAGCGTAAGGGAGCAGGGGAGAGACACTGTAGGTAGAGAACAGAGGAGGTAAAAAGCAAGAGCTGGAGTCTGGCAGATAAAAAGTCCTTGATGTCAGGGACATTTTCTGGGTCTGCTCTCTCCTTGCTCTCCTGGGAGTTTAACCAAGAAGGGTTTTCCTCCTGTACCTCAGATTTAAGGCAAAGAGCTTCAAGAACAAGAGAAAGAAATCTTCTGTTGCCTTGAGCTTCAGCCATCTCTTTCTGAGCCTTTAAGTGTTGATACAGCACGTGATGTATTTTTTCCCCTTGTTTCTGCAGCACCTGGACATTCTCACCTGAATTCACCCTTGGAGATGGTTCTGGAACTTCCTCCAGCAAGAAAGGGCAAAGAAAAGGATTGATTGCTTGGAGTGGTTTGCTTCAAGATATACATGTGGGATATACATTCATCTTTTATTGATCATTCCTTTCTTCCTCAAAGTCCCAGATATATCTTCCTGCTTTTGGGATCTGTACATGCAGTGTCCTTGGCAGCAGGAGAAGAAGGGCTGAGGAGTTGATTCCTACAGATATGGGGGCGGAGGGGGGGGTGTGAAAAAAAAAATCTAATCTTTATATTCCAAGGCACAGATACATTTAGATTTCAAGAATATAGGCATGCCATGTCCCCTGGAGTTACTGCCTGGTGGCAGAATGACCAAAACCCCTGAAGGTGGATGCTTTGCTGAGAATGACTAAAAAATGTCCTTATAGCCTTGGGTCCATCTTTTCAGGTGGAATAACCTTGTTATTGTTATTCTTGTTCTGATTTTTGTTGAATATGTGAAAATGGACTTAACCCCAAACCCTGCATTTTCAGCCTGATACTTTGGCTGTGCTTAAGTATTTTTTTCCCCCTGCAGGCAAAGCCAAGCTCTAGTCCCCCACTGGCCCAACCAGTCCTGTTTTAGTGGCCATTTGGGTGTCATGGGGGCAGGTTTGGTGGTGCTGGTTAGACAATTCTGCAGACTGGCATTAATATGACCCTTCAAATAACCCTCAAAACCCACAGGAATCCAGAGTTCATCAGAAAACACAGCTCTTTTGCTAAAAATGCCTAATCAATGCCTATCTCTCTGGTTATCTGCTCCCAGAAATAACATCCAGTTTGTGCCAACATTAACCCCATATTAAAGACTGTCCACTGAATTTTAAGAGGGGCAAATTCAAGCTTCAGAGCTCTCTATTTTGATTACTGTACACACGGGGCAGTTTGAAATATCCACTTGAGAAGCTAATGAAAGACAGAAGGCTTGTTGTGTTTCTGACTTGGCTTAGCACTTGGGGTTTAACATCAGGCACTGGCACATCGTCTGGAAAATTCGGCACTTGCACAAAGCACAGTAGTGACAGCAGGAATTCAAGTGTGGCTTGCAGGTTTTGAAGGTTGGTACACAGTTAGCAGCAGGTGGGGGCCTTGGCTTTGGAGATACCTTGCGTTTAGGATTTTTCTGGAAGACAAAACCATGAGAATTCATAGACAGGTGAAATGAGGGTGGGGAACAGCGGGAGGTTCTGGGGGAATGAGCAGGTGGCTGTGGCAGTGGGAGCTGTGCTAGCAATGAGAGGTGTGCTGGGGCTGGGAAATGGGAAAGGGTGGCTTGAGACCAACCTTCTGAACAAAATGACAAACCTCATTTTGACCACGACTGGATGGAGCTTTGGAAAGGGTCTGTAGGAAAGAGCATGGCAGCAGCGAAGAAAGGGGTGCTAAAATGTACTCAGGTGGTGAAGTTATCAGTAAAACCAATGAAGGTGTTATGTTTGGATCTCCCGGCTTTTCAGATGAGTGAAAACTCCCTGACATTCTCTTGTCTGCTGAGCTGTGACACTGAGAGAGCAGGGGAGTGACTTGGAAATGCTCCACCTCATGAGCCCGGTGGTCCTCCATCCTGGGGAATCCTGAGCTGCACACAGAGTTCAGGGAGTGGAAAAAGACCTCTCATCTCCCCCAGGAGTGCAGCCTCTCTGCTGGGGACTTGGAGAGGTGGAAAATTTTAGGTTGCGCAGCATGTACTTGGGACCTGGGAGAGATCTCTGGAGCCCAGCAGCTGCAGGCACCCTGTGTACTTCTGAAACTCAGACTTATGGAATTGTTTGGATGGGAAGGGATTTTAAAGGCCATCTCATCCCACCCCTTGCCATGGGCAGGGACACCTTTTGTTATCCCAGGTTGCTGTAAGCCTTGTCCAGCCTGGCCTTGAACACTGCCAGGGATGGAGCAGCCACAGCTTCTAATTTTCTTTCCAGCATTATTGTTTCACATCTATTTATATATTTAGAGCTTTAAGCTGTAGGTAAATTATTGAAATCAGGGAATGACAGTAAAAGCCTTGCAAATGAATTCACCAAGGGAAACTCTAGAAGTAACAAACTATTCTAATCCAACAAAGTTTTCTGAAAAACCACCTACCTTGGAAGATTTCTTGTTCTCTGCCTCTTTCCTGCTGACTTTCTGGGATTTTCTAGTTAAATCTTCAATGAGAATAGCACAGCAAAATGTGGAATCAATGTTACAGAATGTTATTTCAATGAGATAATCCTATTTTGTGTGAGAGAAAACAGATAACTTCCATTTTATTTCAGAGAAATAAAATTAAAGGTCTCTGTAAAAAGATTGGGGTGCACATGCACAGTAGTCACATGAACAAAAATAGGAAAAATCTTTAGAATTCCATAATTTCTTCTGTTAAAAGGTGGTGATACATGAATAATTTTGGAAGGAAATAACAAGTGTACACTGCTTTCCACAAGCAAAAACTCTGCTGATTTGGCATAAACTCTGCATCTGTGATGCCACCTTTCATTCTGCAGTTCTTTATTCCTTCTCCCCACCATGACCTCATTTTACATAAAGTTACTTGCAAAGGTGTTTCATTCCTGTGCCTGTAGCTTTGCTCTCTCTATATATTTGTCACCACTTCTAATTTTAGATATTTATAACTGTGTAATTTCCATGGGGCCTGTTTTGAGCTTAACACAGCAACACTGTTCAAGTGTGAGACACTTCCCAGCTCACCAAGCCATTGTGGTATTTTTGATACCTTTATTCTGGGTGTGAGATTTGTAATAAGCACTACCTGTATGTAATGGATGATTGAGATAAATACCATCCACATCCCCACTGGAGAATGGTGGCTCCTTACCTATTCCAGGATCCTCTATAAATATATTTTTGGATATTTGCTAATTGCTAGGATTTACAGGGTTGCAGAATGAAGAACAAATATTTTGAGCTGCTTTGGGGGGGTTTCATTTATTTATCTTGTATCATTATAAGTTAGGGTGATGCATCTCTAAGAAGCAGTGGGGAGAAATGTGTCACAGCTCAGCCCATCTACCACATCTAAAGAATGGGCTCACTTCTGTGAGAAGATGGAGAAATCAGTGGAAGGGATTGTATTTCATATCCCTGATTTTAATTGGGTAAAAAAGCCACTGGAATTGTGACAGGGAAGGCATCAAGGATCACAAGGACCACAAAATGATATAGCTTGGGAGGCTGCAGAACAGCACAAGCTTTGCTAAACCCCCAGTTAAACAACATTGTTTAAACTCAATGCTATGGATTAAGAGGTTCAGATTTCTTTGGAAATGCATGTGTGGGGCAACTGTTTCTCCTTAAAGATATGCTGTCCTGAGCAAAAGCATGTAAAAAATACAGGAAACAGGGTAACAACCAGAGCGCTTAAAACTAAAGCTCTAAAAACCTGCAGAAAGGATCTAAACAAGAAAAGCTTTATTTTTTTAATTATTAGCATTTTGACACAGTTATGAATGTTCTCTAGTTGATTATCTCCAAACAGCTGTGAGCTTCTTGAGAGAAGAAATTGGTGTAAATAATAATAATGTGAAAATAATGTGTAATAATAATGTGTGAATTACATGGAAAGAGTTAGGGCAGACATGAAGAAAGAATTTTGTGAAGAGTTAAACATCACCCTAAATAGGCTCTTCCCAAGCAGGACAGGTGGTTATCTGCCAGTAACTGTAGGGATAGAGCTGGTCTTGTCTTGGATAGGTAAATAAATGACCCTTACAGTGCTCTTTTCTTCCCCTGTTTAAAGGCCAGGTAATCTGAGGTTATATTAATACCTGTTAATACTGTTGATTTTTCTGCCACAAGAGCAGACCCTTAAAACCAACCCTCACATTATGTTTTTTCTTATATGCATAAGATTTTTCAAAGGAAGGTTATATTAGCACAAAACCATTTTACTTCAATATAAAAAGGCTTATAGGGTGATAGGAGGTGAAGTGAAACATGTAAAACTAAAATAAAATGTATAATCTTTTTTTCCTCTAAACTGAGGTTTACTACATTGCCATTCTTGGGTGGTGCAGCCACCACAGATCTGCATCCTATGAAGCCAAGCAAAGTTATCCAAATAATCCAGAATAATCAACAGCAGTGTTTCCTGTTAATCCTGTTAATTTGGAACCAAAGGGCAGGGTTTACTCACCTACTATGGAGATGGGTGGAAGATCTGAGAGGTCCATTTTGCTCCTCCTGGACAGGTTGCATTCTGTCTTCTCCTCAATGACCAAGTGGGAATCAGCAGCTCTGAACAGGCTGTAGCAGAGCAGGAGGCTGAGGAAGAGATTCTTTCTTGCCATCGTGGGGAGGAAAAATTCCATTGTCACGAAAACCAAAGTTGTTCAAAACCTGTAAAAGTGATGCAGGGATATGAATCTCAGCAATGGTTTCCTGTCACATTGTGCAGCTTTAGCAACAAATCTCTAACAATTATTTTATTTCCAGCACCTTGCCTCTGGTATTGGAATACCTCAGATTGTAGTTGTAAGAGTGGAAAAATGCCGTCTCAAATACAACTCCCTGAGATGGTCTTTTTTCCTGATTCTTTTCTCAAAAGGTTTATTTCCCATAAGATGTGATGGTCCTCCCAACTGAGGAAGTTTATAATGATTAATATATGGCCAAGGGAAGAAACTCAACCACATCATCAAACTTTACCCAGAAAATCTTGTCTACAAAATTGTGCTAGAAAACAGAAAAATAATGACTCTTTAAACTCTCCCCCCCATCCCTCAAAATTGTGTTTCCCGTTAATTTTCTGGTCTTAAAAATAAATCATGAAGTGATATCTTGTTTTATTACAGATCCAAGTGGCTGCTCTAATCCCATGTAAATCACAGCCATAACTCATGTGAGTTATAAAAGGCCAGTGCTGTAAAGTGTTTATGTGCCTTGGGGTTATGCACTGAATAACTTCCAAGATGTGGCGAAGTCTGGGATTTGGGGATACTCATGGAGCCACCTGAGCTGTGGAGTGTGGCCATTCACCTGAGATGACAGCCCCTGCAGGGTACACAGACTGTGTCACCAGCCTGGACTCCTTTTCTTGTACTTTCTTGTGTTTTAAAGCTGTTTTTTATTTCAATGTGCATCAGTTTTCTGCAGTGTCATGGTTATGGGAGCCTTGTTCCCCCAGAGGCACTCTTCAGTCTCCAGATTTATGGGTGGCTTTGTGTCAGCGAAAAGCTACTGGATGCAGTAAAAAGAGTGAATGAAACCAAATGTTTTGGGCCATTAATCTGGTTGCAATGACTTCATTACTGGGGAGTTAAAAGATGAAGAGTTTCTGCATTGGGAGGGCTTCAATCTGGTCACTGCTGCTACACCAAGTCTGTTCCACACCTGCTTTTATAGCCCCACTGACCAATGCTTCCCTGGGAGATGGTCAGTATTATGCTTCTAATTCCAAGTGCTTGGGATCAGTTCTAGAATTGTCTGCTCTGCAGACCATGCTCATGTAGCAAATCAGTGCTGGGGCAATCGAGGCTGCTTCCACTGGTGGCTGTAGCTGTGCCATGAGGAGACTCATCTCTGCTCTGGAGCCAGGCTGGGAGCTGGGGGGAGTTCAGCCTGGAGAAGACAAGGCTCCAAGGAGACCTGAGAACCCCTTCAGCTCTTATCGAAAAGAAGGAGAGCAACTTTTTATCCAGACAGAGAGTGATAGGGCAAGGCCAAGTGGTTTTAAATTAAAAGAGAGAGATTTAGATTGGAGACAAAAGTTCTTTACTCAGAGGGTGGAGAGGCCCTGGCACAGGGTGCCCAGAGCAGCTGGGGCTGCCCCTGGATCCCTGGAAGTGTCCAAGGCCAGGCTGGATGGGGCTTGGAGCAGCCTGGGATAGTGGAAAGTGTCCCTGTCCATGTTGGAACTGGATGGGCTCTAAGGTCTCTCCCAACCCAAACCAATCTGACAGTCCATAATTCACTCCTGGATCTGTCTGGGCTCCATTGGGATTTGCAGGGACACACTTGCTGGATCCTTTGTGGTTTATACATCTGCATGAGCTGCAACTGAAAGAGATGTATCTGAGCCTGGAGTTTTACAGGGGAGGATTAACCTCTGAGGAGGCAGTGCTGCTGTGTCTGCACCTGAAATGCTGCACAGCTGGAGTCATTCAAAGCAGAGGTTAAAGTTCAGACCGTGGCTGGATCAGAGACTGGGTAGGAGTCTGAATGAGCTGATTCAAATTTTGTCATATGAGATGTGAAGAGCCTTTGATTTGATCTTGAATCACCTCCAAGAGGAGAGGGTGCATCTTGTTAAGAAGATTCCAATAACCAAAAGGAACAAGTCCTGCCACGAGAATTTTTTGTTGTCTTGGTAAAGTCATGGGCTTGAATTTTCAGCTACTGCAGTTTAGCAAAGTAACAAGATGACACTTCTGTGTTAATTCTTAACCTACTCTGATCTTGCAAACAGCAGCTCAGCCCTTGCCCGTGGCAACTGCCCATTTATAATGGGAGTATGTGAAAATATTTGCTAGGTCAGTATCCTACCCTGATCTTTATCTTATCTTCAGAAGAGATGCCCTTTTATTGGCTTTTTCTCATCTCCTTTCACAAAAGATGTCCAAACCTCACTGAGATTTTTCAATGCTTCCTAAAGGCTGCTCTAACTCATACCTACATACATAAATAACCATTAGGTCTTAACCATTCAGGTTGTAATTGGAACTTCTTTTCATCCAGCTGATTTTACCAACCTGAGTATCCCTGGTGGTCTTCATATCCCAGGTAGATGCTTACAACTCATACAAGAACTAAATAATGACTTGTGTGCCCAAAAGCTTGTCCATGTTTTCCAAATATACATTGGTCAAATATAAAATATTGCCTACAAATCTTAACCTGCAAAACACAAAAGTTTCCTGATTTTTCAGATCTAAACTTAAAGGGAAAAAAGAAATTTTTTTAGGGTGAAGGTGATGAAACACTGGCACAAGTAATGCAGAAAGGTGGTCATGCCCCATCCCAGAAAACATTTAAGGTCAGGCTGGAGGGTCTTTGAGCAACTTGATTTAGATGAAGATGTCCCTGTTCATGGCAGGGGAGTTGGACTAAATTACCTTTAAAGGTCAGTTCCAACCCAATCGATTCCATGATTCCGGGCTTGTTTGTGGCAAGTGGATTTGGGCTCTAATTCTTTCCTTGCCCTGAGCTTGAGTGAAGAGAGCAAGGTGTGAGCTGGAAGCTGTTTTACTTTGCACATAGTGCTGTTCATGCTGCAGATTTTGGTTTTTAAAGCAACCTTTTTAGCCTTGTTGCAGGATATGTTCTGTAAGATACCTGTGGTGTTCAGATCAGCGTGCACTGCCCACCTGGAATATTGGCTGGCACAAAGCTGCCCCCAAGGTACCGTTTAAACAAGCTCACACCCCAAAATGTTGTTTCTGTTGTATTTCCTTGTCTTTATCTCAGAAAAATTGACAATGGATGTGATTTTGTCTGAGCAAACAGTAAAATTTCACAGCTGACATCTGTTCACTTCAAACAGCAACACCTGAATGATGGCTGGGGTGGAAATGCAAACCTGGCTTGTTTTGAACCCTGGTGCACATGGGGGTTTTTAGTTACAAGCACTTGGGTGGTAGGGATTCTACAGCCCTGGAGTGAGTGTTTGAACCCAGAAATTGCACATGTTTGGGGAATATGCATTTGATTTGCAAAACTCTATCCATTAGCTGGAAAAGCAATGCTTCCTGGAGCTGCAGAGTCTGCGAGGTGTGAGTGGCTGAGTTTATGGAGGGTTGAAAGAGGAGGAAAAGGGAATCAGAAGTGAAGTTAAAAGGTGTTTGTGGCCCCAAACCTGCCAGAGCTCGAGGAGTGTTTGGACAATGCTCCCAGGCACAGGGTGGGATTGTTGGGGTGTCTATGCAGGGCCAGAAGTTGCACTGCTTGTTCCTTGTGGGTTCTTCCAACCTCAGTACATTCCATGATTCTATGATTAGTCTTGGGTTTCCTCTTTTGCATCAAATTGCAAAACCCTTCCCTAAGTTTATTTTCTGGCATTAAAGAGAGGATTACTTTTGATTTTGCCCATTATTTTCCTTCTGGGACTAATCAAAGGCTAATTAAAGCAATCAAACTATTTTCCTTACCTCTAGCTATCTTCACATCTGTTTCTGTCTGAGCACTTAAATTTAAAAATTTATTTTCCTTTTGAGCCCCTAACAATTTAGAATAGCTTTAATAGTGGAATCTTGAGAGGAGGGTTCAGATTTCCCTAATGTTAAAATGTGTGAGGAAAACTTTAACATAGGATTTTTCAGTTTTTGGTTCTGGAGACACAGTCTTGCCCAGCAATGAAATTTAAGCAGTGAACTTTAGTTGCAGTTTAGCAAATTATGTAAGGAAATAGTTAATATGTTGCAGTGGTCTTGATTGTCAAGGGAATGACAGAATTTTATTTAAAACCAAAACAAAACCAGACATTTGAAAGTTTGTTGACTGTCGTTAGAGATCACAGTACTCTTTTCTGTGCCATTGTCTCTCTGCTTTGGACTATTATATTCAATATATAAATAAAGCATTTTTATCTTTTCTTCAATTGTTGTCTTTCACAAGCATTTTTCCTGAATGTAAATTTCGAAAATGACAAATGATGGGAAACAACTTTTTTCTCTTTCTAATAATTATTTTTTTTTTTTTTTTTGTGATGACATATTAAAACTCTTAATGGAAATTTCATTTGCTTGGAAACACCCTGGTATATACAACAGTTTTGAGGAGATCTCATTTCTTGTCACAGCTGATTTCACTCTGTTCAGAGATTTATTTTCATCTACAACAGAGTGAAGAATATGAGACATTCATGCAAAAAGTCTGCCATGAACACTGGAAGGGACAAGTTGAAATTTTCTTAGACATTTTCTGACAACTTCAGATTGACTCACCAATCAATCAGTATCTTTATAAAGAGCTGAAAACAGATGCTTGGGAAAATGAGATGTTAAAGTAGGTGATTAAAGACCTATAAAATACAGAAAACCATCTTACTCAGCACTCAGTAAATCTTCACCTACACTGGGCTCCTGAGCTTCTGCTTTGAAAAGGATCCTGGAATCATTAAGGCTGGGAAAGAGCTCCAGGATCACTAGGTCCAACCTTTGAACAAACACCACCATGCCCACTAAACCATAGGAGAGGACAGAAAAAAAGGGAATGCAAGAGAAAAAAAAAAAACAAAACAAGAATTAGTGTCTGCCTTGAAAAGTGTTGAGATTTTCAGAGGGTGAGGGACTGAAAAATTTGGGAAATGAAACATGGAAGTTAATGGGATGACTGGGGATCTCCTGAGGGAATTCCATGGTCAGCTAGAACTGTCCCATCCATTCTGCAGAGCAATCCCACCTCAACCATCAGGTTTCAGCAAAGGAATAGCAGTAAAAAGGGAAATGGTGTGTTAAGGAGCACTTGGAGGGAAAGGAATGGATCCCCCTGAGAAAAATGGGAATCACCAGAGTCCTAGGCAGAATTCTGCTGACTCAGCCACAGGGCTTCCTCTGCCTTACAAATTTCCTAACAACAGCTTAGACTGACTGCACAGAATGCACAGAGAAGATAGGTGCTTCTTCAAGGCTGTGAAGATGTGAAAACACATGAGGAAAACCAAAAAAATAGCTGCTACTTCTCCTTAAACTACAAAATAATTGACATTTAAATTTATGCAAATTGTGCAATTGAAATCGATTGAAATTGTGTCCCCACATAATAACCTGGTGCCTCTATTTGGATTCTGACCTGAATCTCACTGAATTTCAGTTATTTCGTTCAGTGCTGGGGGACTGGGCTGGTAATCTCAAGTGCCCCTTTTTGGCACAGGCCTGCTGGGCACCTCTGAGAGAAAAGTGACACACCTTGCAGAGAGTTTTTGGTGTTTGGGTAGACATCTGAACTCCTCAATCCCCTCCCCATGTTCTCCCATGCCCCCCCTGAACAGCTCTTTGCCATCCCAACCCAGCACATCTGCCTTTGTTTTTAACATTATTAAAATAAGAGGAAAGTTGAGAAAGTCCTTAATGTGGAAATGTGACTGCAGATTGGAAATACACTCAACACATGCTCAATTTCATCTGGGTTAGGGTGGGGTCTGCCCTTTATTTGTTGAAGTGGATCCTTGGAAGCGGAAGCATGAGAAGGGAAAAAACAGGATGTTTCTGTTTTCCCATTGTGTTTTGGTCTTAGTTCTTACACCATTTGGAAATTAAATTTTCATGCTCTTCAAATCCAATTGAAAAGACAAATTCTTGAGCACATCCAAAAGAAAAAAAATGAAAGGAATTCCTAACTTTCAGATTTCCCTAATGTTAAAATGTGTGAGGATGCCCCAGCCCTGGAAGTGTCCAAGGCTAGGTAGGAGGGGTCTTGGAGCAATGTGGTCTAGTGGGAGGTGTCCCTGTCCATGACAGGGGGTGGAACTGGATAATCTCTAAGGCCCCTTCCAATCCAAATCATTCTGTGATTCTATGATTTTATCATTCTACACCAGGAAATATGTTTTCCTCAGCATTTGGATCTATTAATGTTTTACTCAAGTTCCACTTAGCAGTTGTGCCACCATTTATGTTGGTAGAGGAGAACCCAAACAGGTTGTCTTATACAGCCTGCCCTCAGACTGAGATGAAGGCTTCTCTGGGATTGCTCTCTCAGGTCATTCTCATTCCTTTGGTTCTTTCTTTCAGACTCTATCTGGTCTTTTGTTTATTTTTTTGTCATTCCCAAGTACAGGGGCCTGGCCCAAGAGGCACTGTCTCTTCTCTAATTCCTCTATACTGACCCCACAATCAGTTCACTAAAGTGAGTTGTGTTTGTGGTACAGAGAGAAGTGCACCAGAGAGAATTCTGTAGTGTTTGATGCAATATGCTGTTTCTGTGCAATTTTACCTTTAACATTTTTTTTTAACTTACTGAACTCAATCTACCCTTCTTGCTCCTTTTATTTCAATTTTCTAGTCCTACTTTCTGTTTTCTTTCATTTTCAGACATCCACTGTTCCCTGTTACTTTTGACAGAATTCCTTTTAGAAAATTTTCTCTTGCCTGCTATGTATTTAATTCTTTTTCCTTTGTACATTTTTATTAATTCCCTACCTTTGTCCTCAGCATCTCCAGCTGGATAATCCTGAGGAATGAAGCAGTGAAACTGGATGAGATGCAGCAGTCCAGAGGTCACATTGAAACACTTTAGCTTTAGAGAAAAAATCCATTCTTTTCTGAAGGTAATGCCTTCTGGATTTCAAATGATAGAGGAAGAACTGGCTGTATTGTTCACAGCATGACCAAGAATGAGAATATGATGCAGCTGTGTATAAAAAGGCAATTGAATCCAGGGTGTCTAGAGAAGTATCTTGTAACTGAAATATGAAAGTGTTTAATATTGTATGCACATACTGGTCTTCATTTAGAGAATCATGTCCAATTTTGGTCACCCATGTGGAGCAAAAATGTGTGTAAGTCAGAACAAGTGCCAGCAAAGAATAGTAACTGCTCGAGATAAGAAGTGATCCAGCAACACCTCCAGTAGTCCTGTGTTTTACCCCCAATTTCCTTATACTCCACTGGCAAAAGTTCCTTTTTTTGCATCAATCCTTCCTATGATCTCCAAATCTTTGGGGCTCCTTGATGCCTACAGAGCAGTTACAAAGGTCAG
Organism: Pseudopodoces humilis; assembly: GCF_049639895.1. Lineage (NCBI taxonomy): Eukaryota > Metazoa > Chordata > Aves > Passeriformes > Paridae > Pseudopodoces > Pseudopodoces humilis. Next base: position 2,091,575 of record NC_142218.1, read on the forward strand.
ATAATATAAAAAGATTTGCCATGTGCAGGAATATGCAATGACAGGCATAATTTGGTTTGCATATATTTAAAACCTCTGATTTACAGACACTGTATATATTATTGTGTACATAAATATAAATGCAACCATTTTTAACTCTGTGTGTGTGTATGTGAGGGAGGGGACAGGTCAGCACACTCTTTCAAACATCCTGTGTGTATTTTTCTCTCACAGTTTATTAGGCATATGTCAGGCTGTTTAGACCAAAACCACTTGAGCTTGGATAGGCTGGAAATGAAGAAAACAAATTTCCCTCTGGAGGATCTTCAGCTGAGTTCTCTGTGCCATCACAGCTCAAATTCCAGGTAAAAAAGATGGGAATCACACTTTATGGCAGTGAGGAGCCAAGACTCGCTGGCTTTCAGAGACAGCTGTGGTAAGACTGAAGAGTCCTCTTAGAAGAAAAACTTGTCCATCACAGCCTCTGCAACTCAGGATAAATGGCTCTGCTTGTTCTCCTTTCTCCTACTGCCTGTTTGGAGCCATCCCTGCTCAAATGCTCTGTTCTTTGTTCAGGATGGACAGGTTCAGAGGAGATGTAAGGGAAACCTTTGCCATGTGCAGGATAGGGAAGCACTGCAATTCTTGCCTTGAGATATTCAGTTTCCAAATTCAGGGAAATTTAGGAATTAATTGGATGTCTGTCAGTCAGTCTGCTCTGACACTTCTCATATTCAAAACTAACACAGATTCAAGAAGAGCCCCCAAAGCAGAGAAAACTGCACCCTCCCAGGAACTATTCAGTGTGATGGTACATATAAAGCACCATCAAGAGTTGGATCCTTGTCTCACTTTCCATACAGATGTCAGATGCCACAACTGAGGATGGAGTGAACCTTAAAACTAGAAACAGATTAATAACATAAATACTCAGACATAATTAACATCTAAGGAAGTAAGTCTGATGTGAGCTGCATTCTACCCAGGTGGAGAAGGTCCAGAGAATGAAGAATTCTAAAGCCTGTTTGAAGGGATGGGGATGAATGATGTGGCTTTTGATGAGAGCTACTGTGCTCATTACAGTGTTTGCAATGGATTTAGAAGTGACTACTGAACCCATAATTTAGATGAACCTTGAGAAAGTAGCCTGAAATCCCCAGAACAGGACTGGGTAAACAAAGTGCTGCTAAATACCTAGGAGGGGGAAAGTTGTAATGAAGCTGCAGCTTGCAAAAGCAAACAAAACCATCAGGATCACATGGTCTAATTTCTTCCAGGACAGGCTGGAGACCCTGCTTAGATTTCAGTATCTCAGGCTTAGTTGAACCAAGTGATAACATCTCTGGTAATTCATTCCTCTAAATTTGTCTTATTTCAATTTCTAGGAACTAAATCCTTCTAAACCTTCTTCTTCATTGTGGAAAATGTGTTTACTTTCTTTTTCCCCTCCTGAGAGGTGCTTGAATGAGCAAGTAACTTTCTAATAATCTCCCAGCTCAGGTGAACAGGTTGAGCCTGTAGAATTGCTAAATATAAACTACTTCTCTTCCAGTTCTTTGGTTATCCACATGGTTCTCCTGTTCAGTTTGCTAATTTTACATTACAAGCAGAGGCAGTGACCTTGACTGTGCTAAATAATCTCCTTACTCCACTCTAGTCATCTTCAATCAAGTTCTCTAGCTTCTACTCCAAAATTTTGCTAGGATTTGAGGCAAGCCAATGACCACACAACAGCTTAATTATCCACAGGGCTTGGATCCATGTAGCTTAATTATCCACAGCGTCATTAAGTCAGTGAAAATTATCTGTTTATTCCCTGTCTTACTGAAAGTGAGTTTCTCACCCGGCTTCATCAGTTTAACAATTAGCAGATAATCTGAGATGGCTATTTAGCCTTCCTCCAAGGTGCAACTTGGAATTTAAGCTGTTTCTGAAGAGCACAATTTTGTTTCCTGTTTTTATTTCTAATATTTTGTTTTAATACCATCAACCTCTTATAACATTTTTTCCATTTAAAATGGCATGTGTTCTTGGTCCCAGGGTTGTTTGGAGCTGAGTGACAGGACTCTTCAATTGTTTGAAAATGTACTTATGCCTTCATACTGAGATTTAGGGGATTTTTTTTTTTTTTAACATTCTTTAAGTATTCTCTCCTGTTCCTCATTTTCTGCATGTTTAGATATTTCTACCTCAGCTGGGGGAAGTCTAAGATATTATGATTTCCAGCTCTATGGAACTGTCTCTAGAAGGGTGAGCATGTAAGAAGAGAAACCAGGGAAGTACCTTTGAATATTGTTTGAAAGAGGAAGCTGTCAAGCTATTGCTGCTCCATTTTTCATTTTCTAGAGAAACACCTATTTTAAATACTTATCCCTTTGCCATCTTGTAAGAGCTTGCCTTGTCTTGTAAGACGTTACTTTTTTGACATGTCCTCCTCTTCTCTTCCAATTCATGACTAGGTACAGGCTTTACAGACATGGATATGTGAGATTTCCTGTTGGTACTCCCTTTGAAGCACCTGTTGTTTTGTGGCTTGCTCTGTTTGTACATTCAGAAACAAATCAGCTTTTATGTTACAATCAAAACATCTAAAATGTGAAATTGTTGGGGTTTTTTTAATAGAATATTTGGTCTGTGACTGGTGGAGGCTAATGGTGGATTCATCTCTGAAATCCTTTGAGCAACAACAATCCTTCTGGCTATGGAGTAATGTGATAACTAAGGGCAGTCATTAGTTTATATCTGGTGGTAAAAACAACAGGAATTTTCTGCCTGTTCCTGCTGATCAGTTTTAGGGAACTTCCTTGACAGTCAGGGGACAGAGCTGACAGATGTGCTGAGGCTCATGTGATGCCTATTTGCTGAGGGTGGGAAGCAGAGTGAGGAACAGGAGCTGTGGTGTTGGCAGAGGTTCCCACTGTGCAGCACCTGCCCAGGAGATGGGGTGCAGCTCCTGGAAATCAATCCAGGCTGTTTCATCCCAGACTTCTTGGGGCCCTGGCTGTTTCTTCCCTACTCGAGGTGATGGGACTGGCTCTGATAAAGCCCAGCTGGGATCAGGATGCTGGGGCAGAGCTGGGAGGTGCCCCCCAGGTACTCCCTCCTTCCCTTGGATGCTATGGAGAAGGGAGGAATTCCTGCGCAGTGTATGGCAGTCACACCCACTGGGAAACCAAGGGAAATTTGAAGGGGCTATGACTAAAGGGTTAAATTTAAAAGAGGATGCTAAAAATCTTTAATTTGTATTCCATGTATAATGGAGTTTCTAAATATATCCTTTTTTCTGCCTGTGTCCTTCACATCCTCCATGAGAGGGTCTGACTCAAATTACTCTTGGTTTGTAAACACAATTGCTTCTTGAGGGCACCATGTGTGTATTGGTGACACGTGTTGGCCTGTCCCAGCTGAGAGTGCTGAGTGGCAGGAAAGGAAAGGGAGATCTTCCTGGCTGCTAATGGGGAGAACAGGAGATTTCTGGACATTCCTTCCTCATCCTGGCAAGGCTGTGTTATCCTGACTGTGGCACAGACATTTAAGAACACTTGGAGCTATTGGACTTGCACGGAGTAGCTGCAAACTTTATCTGTTGTGCCCACATGTCCCTGCTAGATATGAGGAAAAGGAAAGTAAGAATAAGGTTATTTGTGTTGCTCTTGTCTGTGCGTGGAAAATGCTGGGATCAGGGACTCGGATGTCGTGTCCCATGTGGAAGGAAGATATTGGAGCAATCTTGGGTATCTGTGCAAGGTCAGTGAGAGATCTGGACTGTCTCTGCAAAGCGCTGTGAGGCACAGCTTTTCCAGGGAAGGAGGGAAATCCATGTGTTGCCCAGAAGTGGGAAGTAAGGATGAAGACAAATTTCTGGAAGTGGCATATTAATGGACTAACTGCCCACAGGCAAACAAGAAACATCTAAGAACAAAGTAACGATGAACAATCATCCAAGAAAAAAAGTGTGTTGTGCATTTGGGCTGAGAAATGCTGTTTTGGGAAGCAGGAATGCAAAAAGGATTGGGATTGAGGTGGAAATGAGTTTGCAGTGTAACACTACTGTCAAAAGTGAAAACTGAGTTCTCAAATGGGAAAATTGGAGCAACTTCAGTAGGAGGGGGGATATTTGAGATTGGCGTGGCTGTGTCCAGAAGGCACTCCCAGAACACCACTAATTTACTGGAAAACACTTGGATAAACCAAAGAAATTGAAAAGTGTGTCTTAAAAGAGCCTTGAAGCTCAACTCCTGAAATTCCAAAGGGAAAAGGGAGTGTTTTGGAGTGTGCTTGGCAGGACTGGAATGAGAATGGGGAGAAAAATGAGTTTTCAAGCAAGATGACAAAGTTCTAATGAGATGAAGCTGCCAAAAGTAGAAGCCAGATCCAAAACATTTCCAGGATTTGGACCATTCTGGTTCAGAAACAACTGTACTATAGAACTTCTGCCTTTGGCTTTTCTGCTACAGAAACTTGATTTTTTTTTTTTTTTTTCCCTGAGAAATACAGCTTCTAAGAAAAATTGCTGGAAATTTTTTTGCTCGTGTTATGGGCTAACTAATGAGTAGAATGTCAGTTTTATTTATGATCTTACCAGTTTCTGAAGCTGTGCCAGGTGTGTGGATGTTCATTTCAACTCTAGAATTTTGAGGACCCATACAATCATGGAGACAAAGATGTTGCTTTTACACTTATGGCAAGTTTTCCTACCAACGTGACCTACCTCTTTACTTGTTTATTTCCAAGTGGTTTTTTTTATTTTTATTTTCATTTTAGATTTTTCTTTGTTTTGTTTTAGGGGTTTTGTTTGTTTGGGTTGTTTGTTTGTTTATATTTTTTTTAATCTTACATTTTGAGATCTCTGAAACCACTTTAGGTCATGGAAAATAAGTTATCTCCAGAGTGTCAGGTATTGAGTCAGACCTATTGAAGCAGCCCATTTGAAAATCTTAGGAATATGCAGCTTTGAAATTCAACATATATTCCCATCTCAGTGGGAATCTTAAATAATACATACATAGATATTATTTATATATACTTATAATATGTGGTAACATATGTTACATCTGATGATTCACTATGGGCTACTGGATGGTTCCCCACTGGGAATTGGCCACTTCCTGAATTTTTTTTTTAAGCAAATACATTTCCACCCACAAAAAACATGGATGTCTGTGTCAGCTGTGCCTTCCCGGAGTGTTCCCCCAAAAGAACATCCCTGCTGCCATCAGCAGCTGGATCTGGGACCTGCAGCTGTTCCGAGCACAGCTCTCCCTTCCAGGGCTGCTTTCCACTGGCCAGGAATTGCCTCAGCTATGGGAACTTTTCAAAAGTTCATGGCAAAATTAATTTAAAATTTTGCTCTGCAGGCAGATAGGAAGAGGCTGATGTGCGCACACAGACATTTTTAATTGGGACATTTCTACTGTCAGGACAAAACCCATACTTTATATTTTGCTGAACAGTTAAAGTTATCATGTTGAATGGATTCAAAATGCTTAATTCAATACTATTTGTAATGTAATGTCTTTCTCATTATCCCAGGTTGTTTTTCTAATGGCATGAGCATTTCAAAATACAGAGAGAAGCAAATGGAAAAGGTGTAGCGAGTGTTCCCTGTGGAGAGAGCTGCCTTCTGTTTCCTAATCACTCAAATTCTATATACTCACTGCAAATTAAATAAAAGTTTAACCACCTGAGTAAGAGAATTTTGAAGAGAAAATTTGAAGAGAAATTTGAAGAGAAATTATCTGATTTGAAAGAAAAAGAAGACTATTCCACTTAGGTTGGGATTTTTTTCCATTAAATTTGCCTTTCTAAAGGAATGTTATTAATATTTTTAAAATAAACAATTTAATATTTCTTCTATGCAAATATCCTCCATGAGCATGCACAATTAATTAACAATGTGTTAATTATTTATTCAAGAGTTTTAGTAGGTGTTCAGTCTGCAAAATACTGGGGACTGATTCACGTGTATTGGTGTCTGTGTGTAACATATTGAAGGGAATGCTAAAGGAAAAAAATATATATTTAAGCTGGCACAATCCTTCAGTTTTCACTGAATTGGGAGTTTTACATGTACAAGAAAAAGGGAAGATAATTAGGGTAAATACTCTGTTATTTGTGTATTTTTGCATTTGGACTAGAATGCTGTGAAAGCTTTCTGAGCCTGCTTCAGTGGGGAAAAAAATAATTAATCTGTGAAGTGGGAAATTCACTGGGAAGTGAAACTCTGATATTTGGAAAGCAAACATTGGATGTTCTCGAGGGAAAAAAACCCAAACCAGAACGAAAAACCAAACCCAACTAAAAGAACAACAAAAAAGGCTTCAAACCACCACCAAAACCAAAAAACAAAAGTCCCCCTCAAGCCCTAGTAAGCACCAAAAGATCTTTCTAAAAGAGATTGATTAAACTGTCTAAAATGAGAGACTTCAGACTATCCAAGTAAAATGCCTGGAATTTTTAAGGAGCAGGCAAGGGACAGTGCAGTGATACCTCTACAGGGCTTTCCCTGGCTTGGTCAGAGCCTTTCTCATATTAAGAAGATGCCCAGAAACTCCAAAATTTCCAGGCACAGCACCAAAGGCACTTTAGAATGCAGTGAGCTCCCCTTTGCCTTCATGATGCGGCTGAAAGGCAGCAGAAAGAGAGCTGTAAAGTATAGATGGAGAAATAAAGTGGGGAAAAGTAGACAAAAATCTGGACAACAGAAAGAATTTCATAATTTTTGGAGAATAACAACCACAATAAAATCACCAATAGAATTTTTCATTTTCCGGTGATTGCAGGGACTATAAAATTGATGGAATTGAGTAGCAATTGATGTTAAAAGAAAAGTTCTGGTGCTGCAAACAGCAATCAGAAATGGTCTCTGCATTTTCATATCTTGTTAACTGTGTAAAGCAACTATGGGTTGCTGAACTCACACAAAATTAAAGAACATTAAGAATACTAATGGAAGAGTGGAAAATGGGATATGTGTAGTATAGGATTACTTTTCGTGAGGTGCTACAGAGAAAGCTGACAGGGCAGGTCAGAAAAATCGTTGCGGTCTGCCAGTTAAAGAAAAATAGTATCACTCCTAAAATAGATAAAATCAAATCATTCATCTTACTGGAGTTATGAAAGCTTCAGGAAAATAAAGATTTATTTTAACAAGATATCATAATTTTATTAGACAAAGGCTAAAGACAGGAATAAAATAACGTAGCTAATTGATTGGAACAGTGTAAAAATGCAGCTTGGGAAATGTAGGTTGTTAATTTTAAAATAATGTAATAAAAGAGTGAAGAGGGATAACATCTAAAATAATTTTAGGAAAAAAGCTTAGAAGTAGACTAAATGAAAAAGCAAAATTTGCAACAAAAAATAATTGAAGAGGTAGAAACACCAAACAGAATCAAAACAACCTAAATCGCACACAATGCTTGGAAAATAAGGTTCTGGAGCGGAACAGAAAAGCGGAACAAATAAATGCAGAAGAGCAAAATGGTAAAATAACAAAGCTAAGAGAGTTTTAAAAAACTTTCCTGCTTGCCAGAGCCGTGAGGGAGATCTGCAGGACTGACCTGAGGGAAAGGAAGGCGAATCTCTCCGGCGCAGTGCGGCAGGCGAAGCGGGTGGGCTCGCTGAGGGCAGCAGGGCCCGGGGAGGATGCCCGGGAAGGCCTGAGGGTGCTCGCTGCTGGCGGAGCGGGAAGGTCGCTGCTCATCGGGCCTGAGGCCCAGCAGGCGCTGCTCTCCCTCGCCCCTCAGGCCAGCGCCGCCGCAGCTCCGCGTCCCGAGCGCAGAGCAGGAGCACTGGTGGTCACCCTATCCTGCTTCAATTTCTGCTTTTTCTTAGTCCCCTTCGCAGCCACCCACCCCCGCTCCTTTCCCCCCACCTCCTTCTCTCTTTGGGGAAAAAAAAATTTAGTGGAAAGTTGACCCTCAGCCCCTCCTTTTTCCTCCCATTTGAAACCACCAGGACAGAGCCGGTCCCGCCGTCTTCAGGCAGAGGCGATTCCAGCTGAGATTTTCCTGTCACTCAGGTAGAAAAGGACAGATAGCGAGGGAAGGAAAAGGCCTGCTGATAAAACCCCATCTGCCGTGCTCTACAGTGCTCGTTTCGAGCTCCTTGCTGCACATTCCCTGCCTGGCAAGCTCGCTCCCTGAAGATCGCTGTAAACGCTGGGCAGCTCCTCAGCCATTCCCGGGCAGGAGAACCGGGAGCTTTACACTAACTCCACTCCAACGAGATAGTTCTGTGGAGTCACCAAAAGTCAAAATGCCACGGAGGAAAGGCTTTTTTTTCCCCTTAAGCTTGCTAAAGGTTTGTATAAAGCCCAGATAAGTTTACCTGAATGTGGGCGCAGTTATTCAAAACCTATAAAATGTCCCTTTATAATTTCAAGGGTTACATTATACATCTCCATGGTATATTAATACTTTTTTTTTTTTTTTTGACCATTTTGCAGTCAAGTGCATGTCATGTGTGCCATGAGGGTTGGGTTTTGGGGCTTTTTATGCCTACTTGGGTAAATTCTGTGCGAGGGGATAGAGAGAAACAAGGAATGCTTGAGCTCTTAAGCTGCTCGTGCTTGCAGCCTGGCACCAAAAAGCTTCAGCAAAAAAAGCAACAAAAGCTTCAGACTGGAAGAAATGACAAAGTGGCAATGGGTATTTTGAAAACTGAATGATAAAATTTGATTTAACGGCCTCAAGAGTGTATAATAAAAGCTGATTGAGGGGTTGAAGCTCTGATATGAAATAAAACTGCAGCCCTCTTGCAGTTCTCTGTCTTATTAGCAAGTCTGTTTCTTTTAGTGCTGAGAATCTCACCAGGACTATTCTGGGGTAGGAAAAATGCATCTTTGGAAGGTCTTTTTATTACTTTTTTTGTTTCAGTCAGCCTCCAAAACTGTGGCAGTTTAGGTGAGAAAGATGATAGAAAGGTAACACAAGCTAATTTTACAAGACTTGAAAAGAAACATGGATCCATGGGAATTGCTGGAGCTGGAACTACTCCTTAAAACCCCCAGACTGGGAAATTCTGTAAATATCTAAAGTTGTTATTTTCTTTTTTACTACTCCTGGTTGAAGGTACTGGCAGTTTTTGATGTTGCAGTGTTTTAGAGTGCAGAACATCTGCTAAGGGAGATACACGGTGCTTAGGCTGTGTTTTATCCAAAAAGCATCCAGAATATTAGCTTGGATCTTGGGACACTTAGGGTTTGCCCACTAACAGAGTTCCTGCATGAAGGAAAGATGTGTCCAGCCACCAGAAATATGGGGGACAAAATGGGACTTCTGTGAGTGCTTGAGAAGCAAAGTTTGAGGGACCAGGTAGAGAGGAAGTTAATGAGGAAAAATACTTGAGTGGTGCACGGAGCAGCTTCTCAGAGGAGCTGTGTGAAGATACCTGGAACAGCAGGGAGGACACAGACCTGCATGAACATATGGAATTTCTGGGGTTCTTGAGAGATGTTTTTCCCTTGTTCACTTTTGTTGGGTGATAGGTTAGAGATGGGGCACACTAGTAGAACTGGCTGAATTTCAAAGGTTTGGGATGTTCGTTTCTGAAACTGGCATTTATCACATGAAAAACTTTAAAAGCAACCATATCCTTCATCTGAAAGCATTTCAATTACAGAATTATGTGCTGATATCTGTAGGGGAATTTACAGCATTAGCAGCCTTCCTTTTGAAAGTGCAATTTCAAAGTCGATGTTGAAAATTTTATTTTTTTATATCCCCCTTAAAATAAATGTTTAGTCTAAACTTCCCATTACAAACCCCCACTTTTCAGACACCCCTGTTATCTAAATTAGGGCCAAATTCTGTTCTTAGCTTACCTTCCAGCCTTGAGACCCTGAATTTGCATTGCATTATATTGGAGACATTTATGAGATGCAATTAATTTTCTCATTTAGAAGAGAAAGAAATCCGTGGGATTTGTTCTGTGCTGCTTTGTACAGAAACTCCACTGTCATGGTGGACTGTAGTTTGGGTTGTCAGATGTGATGCAGAACATCTGGTTTGCATTCACCAATGTTGTAAAAAATTGGTGTGTGAGCACATTTGGGCCTCTTTTCTTTGCTTTATCTCAGTCAGTCTTTCATTTTCTTCTTGTTTTTATTTTCCATTATTTTGCAATACAATAAAATGTATTTTGCCTTTTCTTGTTCCCCTTATTCTATAGGTAGCACACCTTGGCTTTTCTTTCTTCTCTTCTGTACATGAATGTTTTCCTCTAAGATATTTCCTCTAAGATATTTTTTCAGCCAAGTTTCCTTTCCTTTCTGATGCTTTTTTACACTTTCCTTTATCCACCTCATTTTTCCTACTATCCATGCTTTTTGATCTCTCTCAATTCTCCCCATTTTGTCAACCTCTCCATCTTCCCATAATTTCCTGTGGCTGCCCTTCATCACTCTTTGTTCTCTGACTCCTTTGTGCCATCTCCTCCCTGCATCTTCCCCCTGTGCATCTCCCTGTGAATGCAATTAGTGGCATTGGGAATGGGTTGAGACAAAAAGAGTCCCCACAAGGATCTGGGTACATATGGGGTCTGTTTGGCTCACACCAGGGTGAGTGTGGACCCATCATCTGCAAAGCTCTTTGAAGAGTCTGTGGATTGTTAAAGATCATGTGTTTTCATGGCCTTGTACCATCATATAAAAGGATTTGATGTCTTTCATGGATATATGAGATCTGACTTCTCTCAGCAACATCTCTTTGATTTTTGGAGTCATGTTCCTGTGAGAGAAAGCAGCTGAGAAACCTTGGTTTGGTGCATTTGTACAGTGCAAGAATCTATTTTATTAATAATTTTTTTAACTTTCATCTCAGCTGCAAATGTTTTTACTAGGAAAACATTGCTGTTCTGAAAACGTTCCCATCTTGGCTTAAAAGGGCTTTTTTCCATAACAGATAAATAAAGTTAAATTAAAATGCTGTTGTTTACACGTCTGCCACAGGTTTCACTCTGCTTCTGTGACATGCCCATATCAGCAGGTGATCTAAAAGTATTTACTGGAATGACCACCTGAAGGGACAGTTACAGATTTCACATGATTGTGCTGCTCACTCCTAAGAGGAAATAGAATATAAGTCTTTGGGCAGCAGAAGAGTGCTGCTCTTGTATGGGAAACCCTGGCAGAGTAGAGTCAAATTTCAGCATTTTCATGCTTTGAGATTCGGTTTGGTTTGGTTTTTTAAATCCAGGCTGAAATCTTCTCCTGGAAGAACAAGCTCTCAAACCTGTATTTTGTAATAACTTTCTTTCATCCTCCAATATTAAATGAGAGCATTAATAATGTGCAATATCAAGTTACAAAGCATCTTGTCCTGGTCATCTAATGAGTCTGCTGTGATGTAAATAAACCCAGCATTAACTCAGAAGTGATATTCACTGCAGCTGAGATAAGCAAAGCCAAAGAACAAAAGTTCTAGTTGATAAGAATTAGATGAAATTCATACCCAGATTGGTGTAAACTCTGGGTAATTAATTGGCCTAAAATATTATCCAAAGAAGGTAGGGATAATTGGGTTCAGCCCCCCTGAAGATCACCTATGTTTCTTGAGACAATTAATCATTTGTGCTTTAAAGCTGCTTCCCATTTTCTCAATCAGCCCCATCTAAGAAGGGCTATTCATCTGATAATTTACTTTTCAGAACTTGTTAGTCAAGGCAGGACAGAAGCTACAAGTTCTGTGGGTAATTTAAGAGATGGATTTGTGCTGGTGGCTTTCAAGAATCTAAATCACTGTAGTGGAGATCAAACACATCTCTGAAACAGTTCAGTCTAAGCCAGAGATCACATGGTAGGAGAAAATAAGCAGGCCAGGAATTATTATTTTGTGCAACATTTCTAAAGAAAGATAAAACCTATATATGCACACAGAGCACTGTGCTCCAGACCCAGGTGTGATTCAAGTCCTCTACTTAAAATACTTGGGTACAGAGGTATAGAACAGAATCACAGAATGACCTGAGCTGGGAGGGACCCCCAGGATCCCCCAGCCCAGCCCTGGCCCTGCCCAGACCCCCCAACAACCCCACCCTGGGCATCCCTGGCAGCGCTGTCCAAACGCTCCTGGAGCTCTGGCAGCCTCGGGGCCGTGCCCATTCCCTGGGGAGCCTGGGCAGTGCCAGCACCTCTGGGGAAGAACCTTTCCCTGACATCCAGCCTGACCCTCCCTGGCACAGCTCCAGCTGTTCCCTGGGTCCTGTCCCTGTCACAGAGAGCAGAGATAAGAGCTGCCTCTCTGCTGCCCATCATGAGGGTGTTGAGAACCCCAAGGCTCTTCACCTCAGGTTCTTCTTTCACCTCAGGCTCTTCTTCTCCAGCTGAACAGACCAAGTCCTCTCAGCCACTTGTCATACATCTCCTCCAGACCTTTCCCCATCCTTGTGGCTTCCTTTGGATGCTCTCTAAGGGCTTAATGTATTTTATATTGTGGTGAGCAAACTGCCCCCAGGACTGAAGGTGAAACCTCTGCAGAGCAGAGCAGGACAATCCCCTCCTTTGCCTGCCTGGAGATGCTGGGCCTGATGCCCCTCAGGACAGGGATGTCTCTCCTGGCTGTCAGGGCACTGCTGACTCACATCCAACTTGCCATTGACCAGGAGCTCTTCCTGCAGCTGTTTTCCAGCACCTCATTCCCCAGTCTGTTCCCACACCCAGGATTACCCCATGCCAGGTGCAGGATCCAGCACCTCCCCTGGTTGAGCTTCACATGGTTGGTGATGACCCAGTTCTCATTTGTTTAAGTCCCCCTGCAGGGCCTCCCCTTGCTTTAAGGGAGTCAATAGCTCCTTCCAGTTTTGCATCATCTGTGAACTTGCTCAGTTTCCCTTCTAGTCCTGCATCCAGGTCATTTATGAAGGTGCTGAAGAGCACAGGGAAGAGGATTGAGCCCTCTGGAATCTCACTAGTGACCTGTGCCAGGCTGATGTCACCCCAGTCATTGTCACCCTTTGTGCCCAAGCCATGAGCCAGTTGCTCACCCACCCCATGATGTGGTGGCATGGACATATTTCCCAGAAGAATCCTGTGAGAGACAGTATGGAAAGCTTTGCTGAAATCCAAATGAATTACATCTACCAGCTTTCCTAGACTGACCAAGTGTTGTTCCATACTTCCATAGAAGTAAATCAGGTTGGACAAGCAGGACTTTCCCCTCATGAAGCTATGCTGGCTGTGACCAATGGCTGCATTGTCTTCCAATGTTTTTTTTCAATACTTCCCAGAATAACCTTTTTCCATTATTTTACTGGGCACTGAAGGGACACTGACAGGCCCATAGTTTTCAGGATCCACCTTCTTGCCCTTCTTGAAAAACAGGACATCTGCCTACTTCCAGTTGGCTGGGACCTCTCTGGATTCCCAAAATCACTCAAAAATCATCGAGAGAGGCTTTACAATGACATTAACAGCTCTTTGAAGATTTTTGGACAAATCTTATCAGGCCTAATCTATTTTTAGGGATTGAGCTGGGGCAGCAGATCCCACACAATTTCAGGGTCAACTGGGATTCGATCAACCTCACAATCATGGTCCTCCAGCAGAGGACACAGAGACCCCCCTGGTCCATCATTCATTCTTTGTCTCCATCTTCATCAAGAATGACTGACCAAGGGGGTTCCAGTGCCCTGAGAATCAGCTGAAGTCAGTGCCGTGCCAAATCAGACATTTGTTAGAGGTTTGGGAAGGCACATGTGAAATATCTGCCAAACTGCAAAAGCATTTCAGTAGAAGGAGCATCAGAATAGAAATTTGCAGATTTTACATCTAATATTTTAAAAAGAGAGTAAATTATCATCGTCAAGCAAATCCTTATCCAAATGTGTGAAAATGGATAACAACAATCAAAACAGAGGAATGAAGTGTCTGAAGCATTATGTCAGGATAAGGTTTGAACAACACAATGAGTCATGAGAGTTCCTTGCAGAAGAGCTACCAGCACTCAGTGAGGTCTTCCATTCTCTTACATCTGAGCTCCTGATCCCTCCCGAAAGCTGCCAATTTGATTAAAAAGGTTATATCTGATTAGTCCTTGCTTTTGCATGGGAGTAGATGTACCAAATATCCCAGAAATATCAGGTTATGCACATCTGCCTTTGCAAAGCTCAGTGGAAAGCAGTTTAAGACATTTGTTATTTCAGTGATACATCTCTTGCTGTTGGTTCTGCAGAGTTGCGCTGGTATAATTTTTTTTTTTCTGTGATAAGTAAAATAACTGTAATAAGTAAAATAATAAGTATAGTAAGTAAAATATGTAAATGGAGAAGACGGGCATGTTTGGAGACTGTTAGAGAAACCTCAGTGTTGGCAGTGGGAGAAGTGACACATGAAGTGAAAGTGAAACAAATCCGATTTACGCTTTGGAGTAAAATATTGTGAATTGTTGCACTGCATTTTGATGTAATTATGCTACAGCTCAGGAGAATGTCTTACCTTTAGGCTCAAGAGGCCTGGTGTCCAATGGTTGCTCTGAAAGTCTGTGAAATCAAAGGATGCTGTTTCACTAGAAACAGTGAAAGGGACTGAAATCCACATGGCTACAGGCTGGTACTTGATTTACTGCTGTGCTTATGCATCACAAAACCCCCCAAACTCCCACTCCCTGTTGATATTCTGGTTACTCTTTCCCCATCTTCTCTCATTCCTTTTCATTGCTTGGAAATTCATAATGTTAGTTGTCTTTCACTCTCATGGTGGTCTAAAGTATTTCAGCCAGATTTGACCTATTTTCTTTACCCACCACCCTCATTTTTAGAACCTTGGGGTCATTATAAGATTTTGTTTTGTAATTTAAATACTTTAAATCCCTGAGAAACAGAGAGAGCATATTGATGATGGAAATATTGAAAATGTCAGAGCTTTTGGATTGGAACAATTACAGGCAAAGTATTTATTGGAAAGCTTTATCCATAATGCCTTTCATTATGTAACTTAATAATGACAACAGCCCATGAACAGTTAATCCTAACCTTCTCTTTCCACTTTCATACTTAATCAGGAAGAGTTTTAGCAGAGGGTTGAATGTTTTAAAATTTGTGTTATAAACTTGTCTCACTTGATCCTGCTTTCATTAAAAAGAAAAAGAAAAAAAGGAAAAACTTTAGAGGATGTGTTCATAGAGAAAGTTTCTTCACTTGCCTGAAGAATAAAGGCAGCAAGAGCAAAGCATTATGTACAATGAAAGGAAGAGAGGGGCGATGGTAATGCAAACTGAAAGGTGAAAGATGTACTTTTTATTGTCAGTAACGTTCTCAGGACTTTAAACTGTAAAATGTTTTTGGGGAAGGAATTTCCATTACTCTGTGAAGTTCCTGCTGTATTTTTCATCACTGCAAAACCTGGTGCATCACTATGGCTCAAATGTCAAAAATCTTCACTATGTATGTATATTCTATAGGTAGAAAATGAGGTTTGCTAAGTGCTTAAGTATTCTACATGAAATTCTTACATTCTTTGCACTTTAAGTTACAGGCTATAATGGTTGCCATGACCAACTCAATAAAAGAAAAGTAACGTTTTAATTAAATAGCTAATTTACATCCATCATTCATAGCTTTGTTAATTCATGTTATGTTCATAACATTTTTCATATCTTAGTGAGTTACTGTGCTGTGAGGGATGTATCTGAGCACTGAAACAGGCTGTACTGTTGGGATCTTTCAATGTCCTAAATCAAATTTATTTGCTCTGCTGCAGCCATATTCTAACTAATCACAGAAAAGGATTTTAAGGACCCCATAATATTCAGTAATGATTGCCATTTTTTCCGAATCAGATATTTCTCAGTAGTACTGCTGTATGGTTTGAGATAAAGCACGTTTTTTTTGTGGCAATGGAGCTTGAAATGGAGGGGAAAAACATCCACTACAAAACCAGCATCACAATATGTTTTTGATTTTAAAAATTATTTTGGCTTTTACTTTCGTACCATTTAAAAATTAAAATACTGGAAATGAAGATCATTTTTTTTACAAAAAAAAATTATCCAGGCTTGCCATCCTCCCTCAACAAATGAAGAAAAAGGTCTCAAAAAGTTGCTAGAATTTATCTGAAAGTGCAAAACTTCTTCGGCACTTGTGCGAGAGCTGCAAACTGTGCAGACGTGAAACCCAGCAAAGGATTTAGAGACTGAGGCACTGAATTATTCAAATAATCTGAACTTCCATCTTCTTATTTTCTATACCAGAAAAGCAGTGGGCATCTGATCCTTGTTAGTGTTATCAGTGTATTTACAGGTTTCAGAATTCTGTGTAGGTCATAAAAACACCTTGTGTAAATTTGAACATATATGATGATGTAGCATGTTAATAAATTTATTAAGAGTTGCTGATACAATAATAAAAACATTTTGGAAGTGGTTTAAAACAACCCAGCTAAACATTCATGAAATCTCTCCTTAAACAGAAAACTAAACTCTCCACAGTGAAGAAGCCACTTATTCTCCCCCACATAATATAAAGAATTTGAGCCTGGAATGTGACAAAACTCTGTAAGAAATAAAAGTATGTATGTTTCATATGCAAAGATGTTTATGAACTTTAGCTGTCCCATTTCTAAAGGCAAGCTTATCATTTAAAAAGCAGAAAAAATACTCTGTCTTGCAGATAAAGGAGATTCAGAGAAATTAGTACTTTAATTTAATGAAAACTTGTCACCTTTTTTAATACATTCAATTTATATTTCACAAAAAAAAAAAAATATGAGTAGTTATAATCTTCAAGTTTCAACCAACCTGTGCTGCTATTTTAAAAGTAAAAAAATATATATCTATTTATGCCTACATATAAGCAGAATATTTTAACTGTAGATTTTTCTGGCCCCTGTAATTTTGTTTAACCTTGCTAAACAGTCCATATCACATCTAGAGTTCTTGCTGTATCTTCTGAAAATATTTTGTTGTAATTTAAAAACAAAAGATATAAAATCATTAGTAACTTACAAATAAAAGCAAAACATCCACTTACACCACAAAGAGTTTACTCACCCCAGGAATGTAGCTGAGGAAACTCTACTTCCAGCCAGACTGGAATGTCATAGAAGTGCTGCACATTGACTGCCAGTTCTGGTTTTTCTCATGGAAAGAAATTCCACCGCAAGTCAGGTGAAATTAATCCTCCTAAATTCTTTGATTTCTCTAGACCTTCTTAGGTAACTCAGCTTTTAAGGCCTCTATCTAGATTTATTTTTACTGAAAAGGAGCCACGGGAGCACAGGAGGGAAGAGAAGAGCTCTGGGAGCGTGAGGGCTCCTGGCCCTGCAGTGTCAGCCCATGGCAGGGAAGCACAGCAGGATGTGCTCTGGACATCTTTTTTAGCTGCATTAGAGATGAACCTCCAAATGCATTTACCTTTCTCATGGGCCTTCCTCTGGCTGCACTTTGAACATCCTGGTCTGGTTTCCTGGTTTTGTAAATCAGTTGTGAAGTGAAGGAAGGATGCAAGCGGTCTTGCTTATATTGAATATCCAAAACACGTTGGCAGGGGCTGTACTTTGGAAGGGTTATAATTTCTTCCCTCCCTCTCTGGTCCGATGCCAGCTGGGAATCCTGCTGCCAGGTCATCCCATCCTTTAGTTACACAACAGAGGTTTGTACATCAGGTATGTAGGGTGCAGGAGACCCACCCATGGGCACTTCTGGAGAAGCAAGAGACTTCTGACTTAGTTCTGCTTTGTGGGTTGTGTTGCTTGTTTTGTGCCTTTGGTGTTGGCAGCTATCACATGTTGAAGGCAAAGCCCTCCTCATACAAGGAAGTCTATTGGTTTGGCACCTTCCTTCAATTACAAAGTGATCAAGTGGCCTGGGTTGAAAGGGACTTTTACAGTTCCACCCCTGCCGTGGCAGGGACACCTTCCACTGTCCCAGGCTGCTCCAAGCCCTGTCCAACCTGGCCTTGGACACTCCCAGGGATCCTGCCCAGCTGTTCTGGGCACCCTGTGCCAGGGCCTCCCCACCCTCACAGGGAAGAATTCCTTCCCAATATCCCATCTATCTCTGTCCCCTGGCAGTGGGAAGCCACTGATTGCCCCTTGTCCTGGCAATTTAGGTCCTTGTCCAAAGTCCCTCTCCAGCTCCCTCAGAGCAACTTCAGGCACTGGAAAGCTGCAATAAAATCACCCCAGAGCCTTCTCCAGGTTAAACCACCCCAGTTCTCTCAATGCTTCCTTATAGGAGAAGTGCTCTAATGATGAAATGTTCCAATTGTATGAACCACAGAAAAGAAAGGTGCAGATAACACCAGAAGAAAGAACTCTTCTCTACCTCTGTCTTGGCCTTGGTCATCACCCCCTGTTCTGTGAGTCAAGGACTGGGAGGAGAGGCTGTTCTTCCCAGCCACCAAATGGGCCTTGTATTGATGACACTCAAGGGGATGACACAAGGACAAGGGGAGATGAAAAAGTTTGGAGCTATAGCATCCAAACAGATTCCTGCTTCCCTGATGCCTGGGCAGGGCACTTTGAAGTGAGCCCAGCTCCCACAAGACCTGCTTGATCATCACCTCTGCCACCAGGGCCTGGGGTAGGTTCTTTTCAATTTCCTTTTCTCAGCTCTGCCTTTCTCAATTCTAAGGGCATTTACTCAAATGGAAATTTTTATTAAGCAATTACTAAGCATGAATAAGTATTGTGCAGCCTTAAAAACCTTCTCCTCCTTTTTACTGCATGCAATGCTTGTGGCTATTTATTTTTGCTAGCAGCATGACAGCAGTGCTGGGCTGAAAGCATTGTACAAGGAGAGCTGTGCTTTTTCACAGCCACAGCTGTGCCACACACAGGCTGGGAGAGCACATTGGTCAGTGCTGAGGATGGGCACTGCAGCTACACATGTAAGCAATCCACTCCCTCCAGTTTTCCCAAGAAGGCAATAAGATCACAGAACCCCTTGAAGCAGATAAAAGCATAAAGATTGGAACCACAGAAAAGATGGTGAAATAATGTCTTGCATTATTTCAGTGAGAAGAAATATCAAAGGTCTTTTCCACAAGTTTTGGGTCAATGCAGGCCCTTGGGTGAATGATGGTCTATAGCTGAGAGTAAGGCTTTCAGTAGATACAAATATTTATTATCTGGTTATGAAATTGTTTTGTAGTGACTTGTATTGTATGCAGTCAAGATAGAAAACTAAGAACAGTTAAGCCCTCATAATTTAAAGGGTACTTCATTTTAAGATGCAACCACAGAAAATCTTTATTTAATTTTTAAGGGGAAACCATGTAATTTTATTTCCTTTTCAGTATTTTTACTTGATATTTCTGTTGTTCAAATTTCTTTCATTTGCATCAGGCTGAGCTTGGCCTTATATATGATTAACAAATAACCTTACCAGAACAAGCTGGAGCCTTCCTTGCAAAACTTCTGATTCTTTCAGCTTCCCATGACAGTGATTACACAGGGAATTTTCCCCCAGAGATTTTGGTTGTATATTCACCAAACATGCCTCTTCAGGTACATAGTATTTGAAAATTTAGCTGAGAAAGGTAATTACATATTTTTTGTGAGTGAAGCTATTTTAAGATAAACATCCTTTTGCTTTTTCCTAAAACTGTTATAATTCTGACTGAAGATGCAATATAAGGTAATACAATATTATATAGGATTCAGTCTCTTCTCTCTCAAGCTCTATGTTTTTCTACCATCCCCTGTGAAGCAACACAATTTTATTATGCAATTTTTTTGTCAGCCTAGAAGTGATAAATAAAATTCAGCACTGAGTAAATATATTTCGTCATGAGAACCAAATCTTCAGGTGATTGAAGTCAACCGGTCCAAGTGCAGCTTGGCTGGTCATTTTAAACCATCTGTAAATCTTGACTCATGGTCCTGTGTAGCCAGTGTAGAAACTCCCAGTAATACCAGTTTGAGAAGCCTGTGCAAATGGGCACAAAGGACCAACAAAAACCTAACTTTTAATCAAGGAAAAACATGTCTTTTCTCAGGATGTCCTAGTTAACTTCACAGCCCCAACAAGATGTGCAGGAAGGCTCTTACCTTTGCACTTACTTCAAAGCTAAATGGCTAAATCTTAATGGACAGGAATCTGGAATTAAGGCAATAGCCAATATTGACTATCCTTTTTGATCAGTTCTTCTTGTAGGATTTATCTACTTTCCCTTCTAATTAGGCTGATTGCACTACAATGAAAAATAACATCTATCAGAACAATTGTGCACCCAGTGAAGGCAGCATATTGCAGAGAAAACTTTGGTGCCTTGTCACTAGCCACACTCAGCAGTTTGTTTTGGGACCAGGAGTCACTGTCACAGTGACATTGTTGAGTTGACGTTTGTGTAAGGCACAGACCTGCTCTGGGTACATGTGGCTGTCCAAGCCATTGTATATTTGGGAAAATCTGAAAATGATTGCAGCAGCATCAGAGCAGAGGGCAGGTTAACAACTGCTTTATTCTAAAATCTGTTATAAGACAAAGGAACTCAGGTTGTTCTCATCAGCCTAAAGAAGGCACAGAATTCAGATGAGCATGTGGAAAGTCAGAGGATAAATCAGGGACACACAGTTTTGATCTTTTCCCTAAATGGATGATGTCAAGCAACTGGCAGACACAATTGCTGTTTGTCCATCAGAGCTGGCTGCAGTTGAATGTGACCACAACACTGCTAGCCAAAGTAGCTGCATCTTGGACAGGGACAACATATGAAGCATTTTAAAAGAGTTGAGTAATGGTGTAAGTGCCTACAGGCAGGGCAGGGTGCCAGCACTGATCTGCACCTTGCAGCACTCTGCTCCCTGTGCAGCAAAGACTTGGTGCTCACAGCTCCCCTCTCTTTACATAACATGTTCTCCTTTGCTTTATCCAGGGACTAAAGAGATTTCTTTTTAACTTTCCATTCCTGCTTGCATCAATTTTATCTCAGTATTAAAATATCCCATTCCTCTAGTCTATTACATGGCCTTCTAGTATGACAGCAAAAGTGGGCAAGAAACCTTTCTCATTTTTGCACGAACTTCCTGTCACATAATTTTTAAATTCCTGTGGTGCCAGGGTGCTGAGGGGTCCCCACCTTCCCAGTGTTCCCAGTAGGGCCCCATGTCTGCTCCAGCCAGCCTGGAAAGGGGGCTGGACTGGGGGTGCCTGTGGCAGCTCTGTCCTGCCTGTCCCCCACCCCTCTGCAGGGCTGGAACTGGTGGGACAGTGAAGACAGAAGCAGAAGAGCCACATTTTGGGGAAGCCCCACTCCAGTGTGGCCGTGGGGCTGGAGGGGGTCCAGAAATGACCACGGTGGTGCTTGCAGAGCACGAGAAACTTGGCGGATTCTGCATCACCTGATGGCACTGACACACAGAAGGGATCACCCTTTACCTCTGCAGGACCCACACAGATGTGTCTTCCAGAAAGAGCAGGCACAAAACACCTCTCTGCAGTGTTCCCACACTTATCTCTCCTATTTGCCATCCAACTCCTCTAAGAAGAGTTCTAAGAAGTGTGTTGTCTGGCTTTATCTAAACAAGCTCCTCTTCAACTCCTGAGTAAAAGGTGTGTTCCCAGAAGTGCCCTGTGAGTGGGATGTGCTACTCCAAACTTCCATATGATCCCTATGGTTGCCTTATTTATAACCAGTGTCATCTATACAATCAGATTGCATTTAATGAATGGTTTTGCATAAAAGAAATGGATGCTCAGTTTCTTTTGTGCCTATGGAAAAAATGTTAATCGTTGCCAAGATGATGCTTATATGGCCAGGGGCACCCTTGGTGCTTTTTTGGGAACTGGGAAGAACAAAGGCTTGCTTGAGGTTGAGACACATCACTGAGCTGTGGAGCACATTGTTTCCCTGTGACTAGACACAAACACTACAATATTATCTATAATAAAATGGCAGATTATTGAAGGGAGGTTTTTCAGTTCTGCTGAGTGGGCAGACTGAAGCTACTGTTCTCTTTTTGTTTAGGACAGGGCATCTGTATCCTGTCCATAAATCCTGGACAAACATCTAGGAGCAACACAGAGGGAGTAGGAGGTTTGAGTAGAGTTGGCGTGGGCAGGGCTCTGCCTGGCTTTGGCATCTGAGCCACAACACTGCTCCAGCTCCAGCTGAACCTCTGGTGCCTGGGACATTCTGTTCCTGCCAGTGCTCCACCACAAATGCATTCTTGAGCAGCATGCAACATCTTCATTCTGCTGTCGATGGATGGCATAGGCTCAGCATCTCCCTGGCTGCAGGGGTGGCAGATGGGAGCATGGCTACTGCTCTGAGGGGATTGCCAGCTCTGGGAAATCCAAGGAAACCACCCAATTTCTTCAACATCTCTTCCATATCTGCTACCTGAACTCAACTTGTAGTGGAAGAATAGGTTGTGTGCAGCCCCACAGACCTGGAAAAAATACCTTACTTAGCAGAAGTTCCACTGGACCTGGTACTTTCACCAGAAGTTTCATTTTGCCCCAAGAGTGGTTTTAAAGCACAAACTTGGTTTTCTCAGCTGCAATGCTCCGTCTGTCACATGCTTAGAGAATGTTGTGGCATTTTTATAGTGCACCATGACTTACATGTGCCAGAGACTCAGGTAATTTTAATTGTATCATCCTACTCAGAGAATACACATATTTTACTATGCTTTCAGTTATAGCAATTATGTTTAGCATTGTATTGTATTCAAAGTGTCTGTTAGACAGCAAAAAAACTGAAAAAAATGCTAAAAATATATGACTTCTTAGGACTATAACTTATTTTTCTGGTGCCCAGAGAAGGTGTGGCTGCCCCATCCTTGGAAGGGTTCAGGAGATGGGGCTTGGACCAACTTGGTCTAATGGAAGGATCCCTCTTTTACTGTCCAAAGACAGAAAATGGTTCACTTAGAGTATCTTTTCATCAAAGAAACTTGGGATCTTTCAAGATTACTCAAAGTGAGTGATGAAGCAATTTAACAAATGCAGAGTTTTGTTTTGTCAGAAAATGTTTTGGGAAGCCTAAGTGAATGTGTGTTCACTAAGGAAGCAAGAATAAACAAGACTAGGAGGAGGTTTCTGTTGGGCAGACATTGAGCAATAAGCAGTGGTACTGTTTAATCTGTTCTCTAGGACAGCATCTAGTAAAATGATCCATTGTGTGGGGAGACATCTGTGCTTATGGGCTTTCTGTGAAAATTATGAAACTTGTAATAACTCAAACTCTGAGTGTCTGACAATGTAGATAGTGAGTAAATTGAAGAAAAACTTCAAAGGCTGAGTCTCCAGACACAGAATAGTGGGTCTGTTGGAACACATTTAGCAAGCATGTAATTACCACGCCATTTCTTGATTCTGCAGGTTTTCTAGGACTCAAAATAAGATTTGCCCCATTTTTTTAAGACTTAAAATGAAAACAGTATTCATTCATCTGTTTGGATCAGGTTTTGAAAGGCTTGATTTATCAAGGCTGGTTAAAGATCTGTGTGCTTGAAATGGGTAATGGAAGGAAAACACTATCACTGCTTAAGGCACTATCCATAGCAGCATCTGGCCTTGATATCCTCTTAGATCTAGGACTGATCAATTTTAGTGTTTGAAATTCTGCAATGGGAAGGTTACATTCCCCTCCAGATGTTCCATAAGGTTTTTTTTTTCAAGTTGGCAGCATCTCCCTGAAATAGTCAGTTTGAAATAATACAGTCTTTGGGGCTGAGGGAAGGTTTAAGGCAAAAGTCTGGTGAGTCCTCAAGAAATAATTCCCACGTTAAGAATGTTCTTTGTTCTTGTATTTTATTTTCTTTTTTGCAGAGGTCAATGCTTATTGTTGTTCCCTTAATAAGTGACACATTTTTTTTCTTGTTTCTGCTCCCTTAAGGTCTCCATTCTGTGCAATGCTGCAGTGCTTTGTGTAGGTTGTGTCTCTTGCTCCACACGGGTGTAGGTTTTCCTGAGGATGGGCATTGAACTGAGGGAAATCCTGAGTCACTGAAAAGGGCACATGGGGACCAGCACCACTTGTGTGCTCTTATGTCCTCCCCTGGATGCAAGGATGCTGTGGCAATCGGTGTTCTCTGCTCTTCCCTTACCCACATACATCAACTTCCTGATTCCTATTTCCCAAACCTGAGTCTCTATTAATAATTTGAGTGTGGCTACCTGAGACTAATCCAACCAAATTAATAATACATAATAATATTACCCTGATCTGATGACCAGCAGGTCAAAATGAGAGTGAGTGGCAAGGTAAGGTCCCTTCTGCTCCTGCCAGCTTTGGCTATTTAAAGACATTCTCTGTGGAGAATATGAAATCCTAACTCTGAGGATGCTGAGGCCCTGGCACAGGGTGCCCAGAGCAGCTGTGGCTGCCCCTGGATCCCTGGAAGTGTCCAAGGCCAGGCTGGAGGGGCTTGGAGCAGCCTGGGACAGTGGAAGGTGTCCCTGCCCATGGTAGGGGTGGAATGGAATGAGCTTTAAGGTTCTACCAGCCTAAACCATTCTATGATTCTATGATATTGTGATTCTGTATGTCTCTGCTTTTGCTAGAAATATTGAGGTTTGTGGCTTTTCCCTCTGTCTTCTGTAAAAAGTGAATTTAAGGACCACAGACCAATACCCAAATTTGTTTTCAGTGTTGATGAAGGGGCATCACTGACATACAGGCCAAACAGGTGTGGTTCGCTAGTATAGCCTTCAGGCAGGGAGAGAAAGAGGCTTGCAAATTCCTGTTCCAGCTTAAGTGTATTGACCTGGAAAGAAGAGACATTCTTCAGACACAAAAACTTTAATTTAAATGGAAAATAAAAACAAGAAAGGAGGCCAGAAATGCCAACCAGCAAGGCTGTCAGTACAGACCTAAGGAAGATTCCTGAAAGGTTGAGAAATACTTCAAAGAGCTTAAAAAATTGTCAACAAAATTAGAGCAGCAGCTGAACTAACTAACTAACTGTGTGTTAGGTTTTTTTCCCTTTCCTTTCCTAAAGGAGCCACAAACAGGTAATGATTTCTCCAACTTGTTCCAGGTTTGCTTCAGTGCAACACCTTTTCTTGGTAAATATTTCAAATATTAACTATTTTTGGAGGGAAGTTGTTTTTGACTTCTCTCAGACTGCATGAAACCAACTCTTTTCAGCTCCCAAAGCAAGAGCAGTTACAGCAAAAATCTGAAAATCTCTGGAGATGTTTCCCCATGTTGGATTGATTCAAAGAGGCTACCCATGGAACTGTATTTGTGTATTTATTGCTGCAGGAACTCAGCAGCCTCTAGAATTTTCTTCTCATTGCATAACTTTTTTGTTGCTTTAAGAACAATTTTGATTATATGAAATAATGACTTGGGTTTAAGCCTAAATATTCAGAATTATAACTTTTCAAAATGACATCTTGAGAGGCTGCAGTATTTCCATGAATATAGAACCAGCTGTATAATTAAGAACAGCAAAAATTGCCATTTAGAAATAACAATAAATTAATTTGTTGCATCTCTTCTTTATTTATTATGCAGACTTGTCTGTAAAGAAATAGTAAAATAATATGCAAAAAAGAAAAAAGAACAAAAATGTGTCATACATTTATATTTCTGGTGAAATAAAATGTATTGTTTTCTGTAGAAAATTCTGGCTGAATTAAAGAAAATGAACTTTAGAAATAATAAGAATTGCAGGGGGAAATAAATTGAATTCTAATAACTTAAACTCACTGGAAGTTTATTTAGTCAATTTTTATTTTATTTATTTATTTACCCTCCTCTATTCCTATTATTTTTAATAAGAGCTTATAATATTAATAACTTATGAGAAGTTTAATAACTTATTTAAAATTTAATAAATTATTAAGCTTCTAATAATTTATTAGAAGGGGTTTTTAATAAAAAGTAAATTAAAACCTTCTGAAGCAAGTTTAATGAACTTCAGGAAGAATAAAAATAGCAGGGTAAATAAAATTTCTAACTAGTTTAATAACATCTGTCTTCTAATATCTTTATTAAAGACCTGTTTTTTATCAAATTGTGAAAGAAATTCTTTCTCAAGGAAATGGAAAACCTCCTAAGGTAGTTTTGAGATGCAGATAGTAGCATCAAGGAATGCTCCTGTATTATTTCTCTGTGTTCAAGTATCAGCTTTCTGCTGTTTTGTGTGCTCCCTCAATGGGAGAGAAGTTCAAGGGGTTTCAAATATGCATTTTGAAAATTGATCATTGACTGCAATTTCAGAAAATGTAACCTCTCAATTAGTTTTGTAGTAAAGCCCAGGCTGAGCTGAGAGATAAATACAGGCTTGATGGTGACATATGAACTAAAAGAAAAAGAAATTACAGTTCTTTGCTTGTTCTTGCTGATAGAAATCAAGCATTTCTTTGAACTTCAAAAATACTGCTTAAATAGATTTCTGCTGAAGGCAAAATGTTTACAGACTGTAGCATGAAGAGAAACATCTGCTGGTGGATGACAACTGAGAACTGAACATGGACCACAGTAGAACAACATCTGGAAGTGACACGTGCTGAGTCTCCCTGTGAGAAATGAGATTTTATGGTATCTGTGCAAGGAATGTGTCACTGGAAAACTGCTCAGTGCTGGGACTGTTTTTGTCGCCCTTTTTCCATTGGCCCACTTGTGTGTGAATGAGCAAACCCTGAAACCTTTTGGTGTTTTCCAGCAGCTTTTCCACTGCTGAGGATGAGTGAAGTTCATATAATTTACGAAGCCTTCTGTCTCCAAACACAAACTGAAAGGCTTTTTGGTGTGTTTGAGAAGCTGCACTTAAATGAGGCTCGGCAGAAGGGTTGAAATGAAATAGTGGGAGCTGAAATGTGTGGGACTTGCCCAGCAACACTCTGCCCGATCCTGACAAATAACTGCTGTAAACCTGCTGCTGGGGACATGCTCCCCTTCCAAAAATCAGGCTGTGTAGGCACAAAGCTTTACTTCGTGTTTCTGTCCTCTTGAAAGCTTAGGGTCTCTCAGCATAACCAATGGGACAAGTTTTTAGTCTGAATTTTCAGTTTCCTTTGACTCCAGCAGTGCAGAAGGAAAAAGTCTTGACCAAAAATCTATACATTTATAATGGCCTTCTCACCCCAGCCCATGGTCAACACTCTCACAGAATTCAAATTTTGATCCCAAAAAGAGCATTTAGCCACGAGCATTTGCTGATTGTTCCTCAATCCCAGCCTCACAGTCACTCTGCTGCTACTAGCTCAGCTTTTGTTTGTCAGGACAAAGTGGTTTAAGCTACCAAGGGAGCAGCTGGAGCTGTGCCAGGGGGGTTTAGCTTGGATATCAGGGAAAGGTTCTGCTTCCCCCAGAGGTGCTGGCACTGCCCAGGCTCCCCAGGGAATGGGCACGGCCCCGAGGCTGCCAGAGCTCCAGGAGCATTTGGACAGCGCTGCCAGGGATGCCCAGGGTGGGGTTGTTGGGGGGTCTGGGCAGGGCCAGGGCTGGGCTGGGGGATCCTGGGGGTCCCTCCCAGCTCAGGATATTCCAGGATTCTGTGAGACTCCAGTGTGAGGGGATGTTTGGTTTGCTTGGCTTTTTGGTTTATTTTCCCCTCCCCCATCTTAAATTGAACTATGGCATAAATTTTGCTAGAATTAGGAATGGTCATTTACAAAAATATGCCTGTCAGGAGGAAATAGCTCTCTTCTCCACAGAAACTCCCTTCTGGTGCTGACCAGCAGGTGCTGAAATGCTCACAGTCAAGAAAACTGGGAATTGAGTAATGAGTGTCCCAAGGGAGCCCCTTTCACCTATTAGGCTGATTTTCAGGTACATCCAAGAAACCCCAATTGACTGATACACCCAGTTCATCTCTCTCTCATCCATACAAGCCCCACAGTTCAATATCCTGAATCAGACACACAACAGTGATTATATTCCAGCTGCCTGATCTGAACTTTATCTGGTTTCCTGGAACTTTAGAGCCCTGAAGGGATTTTGTGTGTCCTGAAGGTTTTTGTGGTGGTGGCTGTGCACAAAGTGGAATTCAGAATGAAGGTTAGAACAGCCTGCAGACTGTGATTCCCAGTAGCCAAACTGATGGTCTCTTCAGTACAAAGAGAAGAGAACTTCCTTTCCAAGGAATAACTGGTTGGCAGAAATGCTTTTCGTGGGCTGGGATTGGTATTTCTGGCAGTCTCTGCCTTCAGAAAGGGCCTGATCTCCATAGAGAAAAATGGGTCTTGTTCACACATAGGCAGAGCTCTAATGCTAAATGAAAATAGCTTTGAGGTAGGGGGGAATGTCTTTATCACAAGGTGCTAAAGATAAAAGTAATTGGTGCTGAGACAAATTACTCGGTGTGGGCAGTGAAGAAAGCTGGACTCATTTTGAAACATCCTTACAGGAAAAGAAAAGGGATCTGGGATCACCATGGCTTTTTGTGCCTTCTGAAAAGGCCACAGCACCATGTGGGGATAGGAAATTTGGCATTTGGAGCTGGCAGCAGGGGCAAGCCTGGCAGGAGCATAACAGGGCAATCACTGGCTGTGTGTGGCAGCTGTGTGGGACACTAATCCTTGGCCTCATCAAGGATTAAGTGTATAAAAACACTGCTTTGTTCCACCTTATCGTATTTCTCCCCTTATTAACACAATTAACTTCTATTCAGGACTGCTGAGTACAAGCCAAAGCCAGATGTGTCCCCACATGTGTCCCTCAAACCCCTTCAGGAGCTGGATGCCTCTCTCACATGCATTAATATATCACCTATTACCACAAAGGTGTATTTAATTTCTATATATCTATCAAAGCCATTCCAGCAGTTTAATGCCTTGCCCTTGCCTCTCTCACTGACTCACAGTGGTCCAGCTCTGGAGTGAATCTTTATCACAGATTCCACTTATTTTCTATGGAGAGAATTTGGAGCTCAATCAACTCTGTTTTCTTGCAACTCCGAGTGAATCAGCTGCACTCAACAGCATTTGAGGCTCTCAAGCTGCAGAGCTCCTTCCTAAGGGAGTATTTGACAAGAAACCCAGAGCAAACAATATTAGCTGGCTCTGAAGTGGTGGTTTTGTGCAGAAATTTGGGAACTTAAAAAATACTGGATTATTTTCTTCTATATTTCGAGGCTTTAGTGTACACTTAAATTTTGGTTTCAGGCTTTTCTGCCTGACTGCTGGTGGTTTGTTGGTTTGGGGTTTTTGTTGGCTTGTTGGGATTTTTTTAAGAGAAAACAAAGTGTCTGCATTACCTGAACTCCACTTCTTCTTGTAAATCAAACAAGCATAATTTAAAGAATACACCTTGCTCTTTCACAGCTGGATACAAAACCAACTGTTCATTGCAACCCACAGGTCTTTCTGTTGGTTGATTTTGTATTGCCACAGAAGAAGTTTGTCCTTCATTCATTTGAGTGCCTAGATGTGTTAAAATGATGAGTCTACTGCATGTCTAAAAGTGGCTCTGGTGGCTCCTTTCCAAAGACAGGCGCTTTTTTGTGTGTTTGTTTTTAAAATTTTCTTTTTCCTCTTGGCAGTCCAGCTTGTAATCAAATATCATCTACTTCTGTGAAACTGAAAATGCTGTTTACTGTAAAGGTGTGTTCCTTAAGTTGTTCTTGTTGGAACTATGAGAGTTGTGTCTTGATTTTTGCAGCCCAGTTAATGACTGGGGGGGTTACTGAGGGCTGGCTCATAAATGCCCAGGTTGGTGGGCAGGGTGAGGCTCCTCTGCATCTGTGGGGGATGGAGTCAGGAATGTTGGGTCCATGGCATCTGTCACTTATCCTAAATAACCTCACAGAAACATCTTTTTACATTGTTTCAAGACATAATTAGGGGAAAAGGATGTCTGTGGCGAGAATCCAATCGGCTGGTTAAAAATTAGACAGAAAACTTCAGGTCTGATAACCGAACGGGGTTAGAATTCTTCTGCATGCTTCTCACTGTAAAGGCTCAAGTGATGAGAGCTGTGGATGTGGTTTAGTTCCCAGGGAACACTTTTTCAAAAATACCAATTTCATGGGTGCAGGGAGGAGGAATCTGGACATTGTCTTCATTCAGGAAGGATTCTGTCAGGAGCAGAGATGGCATCCAGCTGTGCAGAAATCAGTCCATGACTGTGTTTCAGCTATATTTCTGACCTAACCATTTATCTTCTGTCTTCTCTCTGTCTTATCTGGGCTAATACAAAGAGACAAGAAAATCTTCCCACATACTTGACCGTGGGCATTGAAACAACTGCAGTTTCAAGATCAAAGTCAGACAACTCGGGGTAAGGGATAGGTAAAAGCTGCAGTTACTGCTACAGAGAGACAAGGTAATGTGAATAAAACCAGATGTCTGCAGTGTTAATACAATTATCCATCCGATGCTTCAAGGGAAAAACAGCTCAAAATTCAGTGAAATCATAGGCTTTTTGAACAGCATTTCAGCAGCAAGGAGATACTTTTGAAACAGCCCCTGCTCCTGAAGGCTCTGCCATCGATGCAGCAATGGGAAAACAAAGGAGCATCTTAACAACAATCATTAATACCTCTGTCTTGATTAACAGGAGTATAAAGGCAGTTGGGGCAGGGCAGAGGTGAAGGTTTGGACTATGTAAGTGATCTTGTGACATGGACAGACAGGATCTGGAGCCCTGTGGGATGGAATTATGAGATGTAATGCTGGAAGATGTTGGCTTTTAAAGTGGTGCCCTTTAATGACTCTTTTAAATGCCACAGAGGCAGAGTGACACTGCTGTGCAGATTCCAGAACCCACCCACACCCCCCAGGCTTATGATGTTCACAGCAAGCAAATCTGGGGATGTAAAGTCTCTAAGTGAAATATTCTGTTTGGAGACATGTGCTAGGTTTTCTCCAGTAGATCTGCATTGACGTTAATTAGTTAATTCATTGGATTTTAGAAATTAAAGTCTGTGTCTATGATGTAGCTCTTATTTCTTTTCCTTCCCTCCTGGCTAGGAAGGTAGATTATTTTATTTTTTTTCAATAGTTTATATTATTTTTGTTTATTTACTGAAAGAATGGGTGTTGGAGGAAGAAATGCATTAAGTTTAACTCTTCCTTGTGAACACAGAAAATGTGGCATAGGTTTCACTGGACTCATGTTCATGATGTTTTATTTCGAGTACTGTGGGGAAAGTAAAGGAAGGGAAAAAAAAAAATTCTTCATTGGCTTCCTGAGGCAGGAACAGAAGAAAGGAGGGATGGTGTTTGTACCCACCCTCATCCAAACTGGCAGCCTGCATGGAGTTTTGTCACTGTAAGGCAAATTTTTTTAAAAGTACTGTCCAGGTCAGGTCACCTCAAAAGCACATGTTAGCCAGATTTAAAGAGAAATAGGTATTCTGTTTCATGCACATTTCATACAAGGATTTGGAGTCTTTTCTGAAAGGAGAACTAGTAAGAAAGTGAACACTGAGGCTGTTCCTGTGGTTGTTATTACCTTGCCAAAAAAAGCACTTTGGCACATTATTGCAGGCACTTATAAATCACTTTTTGGCTACTCCCTTACCAATATGATGACACTACTTGAGGAGCACTATTTCCAAGTCCCCCAGATTAAAATGTCTTTGGTTTCTTAGAAATCTTCTGCTTCTTCTACTGCCAGCAGTTCTGGTGTTTATGACTCTGGACTTGCAGAAATAATCTGTTCTTCTTTCCATTCCCAATCTTAGGACACTTTGCATGTTTGCCACCATATCTCTTTGTCTTCTGATGCAATTTTATACTCTGCTATTCTTTTCTAGGTTCTGTTTTAAAACCTGTGTGTGTGTAATTATTGAATCAAGCAGTAATACTTCAAGAGATTTATTTTATGCTTTTTATAATGAAGAATTTTGAAGCACAGAGTTTGACTTTTTGGATGCGCTGAACACGAGGGTTAGGGAATACTGTGTCAGTTAAGTCTAAATCAGAAAATACTTCTTCATAAAATCAAAAAGTTTTACAGAAATATATGAATCTTAATGAACTTTCTCCAAAGCTCTTCCAGGTTTTGATGAGCTCGTGGCTGCTTTTTTTTGGTGTCTTCTTACCTTGGCTTTGTGCTTTTTGTGGAATAGTGATCTGAAATGTTTGACTAGTTGTTTGGTGATGGTGCTTTTGCCGTTTTTTTTTTCTTCCCCCTTCATAAAAAGTCTTTTAGGGAAAATATCTTTTTTCTAGGACCCATCCTAATCTCTTGCAGAAGCAATCCAATCCACAGCTGTTGCAGCTCCACCAAGAACTTCTCTCACCTGCTCTTGCTCTGCTCCAGCTCATCTTGAAGCAATGCCCAAGGTGCTAAATGACCATCCCTGTGAAACTGGGCAGGCTTTTGGCAGAGTCCTGTCTGTGACTGTTGTGCATCTGAATGTTTAATTTCTTAAGTCCAAGGCAATTTTGTTATTGTTGGGAACAATTGTAATTAAATCTGAAGGCTCCTTATAAAGACTTTCCTTATTTCTGTATAAAACTTTTGTTACAAGCTCTGCTAACTGCTTCAATCTGGCCCCAAGCTCTCAGAAGAGCCCTGTGTATTCTTCTGCCTATTTCTGTCTTGTGTTTCATTTCTGTAATTTTCCCATGTTATTTTCATCTGGGTTGGAATCATGGAACCACTGAGGTTGGAAAAGACCCTTAAGACTGAGTCCAAACATAAACCTAACACTGCCAAGGCCTCAGTGCCCCATCTTCATGTCTGACAAGTGCTGAGGTTTTCTGAGAGGCTCTTCTGTGTCCTGCACAGACAGGGACCTGCTGATCATGCAGGTGATTTGGGCTCAGCTCTCTAAAACCACCTCGGATGGATTTTTCTCAGCCCCATCTTGTCTTGCACCAATTATTTCTCCCCTGTCCCTCTCCCTCCATCCTGATTTACACTTTCCCAGTCTACATACTTAAAAGAAAACAAAAATATGGCCAGATTTACAGCTCTTCATTTCCAACTGTGCATGATTCTGATTTTGTGACTGCTCATTTTAAAGCTATTTAGTGTGCCACCCTTGGTTTGTGTGGTTGTAGTTTCTCCATCACTGTTTTGCACCACACTGCATCCCTCTCTGAATCTGTGACATTTGGCACTAAAGCTTTAAGAATAACCTGCACATATTTCATCTGTACCCCTCAGATTGCCAAAGGCTTTGCACAGAGGAATCAGCTTCACTACAAATAAGGAATGGAGTGACCTTCATGTGGAAATTCAGTGGTGGAAACAGGCAGGATCTGCTGATTCCCAGCCACATCCCAGTTACAGGTTGGAACTCTGAGTCCCATGAACAGAAGCTCAGTGAAAACAAATGTAACTAATTATTATGAAACTCAGAGTTGCTTAGAAATTCTGGTTTTACTCCAGAAAACAAAGCAGTTTTAATGTTTTAAGTCAGTTAATTCAGTCCCTTCTCGAGTGCTTTGATGGAAGGGCTGGCTTCAATCTGGTTACATCTGATAGAAAGGGCTGAGGACAATGATAGAAAACAATTCTTACTCATTTAATCTTGGGATCCAGTGGGATTATGATTTTTTTTCAAGTGGCCTGGCTGCTGTGCTGGATGACAGAGTAACAATGCCACAGTCTGAACACAGGAATGAAAATCCATTAATGGATCTTCAGAAGGGCTACAATGTGCAGCTGTGCAGCCCTTTCTGCTGGCCAATTTAAAATGCAAAGAGATAAAATCTTTCCATGGCACAATCCCTTCCATGAAGGTACAAAACTGAGTGAATCCATCTGCTCCTGTGAGGTCTTCAGCTCCAACACTCAGAATCCAGAGGGAGCAGGGGATGCACCAATTGTCAGGCTTCAGCTGAGAGCAAGCAGGATCAAAGAAATCATCTGTAGTAAGGATGGAAATGTGGAACATTGCTGTAATTTTAGATATTTGTTCTTATTTCAACCACTTCAACTTTTTTCCCTCTTTATGCTTTTTTATTTGTTTGTTTTGTATATATTTTTACTTTTTTTTTTTTTAATTGGGAAAGATTCTGTCATTTCTTTCTCTCCCTTAGTCAAGAAGAGATACAGAGAAATGCAGTGAATGTCAATGTCTCCCTCTGATCTCTCAGTGCCTCCAGGGCCAGCAGTCAGAATACCACAGGAAAAACATAATTAATTAACTTAGTGTTGCCTTTTGCCCAGCCTGGAAATGAAACTCGAGATAATTTTAGTAAGGAGGTAATAGAAAAGAGGATCTTTATTTGAAGGCCTTCAGGAGCAGTTATGGAAAGATGACCACAAAAACCCATTCCCCCCCACCAGGGGTGAGTACATTTTTATAGGATTTAGGAAATTAGCATAGCTGATAAAAAGCAGCAATTAGGAGCACAAGTGGTGATGCAATTCCCCCCCAAGTCAAGCCCCTTCTCTGGAGCCCCCCACCTTGGCTCTAGTTGTACTTTGCCCGTGAAATATATCTTGAAGAGTTCTTCTCAACCTCAGTAGCCTGGAAGAACCAAGACAGCACAGGGGCCTTGTTCCCTCCAGGGCTTGGAGCTCTGGAATTTGTTTTGTCTTTTTGCTTAGGGAAAAGCCATGGAAAAGTGCTGGGAGAACTGGCCACTAATACAATAGGTGACAGGGTTACAAATAGATATGTGAAAAATACAGAGAACATAGAAAATAAAAAAAGACAAAACCCAAACAGCATCAGAGACATATTTATTAGCAGTCACTGGTTGCAGGGTGGCTCATAGAACAGAACAGTTCCTTTTAACCACTAGTGAGGGCACAGCTTCTATTAAAAAAGAAATAAAGATTTTATTCCATTTGCATTGTCAGATTTGGCAACAGATATTTTTGGCAGTTACAGAGAAACACCCCTAAAACTCACTCAGTGGATTTTCCCCCAAGTATTAAAGTCACCTCTGGTTATGGGAATATTTTCTCTTCCTGTAGACACTTGAAATACTCCAAGCAAGCAAAGTCACCAAGCCATTCCTAAGAGGAATTTCTGAGGAGCTTCACAGATGCACAGAACATCATTCCTGCAATTATCAGGAAAAGAATGATTTTTATTAGCAGGGAATTGGAAGGAAGTTCAGCTGGTAAAACACAGTCACTTCTAAAACTGAGCTGTATTATCTCATGTTTTGTCACATTCTGAATTAATTATAAGTGAGAAAGAAGGGAAAAAGAAGTAAAAAAAAAACCTTGGAAACATGTTGTTTTTATTAGAACTTTAGAAAGGTGCTTTTTGTGTTTCTGGGTTGCTTTGACACATTGAGTGTTGATCAATGGTTTGCATTAGAGCTGGACTTCATGACAAATAAGTTTGGTCCATTTGCACATTGGGGGTTAATCTTCTAATTACAGCTTCAGGTAATGAAGTAATTTCCCCCAGGTTTGCTCCCCCTCCATTCACTTTGGTTTGCATTTCTCAGGGCCTGAGGCAGTGAGGTGTCCTTGATTGCCAGGCCTGGAGAGGAATTGTGAAGACAGCAGCTGGCACTGTGTGTGGAGTTTAGAGTTATACACTAAAGAATTGCAGGGTTACAAATACATGAAAAATTTACAAGCTAAAATCCTACGCCATCAACATGAAATAAATGAAATGGATGATCCATAGATGTTGCAGTATTGGAAACACTCTAATCTCACTAAGTAAAGCAGTACATGTTGATTTTGCCAAATTACCATGGAAGCCTGGAGCTGGTGCCACAGGGGGTCACCAATTCCTGCAGCTCTTCCCCCCCAGCTCCAGCTCATGGCCAGAGTGGCTTTGCCATTTCCCAGCCATTCTTCACCTCTGCACACCTGGCCTGTGCCCAGCTGCTGCCACTTGGAGCTTAGCCTAAGTTAAAGCTGGCCCTAATGCTTGTACAAGGAGAAATGTTATAGTTTTGGGCTCTTTCTGTCCATTTAAAATATAGTCTCTTAATTTTAAGCAGGAAGAAAATCAATCCTTCAGCAAATATTTCTCACTGATGGATGAAAAGGCTCCCAGCAACTGGATGTGCTCAGTTTTCTCCTCCTTGGCTTGGATCACACAGCTCCTGATTAAAACTTTAAATATTAATGTGATTACTTTGCCATATCAGGATTTTTTTTTCCTGGCTAAGGTTGTGTGATTTCAGGCTCCCTGGAAATTTCTGGTCCCTTCTGCCCCACCTTATCTTAGGGAACACTGCAAATTCTAATTTACCTGATACTGGACAGGTATCATCTAAGGGGAAGGAAACAGGTAAATAATGTCAGAGCAATTTTAAGTTATTTCAGATTTTAAAAGATAATTCACCTTTTAAGCATAGGTCACATATAAATGTCATCTACAAGTTTTTTCATTAACCAGCCCACTCAATCTGCCAATCCAGACTATTGTGTACAAAAGAATCTCTATTTTCTCTATTTTATGTGATTCCAGCAGTTATGAAAAACACAATACAGCTTAAACACAACAATAATAGGGGAAGCATGCCATGGACAAGGCATGTGGAAATGGAACTCTTAAATGTCATCTTGGGAGGTTTTCCAGGATCAGTGGGAATATCTGGCTTTATTAACTGCCATACAGAAAAAGAATTAGCTTGCTTAAACCCATAAGGATGCAGTTAGCCACTTTTTCCCTCTTCCTTCATCACTGCTTCCTCCAAGTTTGTAAAGCACACCGTGGATTTCCCTTTATCCATGTAACCTGTTTGCTATGGTCGATGAACAATGACAGTTGATGCAAAGCGTATTCTCAGATAATTTGTACATTTGCAAGGAACTAATTTTGTCTCAAAACAATTTATTCCAGGGATGTCAACAGCAAGAAGTAGAGTTGTTCCAGTCTTTGTTGGGAATGATGGGGAGCTCAGGATGAGGAGCTGTGGTGGGAAGGCTGTGACTGGAGGAGCTCTGGGTTATGCTGGTACCACCCCCAGCACCCTCACTCAGAAATTACAGGCAGTTAAAATAAAAAAAGGAGAACATAAATTTTATCTTCAAATGTTAAAGAGTGCTGAACATGAGCTAAGCAGAGCACTTAGAATCATGGAATCAGGGAATAGCCTGAGCTGGGAGGGACCTCCAGGATCCCCCAGCCCAGCCCTGGCCCTGCCCAGACCCCCCAACAACCCCACCCTGGGCATCCCTGGCAGCGCTGTCCAAACGCTCCTGGAGCTCTGGCAGCCTCGGGGCCGTGCCCATTCCCTGGGGAGCCTGGCCAGTGCCAGCACCTCAGAACCTTGCCCTGACATCCAGCCTGACCCTCCCTGGCACAGCTCCAGCTGCTCCCTGGGTCCTGTTCCTGTCCCAGAGCAGAGATCGGAGCTGGCCCTTGGGAGGAGCTGCAGCCCCCGGTGGGATCTGACCTCAGGTTCCTCCAGCTAAACAGACCAAGTGCCATCAGCTGCTCCTCGTGGGCTGCCTCTCAAGGCTCTTCATCCTCCTCCTGTCCCTCCTTTGGACACTCTTTAACAGCTTTAGGTCTTGTTTATATTGTGATGTCCCCAGGACTCGAGGTGGGGCGACCCCAGTGCAGAGCGGAGTGGCACAGTCACCTCCCTCAACCAGGACACTCGGAACCAAAGCAAGGATTGTGCTCCTCAAGGTCATGCCCAAGCTTTGATTTTCACCCTAAATAGCATTTAAAACCTTGTTATTGTGCCCCCATCTTTTCCTCACTGCGTGTCGCTGGGTTTCAACTTTTCCTCCTGCAGTGGCATTGTTAGGACTCTTTTTGCACTTCTTTCCCTCTTCTGCTTGTTTTATTTTAAAATAAAATTTTCTGTGGACAAACCCATGCTCTCTTCTTCCTTGTCTCCCCAAGATATTACCAACCCTCCCCAAACTCTAGTCCTGGCTATGCTTGCAGAGTCTGCCTGAGATCTGGGACTCATCCCAGCTGGGCTGTCCTGTCACACAGCCGTGTATTCCCATGGGACATGGAATGGACAAATGGAACAGAGGGGATCTGCAGATCTAGCTCTAATAATGAAAATTCGACCATGATGTAGCAACACTGGCTCACCATTATTTTAACAGTTCTGGGGCATCCTGGATGGATCCTGGAGCTGGTTCCTTGTCCAGGACTGCTGATGGATCCTCTTTGCACCCCATGGGAATGCAGCTTGCTAGCGAGGGCATGGCTTGCACTGGGGCCACCCTTGGCTTCTGGCTTGTCCCCCTCCTGAAGAAGCCCCATTCTTGTTGCTTTCTGACACCTCTTGTTGAAAAATCCTCATTTTGGAGTTCCAGTAAATTATTGCTGGCTCCCTGTGGTGTTACAAGCTGCCTTCTGGCTTGTATTTGCATGGAGCATGAGCTCAGAGCAGCTGCTTTGGGATGGAAAACAGAAGAGCAAAGATAAAACAGGTGTTTTGTGACCAGTTCCTCTCTCTGGCCTTGCAGCCAGCAGGGTGGCAGCTGTAGCAGAAGACAGCTGAGATGTTCCATGGTTCAGCTGCTCTGAAGCTCATTCTCTCTGAAGTGTGCTTGGCTCACCCTCAGGCCGCTGTAAGGGGAACAAGGATTCAAACTGAGCATCTCCTCGGGGGTGATGGAATGATCACAAGTGTCACTTGGTCACACTGACACTGCAAAAGGGCTTTGAGGCCCCTGTCACTGAGCCTGTGCTGATTAAGGATGTGCTCCCAGAGCTGAGTGTGCAAGAAGTGTCACAGCCACTGAGGAGATGCTGAGTTAGTCCAAACCATCCCCACAGAGGTTTCCAGCATTGTCTGCCTGCTGCAGGCTGCTGGGAGAGGCACAGGAACCCCCTGCCTGCACAGGGAGGGACAGGAGGAGGCCTGGAATGAACAGACCTCAAGCTTCAAGCTCTCCATGTCTGAACTGATGTGTAGATGAAGCATTTGCCTGAGGCTGATGATGTAAAACTTACAAAGGATATTTTTCTAAATTATGAAAGAGCACTTGATTACTGCAAGAGGTGAGAGAAAGAAAGAAATGATACTAAAGAAATATAGAAGGTAACTATGATATGGTCTGAGAATGGAAAGGGTGCTTTCAACTTTCAGTGTTATTAAAGGGATTGAAGTATGGAAAAGGCTTAAAAAAGCCATGAGAAAAAAAAGTAAAATATCCAAACCCAACAAAAACCAACCAAGATGAAAACAAATCTGACTGCCAAGAGAAGAATACTCAACCCTAGACCATAAAGTAAAATTGCAGTTCAGACAGAAAGCACCCTAAATACAGAGACAGTCTTACTTAGAAATCATAAATGGAAACAACTGTCAAAATTAAAGTTCAGTAGGATAAAGGACAGTCTAAATCTTAGAAAAATAAAGCTTTCATTCTTAACAGTGCAATGATTGATTAAGCTCAGCTGTACCCATCAGCATTTATAGTTCCAAGGCGATTTTTTACTGTGGTATTTTGAAATTGTTTACCATGCAATTAGGAATGCACACATTTTTCTGCTCAGCTTTTGAAATGGGTATTTTATAGCACATTCTCTCTACTTTCATCAGTCACTGCTTCCTGATGAGCTCCCTCTGAGCTCCCTGGTGCTCAGCCCTGCTGATGTGCCCCTCACATAACATTGGAAATCACTGAGCTCACATGCCAGTAACTCAAAACCAGATCAGGACTGCTGTCCTCATGAAACCTCGGGTTCCTACAGCAGTGCAAGGGAGGAAAATAACAAGTCTCTTTGTTAGGCTTCTAATTTCCATAATTTTTGCCAAATTGTAAAGGCCATGGGGGTTTTCTGTGAGAAAGCCAATGAGAAATCAATACAAATGTTATTTTAAATGCCCTCATTGCACACAAACAATTCCTTTGTGTGCAATGCAAATCCCAGAATTGTGGGTCCTCAACTTTGGTCTCTCAATGGTGTAGTCAAAAAGAAGCAGCAAATTTAGAGGAATGGAAGACCCTAAAACTCCTTTATAGCAAGCTCTATGAAAGCAAGAGACTCTTCCAGAATGTTATTTTAATTTTTTTGCACTCTGTTGACTATGAACATGCCAAAACTAATTTTCAAAGCTGCTTTTAAAAAGCTGCCCCCAGTTCATCTGGGGCTATTTTATTTTGCTTCTATCATGGGGTGCACAAGAAGAATTTAGAAATTTGGTTAAGGAAAAGACTTATATGACCTGCAGTTGCCTTTGGATGCTTGTACCTGATGCAGGAGTGAGGACTTGAGAGACATCTGGGCAAGCTGCAGCAGATTAACACAGAAATGTAATTCTGTCCAGAATACAAGGGTTAAAGCAACTTTAAGAAAATCCAGATTTTTCAAGATTACATGCCCAAATCCCAATCTAAAATTATTAATCAAAAAAGAGATAATGGGTACTGAAAAAGAGATACTTTGATTTTGTAGAATGAGCTAAACATCTGAGCACTGAGGAAAAATAGTACAAGAAGTATAAAAGCATTTAATAAAAGGAAACTTTGGTTTGGCTCCTATTTAGTGTCTGTTCCTCCTGATTTGTTTTTTGGAGTCAGAGTATTGATGGAGGGAAAAGTACTCATCAGAAAAGGTTACCTAAGGGATTTTATTGAATTGTTAACAGCATTAACAATTAATGGCAATTGCTAATAGCAAAAATTACAAGGGCAATCTATAGAGCTGATGGGAATCTGGTTTTACCCTTTCAGGTGAGGTGATGATAAACCCTAATCCTGCAGTAAAGGTTTGCAATATCTCATCCAAGCTGTTGGTCCTCCATAAAGACACTTGGACCTACTCCTCATGCAGCCTGGAGGCCTCAGGGGGTGTAACTTCCCACCAGGGTTTACTCCCTCATCTCCAAAGAACTGCTGTGTTTCCATCTTCTGCCTCTATGTGGACTGACTGCAGTCCTGACAGAGGAAAACACCAAATCCTTGGGTTTTAGCATAGGTGTTTCCCCATGTTCAGGAGAATTTTCAGGTTCTTGTGCCCATATTCTTTCTGGGATGAAGGATATACTGCCTGGGGAAATAAACAAGATTGATGATTTTTTTATATCTATCACAGAGAAGCAGAGAAATAGGATGTAAAAGCAGTTGTGTTCAAACCAGGCCTCCCTGCAGCACCCAAGTTTTCACTGAAGAGGCTCCTAATTGTGTGCAACTTCTGTCAACAGCTCCCTGTCAAAAGGAAGGATGCATGGAGAGTGTTTAATTTGCAGCAGGGATAATCAATTCCCTAAACATGGATCAGGGTGATGCCAAGATGATTTTTTTGCCTTTTCTATACCTTTTATATAACTTTTACATAGCCTTAGTACTCTTAGCATACTTGGAATTCCTTAAGTCTGATTATTTAGCATAGTCCTAGGATTCTCTTAGGCCAGGAGACCAAACATCCTAAAGGCTTTGAGGCTGGAAAATGCTGCACTATCTTGGGAAACCAAAGTCCTGTCCAGAACATATCCTGTAAACCAGAGATTTGGCCCATCCAGGGGGGAATTCCAGGCATGGGGGAATATCACACCGTCCATCCAGGCCTCCCTTTGGGATATCCTTGTTAGATATGCTAATCTGTAAGGTCTGGAAGTTGTGTAGGTGATCTGTCATGTGTGAGGATTGCAGCACGTTCCACCTTGGCCAAGGGGTGCATAAAAAAGGATCCTTATTAACTACAGAGGTAAAAAACCTTTATCCCTTAATGTGTCTGCCTCTCAATTTTGTAAGACCAGGAAAATGCATCAAGGGGACCAGTGGCTTTTGAGCCATCAGAGATTCTGTGCCCACGGCATCACAGCACAGTGGAAAGGCAGGAATTGCACTGGGAAGAGGGAGCAAGGCTTGAGCAACAGGTAAAAATGTGAAAATACCACATTATTTTCAACATTTTCAGGGTATTTCTAAATCTATAAAATGTCAATTCTTCAGACTTTCAGGGAGGAGACAAGTTCCTGCTGATTTAATCCCAAAACAATTAAAAACTTCAGTTCAGCAGTTAAGTCCTTTAGGCAGAAGCAGATGTGTCATGTGCTGTTAGGTGAGGAGGGAGCTCAAGGCATCACCCAGTGAATCCTGCCAAGGCAGTGCTACTGTTTCTGACCCAGAAGTTGTAAAAACTCAATTAAATGCAGCTCCTGCTGTAGCAAATGGTCAAAATTCCAGGCAAGCTTCAAAAGCAAGAGCAGAAATAGAAAAGAAAGGGGACAAAATTATCTAAAGGAGCACAAGTCCAATGAAAGCAGAGAAATATATTTGTGATTGAAAGCTTCTGTTTGTGGTCTTTTAAATAAGAGCTGAACTGGCTCCAAATTATAACCAGGTGGCATCTAAATCAACTTTAGTATATGGCCTGACCCCAGCAATGTGTCCATGTGTCTTCCTTTAGGGTGTGTAGATGTGGGAACAGCATGGGATGTATTAGAAGATTTGGGGCTGACAGGAATAGATCAAAATTATAAATACAGCTGAAAAAAAAATGTGAGGAAAAAGAATAGCCTTTGTGGCTATCACTCCCCTTGTTCCCTTGGAGGAGGACAAAACAAGGAGGGTGACTGGATAAAAAGAAAAATGTAAGACTTTGAGGAGCTTTAGATAAATAATGCAGGAAAGGATCTGCAGCAGGAGAAACATCACCCCAGTATGGAAATAGCCTTGAAAGATGGGGGAGAATATAAAACAAGGCTTCAGGATGTGTCCTACTTGATCCCTGGGCAGAGATCAGGATGGAAAAAGGGAAGGTGAGCTCAGGGCCTCCATCTCCTCAGGTGTGGGTGACACAGGTGCTGGAAAAGCAGGTGAGGGACCGGATCCTGCTGGTGCAGGGACTTCCCAAGGTGTCAGGGCAATAAAGGGATGCTGCTGGGCACTGCTGTGCCCACCAGTGGGGAATGCAGGGCACCTGGATCCCCACCTCCAGCATGTGGGGTCACCACAACCACCATGAATCTGCAACTGCATGCACAGCAAAATCCAAAGGAATTTGACCTACTGAACTACCCTGGCTTCAGAAGAGGAATTAAAATATCATGTGCATAGCCTAACTCTTCTAGCTACTGAAGAAAGCCTTCAGCCTTTTTGTGGTAAACTGAATTAATACTGGGTTTAGCAAATCAATCCTCATCCTCTCTGGCAGAGAAAGCTGTCATATCCTTGGTCAAAGCAGGGAGCCCACTGAGAGGGGTTCATTAAAGCAAGGACTGGTGGCACAGTGTCACATCCCTGTAGGGAATCAGTTTAGCATATCCTGAAAGCAGTTGCCAGGGCTCCTCAGAAAACCTCTTTCTATTTATTAGAGTTTAATTTTAATTTAATAATTTTAATTTAATTTTTATTTATTAACAGTTTAATTTTTCATGTGGGAATTTTTATCAACAAGATTTTTATTAATGATTTTTAGGATTTGGTGCTGTTATTTACCAAACACCTGTTGTAGCTCACCCCTGTGCTGACAGCCCTGACTGTCACAGGGGCTGGGACAAAGTGGAGTAAACCTAGCAGATGCTTTACTCACACTGCTACTCATGGGTGTTGCTACAAGGTTGTCTTGGCAAACGACAGCAGCAGAGCTTGGGTTCAGCAAGGGTTTCACAGTGCCCAGCTCTGGATGCAGGAAAAGTTACCCAGCATTGACAAAGCCTGTGTTTTGTATGTGGTTGTGGTGTTTCATGGTCATTCAAATACATGATAAAAAATATCAAATAATGATAAAATAAATATATATATATATATAATCAATATATAAAATAATATATTAATATATATATATATATATATATATATATATATATATATATGTCAGATAAAAATTATCAAATACAAGATAAAAACATGAATTACCCAAGTGTGAGTTATAGTTATGAAAAAAGAATTCAAAATAAATTGGGAAGGGACCTTCCTGGTACAGATCAAAATTAAATGCCTGGAAGTAGATTTGGTTGGGAAGGCTGACTTTGCAGGAGCTCTTCTGGAAACACACTCATTTCAGACCAGCCATGGTGTGTGAGCCACATTGGTGAGACCTGAAAAAACCTCTGAACCCCCAGACTGGAATTCTCTGCAGGGAATTGTGGCAGCCTGGTGTGGCTGTAAGAGCCTTGTGCCAGCGAGGAGGCTGTGAATGAGGGCAGGATTTGGGGTGCTGTTAGTCAGATCTCCAGCCACACCCATGGGCAAAAGCAGCAGTACAGATTAATTAATCTGGATGTGCTTTGCATTGACAAATAACCCAATCCTTTCAGAGAAAAATTAAATTAAAGACTGCCTGACCCGTGCAACTCAAATAAAAATCATGGGGGAGTATCTACTTGTAGGTTATGGCATACCTTAGGGCTATGATATTTTTTTCTCCTTCCACTGGTTCTCAGTTTCTCCTTTTTTGTTGTCCTTTTATCCCCCCAAAA
Source organism: Pseudopodoces humilis (assembly GCF_049639895.1). Classification (NCBI taxonomy): domain Eukaryota; kingdom Metazoa; phylum Chordata; class Aves; order Passeriformes; family Paridae; genus Pseudopodoces; species Pseudopodoces humilis. The sequence continues at coordinate 2,135,620 of NC_142218.1, forward strand.
AGAAGAAATTTAAAGTACAAACAGAGCCAAAGTCCTGTGCTGACAAGTAGTAAAGTCCTACCTGTTCCTGGTCACAGTCCAGGTCATTGTCATCTGTCCCTGTCTCAGAATCCCACCTGGGTAACTGATCCTTGGAGTTTCTTCTGCTGCCTGCAAATTAGGAGTTGGGAATATGAAATGGGAGCCTTCACATTTCCAACTGCACAATAAGGTCCCCAAAAGAGCAAATAATCCTGTCAGTCTCAGGAGTCACCTGAGTAAAAATTAAGGTCATAATTTGAAAGAGGGTGGCTAAACTATTGGAGCCTGTGTAGGTCTTAACTTCAATGCCTTAAATTCAGTTTTCCTTTATGAATTCTCACAGTATGAACTAGAAAGCTATGTACATAATTTCCTTATTTCCCCATTCTTCTCAATTTGAAATATGTCTAATTATAGGCACGTTTGCTAGATTTAATTTTTTTGTTTGTTTCTGTCCTGTACCTCAGGCAAGAAATCCTCAGCTAAAATCTCAATAAAAGCTGGCAAAAATATACCCAGTTCATGTATTGTTTCTTACCTAAATTGAACTGTTAAAGATAAACCACAAAAGCCATATGGGGCAGAACCACCACCAGCAGAGCCTCAATGCCTAAAGAGCCCCAGCCCTGCTGAGCCCTTGAGCACCCATGGATGGTTCCTGCCCTGCCCACGGTGCCCCTGTGGCATCCTGACACTGCCTAGGAAAGCCTGTGCCTGCCCTGGATCTGTGCTAAAGTGGAATGTGGAAGGGGATTATTTCTACTCCAGGGATTTGAGTCTGTCCTGGCTCCATCCTGGATGAGCCTGTGGGAAGCAGGACCAGAACTGCAGAGCCACAGTGCCAGGACATTCTGGCTAAACCTTAATGAGCAAAGAGCTCCTTAGTCCACTTTTGGATGTTGATTTTTGAGGCTTGTAAAAGGACCACAAATCAGGCAGGGAGCACTGGAAATTTGGAACAGAAATGTCACTTCCATTCACATCCCTTGCATGCCAAGGGGCTGAGGCACTGGAGGTACGAGGCTTTGGAAATGAGGAGTGGAAATGTGGAGAGCAGCAGGGTTTAGGGGGAGAGAGAAGCCTCTGCAGTTGGGTTTCTTTTTCCCGTCTTCGTTTCTAAGGACCCAGAAATTTTCTTTCTTCTCCTTCCCAGGAATTCATTAGATTCTCTAATCTGCTGAGATTTACATTCATTACAGAAAAATGTGTCTGGTCTTTCCTTTTTTCTGTTTCTTCCTTTCTTCCTTTTTTCACCATCCATTTTTTGCTCTCATTTTTGTTTTCTTTCCTGTAAAGACTCGGATTTCAAAAATCTGCAATTTCCTGTTGTTATAAATGCAAAGGCAAATTTGGGTTAAATAAAAGAACAATTTATTATAAAACAATTTTTATAATAAAAATAAACAATGAGGAAAAACCACAATAAAATAAACAGCGCAGCGCTGGGTGGACAGGGGTCTATACCCAAAGGTATAGGTGTTCCCAAATCCACGAAGGAGGGTAGACTGTCCGGGGTTTTTATAGGGATTTTGTGTCCTGAGGCCAAATTCCAGGCAGGCACCATTCACCAAGGGTCCTTGATTGTTGGATGAATTGATTTCCTGGCGTTGGAGAATAGAGTCAAATAGACGTCCGGGCAGAGTCTCCTCATATGTAAAGAAGTTCTGAGTGTTCCTTGATTTCATTTTGGTTCAGGCCATCTGGATGGGATGGTTGGATCTGGGTTGGAGCTGATGGATATCTCGGCTGGACTTTTTTTCCCTTTGTCAGCCTGATTGCTTCCCCAACAGTGGCCTGCAAGGTGGGGTGTTCAGGTCCGGCGATGAGTATCTCATCCGAGCCCTTCCCTGTCAGCCTGATGGCCCGTGTCCTGCTCATTCTTTTCCGTTGATGGGCGCCGGCTAGGATCGTTATCTCTCGAGTGGGAATTCGCGACTAGATCTGGGAAGGACTTGTGGGCCACACTGTACTTTATATTTTATATTATTATTGCTACAAATATATTTATTTAGATTTCTACGAATTTTTACAAGTTTATTTATCACACTGTGGCAGTAGAGCTGTGCAGAGGTAATATATCAGTGCATCAAGTTCTAGGCTCTTTGTCTTCTCATGAGGGAGACAGTGGTCTAATGACTGGGGGCATTTCCACTGGGTGATTTACCAGGGTTCAATATTTTTCATCTGCTGTTGTTCTGATTCCATAAGGTTTTGCTGTTGATTAATCTGTCCTACAGATAAAGGTGTAAGAAATTGTTTCCTGTGAGGGCAGTGAGGCCCTGGCACAGGGTGCCCAGAGCAGCTGTGGCTGCCCCTGGATCCCTGGAAGTGTCCAAGGCCAGGCTGGACAGGGCTGGGATAAAGGAAAGCGTCCCTGCTTATGGCAGGGGTGGCACTGGATGATCTTTAATATCTCTTCCAACCATTCCATGTGCTTCCAGGTGCTATATCCCAGTGAATAAGGATGAACACTACTGCAGATTTATTCAGTTAATGTTGATGTTTTCATCCCCTCTTGTGTATTTCCTTCACACATTGCAAGAATCAAAATGTGTTTTCCTGCTGCCATACTCATGCCGTGCCAACCGCATTAAAACCAAAAAGTCAACTAAGAGGGATATTACATCCTAAAATTTTTAATAAACATGGAGGGAAGGCTGATACATCCTTTGTAGGTAATATCTAATGTATATAATATGTTGATTTCATTCTTTGTTAAGCTATAAAGGCCACTTTTTTCATTCTTTTGAAATGTAAGATTTATAAGTCTTGGTGTGGGCAAACATGTACTTTTAAGAATGAGTGGGCACTGAAGAGGAAACCATTTCCATATAATGTTTGGGGTAATCTCAGGTGGTGCACAGGTCTTAACTTCTTTTATCCCAGTGTGTGCCATTTTTATTACATGCCTCTGTTCTCAATCCTCTGACTTCTGCATCAGAAACAGAAAATAAATTTTTCTCTCCAAATTACACAGAACTAATTTAGAGGAGTTTCTTTTATGTCTCCCATTTTGCTCTGAATAACCTGACCAAACCTAAGTGCATCCAACAAAGCACTGAACACCCACCTGCTTTTATAGGATTTCTTCTAAAAAAGAAATCCAGACTATACCTTAGTACTTCTGCTACTGCAAAATCAGTGACCCAGGAAATGATACAGACAGTGAGGAGATGCTTTTTCCTTATCTGAAGAAATGGAAAAGTGCTTAAGGGTCAGCTGGCACATAACTTGTAAACACATGAAGTGGGCTGCTGTGCCCTGGGCCAGGGACTCAGCCAGCCCAGGTGTTATCACCAGGTCTGAGGAGCTTCATGCTGACACCTGGAGAGGGTCAGAATTTCTCTGTCAGCTTCTCAATGTCTGTCCTCTTCTTGGTAAACACAAATATTCCTGTTAGTCTTATGACTCTCTAGCCTTTTCTGGATCCTCTTCAGTTCTTAACTACAGTTTCATTTTATGTCTATGATTTTCAATCTGTATCACTGAGGTAAGAAAACATCTGTTTGCAGCCTGCTGCCTTTCACTTTGTTGTGTCTTCCCTTATCTTCCTTAAACAGACTAGAACCTGAACCACTGGGGCTGGAAAAGACATCCAAGATCATCAACCCAGCTGTTAACCCAGTACCACTGTTCACCAAGTGCCACATCCATGTGTTTTGAACACCTCCACTGTTTCCCTGGGCAGCTGTTCCAATGCCTTACCACCCTTCCCATTGTCTTCAGCTCCGGTATAAGATGTAACCACAAGTCTGTATTCTATCACCATCCTCATGAGCTGTTAAAAACAGGTGGGGCAGTGTTCTTTACCTCCTCCATAAGTCATCCCTGACAGGTCCCTCTAGGGATATTTTCTGCTAATGAGCCATCAGGCCTCACTGCAGGACTGATAAAGTGACATCATCCCATTATCAGATGCTCTGCCCAGGGGGAGGAGCCAAGGATTCCTACCTGGATATAATCTGAGGTTTGGAACACCACAGGCAACCTTGCCTGCTGGATTCCCAGGGGACAAGACCTCCATAACCACCACTGGACCTTCAGAGAAAGATCTGACCCTTCTACAGGATCACTGCTTCAACAGAACCACATCCATCACTCCAGCAGGACTGCAGCCACTGTTTAATGGGACTGATACCCTGACCAACAGGGTGCCAGGTTGTGTCCTGACTCTGTCAGTTTAAGCCAGTGTTTTCTGCCTTTATTTTAATTTTTCTATTAAATTGCAGTTCTGACTTGGAATCTCCTGCTGGTTTGTTTCCAAACTAGTACACCCATGAAGAAATTTCCCCTTATATCCAATTCAAACTTTCCCTGGCACAACTTAAGGCTGTTGCTGTTCCCTGGGAGCAGAGCCCGACCCCCCCGGCTGTCCCCTCCTGGCAGGGATTGTGCAGAGCCACAAGGGCCCCCTGAGCCTCCTTTGCTCCAGGCTGAGCCCCTTTCCAGCTCCCTCAGCCCCTCCTGGGGCTCCAGAACCTTCCCAGCTCCATTCCCTTCAGACATGCTCCAGATATCCAACTTGATTTTCCCCCAGGAACAGGCACAATCTTGTGTAAATCTGTAATATTTTCACCTGTTCTTTTATTTAATTTCTTACTGGAATGAAGGAACAAATTAGCATAGCTGTACCTTTGCAATTTATATAACATGTGAAAGACATTTCAGTGCAAAGAACTTCTGGAAACTTGGCTGTTTTCATCTATTTGTCATTTGTTGGTCCAAACATTAACATTTCTTTGAACACAAAGAAAGTTTTATAGTCAGAAATACTGTTTTTGCAAATGGTTCTGTTTCATCTGAATAAATAAAGCTTTGTTTGGGATTGCACTGAAGTAAACAATGTGGTTGAAATTCCAGAGAAGAAAATGCAATTAAAGGAAGAATGAAAATTGAAGTTATTTAGCTTTGCCTAAACTTCAAAATCAAGTTTCATGTTTGGGACCTTTTTGTCAAATCTGAATTTTTCAAATAGAAACCTTACAGAGACTATTTCATTCTCTTAAAGTATGTCTGGTAGAAGAAGAGATGTCACTGTCTGGAGAACCATTTGATTTTGCAATCTTTCAGTTACAAAGACATTGAATCTTTTCTCAAACCCAAAAGAGTGATTTGAGCCTACTTTTGATCATAAGGGAATAATTGTCCAGAAACTCAATAATTTTCTGTGATTTCTTCAGAGAAGACACATAAACTTTATAGAGCCTAATGACATATGAGACTGAGGGATGGGTGGATGTTTTTTGTTGCAGTATTTGTGATCAATTATCCATTCCATTCGCAGACATAAATATTGGGAGGGGATATGTTGCTTCACATTTCTTTCTTTCTTTCTTTCTTTCTTGACAGAGAACTGGAAACATTTAGAGTTTGAGATTTGAAACATTTGAGATGGGTGTAGCCATCTCAAGGTGTGATTATGAGCTTGTTTTCAGCCTGGAGTGTCAGTGGTTTCTTAGTCCTTTGCTTCTCAGAGCCATTGGCAAGGATTTGAGCCAAAATTGATTAGTAAGACAAAACCTCATGAGGAGTAAAGTGATAATCCCCAGAATGGAGTTTTGCATTAGTGCACAAATTGCTTGCAGATGGGGTAAACTACATCAAGTATCTACAGGCAGAAGGGCAATCTGCCTCACCAGCTCCTTCTGCTCCCCAGACATGCCACCCCTGTTTCTGGTTTCCTCTCGCTATATTTAGAGTTTCCATAAGAGTATTATTTTTCCATATCCAAGATCTCTCTCCTGAAGTCTTCCTTTTGAAGGCTGCATTTTTGGCAAAGAAAACCAGCACTGTCTGTCCAGGACAGATGTGTCTTCTTATTCCATCTTCTTCCCTCATTCCTGTCCTTTAAAACAGTGCCAGGGATATTACTGCAACCTGGGATCCTTTTCAGTGTTCTAGATTATCCTAAACACCATTTATATAATTTTAAGTTATGTGAAAGCTAAAGGAGGATCAGCAACATTCAGAAGAAAAACTCTGAAGCAAAAAGATAAAAATGAAGGAATAGAAGTCAAAAATAATCAGGAATGTGGGAAATGGCTGAGGAAGATGGCACCTAGCTGCTTGTTGAGGAAGGGATATTTCTCCTAAACTCTGTCACCTTTTGGGATTGCTGGGTCTGCACAGGCAATCTTCTCCCAGCATTCCCAAGAGATCCCCACAACTGGCCTGAAATGGAAAGGGCTTTCAAAGCCTTTGGGGGTCCCACCAGCCCCCTGCCCATTTTATGCATGTTTTGTCTGCTGATCTTGAAGATAAGCACCTCAAATTTCTCTGGAGGTGCAGTGGGGCTCTGTGAAGTACAAGCTATGACTCACTGGAATATTTGAGCAGAATGATACTGCAATTGTTAAGATATTTGGGCTTTCCTCCTAATCAAGCAAAGTATTTGAGATGCAGCAGCCTTGTATTAAAACATATTTATGGCTCAACCAAGCATCAGATGGTAGGAGAGATTGGAAAAGCACTTTTTTGTTTCCCCAATCACTCTGTTGCTCCTTCAGAACATGCTGTTCCCAAAATCCTTGTCCAGACCCTGAAGCTCTGGCCCATCTGACTGCAATGATCCATTGCACTGGACACCTCAGGCACACGACTCAGGAGTTTGATTCCAGCCAGGCTTTTCCTCAAGGCTGCTGTGAATCCAATCCTCACCAACTTGGACAGCCCCCCAGAGAGAATCAAGAGCAAAGTGTAATTCAGGAATCCCAACCCAACACCTGATCAGTGACCTTTGCAGAACTCAGCTGTTCTTTAATGGATAAATCATTCTGGCAAGGTGACAAGACAGGAGGCTGTGCCTGCCGTGTGGGAATGCAGCTCCTAGGGCAGGAGTCACATTGCTGCTGCTGGCATTTGTTGCACTGCTTTCAGTGCCATCTTGTCACCTCCCTCTGAGGACTGGCTCTCCCTGGAGTATAAATTTAAGCATCCAAATCTGACCAGCAGGATGTCCTGGATATTCCACAGCATGCATCACACAGTCATGGGGATTATCACGTGCATGATAAGATTGTAAGAGTGTCCAGTTCTTTCCCCAGGATTGGGATTAATGAGCAGAGAGACAGCTTTCATGTTCAGATTTAGGATGTTTATTTTTCTTATCTTTATTCCATTCTCACAGACAGTGAGCACTTCTAAACACTAATCTAACAAACTACAAATGGCGACCTAGAGCTCTGTCCACAAGGCCTTTTAAGCATAAACTATCCAATTATCAAATGCCAACTAATTTATTTTTACTTTTAACCCAGTAACTAGACACCTGTGTTCCACACTGTGTACTCTTCTATCCAATCCCCCAGTACCACCCAAAACCATGAAGAAAAAGGAAGGCAGAGACAAGCCAACGCCCTAGAACCTCCATCTTGTCTCCCATTCACTACTATAAATTCACTCTAAATTTTTCATCCAGTGGCTTAATATAATTGTATCTAACTCACACATTCACATTCCCAGTGTCTCTACTTAGTTTTAGAAGCCTTCTCCATGGTCTTAAATTAAGCCCAGTGTTCTCTCAAGTGTCTGAGCCTGTCAGCACACATAAAGGTATATTTCCTGTGCCTGGAGCTCCAACACATGATGGTCCTGCCTTTCTTCATCCCTCATTGAAGAGTCTTCAGCTAATCTGCATCACTCTGCACTTACCATTGCCTAAACTTTTGAACACACAATTTATGGATTTTAGTGATTGTGGTCTATCTAGTGAACAGTAGCTCAGCAGATGTAGCAACTTGCACCCATACCCTAAATTCCTCATGTTTGGTTTCTTGGTTTAAGTGTCTTTGTTACACACAAAAAGCACCTTCTGACTCTTCTATATATTGCAATACATAAATGATAAAGCAGACAGAAAGAGAAAATGTTGAAGCAGAAGTGGAGAATGCTGTGTTACAGAATCCCAGAATGGGTCAGGCTGAAAGGGATCACGGTGAGGAATCTGGTCCCACCTCCCAGTTCCAGCAGGGCCATCCCAGGGCACAGGAGTGCGTCAAGATGGAATCTCTGGTTCTGGAATATCTCCACTGAGGGAGATTCCACAGCCTCTCTGGACAATCTGTTCAGGCCTTGGGCTCTGCACAGCAAAGAATTTCTTCCTCCTGTCCAGGTGGAACTTCCTGGGCATCGGGTCCTGCCCGTTGCTCTGGTGCCATTGCCGGGCCCCAGGGAGCAGAGCCTTGGGCCCTGCTCGGAGCCCTCCCTGCAGAAAGGGACACCCAGGGCTGAGGGCCCCTCTCAGCTGGGGCTCCAGGCTGAACAGCCCCAGCTCCCTCAGCCTTTCCTCATCGGGAAGGTGCTCCAGGCCCTTTCTTATCTCTGCAGCCTCTGCTGGGCCGTGCTCCCAGAGCTCCCTGGCCCCCTGTCCAGAGGAGCTCAGAACTGGACACAGCACTCCAGATGTGCCTCACAGGGCTGGGCAGAGGGGCTGGATCCTTTCCCTGACCTGCTGGCAATGCTTTTCCCAGTGCTTTCCAGGATCCCAGGGGCCTTCTTGGGCCTCAGGGCACAATTCCGAGCACTGCTGCCTCATGGTTAGTGGTCAAGGACCGGGAGGATGGTTATTTGCTGGTGTGATCCTTGGCACAGACCATCAGAAGCTGGTACCACTGTTTGGACTGACCCATTCACAACCAAACCTGCACCAGGCAGAGTTGTGCTGATATGCTCCTGCTGCTGCCAGAAATGCTGCTCTGGAGATAGGCCAGGTGCCTGCCTTCCAAACAGTAGCAGTGGCTTCTGAATACAGCCAGTGTACTGGCAGATAGTAAAGCACCTCCAATTTTCCTCCAACAGCTATATTTTTTATTTTTCTTACTTTTTTTTCCCCTAAGGACTCAGAGTTGCACATAAGCCTCATTAAAACCACATAACAGAAGTATTAAAGCTGTAGCAAAAAATTGAAAAAGTTGTCTGGTGAGGCCAGATGACAACAAAAAGAGTGAAAAATGTAAAAAAAATTACCTCATTACCAGATGATGGATACCAGTCGCTGGGAATTTTCAGATCTTCTGTAAAACAACACTGACCTGCAATTTTTCATAGTGAGGTTTAAAAATAGTTCTTGGTGGCAAGCATGTGGAAAGGAGTTACATTTTTCAGGAAACCTGCTATTAGTTTGATTTGTAGAAAGTGTTTGCTTCCTGTCTGTAAGCTGAAATTCCCCAAGGAAATACATGACTAGGATGTTATTTCTGTTTTCATTTCAGGTTCAAGTTTCTTGCAACAAATGGCTTCAATTATCACTGTAAAAGAGGATTTTTATTTTCTGATATTAAAAGACTTTGTTCTAGATTTTCCAGGGAGAATCCTTCTGCTGTTACCTGTTCAGAAAGAATATGACTCTTGATCTGGATTTTCTAAATTTCACTGTGTATTACAAGTTACAGCAATTGTCAGAACTTTTTTAATGCCATTTCAGGTAGAGCAGGCAGGTAAACTGCCCCATCCCAGGATTTATGCCTGTGGATCAGACCTGGATAAAACACATGGCTGCAAGCACAGGATGCATCCCCAAAGAGAAAATGGTCAGAATGACGACAGATTTGTTCCTACATCTCTCAGGGCAGGAATTGTCTTCCTATGTACTTACAGAGTCCGTGCTGTGAAAAAAGCCATTGACAGGAGGGGATCAGTCTAAGGAATTACCTCATGGATTGCTCCATGTGGATGCTGTCTTAGGCATTTCCAAGAGGCTTAGTGGGCATCTGGTGTCCAGCCAGGGCTTGTTTATCTCTGGGGGTGGGGAGAACTCCAGATTGTGCTTAAAAGAGAGATACGTGCATGGGAAAGGCAAGAGTCAGGGACAAAAGAAATCTCCAAGTTACTGGTGAGTGGATGAGCTAAACATGACTTTATGGGCTGGATTTATCTCTGTCCTGGGTTACTGTTCCTTGCTGTTTGCTGTGGTTTGGCTTCATCACTGCTGCAGCAATAATAAAGTCATACATTTGGTCGTGACACAGTGTCTCTAGTGGACACAAAGAATGAAGCAAGGGTTCTTATCGCAAACAGATGAGGTTTATTTTCAGGAGGATAAAAAGCCCTTATTTCAGGGTTTTCAACCCTTTTTATAAGGTGTTCTGATACAGGTTAAGCTGATTGGTACAAGGAAAAACACCTCCCTTATCCCATTGGTGGGACAAGAGGAAAACACTCTCAGAACATCTATGTCATTATTTTGAGAACCAAAAACTTATTTACATAACACAACGTCCTTGAGAGAGAGAATTTTCCCAAAAGACTCTCCCTTGGGAAACAGATCAGCTTCTGAGAGCCTAAAACTCTCTCAGGTTAAGAAAATCATGTCCACAACACAGGACAGTCTGTTTCCTCTAGAAAAAGACAGTAGTATCAATAAGCAGTGAATTGGATTTTCTCTCCTCCCAGCAACAAAGTGAAGGGAGACTTTGGGACAGCAGAGTGCTTACTGGAAGGGACTTGAGTCAGTTATTGGAGAAATCTTTCAACAAATGAAGGATTCCCAGCTCTTCCTGTGCAGAAGGGACAGCAGGAACTTCTGTCCCCCTCAGACACCTCTTTCCAAATGGCTCCCTGGCTGGGCTGTCCCTTACCTTCCACCCAGTGTCTTGAGTTACAGCACAAACCTGTGCTTGCCCTGTCCATGTGAACTGTGGCACCAGAAAATCACTTGAGTCGTGTCCTCAAGGGGTGCCAAAGAGAAGGAGATGCAAACGGCAGGGAAATGCTGAACATCAGGATCCCTGGGCTCTACAGCCTGTGGTTTGGGAGCAATGTGTAATCCAGAGCAGAACAATAGCCACAAACCCAGTGTCAGCCATGGCAAAGCTGGGGTTTGTTCTGACAGGCAGTGGAATTGAAGTGAGATGGTCCAAGACACTTTTAGTGCAAGGGGTCCCCAAATCTGGGTAAAATTTTCAGGGGAAAGAGGCATCTAGAAGGGTTTTACTCCTTTCCCAGTGCTGCTGCAAAGATGTGGTGCTCACAGGCCAGGGAGGAAGTGTTGAAACAGTCATATGCTGGAACTCCTGAAAGTCAGGCTGTCTCCAAAGGGGCTTTTCTGGAGAAAGGGTTTCATTACAGAATGAACAGTCCCCCTCCACTGAGCCAGAATCTGCCCTTTCACCAGGGCAGATTTTCACTCAAAACAGCCTCTTGGGCTCAATCATTTGAGTGTTTCAAGTAAACATCATCTTCCTGCAGGACTTGGGTCCAGTCTTGCCCGTGATGGTTGCATCATCATTTAGGAAGTCAGGAAAAAATGAAAGGTGCTCTCAAGGGTGCTTTTAGAGGCCTTCAAACCATGCAAACCTCCCAGCTCTTAAAATATGATCTTAGAGCATATTTTAGTAACTAAATAGCTTGTACCTTTTTAAGATATAGATGGGGATGGATAAATCATTGTGGCACTCGTATTCTTACATTAACACCTGACTGAAAATTAAAATCAGTCGTGTGGAGCGGAAAATGCAGCCAAATGAGAGTGCAATGTTTGAGGGCAACAAAGCACCTGGGTGTGAGATAATGCTTCATAAATCTCCAGGCATGTTTCAGCTGCTTTGCCCATGCCTTCAGATGATTTAGAGATCAAACTATCTGGAGAAGAAATATGGTTTTCACTTCTGCAACTTGGGCTCCTGGCTTTCAGTTTTCTCACTTGTCTCAGTATAAACAAAAGTATTTTTTTGTTTAAAGGCAGATGTTTACTTGTTAGGAATGTCATGGCTCTCTTACCATGAAAGAAATACTTATGGGAAAACATACTATTGTGGGAAATATTTATACAGAATTTACTCTTTGGGGGTCCAGAGTTTTCCAGACAGCTGCACTGGGAAGATGATGGTGCTACTGGCAGATCAGAAGGGGTGCCTGCTTCACTTTTCCACCTGATGCCTGTCTTTTCTGGACCTGCATCATTATGTTCAAACCCAGTGCTGGGAACCCTTGACAGAAAGACAGGCACACCGCTTCAAACCTGAGCTGCCTTTCAAATTTATTGTCCTGGGGAAATTGCCACACCTGCATGGGTTAATATTCCAATGGGCCGAGGGGCAGAGAGATGCACTCTTAATCATAGAGTGGGTCTTCCTCTCCCATCAAAGACCCAAAACTATCACCAAGCCACAAGAGCTGATGGCTCAGCTGATTCAAAAGGCCAGGGTAAGGCTGCGGGAACTGGCAGGTTGTGATTTTATGTGTATTCACCTCCCAGTCAGGCTCTCTGGAGAAGGCAAAAACTCCCCTGAGAGACTGACCAAAGAGATGTTTGAGCATCTGCTGCAGAGCAATGCTAACCTCCAGTTAGCTCTGGACAGCTATAGTGGGCAAATTTCAGTTCATGCGCCAGCACACAAATTGTTTCATGAGGAATTCCACCTCATTCCTTGTGAGAAAAGGAGCCCAAGGCCACTCAAAGCTCTTACAGTGTTCACTGATGCATCTGGGACATCCCACAAGTCGGTGATGACTTGGAGAAATCCACAGACTCAGCTTTGGGAAGCTGATGTTGAGTTTGTAGAGGGGTCACCCCAGATAGCTGAACTGGCTGCGATCGTGAGAGCCTTTGAGAAATTTTCAGAACCAATTAATTTAGTTACTGACTCAGCCTACGTAGCAGGAGTGGTGTCCAGAGCGGAACAGGCAGTTCTCAAGGACATTGAGAACGAGCATCTCTTTAGATTGCTTTCAAAACTGATTTATTTGGTTTCAAATCGAGAACAACCTTTCTATGTGATGCACATAAGATCGCACACCCCGTTGCCAGGTGAAATCGCTGAGGGGAACCGGAAGGCTGATTCCCTTGCTGCCCCAGCTGAAAAGGTATGTCTCCCTGATGTGTTTCAGCAGGCAAAAATAAGTCACCAGCAATACCATCAAAATGTGCCAGGACTGATTAGTCAGTTCCAGCTGACACGGGATCAGGCTAAAGCCATTGTGGCTACCTGTCCCAATTGTCAGCTCCAGGCAGTGCCATCATTAGGCATCGGGGTTAATCCCCGAGGCCTTAAGAGCTGTGAGGTGTGGCAAACAGATATCACTCACATCCCCAGTTTTGGTCGCCTTAAGTATGTAGATGTGAGTATTGATACATACTCAGGAGCGGTGTATGCCTCTGCTCATGCAGGAGAAAAGTCTGTGCATGCTAAACAACACTTAGTGCAGGCCTTTTCCGTATTGGGAATCCCTAAAGAAATTAAAACAGATAATGGCCCAGTGTATAAATCCAAGGAGTTCCTGGGATTTGTCCAGCAGTGGGGAGTGGAACATAAAACTGGCATCCCTAACTCCCCCACAGGTCAGGCTGTAATCGAGCGTACACACCAGACGCTCAAACAAGTCCTAGCCAGGCAAGGTAGCGAGGCAGTGTGGATGTCTCCCCAACAGAAACTCTGTAAAGCTCTGTTTACCATTAACTTCCTAAACTGCTCATTTGAAAACATGAATCCTCCTGTAACTCGGCATTTTAACAGTGGTGATCAGTTTAAATTGTCACAGCATCCACCGGTTTAAATCGGGGACCCTGAAACTTGGCAAACCAAGGGTCCCTATGAACTTGTCACCTGGGGGTGTAGCTACACGTGTGTATCCACCCCTTCAGGCCCCCGATGGATTCCTCAGAAATGGGTAAAACCTTTTGTTCCAAAGAATCCAGCACCAGCAAGAAGAAAAGAGAAGCAAGTGGCTGTTGCTTCCAAGAGAAGACGCCGCTGAAGAGAGCAAGAAGAAACCTCTCTAGCCTCTGACCTGCATACTGTAACTGTGAATATGTTTTTAAAAAAATTTCTGTTTCCTTTTTTTAGAAACAACCTACCTCTTACTCAAATCCATGTTTCTCATTTTGGTATAACAGAAAAGGGTGAGGTGTTGTAGTGCATCTAAAAATCTTGGTACCTCCCAAGGGTAAAACTCACCTCTAGTTTGTGTAATGTGAGTTCCTACCTGAAAACCTCCTTTCCCTTCCCCCTTCCCATTAGCTGTGACCTCCCTGCATCCCCTAATCACCCCTGTCCCCCGGTATAAGAGATGAGACCCAGAGCATTTCGCTCTCTCTCTTGCCCCGGATGGACGACAGACAATAAACCCGGGATTATTCCAGCAAGTTTGAGCCTCCTGTGTCTAGATACTTTGAGTCTGTGTTGTATCCACTCCAGGACCCCCTCCACCGCCCCTGTCCTGAGACGAGCAGGCTCTCACCACGGGGGTGGGACAGAGGGGTCCCATCGGGGAGAAGGATCGCAACAGGAACCAATTTGTATTTAGTTTTGTATTTGCAGTTCAAAGACAAACCCCATTAGATGGATCTCCTCCTCTCCTCCAGTCTCCTCCAGGATAAGGTTAATTGCTACTTTTTTTCCCTCTTTTTCTTTTTCTCCCTATTTTTTTTTTTTGGTGTTTTGTTTTGTTTTGTTTGTTTGGGATTTTTTTGTTGGTGCTGTTGGGTTTTGGGTTGGTTGGTTGGTTTGGGTTTTTGTTTTTTTTTGCTTTAGAGTGGTATCAGTTGTGTTTGTCTTGACCTCTTTTTCTTGTTTGTTTGTTTGTGAGCAATCTGTTGGTTTGTGACCAGAAATCCATTTCTGTTTGGCTTATTGCTGTACCACAGAATATTTTCTCTGCAGCTGTCCATCACCTGCAGAGATTAAAGAGAGAAGCAGCAGCCAGAGCCACACTCCCTTGCCATGGCCCTTGCTGGAAGGGGACATCAGGTCCTGCAGATAAGCAGGGCTGATTCAGGATTGTACACACACTGGACAGCACAGAGGAGGGAAAAGGAACATGGATTCTTGCTCTACAGGGATTCAGGTTTCCTTCAAACATGGAGCTGGGAGACACTTTTGTTTTTTCCATTCTGTAAAAGCTCCAGTCGTGGAGCTGAGTGCCCAGAACCTGCTGCTGGGAGAGTGTGTGAAGGGGAGGGAGGGACACACAAGGCTGCCTTTGGAATCCCTCTCCCAGCTGGATCTATATTTATTGGGACCCGGCTGTCACAGTCCCAGCTGTAAGAGGTGCCCACCAGCGGGAGATCCAGCAGATCCAGATGTGCTCACGTGCCCTGAACACTCTGTGAGGCTTCCCCAGTGTGTTTGGTGGTGTTTGGTTCTGCCAAAGGTGCTCTTAGCAAAGCAAACATGGCCATGGTTATCCTTATGGAAAAGATTTCCTATGGGAAATCTTGGGAATTGGGATGAGATGAGATTTAAGGTCCCTTCTTACTCATAAGAAAAACAAAGTTAATTCTTTAGAATTTTTAAAACTTTAATAAGGGGATAAAAAAAGGACAAATATCCAGCACTGGGGTGTTTTTGGTGACTGACCAAAAAACACACCTTTAACCTAAAACAATATTCTCTATATACTGTTACATTTCTGGGGTTACATGCATATTCACGAGTTTACATATTATTCAAACATTCCTATGAGTTTTTGATGTCCCAGAAACTCTCTTGTTTGGTTTTAATCTCTGACTTGTCTGTATGACATCCTGTAGGTTAGGCCAATATATTTTATATCTTCTTGTGGTTTCATCCTATTTTTTCACATTCCCTGATAATGAGGGATCAATAAATTCTTCTCTGATGCTCTGGTTTCTGTCACTGTTATTAGTTGCAGAGGCTAGTCTTCAGATGTGAGAAACAACATAATTGTTCTACACCATTCTCTGAGTTAGTCACATAAAAGAGTTTTAACATTTAATCTAGTCTCTGTCTTAACATTTTGCTAAGGCCTATTATATAATATATAATCATAACACTAATATTTATATAAGCTATACAGTACATACATAAACTGAGATTTTACTATATCAAACCAGTTAAAAGTATAAATTGTACCATATCAAAACAATAATTAATAATGATGATTATTAATGATTAATAACAATCATGCAAAAGCTAATACATGGATGTGAATGCCAATATAATATTGTCATTTATAACACCCAAAGCATTCAATGATCTTTCTTTGCTTTTCTGCACAAGGCTCAGGTTTAAAACTCCCAGACATTTGGATCCTGCAGACTTCTGACTCTCTGGTGACAACAGGTTCTGAAATCACCCTCAGTTCCCAGCATTTGCATTGTGTAAAGCACCATGTCCAGCAGCTTGCCTGTCTGAGGCAAATCAAATTCTTTTTCTGAATATGGATTTTAATGATAGCAGTGCTTGCATGCTCACGCTATAAACAATTGTTCTGCATTTCTCTTCAAACTGCTCCTAAGAAACAGAAGCAGCATTCTTGGCCCAACAGAGTTTGTAAATTTTTTTAGTACCTTGAAGACAGGATGGCCTGAAGCTAGGATTTCTAAGGAAATTCCATGAAGCTAACAGGCTAAAAATTTTATTGTTTGTAGAGAAAGCCCTGTCTCATATTCATCTAAGACACATTTATCCTGTTTCATTGCATAACCAAATTTTCTGCCTGTTTTACAAAGCTATTTTTCTTCATTTCATCACCTTCGCCTGCGTCTCAGATCTGTCTGAATTCTTGAATAACTGAAAAGATTTTTACTTTTTGTTTAAAAAAAAAAATTGTTTAAAAACAGCCCATTTGTCAGAGTTTGTTCCTAAGGAAGGCTGAGCACTGGTGTACCTTGTGCAGAGGCTGCAAAGCCCCCACATGTGCTCTGATGATATTCAAGTGAGAAATTAATGGCAATTGGGCACTTAGAATCTTCTCAGAGCATGGGGCAAAGTGTCAGCAGTTCCAAGTGTTTCCTTCTGGCTCCAGGTTCCAACAGGCCACTGCTATAAAGAGCATTGTGGGGCAGGATTCAGTCCCAGGAACTGCCACAACACAAGTGCAGCCTCACAAAACATCTCTGGCAGATCCTCTCCTGGCTTTGCAGGGGCACCAGCAGCTCAGGGGAGCAGCGTTCCGTGCTCCCAGGCCAGCTGAGGTGGTGTGTGAAGCCAAAGGTCTGTTTGAGACGGTGTGATGCTGGCTGCAGACACACAGGGACTCTTAAAAGTCTTCTTTTACTCGTCCATGGCTCTGAGCACCAAAGCACTGGAATCCATCAAAATGTGTGACTAATGAAACCTCATTAACCAAATCAGCTCCTTTGTAATTAACTGAATGCTCTCTGTGGGTCTGCTATCACCACTGAGGCAAGGCAAAGGCTTTCAAATTTGCTAAATACACCAACTTTAATGGACTGAACAGTTTCCTCTCCCTGTGAAGGAAGGGCATTTTCAACTTGCTTCCATGATATTATAATTTGAAAATAAAATCAAAGAACCAATTATTATTTTTGACTCCTTGCTTTTTAAATAATTCACAGAACCATATAAGAACCTTACTGTCAGAATGATGAAAAAAAAGTTCATTTTCAGGCCAGCAACTTCAATATATTGGAGGCAACATCAGCATTTCTGTGAGCAAGGCCATGATATGCTCAGAATAACACTTTTCATTTTTCTTTTCACTGTGTGCAACAACCACTGAACCTCTGTTTTCCAACCACAACTGTACAGAAATGCCATTTAGGAATGTGGGTGAGTTGTATAGTGTCCCTTAACCCAGATAACTGCTCCAGTGTTTGCAGCTCTTTCCTAACTTCTACAATAATGTGCCAATTAGAAAAAGACTGAGCAGAGCTCTTACCAATCTCCCTGATTTTTCTCCTGGAGCTGTGTGTGTGCAGCTTCTGCTGATGCAGTCACCTGGTCTGACGAGTGCATCTGTCCCTGCAGAAGTGTGGGTGCTGCTGGTGATGAGCCTTGCACATTGAACAAAGTATCTGTGGCCTGTGGGAGATGGAGAATGGCTTAAAATGGGGTTTTAAAAACCACTCAACATTTGTTTTTTCCTTTATTGCAGATTTATTTTGACTGGGCTTAAGTCAATCACAAATTTAAGTAATAGGAAGACCAGTGTCTTAGTTTTGGGCAAATTTGGGGGCTTCTTCAGTGAAATGCCTGCATTCACAGATCCGTGAGAGCTTAGAAGTGAATCTAATCGTTTTTTTTCATCAAAGACTTTATTGGAATTCCAGAACCAAGACTGAGGTCTGCTAACACTTAAACCCTGGTGTTGATTCATATTGCCAATTATCACCAGTTGGTATGTGTCAAGCCCCAGTTAAAGGGCTGCCACGAGAAAATAACCTAAATCATATGTCCATTTTTCTCCTACTCACAATTTGTGTCAGAAGGTGGCATTTCCATCAGATTGGGAAAAGGTTTTTTATACTCTTGTATCATTCCTTGACATATTTTTGACATTTTTATCCACATGCATCTTTCTGTAATATACACCTGGAACAGAGTGTTTCCTGGCCATTCAGTCAGAATTTACTCCCTCTTTAAATGGATGTAATTAAAATGTTTTGTACACAGAGCGGGCCTGGATCAAAGCTAGAGACAATTTTCTATGGCTGTCCAGGCAGAAAGTTTAGCAAACTGAGCTGTGACAGAGGGGAAGCTGGGCTCTCTAACCTACAGTTTTCAGTGAATTTTGAGTATCTGGTTTGTTCAGTAGATGTTGAAAATGTTTGCAACCCCATTTTCAAATTATGGCATAGAGCTGGACACAGTCAGGAGAAGAACGAAGTCCTGCCTTCCCCTCTTCTGAAATAGCGAGTGGTGTGTTTAAACTTCCCTTCACCAGGAATGCACAAGAGCTTTCAACCATAAACCTCTCTATTCACAGTTTCTTGCCAATTTGAACGGAGAGCTGACTGCTGTTCCAGTATTCTGGAAAAAACAACTCTGAGCTGTACCACGACCCTCTGTGCCCCCACGTACCCCCTTTCTACATGAGGTGCAGGAGAAACGGGAAAACTCCTGGGCTGCCGTGTCCAGGCTGTTTGCGGAGCTCTGCGGCGCTGCCCCGGCGGCCCCGGGAATGGCGGAGGGAATGGGGAACCCGGGCGGCCCCGGGGGATGGCGGAGGGAATGGGGAACCCGGGCGGCCCCGGGGGATGGCGGAGGGAATGGGGAACCCGGGCGGCCCCGGGGGATGGCGGAGGGAATGCCGGATCCCGGTGTCCCACCCGGCCCCGCTCCCGCCACCTCAGGCCCAGGCTGCTGAGCGCGGGCGCCCTCTGGCGGCGGCGGGCGCGGCCGTCCCTCGGGATCCCCACACACATCGGGGACACGCGCGGATCCCCTCACGGGTCGGGAGCGCTCCGAGCCGCGGCACACGCCCTTTGGGATGACTGCTGTGCCCATGGCTCTTCCCACTCACAATCCACAGGAATCACAGAATTCCAGAACGATTTGATTGGGAAGGAACCTTAAAGCCCATCTCATTCCATTCCCTGTAGGGAATTCCACTATCCCAGGATGCTCCAATCTCCATCCAATCTGGCCTTGGGACACATCCCCTCCATCCTTCCAGGGATGAGCAGCCACAATTTCTGTGGGCAATCCGTGCCAGAGCCTGACCACTTGTTCCTTGCCAATATCCCGTCTAACCCTGTCCTCTGGCAGAGGGAAGCCATTGCTCCTGTAGCTCCATCCCTTGTCCCAAGTCCCTCTCCAGCCCTCCTGAAGCCTCTTTAGGTACTGGAAGGGGCTCTAAGGTCTCCCTGAACCCTTCTCTCCTCAGGCTGAACATGAGCCATGTATGATTCCATAACCTCAGTTTAGGTGTGTAATGGCCACTTCAAACAGATGTGATGTCTTCAGGTTTTAGCACCGTGACACAGTCTGGCTTCGGCATCACAGCGAGCCCGAGAACAGGGCTTGGAATTCAGCCAGGCAAATCCATGAGAAATTTGTTTGGAGGGCTGGGTAATACCCAAAACCATACAACCTCCACAAGGATGTTTCCCACGATTGGGATTTCCACTGTGCCATCCCCCCAGATTCAAGGTTTCATTTGACGTTTATACCTCCCAAACCATGGCTGCTCGTCCCTGTAACTTGGGTAACTGCACAATACTTGTACTGCACTCAGATTCTGAGCTTTAAGGATCTGAACTTTAGTTACTGAAGTTAAAATTCTACTTGACCTTCTGTCTCATAGGCCTCTTCCTTATTGTCACAACTGTTGCTCTTCAATAAAATAAGAAAAAAAAAATACGAGAAATCTTTCATTCTGTGTGTTTCTACAAGCTCTTTAACCTAGACTGTGCTTTTCTTACCAAAACTCATGTAGGATTTTTTCCCCAAAATATCAAATCAGAGATACAAGTTCTACCTGGTCTTGACAAAATATAATTAGTTGTTAATTATAACTAATTAACAACTAATGCACCAGCACTCTTCCATTTCTGGAACGTAATTAATTCACAAGGAAAGCAAGGAAGAAGAAAGAACAGTCCTGCATCCTGAACAGCCTCTTGGCATGGTAAGGGGAAAAATCAATGTAAGGTGATCTTCCAGGTGTGCTTTGATGTTGTGGGACTACAACCAGGAGCTTCAAAGAGCATTTTGGTGTCTGTATGGAGAAACTCCAGCCCAGCACTCCTGGCAGCTCTTTTTCTCCTCAGGTTTTCCAAGTATCATGCACAACATTATGTGCTATGCACTAGGCACCCCAGCTGCAGGGAATCTCGGGTTTTTTGATCATCGAGTATCTCAGGGTATTTGTCATCAATAAAACACATTGCCCAAGTATTATTGACAAAGAAAACAGAGAATCTTATTCTAGAATGTGTTAACAGATAAGTTATGGGTGAGGCTTTAGGGGATTATGTGAGTTGGTCTGGTACTGCCCAGGAATCTGATGGAAGTGTTGTGCCCAGAACTGGGCACTGAACTTCAGGAATATGGACATTAAGTGAGGTGCAGAAGACAGCAATGGAATAGAGAACGAAAAGCTTGGTGGGGCTGGATTTGTATGTTTCGAAAAAGAAGGCTGTGGGGGCAAGACAAGAAGGGGCACAGTGGTATTCCAAAGGCCTGTAGGTTACCACACAGGGAACACTGAGCTGCTGTGTCCTCAAGGACACCACAACAGCCACTGGGTTAAGTCACAGCAAGGAGGGTGAAAAAGTTTTGTTTTCAGGCACCTGAAGAGGCTGTGGAGGGAATCTCTGTCCATGGTGGTTTTTAAGAACAGCATAGACACACATAACTAGGGATGATACAAAAATATCATTATCCTGTCTCAGGACAGGAGGTTAGCTGTGGGAAGTGAGGAGGGTGTTGGGGCAGGCATAGCCATCAGCAATCCATCTGCTCTGGCTTCATGGCAAGGAAAAGCATCCCAGAATGGACAGTCTCATATGACAAGAATATCAAAGCAAAAGTCTGCAGCAAAAGAAGGAAGAATTTGGTGGGAGACCACCTTCAGTGTTACAGCAACACCAAATGTATCTGATCAACGTATTTTCTCCAGTGACCAGGGGCAGAACTGAAGGAACAGCTGGAGCTGTGCCAGGCAGGATCAGGCTGGATGTCAGGGCAAGGTTCTTCCCCAGAGGTGCTGGCACTGCCCAGGCTCCCCAGGGAATGGGCACGGCCCCGAGGCTGCCAGAGCTCCAGGAGCGTTTGGACAGCGCTGCCAGGGATGCCCAGGGTGGGGTTGTTGGGGGGTCTGGGCAGGGCCAGGGCTGGGCTGGGGGATCCTGGGGCTCCCTCCCAGCTCAGGACATTCTGTGTCTCTCTGATTATAGAAGAGCTGCCTGCAGTACCTGAAAATCCACAGCATCCCTGTGACATAAGAACAAGTGACAAAGACACAAATGTGAGGCAAATACCCTGTTTTGGGTGGTACAGAAGCAAGAAAGTAATCTTTTGAAACTGGGTTTCAGGGGTTTGACAGAAAAGTATTGCAGTCATCTTGGGAAAAGCTAAAACTGGTTCTGTCCTGGTGCCTGCTTTGTCTCCAAAGTGATGGCTTTGCTAAGACAGCATGGTGGAGGCCCTCACTGCCCACTGAGGCAAGTGAGAAAGGCAGAGGAAAAAAAGACCAAGGATAGACAAGATGTTTCTTGTAGGTGATGACAAAGTTAAATGATAGTGTGCTTAAATTTTACACCGCCTAATGGGAAGTTATGGGCCTTCAAGAATCCAAATGGTCTGGAAGTATTAAAATGTAAAACAAACCCTGTTACAATGTTTGGGTTGATGGCTCTGCCTGCTCTAACACTGTATCTTGCATTAAACAGATGATCTTTAAATGTCAGAGTTGGTTGGGAGGCAGAAATTTAACACCTCATGGTAAATAGCTGTTTTCATTTGTGCCATATTCTTTTATCAGATAGTATTAGAGAAATGGAATGAGGCAGCTGCTCCTGCCCATGGCAGGGGCTTCAGTCTGGATGATTTATAAGGTCCCTACCCACCCAAAACATTCTATGGTTTTATGGATGGGATTGGAGGATCTGACATATGAGGAGAAGCTGAGAAAGCCTGGTCATTCAACCTGTGAAGACAAGGCTCAGGGGGATCATATCAGTGTGTACAGAGGTAAGAGACAGAGCCAGACTCTTCTGGGTGATAGAAGAGACAGAAGACACAGGCTGAAATGCAGGAAATTCTGCTTAAACATAGAAAAAATACATTTTATTGTGAAGATGGAACAGGTGGCTCAAAAAAGTTGTGGTGAGATCTCCATCCTGAGAGATACTCAAAACCCAGTAGAAGATCCTGAGGAACTTTCCCGCTGCCCCTGTATGAGCAAGGAGCTTGGACCCGACACTCTCCAGAGTCCTTCCCTACCCCCCAAATCTCCAGTTTGGGGATCATACAGGCTGACCAACCAACCTGTATCTGCACAAGCTTGAAGGTCAGCTCTCTTTTCCAGGTGGTACATGACACCTGCCTGGGGGCTTTAAGCTATTTAGGAGGAATTTCTTCATAGAAAGGGTGATTAAGCATAGGAACTGGCTATCTCAGGAAGTGGTGGAGTCACTGTCCCTGGAAATGCATAAAGAAAGACTGGATGTGGCACCGAGTGCCATGATCTAGTTTGCACTGTGGTGTTGGCTCATAGCTTAGACTCAATGATCTCAGAGGTCTTTACCAGCCTAATCGATCCTGTGATTCTGTATTCAAGAGTGAGGACAGGCCTCTTGCCAAGGGAATTGTGTCCCAGGAGCCATGTTGTCCAAAGGTGTTTTCACATTAAAAAGCAGAAGAATGTACATTCTCATATACAAAAAAGCCCTTGATGTTCTGACAACGGGGTATTTACAACAGCACGTCCCATTAGATACATCAAGGGCTCACTTTTAGCATATGGTGGAAATCTCTGTTCAGAGCCAGCTCAGGAAAAGCTCAGCAAGCAAAGGAGACTTGCATGGGAATGCCAACATCCCAGCCCCAAGCTGGTCAGAGAGAACAGTGCCACAACTGGAGGCCTGTCATTAGTGGTGTCCCCCAGGGCTCACTCCTGGGCCCACTATTGTTGAACTTGCTCACCAATGACTTGGATGAGGCGGTCGATGCCTCCCCATTGGGGTCACATCCTCAGAGGGATCTCAGCAGGCTGGAGATGGACAGAGGAACCTTCTGAAATTCAGCAGGGCCAACACAAGGTCCTGCATCTGGGGAGGAACAGCCCCAAGCGCTGCACAGGCTGGGGCCAACCTGCTGGGAAGCAGCTTTGTGAGGACCTGGGGGATCCTGGTGGACAGGAAACTCTCCATGAGCCAGCAGTGTGTCCTTGTGGCCCCTGGGATCCTGGAAAGCACTGGGAAAAGCATTGCCAGCAGGTCAGGGAAAGGATCCAGCCCCTCTGCCCAGCCCTGTGAGGCACATCTGGAGTGCTGTGTCCAGTTCTGAGCTCCTCTGGACAGGGGGCCAGGGAGCTCTGGGAGCACGGCCCAGCAGAGGCTGCAGAGATAAGAAAGGGCCTGGAGCACCTTCCCGATGAGGAAAGGCTGAGGGAGCTGGGGCTGTTCAGCCTGGAGCCCCAGCTGAGAGGGGCCCTCAGCCCTGGGTGTCCCTTTCTGCAGGGAGGGCTCCGAGCAGGGCCCAAGGCTCTGCTCCCTGGGGCCCGGCAATGGCACCAGAGCAACGGGCAGGACCCGATGCCCAGGAAGTTCCACCTGGAGACAGGAGGAAGAAATTCTTTGCTGTGCAGAGCCCGAGGCCTGAACAGATTGTCCAGAGAGGCTGTGGAATCTCCCTCAGTGGAGATATTCCAGAACCGTCTGGACGCAATCCCGGTAGCAGTTTAGCTCCGATGGGCGATGGTCCCCTCCAGCCCTCTCGGTCCGTGGGATCCCGGGGCCGTGCGAACACGGCAGCGGTTCCGTTCCCCGCCCTCACCGCTGCCCTCAGCGCTCCCGCCGCCGCCCGGCGCGTGCGCAGCGCGGGAGCGTCGCAAGTCGCGCGAGGCGGCGCGGCGGGCGCGCGCAGGCGCGGGGCGGGGCGGGCGCGCGGCGCTGATGCAAGAGCCGAGCACGGACTGACCCCGCGGCACCGAGCGACCCCGGCCCGCGGCCCCCGCCGCAGACATGTCCGGCGACGAGGTGAGGCCCGCCGGCCGTCGCCACTACTACCCGCGGCAAAGCCGCGCCCGGGGGCTGCGCCGCGCCGGGGCCGCCGCCATGTGGGCGCCGGGCCTGAGGCCTGCGGCGAGCGCGGCCTCCGCCCTGCGCGGGGCCGGGGCCGGGGGCGGGCGGGGGGCTCGCTGGGCCGGGGCTGAGGCAGCGCGGGGGGCGCAGGGCAGGCCGGGCCCGCGGGTGTGTGCTGGGGCCGAGAGTCCTGGGAAGGCCCAGAGCTCCCGGTGTGCTGCCGGCAGGGAGAAGCCGGAGAGGGAGGCAGATGGCACCGCCACCGCTTCTCCATCGTGTTCTGCGGTGTTTGGCGAAACGCAGCGTTTAGGCAGTTACCACTCGCTTTCTGGAGCTTTAATATCTCGGGTTTTAACCTTGAGAGCCGAATAGCAACATCTGAACGAATGATAACTTCACGTTCTCCGGATCTGGTGGTGTTTGTCTAGGCACAGTACCAGGGAAGGTGATACATCCGTGTCTGAGAAATTTTTCAGTTGTTGTAAGTGCCCTGTGTTGGCAGCTTTACTGGCCTCATTTCTATTGCTCTCTGGGTTTTCCCGGTGTGAGGTGTTCATCAGCCTGGTGTAGCCGTGGAAAGCTGCTCTGGCTGGATCCAGGAGATGGCTGCTTCTGGCCTTGTGTCTTCTCTCTGGTGTTTAAAATACCTGTATGGCTTGTTTCCTTCAGAGCAAAGTGATCACTCAAGCCTTGGAGACAGGCTTGTTCTACGTCATAAAGGAGAACTGGTGTAATTACGGTTTATTTTAGTGGTAGCTATGACTGACTTACTCAGCCACTTTAGCATCTAGAATGAATACGTTGTATTTTTGTGCCTAAATGTGTCATGGGAGCTGCAGTTCTCATGTCTGGGCTGTTCTCTGCACTCAGGAATGGTTGCATCGTGTGTTGTCTGACTCAGGTGATCACAGAGCCCTGGAACAGTTCATGGAGTGTCCTGCTTTGAATTTAGTTTGTATCAATAAGACTGGTTTTCTTGCATAGTGGATTAATTTGATATTGAGGTGATTCCTGGGATCTGTAGTGAATTTCCACCTCTGGGCTGCTTTATGTGACAGAGAATAAAGATGGCAGATAACACAGTTGAGCTGGCACTGTTCTTCAGGTTCATGTGCAGGTGCCTTGCAGAACTTCTGTGTGTCTGGGTGCTGGGGCCAGAGAGTTTGATATTGATGTTAAGTTGGTAAAACTTTTTAAAGCCTGTGAAATTGAGAAAGGTGAAGACACATTAACACTGGAAACTGGGATAGATGGTAAGAAGCTCATTGTGTTGAGCTGCAGCTTAAAGTTTTCAGAATTGTGTGTGAATGAAACTCATTGCTGGGAACATCCCTGAGTGCTGCCCAGAGCTGGGGCACAGCAGGGCCAGCACAGGCCCAGTTTTTGGGGGAAACGGTCTGTTAATGTTCAGTTCATTTTTGTTGTAATGTAATGTTCATTTTTGTTAAAAATCCTACAAAGTACATAATCCTGCTGAAGAGCTAAAAGTTCTTTGAATCCTGCAGTTTTGTGAAGCTCCAGGCAATAATATTAGAGAGTGCTGTGCTTTGAGCAGCCAGAAAATTTAAGTGCTGCTTGGTCTTAGCAGTTTTGCCCCTCACCCTAGAGATAGTCAGTGTAAGGGCACCTGAACTGACTTGGTCAGGGCAGGGGTGATGTCTGCTTCTTAGGCATGCCTGTGTTTCTTCAGACTAAGGAAATGGGATTTATTTGTGACTTCTGGTGGAATCTCTGCCGTTTGCCACTGTCACAGCAGTTCTGAGGATCATTGGCTTCAGTCTTGAGTTGCATTTGGTCTATAAAATTTTGATTCTGTTTCCCCCCTCTGTTTGTTCACTTGCTAATTTTCTTTAAGTTGGGATTTTGACCGTGTAGGCCTTACTTGAAGTAAGGAGCAGGTATATGGAGATGGATGTGAGAAGGAACCATGTGGTCTACAAAGGAGAAAACCCTCTATGGGAATTTGGTTCTGAGAGCAGGAACAGGATGAGAATTTATAATTTTTTTCACACAGGAAAAGCATCCAGATTTGTTACGTTGGTGCTGAGCGTTGCAGTTCCTTCAGTAGAAAACCGGCGGCTTTGTAGATTGTCAGCACTAAATGGTGTCATAAAGTTCAGACTAAACCAATGTGCTGAGCAGAGAAAGGGAATAAGGAAAGTTTGGAAACACCTGTCTCAGAAAGCCAGAACATGACCGGCTGGGTTATCAGGCTGGTTCATTTATGTCATGACTTGTTAAAGCAAATGTGACCTAAGGCTCTTGCTGAGTGCTTGTTGAAGCCCTTGGTGAACAAAATATTTCAGGCTTAGGCCTCCTCCTCAGGTTGTGGAGTGTGACATGTTCTGAGTAGATGTTGGGTGTGCAGAAGCCTGGCTTGCCCTGCCTGCCTGGGATGGCCCTGCTCAAGGCCACCTGGGTTGAATGCTGAAAACCAGTCTCCTGCATCCAGGAGTTGTCTTGGTGTGTTTAGTTCAGTATAATTAGGCTGCAGACACACTGTCTCTGTAGACACAAGAGACCCTTTGTGGTGGTTCAGATGTTTTTTCTCTCACAAAAAGTGATTTGGGGTGGGTGGGATGGGCAAGGCATGATCTTAGGTTTGTTTCACGAGACAATAAAAACCTCCTCAGAGTCTTGCAGAGCATCTTCATGAAAATGAGTCAGCCACTTGTGCTTGATCCTGAGGCTGTGCACTGTGCCCATGCAGGCAGCTCTCCTGCTGTCCCAGCAGGCTGGGGACATCTAGGAGGAAGCAGACATGGAACCAGTTGGACATGCTGTGATTTCTGTGCATTACAGCAGCATGATTCACACCACTATCTAAGGAAGCAGCAGAGGAAAGCCCTCTGGCAGAACTCCTTTGAAGATCATTCCAGCACAGCGTGTGCAACTAAAGACCCACTTCACCAGTCGTAAAGCCTCAGTGGCCCCCATGTATGTGCAGGTTTTGGGGATGTTGTACCTCAGACACACATCTGAGCAGTTTGATGCCTTCAGTATGAATGCCTGTATGAAACATGTATGTTTCAGAAAATGGCAAGAATTATCACAAGAACAGAATGTGTAGGAGAATGAGAAGTGCAAGGAAAGATTGTGGGGACTGTGGGGAGAGGAAAACCACCAGACTTCAGGGAGTGGCTGGGCAAGAAGCTGGAGAACTGCTCCTTGGTGGAGTGCTGGTTCTTTCCTGAGTGAGGGTGTTCATGGTGGTAAAGTACAGCTCTGGGAGAACATTCTTCCATTACTGGACAAGAAACCTTGGAGAAAGTGTCTAAAATTGTTGTATTTAATATTTAGTATGGCGTGACAGTCCAGGCAGATGTGTGCAACAAACTGACCAACAGCTGGGATGTCAGCTTGTGTCTGAAGTGAAACAAAAGGCTTCAACGTGTTGGAAAAAATCCCTCAGGTCTGCAGATGATGAATAGGTTAAAAGTGAGTCTGGGGTTAGTGCCTTCTTCACAGCCAGACAAGGTGAATTAAGCTGCTTTGCTGGCTAAAGAGCTCGTTAACAGCTTTTAATCACTTGGTGTCTGAGGTCCAGTTTCTCAGTCTGGGGAGGGAGGATGAGACGTTTGCCATTTCAGTGTTCAGAGCTGATGCAGGTCTTGCTGTATCACCAGCCCCTTCTAGGTTTCCTCCTCATCCAGAGTGTTCTTGTCAAGAGAATTGTTGGCAAATCTTGCCTTGAATAAATCTGGGAATTAATGTGTCTCACAAGTGGAAGTGATATGTCATCAGACCATGTGTTTCGGTGGGGTTAAATTTTCTTCTGTGTTGAATGGTGCTGTATTGCTGCAAAATTGGAGTCCATAATGGTCATAAAATAGAGGTGGTAGTCAGCCTGTCAGAGAGTCACAGCTTTAAAATATTTTCAGCTAATTTCAGCTAATAAATAGGTGACAGGAAACTTGGACTACAGGAAACGCAGCAGATGTTGTGAACTCCGTCGGTTTTCCCTTGTAATTGACACAGTTGAGGTTGAAGGCAAGGAGCAGTTTGGGAAAAGTGTTACAAATAATAAATGGGGGATGATTATTGAGCTGCTAAGGAGCTCTTGACTTTTACAGATGATTTTCGATCCTACTATGAGCAAGAAGAAGAAGAAAAAGAAGAAGCCCTTCATGCTGGATGAGGAAGGAGGAGGAGACATACAAACGGAAGAGACTCAGCAATCAGAAACAAAGGAAGTTGAACCAGAGCCAACAGAAGACAAAGATGTTGAAGCAGATGAAGAAGACAGCAGGAAGAAAGGTAAAGTGAATCCATGTAGATAAACTCACAAAGGTACTGTTTTGAGACTACAAGCCCAGTTTCAAGAATTTGGCATCCCAGAGTATAATGCCAGAGCCTTGGTTTGTTCAGAGATTTGTGATTAATCTCTGGTGCCTGTTTGGAGGGCACATTGCCTTCCTGCTTGGAATCACGTTCACAGACATCACCAAGCTCCCAAGGGCTTATATAATTTCCAGTTTTCTAACTCAAACAGTTCTTTGCGTGAGGCACTGAAAAGAGACTCTCTAAAATAGTGTGGAGCTTTAAATCTTCCATGTGCAGTTGCAGTAATTCCACAGTTATGTCTCTTGTTCATTTGAACAATTAAGCAATAGTGTGAATAACAGAAACATGGTTAAAGGAGTTTGTAGTTTTTGGAAAATTCTGAATGTGGCAACCAGGGTGTTCTTTGGAATCTTTTAGGAATGAGTGTGTGATTGTGTATAAAAGCTTGCTTTTTAAATTGAGGCCAATGTCATTTCAAGATTACCTAATTCATAGAGTGCCATTAACTTAAATCCAGTTTGTTGATAAAATTGGCTCCTGCTGCAGACCAAAGAAACTGTACCTTCCTCCTGCACTTCTCATTTTTCGTCCAAGCTCAAAAGTGATTAATTTATCTTGTATACCAGAAAGAAAAATTAAACATTTGAAGTATCTAAAGACAGAAGATGCAGAAACTAAAACAGTGTTTGGGAGCAGAGGGGGATGATCTCTTCAAACCTGAAGGATATCCACAGGGGTTACAGATCATTGCTCATATCTTACTGTAATGGTTTAAAGATTTGGATGTAAATTAGAAACCTTAATGTCTGAACTGTTTCTGCATTTACTCTTCTTTAGGCAATCCTTTGTTTTTGGTTTTTAGATACAACAGATGACTTGGATGATTTAAACTTCTTCAATCAAAAGAAAAAGAAGAAAAAAACAAAAAAGATATTTGATATAGATGAAGCAGAAGAAGGTGTAAAGGTTTGTTTACATAATTTGACTATGTGTGAAAACTCTCTTGCTTCCATTTTCTTGAGACTGGCAGAGCAGGAGTTGTCTCAAGTCTGTCACTGTGTCTTGGTGCAGTTCATAAATAAACTTTAAATGTCTTTCATTTTTTTTTGATGAGCATGTTGCTCCTGCCTGGACTTTTTGTCCAGAAGTGGAAAAACCTGCCTGCTCTGCACAAAGATGTGCAAATAATTGAGCAGTCTGTAGGAAGAGCTGATTAACCTCAAGGTTAATTGTCTTTTGGGGTTAGAGAGGTAACTGGATGTCAGAAGTCACACACAGAACAGTCCTCTAAATGCCAGCACTTCAAATAAAGTGCATATATCTGCCAAGAAATCTGTTTTCACTCTGGTGTTTTCTTTAGAAAGGATTGGCCACTGTGCTGTGTTCCAGAAGGTGTACAAGATATTTTTACTCTTCTCAAGTTTTATTCCAAGTAGTGTTTTTGTATCACATGTCAGTGTAACTGGCAAGCCCAGAGAGCAAGAGGATAGAGAAATGTTACATTACACATAAACCTCCTCTTCAGATTCTGCCTTTTGGGGAAGAAAACGTTCTTCTGATCTGCCTCAGAAGACAAAATGCTTTCTCTGTGTTCTTTCAGGGTGCAGAATTGTGATAACAGATTAGAGTAGCATAGCTTTGCTTTCCCTTACTGCTGCCATGTGGGGTGTTTTGTTCCCTCCTGTCCTCAGATGGCTGCTGCCTTTAAGTGCAGCCTGACCTTGTTCCTAGCTAGCCACAAGTTAAGCCAGGAAGTGCCCTGCTCATGGCAGTAGTGCAGGATATAGGGCTCTCTTGAACATGCTGGAATTCCATTCTTACCTGTTGGGTTTCAGGGCAGTGGTGGATGTCACCAGTATTCACCTCTAAGCTGGTGTTACTTCTGGTGCTGTGCAATGGAGGGCTGTGGTTAACACTGGATAAACCACAGTCTTACTTCTTTGCAGGAATTAAAAATTGAAGGAGATGTGCCAGAGACAGTAGAACCTGAAGATGACCTTGATATCATGCTGGGCAATAAAAAGAAGAAAAAGAAGAATGTGAAGTTTCCAGATGAAGATGAGATAATGGAAAAGGATGAAGGTAGAAGTATAACCTAGCTCAGTCAGATGTCAAAAGTGAAATGCAGCCCACCTTGTATGTGAATAAGTTCTGTTCAAATGCCTTTTTTGTTACAAAATTGATCAGAAAAATGTTGTGTAAAAGCACTGTATAAATTTGCCATGAGTGCTCGTGTCCCTTGTTGACAAACATGGAAGACTCGAGTCCACATCTTAGTGGAACTTTCTTCTGTGTACCTTTTAGAAATCATGTAAGCATGAGGTTCAAGAATGTTTCTTAATGAATCCCCAAAAACTATTTCTACAGCATTCGAGGATGAAGATAGCAAAAAAGATGATGGAATTTCCTTTAGCCTTCAGTCAGGACCTGCATGGGCAGGCTCAGAAAGGGACTACACATATGATGAGGTAATGTTCCAGAGACTTTTAAGACACATTTTCCATATTCATCTGCATCAGTAGAGCCTTATGCTCCTATTTCTGACTTCAGAGTGAAGGACTTGTAAAGCTAACAAGGTGTGTCTTCTATCAGAGTAATTTTCAGGTGGGGCAGTATTGGTTATAGTTCAAACACCTCTGCTGTGGGCAGAGCAAACCCTTGGAGAAGTAGTGTTGGGATTTTGCATTTATCAGAATGTTTTAAGTGTGTTCTTAGGCAAAGGTAGTCTGATATTCACTGTGAATGCTCTTTCAGGTGGCTTTTAGAAGTGAGGAACTGTGAGAAATGGAAAATGCTGATGTGAGTGTGAATCCCTTCTTTTGCAG
This sequence comes from Pseudopodoces humilis, assembly GCF_049639895.1. NCBI lineage: Eukaryota > Metazoa > Chordata > Aves > Passeriformes > Paridae > Pseudopodoces > Pseudopodoces humilis. The sequence continues at coordinate 2,167,141 of NC_142218.1, forward strand.
TTGCTCAATAGAGTTTTTAACATCATGCGGGAAAAGAACCCGGACATGGTGGCTGGAGAGAAGCGGAAATTTGTCATGAAGCCCCCGCAGGTTGTGAGAGTAGGGACCAAGAAAACATCTTTTGTCAACTTCACAGATATCTGCAAATTGTAAGTTTCCTCTTTGGATTTCCTAGGAATAGCAGATGGATGCACTGCTCTGTGCTCCTGTGTTGAAGGCAGAGCTTTCTGGCGAGTGACTGTGGCAAACCAGGAGTGGAAGCTATTTCAGTCAGAGAGCTCGTTACATTTCTCTGTAAGAAGATATTTCTGAACATGATTTACTGAGAAAATTTCTAATTTTATACTTAAATTATGAAAATGGTGCATGGGCTGAAACTTAGTGAGTTCATTGGCTTCTATCAAGTTGGGTCACCAGTGACATTTATGTGCAAGCCTTGAGAAGGGTGGGAAAAGTTCTTTTGAATCTGAGCTGACTACAAATACTGTCCTCTCAGGAAATGATATGGACTCCAGTAGTGTTTTCCCACTGTTTTCTGCACTGATACCTACATCTTAATTATGTCTTGTGAAGGCAGTTCTGATCTTTGTGAGCACTTCTGGGAATGCAGATCTGACGGGTATCAGATGTATGCCAGAAAACAGACCTGGTGAAACCCTGCTGAGGGTGCACTAAGGGGAGTTTCTGATGGTAGTTACTAATGTTTTTTCAGGGGCTGAGACAGTAAGAATGAAAAGTCATTAATAGAAAACTTCTTTTCACTAGTTGTTGTAATTTTGAGTTGGAGATAGTGGGAAGTTTTTTGTGTGGACTGTTTTTTATGTGCTCTTCAGTGCAGACCCCTGGTACTGCTCCCTTTGAAACTTTCTAACTTAAATTGGATTTACCCTGCCAGTCCTGTATAAATACCAAATTTCTCTGAAGGGGGAAGGTTAAACATTTCCTTACTTTATTTTTAGATTACATCGTCAGCCAAAACATCTCCTGGCATTTTTGTTGGCAGAATTGGGTACAAGGTAAGGCTGCTGGGCTGTGGGCATGCTTAGGGTTGATGTTGGTCAAATAGAACGTTTTTGGGGGTATAGATGTGCTGGAACATGAGGCTTTTGTTCCCTGCACTTCAGTGCTGTGCTGGGTGATTGAGGAGAGAACATTTTAGTGAGGAGGTACAGAGGGAAACTCCAAGTCCAAGGGAATGGTCTTGTTCACTCCCCCGAGACAAGCAGGTGAAGATTATGCCTGGGCAAAACTTCCTGTAGGAAATAGCTCTAAGTACCTCAGAATTTTGCATTTATTTTTTTCCCCTACAACACAATTGTGGCTGTGCTCCTCTTGAAGAACACATCCATACCTTGTTTCATGTTCTTGATTTGTTTTAATGCTTCACACCTGCAAATCAAATAATCTATTTTCTCTTTTCAATCAGTGGTTCAATAGATGGTAACAACCAACTGGTAATCAAAGGAAGATTCCAGCAAAAACAGATAGAAAATGTCTTGAGAAGATATATCAGTAAGTAGAACTTGTTTTCCCACTGCAGATTTTTCTCAGGCCCCTTGTGATGCCCAGGGGCCCAGGTGTGTGCCCACCGTGGAGGAGGCTGAGGAGCCACTTTAACTTCCCTTTATCATGGAGTAATGCAAATTCAGGTGGTTCTGCTGTGGTTACACCACGAGCTCTACTCTGTCCTGCACTAAAACATGCCAAGGAAAACAGAGCATTTGAGAACTGCTTGTTTTTATCTGAGCTTGGTATCTTGGCTTTGATGAGGACCGTGGAAAACAGCAGTAATTGTTAATTTTGCAGTCTGTTGTAGCCATGAATTGACAGATGCAGTGTTTGTGTGCCACAGCTGGTCAGAGGACTCAGATTCTGTGTCACAAAGCTCCTGCTCTAGTGCTGTGTCAGTAGCAGAGCTGCTGACACCTGGCAGTGCTGCCTCAGTAGAGGAGCTCGGGGAACAGCAGTGGGAAGTCATTACTGGTTATTAACTTGAAAACAGCATCAATGCTCGATGTAGCACCCAAAACCTCCTCCTCGTTAACCAGGGGGATTTTTAGGTTTTCATAATCAGCCCCTCTGAGCTGGTGGGTGTGTTTGCACAGCTTTTCCAGAGAGCTGTGCAGCAGCAGCTGCTGCTGGGTTAACTGGGCCTTGCTTCCCACAGAGGAGTACGTCACCTGCCACACGTGCCGCTCCCCCGACACCATCCTGCAGAAGGACACCCGGTTATACTTCCTGCAGTGCGAGACCTGCCACTCCCGCTGCTCCGTGGCCAGCATCAAAACTGGCTTCCAGGCTGTCACAGGCAAGAGAGCACAGCTCCGTGCCAAAGCTAACTAGGTTTGCTAATCAACACTGGAGGAGTTGGCAAAGTGTTCTGGGGAGATGGGACTGGACAGGTTTGCAATCGGAGTGGATTTACCATTGTATTAAAGCAAGGTTGTAAAAACGACAAATTTGGCTTTTGATTGATTGGTCTGTGAAATCCTTGCAAGATGCAGATCCTCAAGCTGTTCACATACATTTGCTCATTGAATATATTTTACCAACTGTAAAGGAGCGTGGTGGGAAAGGAGGTGCTTTTTAATCCGTTCAGACTTCTGTAAAACACAAGATAAATTAAAGATACTATAACAGTGAGTGTCTTGGATTTGGATTTTTCCTTCAGTTTCCTCTTCAAACACTGGTGGGAATGGTTGGTGTGTTGTTCTGCAGATCATGTCACTGAGCTATGTCCAAGACCCAGAATGAAGTTTTAAGATAAAGGCTATTTTGCTTTTATATAACAGGCTTATTTTAGTTACGCTGTCTTGAAACAGAGAAACCAGTCAGGGTCCCAGTGCTGACAGGCCAGCATGCTCCCTGCTCCTGCTTGTACAGCCATGGGTGCCTTGTGCACAGACAGGGGGGTCAGGGCATGCCTGGTGCTGCTTAATTAGGCAAAAATAGCTCTGAGAGAGTTCAGCCACCAGATTAGTGCTGAATCTTAACACAGAATCAATAAACTGTACTGTAAGTTTTCATAGTGTCATAGTACTAAATTTTGCAATTTCTAATAGAGAAACATTTATATTTCTAAGTCCTGCACTCTTCATCACTTTAAAAAGAATCTAAATGCAGCAAAAAGCAAAAAACTAGTAGGTCTAAATGCCATTGTATGGTGGCTGCAACACAGTCTTCTATAAGTCTTGAATTTGCAGGAGACACTGCCAAGTAATTTGGGTTCCAAATTAACATTTTGCTTCAGGATCTTCCCGTGCCCTTCGTCTGCTGGCAGTGTCAGTCACCTCGGGGGACACCTGGTGCTGTCCTCGCTGGGTTTTGTGTAGAAGTTGTTCCAGCTGGGGAGAACAGAGATGCAGATGGGGAGTGAAGGTCCCCCCTGGGTTGCAGAAGTGGGGACAGTTGTCACTCGATTGCCAAAATATCCCAGGGGGAGGGAAGGGTGCAGCAGCTCAGGGCCCTGGGCAGCCACCCCTGCGGGTCAGGGGAGCAGCCTCCTCCCCAGGGGAGCTGGTCCTTCTGAAGGCAATACAGCAAACACCACAACTTGAAGGGTTTCTACTAAGTTTTAACCTTTGTATGTTAACACAGAGCACAGTATTGCTGGGGAGTCACTCACTTGCTATTTGAAAACTTTGACAGTGCTGTAAGGTGAAAAATCAAGGTTTTATGGTTGGTTTCTTAAAAGCATTTTGAATTTCAAGTGAGCTATAATAATGTTGGATGTATCTTAAAGTGAATAAAGCCAGGATCAGTGCCTCTTGTAACATTATTGTTGTATTCTTGTTTCTTCCTCTAGCAAAAAGTCTCCTGTTGGGAGTAAAACCTTGGAGAAGTGTGAGTTGCCTTTTTGTTTTGGTGACTTGCTGGTGGGATGCCCTGAAATAGCTGAAGAACAATGATACTTTGTTTTTAAATGCTTGTTTTTCCCTGGGTCAAATACCTTTAACATAAAAAATAGAGTGTGGTCTTGAGGTGGTGCTGTATTTCAGTGCTTTCACTTGGTTTAGTGAAATTGGATCAAAAAGATCCAAGTTAATAAAGGAATAAATCATTACTCCAGTCTCTCAGCTGTGAGCCCTGGCTTGCAGGAATTTGATAGGTGTATTTTGTAGATGTGCTTTGAGTCTGTGCATGAAACCCTGAAGGCTTTTAATGACTGATATTTGAGTGCAGCATCTTGAGCTGTAGGCTCAGATCCTGCTGTGGAATCACCTCACTAATGCAGGAAAAGGCTGTCTAGGAGCAGATAGCAGTTGGGGTTTATTTTTTTTTAGGAAAAACTTCCAGAGTACATTCAGATAATGTTGTATGAACACAAATGCCTCATGCTGCTGCTGAGGCTGATGTGAGTTTGAAGTGCAGTTGTGTTCAGAGGCAAAAAAGATTTTACTTGAGCTGGCTGTGAGAAAGCAGCTTGGGCATGGAGTTCTCAACAGAGGAGGGGGTAGCTGAGGTTGCCCTGGCCTGTGTGCAGATACCCTTTTGGAGGCAGAGCTGTTTTTGTCTGTGTTTTTTCCTCTCTGAGCTGAAAATTGGCTGTGTGGATATGTGGGAGCCAGATTTTAGGTACTGAAAGTCCCTGTGTGACTGACAGCTGGGCTGCTCCTCCATGGCTTTTGCCATGCCCAGTTCTCCACCTGACCCAGTAATCTGAGCAGTGCAGGGCTGCTCCTTCCCAGCAGTGAAGGTGAAACATCTTCCAGCCCAGAACATTCAAGAGATCATCTGAGACTTGTCCCTGGAGGTGCTGGGAGAACACACAATTGCTGTTGTGGTCAGTCAGCCTGAGATTTACTGATGCCTTGGAAGAATAATCTCTTTACCTCCACTTCTGCCAGGATGTGCTTTTATCTCCACTGTCAGGTGCTTGCAGTTCAGAGGGTTGGGGACCTTGCTCATGTCTCTGAAGTAACCAGGGAAATGGGAACATCTCATTCCCTAATTGAGCACAAATCCTGTGGGATCAGCTGCCCTGGGGCTCATGTGCTTCTGTTCTGCTGAAGTCACTTGTGGCTACCATGAAAATCTGTGAGAATAAGCTCCATTGCTGGAAGCTTCTGGCCAGAGCAAGAATTTAATCATTTTTTGTAACCATATCTGGTATAAAGGAGGAGCATTTGTGAAATGGCTCCATGGAGAGCTGGGAGTTTCTGGTTGTTCCTGGGGCTGCCACATTGTGCAGTGTGTCCTCCAGGCATGGCCACATCCCAAGATCCCTGCTTTGGGACAGCTCTGTGGCAGCTTTTCAGGGAGCCTGGGACAGCTGGGGTTGTCAGCACGGAGAGGAAAAGAGCAGATTTTCAAAGCTATTGCTACCAGGACAGGGTTTGTCATGAACTGCAGGGGGTGTTGAACTTTAATTGGGTGAAAGGACCAGTGGTGGTGGCTGGAGGGGAGGTACAGGAATAGAAACAGCAGGAAGTTCCTGAAAATCAAGAAAGTAGGAAATTGAGTATGATGCTGACAGCTGAGAATCACTAGAATTTATCTGTTCATCTTATAAATAACATCTCTCCAGCTTTCTGCTCTGCCCCTGTGCTCAGTTTTCCCCTAGAGGTTTATTCCAGATTACTGGAATAGCATCCAAGAAGGTGAGAGGCCAATTCTTGAGAAGGATTGAACACAGACATTGAACAGCAATCAGTAGCTGCACAAGAATATTCAGCAGTTCAGATTCAGTCTGGATGGAGAGCAAACTGCAAAGCTTCTCCAGCTGCTAAAAGAATTGCTGGATTTTCTTCCTGAGTTGTTCCTGCTGTGGTGAAGGTCATTTGCCAGAGTAGAAGAAGACCCAGGTCACAGGGGGATCAGGACAAGCCTGTCCTGGTGAAAACCTTTCCTGTTTTTTTGCAGCAGTGCCAGTGAGGCCACAGCTGGAGTCTGCAGAGGGCTGGATTCCCTCAGTGTCCATGGGAGCAGCCAGGGTTAGGCTGGACCTGCCTGGCTCTGCCCCTCATTCTGCTCTCTGCATTTGTAGGGACAGTTGGCAGTTCAGGCTTGCTCTGGTTCCAGGGGTTTGTCCACCTTGGGAAACTCAAGTGGCTCCAGTTTGGGTTAACAGCTGGAAGGATTTTGGGTGAACAGTCAAATCCTATGGCAGAGGAAGGAGCACAATTCTGTGTGTCCTTTCCCTCCAATGCAGCGAGCTGAGGGAGCAGAAAGGTTGCTCTGAACAGTTGCTGAAATGATCTTGTGACAGGAGGAGGAAAAAGGCTTTTGGGAAGATGTTACATGGCAATATCTGCCTCCTAAAGTCAATCATCTTTTTCTCCTAAAGAGAAACAAGTTCAGGGGCTGGTGCTGATCCTCACATATCTCATCTGGACAAGCCTTTGCTTTGAAGGGACCTCACCTGGCTTCAGTCCCTGGGTTAAGAAGTTTGGTGTTTGCAGTTCTCTCATTATTTTAGCTTTTTTTAGTCATTATTTTAGGTCTTTCATTATTTTAGCTATTTCAGTGATGAAGACAGGGCAGTGCCATCAGAGGTCATTCAGCCAGTCTTTAGTTGTTGGAAAAAGCCTGAAGACTGCTTTTCCTGTAGGTGTTTCTCCAGATGTGGATACAGATGAGCTCTAAATACACTTTCACAGAGGTATCACAGCATAACCCTGTACACTCTTAAATTTCCTTGATACAGAATGGCTGTCAGTCTGTCCTGAGACCAAGGGAGCAGTTCCTTATACAGAAAGAGATATTCCAGCTGGCCCTGGAAATGTGTTGCTGCCCAACAGAGCCAAGGAATTGGGTTTTCCTCACCAGAAGAAAAATACTTTCTCACTTCCCTCTGCTCTAGTCTGTGAGCACAGGCTCATTCCTTGCTGCCTGAGCTTGCTGTTCATCCTTTTTTCTTTTTGCACATTGCAAACACCTGCATAATTCTGAAATAAAGCACTTAACCTCTGTGCTGGGAAGCTTTTTTCTGCCCAGTACCCACCAGAAATGTGTGGTCCCTCCCTCCCTCTTCAGCTCATTGCATGTCCCACAGTGGTCTCTGGACTCCCAGAAGTTCTGCTTTTTCTAACAGAAGCAGCATCCTTAATTCTACATTCTGTAGTAAAGCAAATCACTTCTAAAATCCATTGTTTCTTCCCCCGGCCCTGCTTTGGGTAATTATCCTGTAAGTTTGGTGTATTTCCTTCTCCAGTGTGAGAGCACTGCACTGTGGGACTGATGGCAAAGCAGTTTGTGCCCTGATTGTCACCAATGTCAGGTGCTTTTTTACAGGGAGGAAATCTAGATGTGATTAATTTTGAAAATAAGGCACAGAAGGAAAAAAAAAATTAAATTACATTTTTTGTTTTGTGGACTGAAATGTCTGTGCTCCTCATAACCCTCAGAATTTGCAGCAGGCCTTGTGCTGTTTTTCAGCACCAAAATTGCCTTTTTTCCACCAAGGCTGTGAAAAAATAAGTTCTGAGAAATGTGAGCTCACCTGAAATGAAGCTTAAAACATTTTTCTTTGCTGCCTTGTCCCCAGCCTCCCTGACACCCTTGGACAAGAGAGCAGTGGTTGCTTTCTCTGTTCTTCTGAAGGAGCTGTGCACAGCCCTGGGCTTCTCCTGATGTGGTGATTTGGGCCCCAGGTGTGGCTCCAGGAGGTTTCCCTGGTGGTGGGAAAGCCCCTGCTTGGGGCTGCCTGTGGACTCTCCCATATTCCACACATGGCAGTTTGTTTTTAATTCCAGACCTCCATTTTCCCAAAATTCATTTAAACCATGTGCTGAAGCACATTGTTTGCCTCTCCTCTTTGCCCTGGATGAGGGAGGTGGCCTTTAAATCCTGCCCCTGGCCAAGAACATCCCTGGACTGGAGGAAGGTGGAGTGTGCTGGGGCTGGAGCCCCCTGTCCCTCTGGAGATGCTGCAGGCAGAGGCGGCTCCAGAGCAGCACAGGGTGCCCTGGCCTGTGTGGACAGAAGGGAGGGGCCGAGCTGAGGCTCAGGGTGCAGCCCAGGATGTCCCAGCTGAGCTGCCAGACCTGCTCCCCTCGCCCCACCTGCCTCAGGCTCACCCAGCAGGAGCTCTGAGCAAACCCATCGAGTGCTGGGGGCTCTGCACCCTTGTGCCAGCCTGGCAGAGGCAACAATGCCCCTGCCTGGGAGGAGATCTGGGCAAGGAAAGGTGCTGAACTCGGTGTTTGCTTGCTGGACCAGGGTGTCCATCCTGCCACGTGCTCTCTGTCCAGGGCAGGCAGAGCATTCCCAGTGTGGCTGGGTCCTTTCAGCACCACCGTCCCCATCCAAGGCCTGGAGGTGTTTTCCTGCCAGAGGATGGACAGGCTCCACCAGGAGCCTGTGGGGCTCTTGACCACATCTCCACACATAAAACTTGGTTGAGGAGAGGGAATTGAAGCTCCTGTAGGTAACAAGAAGACAATGCAGGAGGGATGTGACCACTGTGACAGACACTGCAACTGGCTCTCACAAATTCCCCAAAGAACAGTCCTGTTACAGCTGCAGCCACTGAAATGTTCCCAAAGTGCTGCACAGCCTGGAACAGTGATGCTCCTCGAAGTTAATGGGAGTTCTTCAAGTCAGTGGGGGTTTTTGTTGTGTCTCCTGATCAGACTGAATGAGTGCAGGCATTTTGGCCCCAGTGATTGATTGTCCATGTCCAGAAGCAATGGAAGGAGCATTTGGGACTGGAGGAACCCTTCTCTGCTGCTCTAATGCCTGTCCAGGCCAGCATGGGAAAACCAGAGCAGCAAAGCCTCCTGCACACCTGTGGGTGCCTTGCTGTGCCAAGTAACCCAAAGTGTGTCAGCAGCCTCAGACACTCCTGCTTCCTGTGCAGAGCTGCAGGGAAAGCAGCAGGGACTGAGACTTTGAGGGTGTTTCTAACCAGGACCGTGCTGCTTTTGCCACTGATGGGATGGCAGCAAACAGCAGCACAAGTGAGAACCCAGGTGAGGTCCAGGACACTTGGGAATGGGACCTTCCCTCTGTGGCTGGTGGGGAAAAATCTTTCACAAAAGCTTTATTTTTTTTTTCAAGCTCACACCATGTGTGTGTGTGTGTGTTCAGTTGAGCTGCTCAGTTTATGCTGGTCACTTTTCTCCAGAATATGCAGCTGTTGAATTAATTGTCTGTGGGGTTGTTCTGGAGGGAAGGGACTGACCCAACCCTCATCTTCCCACATCCCAGCAGGGCAGGGACAATTTACAGGAGTGCTGTGGGAACACTGGACCATGGAAAACGAGGTTGGGTGCAAATAGGATGGGACCCTGTACATTCATTCAAGAGCAAATGGGATCTAACACATCTTTTTATGTTTGAATTTTGATGTTTGAAGGGCTTGAGGAGGACCACACCTCTGTTAGGCAGGACAACCCAAAAGGGCCAGGAGCTGCTGGTGCCAAAAGATGAGATGGGGAAGAAAACTGGCTTGGCTGAACTTCTGCCTGGAACTGAAGTGAAAATATTAATTTCTGACTTTTGGAAGAACAGAGAGGTGATTTAGGACAACTACAATGGTGTCATGGGGTTATGCAGGGAGAAAATAAGAAGGGTCAAAGCTTAACTTGAATTTAATCTGGCTACTGCCATAGAAGACAATAAAAAAATGTGGTTGTAAATACATCACCAACAGCAGGGCTAAGGAGAATCTCCCTCCGTTATGGGATGTGGCTGGGGATGGTCTCTTTTCCCAGGTATCAAGGGATAGGACAAGAGGAAATGGCCTCAGGTTGTGCCAGGGGAGGTTTAGGTTGGATATTATGGAAAATTTTGTCATTGAAAGGGTGCTCAGGCATTGTCCACAGGACAGTGGTGGAGTCCCCATCCCTGGAAGGGTTTAAAGAGGTGATGTGCACTTGGGGACGTGGGTCAGTGATGGCCTTGGCAGAAACTGGGGAGGTTGGGCAGGATGGCCTTAGAGGGCTTTTCCAGCCTAAATGGGTCTGTGGGAAAACCGTGCTCAGAGCAGGGGTGACCCCTCCTGGGCCCCCATTCCTCTCCTGATGGACCAGTGCAGCCAGCAGGGAGCTCTGCAGGTGCTTTATGGCCCCAAGGGTGAATGAAGGGGTTGGGGGTGTCCCTTTCCCACCCCCTGCTGTCCCCTCACCTGGGTTCTCTGTACTGCCATAGACCTCTCTGAGCACCAAAACCCCAGAACTCATCTCCTTGGGGCCCCACTCTGCCAGGAGCAGAGTGAACTCCCTGCAGGGGCCTGCCTGAGAGCTCCCAAAGCTCTCCTCCCAAAATAATGAACAAAATCAAACCAGTTGTTTGCTGGGAGGCCTCATCCATGCTCTAGAGCTGAGCTGGAGTGACCCAACCCCTGATGCACTGCAGCTCTCAGAGCTGGGTGCATGGCTCAGCAGACTGAAGGCTGGGCTGATTTCCATCTTCTTGACAACCTTGGTTTGGTTTTAGGGCTTTTTTCCCCCCTTCTGTTCCTCCTTCCAGTCACAAAGATGCCCAACCACCAGTCTGGTGCTGCTGCTTCTCACGTTGGAGTGAACTGGTGACTCAGGGCAGGATGCATGGACAGGTGGATGTTCAAACATCTCACACTCACCATGAACTCAGGCAGTTTTGCCCTCCAGGGCTGGATGGTGGCTCAGCCACAAAGAACCCATCTGGGTTGGATGGGCCTTGGAGAAACCTGGTTCAGTGGAAGGTGTCCCCAGGAGATCATCTTTAAGGTTCTTTCCAACCCCAACCATTCTGGGATTCTGGGACTGTCCCCATGTTGTCACTGGTCCCTCCTGACACCGCTCTGGTGCCAACCAGAGCAACACTCTGCTTAAGGAGCAGTCTTCAGCACTGCTGGCTTGTGCAAACTGGCAAAGCAGCCAGATTTTTCCAGTCTGTTATGAGCTGGACCAGTGCAAAGTGTGGAGATTAAAGGCCTGGATTTGGCCCCTGCTGTCCTACATCAAAGAAGCTTCCAAGCCTCCAGAGGAAAATCCCAGAACCCCTGTGAACACAGATGCTCTGCTCAGCCCTTTCCCTTGGGCAAGGGAAAGTAAATCCTGTGGGCAGAGCCCTGTCTTGGAGAGGGAAAAAAGACTTGTCTGGAACAGAGGAAACGAGTGTGTGAGCATGGCAGAGAGAAGAGAGGGGAAGCAAACTAGATTTCTTTCTTTTATTATACAGGATTGTATGTACAAGGTCACCTCTCTCCCAAACAGCAGCAGCACAGTCAGTTCACAGCCAAACCTGCAGCTCATCTCTCCAGGCCTGGAGAACAGCTCGGGACAACTCGGGGCAGACCTTGCACAGGAACAAGGGCGGGGCAAGCACGGGGCTCCCTCCAACCCCTCCCCAAGCAGCCCAAACTAAGAAATGCAAAGAAAACTTTGTGCTTCAAGAGCCACGTGTGCTCCAGGACGGCACCAGGGGCAGGGAAGTGTCACCCCTGGAGCTGTTTTCCCTTCACCCTTCCAGGAGATGCTGTGGATGAGGCTGGAGCACTGGGAGCACGCAGGTGTTGTGTGGGAGGGACTGGCCGGGGGAAGGTGTGGACACTGCTCTGGTTCCAAGCACGGATGTGTGTGCTGTCCTGGAGGGGAAGGGCAGGCAGGACACAGCAGCTCTGGGTAAAGCTGCCCGAGCTCCAGTCCCGGGAAAACGGAGTCCAGGAGGGAGAAACAAGGAGGAGAACGGCCGAGGCCTCTCGGTGCGGGGGTCCCACGATGAGCCCTCTGCTCACAGCACGGGGCAGGGGGCAAAGCAGCTGGGATCTGGGGAGCAGGGGAGGTGCTGGCACACCCTGCCCGGGGTGTCCCCGGCCTCGGGCACACCGTCACCCTGGCGCTGGAGCTCAGGCAGGAGTGGCAGCACCACTCCCCTGGCGTGTCCTGACCGGGGCAGGAGGAGACATGGGCAGCCAGGGAAGGGGCTGATGTCTCTGGCTCCAGGCTGCAGGAGTTGGGTGCTCCACATCCCTTCTGGGGAGCAGCTGGTCCAAGGAAAGGGTCTCATCTGCTCGCACCCCTCACTCTGCAGAGGCTTGCTCAGCCCTCACACGGTGGAGGATGAAGACACCAAACCACTGAGGGTGACGTTTGCTTGCTTTCTCCTGCTTGGGATCACTTGCTTTCCTGCAGCTTCCTCTCCCCTATCCCTCTTCAAGCCGCTTCCCAGAGCACAGCAACTGCTCCAGCACCGACTCCTTTCCACCTGGAAGCGACCGTGGACACACAGCAGCTCGTGGGGCACAAGAGAGGTGACAGGAGGTGGCTGTGCTGGAGGACAGCTCACCCCACAGCCTCTGACCCAGCTGGATCTTCAGCACAAGAACACAAACTGTCCAAACTGAGACACTGCTTCTCCCTCAGTTAGGAAATGCTCTGGCTCTCACCTCGCAAAGGAAAAATGTCTTAACTGGGCTGGGCTGAGCTCTCTCTGCTCTCCTGCAAGCAGCTCTAGAACACCTCAGGACACTTCTGCTCTCTGTGGTGGCTCTGGGTTGTGCACGTCTGGCTCCCGCCTCCTCTGCTGGCTGCAGAGCTCCGAATCCATTGCAGGGGTGGAGGGGATCTGCTGGGAGGATGAGTTTTCTTTGCCTTTGCTTTACAGATGGATGGAAGATGTCGGGCCATGTTTCTCCTTTGAATGCCAGGTAGAGATGACAGCAGCACTTCCATTCAGCTTGTCTTGCTCAACGTGCCAGGACAGGGTTTAGCCTCGTGCTTTCCTCACACTGCTGCTCCGCTGCAAGGAGAGAAGGGGGAGCTACAGCACCGTCCTTGAACCCCAGAGATTTGTCACTCAGGAAAGGGGGTGAAGGGCTGGCCAGTGACCCAGCTGAGCAGCCCAGCTCCATGCTAGGAAAACACAGAGGATCAGTGGAAAAGAGCTTTTCCTGAAGCAGCAACCCCCCAGGCCCAACAGGAGAGCTTTGGCTCCATCAGCAGCACGGGAGCTGTACCTGGTTACTGTAGCCTGGCATCCTCCACGTCTGTGTAATGGCTGTTCTCCTGTAGGGAAAAGGGAACCACAAACAGTGAATCACCCTCCTGCCCTGCCTGGGACACTGGGACACCTCACATGTGGTCACCAGCTGGTGCCCTGCTGTGGGAGAGCAGTGCCAGGGTGCTCAGTGTGATGGAGGAGCTACAGACCACACTGGCATGGACACCGGGACCAGGGCTGTGCTTTCTGCCACAACACAGGCCCAGGAAAAAACACAAATTTCCTCTGGCTCCTTGTTCTGAAATGGCTCTGCCAAACAGACCTGAGGTGTGGAATTCCCTCCAGGGCTTGGAAGTAACAGAATCACAGAATCATTCAGACTGGAAAAGACTTCCAAGATCACCAAGTCCAAGCAGTAACCCAGCCCCTCCATGTTCACTTCCCTGGGCAGCTGTTCAATGCCTGGCCACCCTTTCAGTGAAGACACTTCCCTGATCTCCAATCTGAACCTCCCCTGGCAGTTTGAGGCCATTTCCTCTCATCCTGTTTCTTCTTCCCTGGAACTGCCCAGTGCTGCCAAGGTGCATCAGTCCACAAAGGCAAATCAGTGTTATGAATTCTGCTGCTGAGCACAGGAACTGGTCCCAGTTTGCAGCAGAACTCATTCTCCAGGACAGTAACACTCATCCATCACTCCAAAGGCCACAAAAATGGTGCTGAACTGCTCCCCATGCAGGGGTTTGGAAAGCACAGCACGTGTTGGCACTGACTTGATGGTCTTGGAAGTCTTTTCCAGCCTTTATGGTTCTCACAGGAATTTTTCTTCTGGAGTTGCTGTGCAGAGCAGCATCACTGGGGGAATGGGGTGCTCAGCAGTGCTGTTTAATCTCCTGCACAGGGTGAGGACTTCAGGGACGGAAATGGATCCAGGAGTTGTCTGCAGGAGACATGAGGGGCTCCAAAAGGAAAGGCAAGAGAACGGGCTGAAAGCCAGGGGAGGTGGCCTTGCCCTGGGCAGAGCCCAGCTGCAGTGGGATGTGCCTTGGAGCAGGCCTGAGCCAGCTGGGAGCCTGGGGGGAGGACCAGGGCCAGCCCAGCGTGGGTGACACTGTGACAGGCATCTCCTGCACACCCTGGGGTGACCTCCACCACCCTGGCATCGGGGGGGAAGGGGCAGGGCTGGAGCAAGAGACAAGAGACTTCTGGAGAGCATCGAGAGTAAGTTCTGACCCAGCTGAGCAGGGGTGATGTGGTTCTGGTTCCTGATGGCCTCCACACCTGGTCAGGGTGTGAAGGTGGAGAGAAGCCTTGGCTGCAGAGCCCACAGGCCTGTGAACCTGAGCACCCTGAGTGAAGTGACCAAGAGCAGGATCAAATCCCTGAACTTAAGAGAGCAGATTTTGGGTTGTTCAGGGGTCTGACTGGTAAAATCCCATGTGAGACTGCTCTGGAGGCCAAGGAGGCTGGGACACCTGGACTCCAGTGGTGTGAGGCTTCCAGTGGGCACCCAGCACCAACCCCAAAAACTGTTTAGATGCAGACTGGGTAGATAAATTACCAAAACTGCATGAAAACAGAAGAAAATCTGACTGCAAATCAACCACTGTGCTGTAAATGCCTGAACACATCAGGAGACCTTTAGTTTTCCCTCCAGAGCAGCTGTCTGTGTGCAGGGATCTCCCCTTGAGCAGGCCCATCCCTCAAGACACCCCTCAGCTGACACCAGGCATTGATGGGCTGGCAGGTGACATTTTTTGCACACATGTGACATTTGAGGCAAGTACACAATAATTGTATCCCTCTACTAGGTGTAGTAAATAGCACAGACCACCAATTCAGCTGCACTTACTCAATATTTTCCATATCCAGATTTATGGCTCAGAACTCAATAAACTCCCTCAGCTCTGTCTGAGTGACCTCTGTCTCTTTTTCTGCCACTCCCCTGCCCCTCAGAGCCAAAGAGATTTTAGGGACCCCATGTGGGTGCCATGTCCATGGACAGCAGGTGGTGATAGCCACACTGGGGTGTGGGATAAAGGATTCTCCGGAACTGGGGGAATTCAGAAGTGCTCAGTGCTGTGAGCTCTGCTGAGCTGCCTTGCAGGGCTCGAGAAGCTCCCTGCACATGAGCTGCACACGCTGCCCTGAGCATCCAGAGCACTTGGGAGCCTGTCTGAGGCTGGCAGTGGAATGTTTCTGGTCTTGATGCCACATCAGGACCAGGGAGTTACGGAAAACAGAGATGTAAGTGAGCTGAAACAATCATCTTTTTCTTCTTCTCTTAATGAGGACCAGCTCTTCCCAAACCACTGCCAGCAGATGTCTCTCCACTGTTTTCTTACCCCAGCAAAGGCACAGAAGTGCACATTTTTTGTTGACAGGCTGTGTGCTGCTTTATCATCATTAATATCAGCAAGTTTCCCCCTAATTTCTACCATCTGTTTGCCCTGATGTAACTCAAACCTGGCCTTCCTTTTCCTGTGCCTTTCTTCTTCCCAGTGCCTGGTGTGATGTCTGTCCTCCCGCAGGACTGACGGACTCCAGCCACGAGGCCCCAGACCTGCAACAGCTGAAGGAGCTGGTTCAGAGCCCTCACCCATCATGGCTGGAGCAGGACAGAGCAGGAGAGCACAAACCAGCTGGGAATGATTGGAGCTGGAGGAGTTCAAGACCTTGGGAAGTGCTGTGGGTGTGCAGTGTGGTCACCCCAGGGATGGGGGGTGAGGAAGAGGAGAGGGACGCTGAGCTTCATCCTCATTTCTGCTGCCACCAGTGCTGGGGTGGGGAGGGACTGGAGATGTTCCAGGGGCCACTCAGGGCAGCTCATGTCCTTCTACCCTGCAGCCCTGCTGCCCTCAGCCTGGATCTGGAGCTGATCCTGCTCTCAGCAGTTTGGGTTTGGGATAAATGGCAGTGCTGCCAGTGTTACCACAGTGCCTGGAATGACCTGTTCTGCACCCAAACACTGGGCTCCCATCCAAATGCACAGATTTGTCACTGGGTTCACCAGGAACACCCTTGTTTGGGGCAGGACTAGGAGCAGTGGGGCTGATGTGTGCCAAGACATGATCTTGGCTTGTGCCACAGGACAAGTGCCTCTAGAGAGGGACTTTGGATAAGAGCCTGGAGTGACAGGACAAGGGAATGGCTTCACATTTCCAGAGGGCAGGGTTAGATGGGATATTGGGAAGAAATTCTTCCCTGTGAGGGTGGTGAGGCCCTGGCACAGGGTGTCCAGAGAAGCTGTGGCTGCCCCTGGATCCCTGGAAGTGCCCAAGGCCAGGCTGGATGGAGCTTGGAGCAACCTGGGACAGTGGAAGGTGTCCTGCCCATGGCAGGGGGTGGAATGAGAAGTTATCTCAGGTTCTTTCCAATCCAAACCCTCCTGTGTCTCTGTGGGTGTCTGATCAGCTGCAAGGGCACTGCAAATGCAGCTCATCTAACACAGCCTGTCTGCTGTGTGTTTAAATCCACCTAAGGATCACTTGGGAACACAGCACCTTGGTTTAAACCACTCCTAGCTCTGAAATCAAGGATAAATGTCTGAATTTCAAGAGCCAACTGTGTTTCTTCAGCATCTCCACATGTGCTTGCAGGGATAGTGCTTCTGCAGGCAGCAGAGCGGCTTGGAAGCTATGAGCAACAATTTGATTTAAATACAGTGATTTCTTTGGAGGAAGGAAAAACTACTTTTCCTGGGTATTTGGCAAGTTCCAGTAAAACTGTGGCCCACTACTGGCCTCCTTTTCTGCAGGGGTGCATTACCCAAGCTCTCTTACCAGTTCATCTTCACACTCCTCCCGTGCCAGCCCCTCCTCCTCGCCCTCGTCCCCGTTGAGCGGCTCCTCGGCGGTGGCCTCGGCCTCGGAGGCCGTGTCCTCCTGGGACACCTCACTCTTGCTGCTCTCCGCCTTCTTCCGGGCCTCTGTGGGGCAACAGCGGGATCAGGGCTGGATCAGGGCTGGGATCAGGGCTGGGAACAGGGCTGGATCAGGGCTGGGAACAGAGCCCCAGCCTGGGCACCCTTGGAGAGCCCCACAGGGCAGGGAAATGGCAATGATGGAAACACTCCCTGCAGCTGGAGCTCTGCTGGTGTGGAGGAGGCAGCCTGGGACACCATGGAGAGGGAACAGCAGGTCCTACACCCCCCAGCAGGATAGGGATGGGGATAGGGATGGGGATGGGGATGGGGATGGGGATGGGGATGGGATGGGATGGGATGGGATGGGATAGGATGGGGATGGGGATGGGATGGGGATGGGGATGGGATGGGATGGGATAGGATGGGGATGGGGATGGGGATGGGGATGGGGATGGGGATGGGATGGGATGGGATGGGATAGGATGGGGATGGGGATGGGGATAGGAAGGGGATGGGTGAGGATGGGTAGGGATGGGGAAAGGGATAAGACAGAATAGGATAAAACAGAGATAGGATAGGAAATGAATAGGAAAGGAATGGGAAAGGAATAGAAAATATGCATAGCATAGCAGAGCAGAGCAGAGCATAGCATAGAATAGAATAGAATAGAAATAGAAATAGAAATAGAAATAGAAATAGAAATAGAAATAGAAATAGAAATAGAAATAGAAATAGAAATAGAAATAGAATAGACCAAAACAGAACAGAATATAGGATAGGATACGATAAGATATGACAGAGTAAAACAGAATGGTAGAACAGAAAAAGCCAACTAAAAAGTACAAACTATATGATAAAAGGGGAAAAAAATCTCATCATTTTAAACCCCAACTTCATAATTTCAGGATTTTTGATGTGAAATTTGAGCCTGTGATTCTACCCTGGAAGCTGGGGGTTGACATTTCCCTGTCAGAGCCTTGAGGAAGGTGTGATGCCCAAGGCCAGCCACACACCCCACTGACCTGCGGACAGCTTCTGCTCCTCAGCAATCTGCTCCAGCCGGCCCAGGAGAGCATCAATGTTGGATTTGATCTGTGTCAGCTCAGTTTTGATTGTCTGCAGCTCGCTGCTCTTCACTTGGAGGGGAGGAAGGAAGGAAAGGAAGGCACTCAGTGCCCTGCAGAGCAGCCCCACCCCACACCCAGGGAACCTCCTTGAGCAGGCAGAAAGGAACCCCAGGCTGGAAACTTGCTGGGAGACTGGCAGAGGAGCTGGGGCCCGCTCCCAAAAGAGCCCATGGGTGCTGTGTCCAGGCAGGCTGTGGAGGCTGATCCCAGGCATTGGCACGCTCAGGCTGTACTGATGCCTCAAGTTTTAGCTTTCATATTTTCCAGACTCTGCACTGCATTGGTACATAACTCTGAACTTCTGATAAAGTGTCAGCAAGTTCTCCTCACAGCTCAGGCAATCCTTTCCCAGCCCCAGAACCAAGGAAACTGCTGCAGCTTCGGGCCCCAAAAGTGCAAACAACAGCGAATTGAGTGAGGAGAGCAGCCTGGGAGGATGGGACTGCATCACCTGGAGCTGGAATAGCACAATTGACCCCAATATGGCAATGGACCAGAACTGATGAAAGTTTGAACTCGTGACTGGTCATCCATCTCAGGTGCAGCCTTGGCTGGGTTCTTGCACTGCCCAAGGTGCATCCTTTGAGGGCCTTTTAATAAATCCCCACTTCATCCCTTTATCTCTGTCCAGCCTCTGTTCCAGGCACCTCTCAAGGCATCAGTGCCTTTACCTCCCCCAGGTTCACCCCCACAGCTGGGCTGCTGTTCGCCGGTGTTTCGGGCTTCGGGAGGTTTTTTAGGAGGTCCCCGTGCTGCCCCACACGTGTCCCCAGCCCTGGCACATACTCACACTTGAGCCTGGCCGAGCTGTTGGCGATGGCAGCCGACCTGGCGAAGAGCTTGACGGGCAGCGAGGCCTTGACGCGCCGCACCAGGGGGATGGTGACGCGCGGCCGCTTCACCGGCACCACCCGCGGCACCGGGGACACCCGGCCCCGGTACTCGAAGATCCTGAGGGGAGGGGAGGGGAGGGGAGGCAGGTGGGGCTGCCTGGGGGGTGCCCCAGCCCGAGCCCCCGCAGCTTGGGGCCGTCAGATGCCGCCCCACACCCAAAGCCCGCCCTCCCTGCCCCACACAGCCCCTCGGGCCGGTGCCTCACCTGTCGTAGAAGTCGTCTCTGTAATAGTCATAATCGAAGTCGTAGCCACTGCAGAGACAGTCAGGGCGTCAGGGGTTAATTAGTGCTGGTAATTTGTTATTTTTGCTCCCTCACTGCCTGCTGAGCGCCCCCAGGGCCAGCGAGGGTAAATAAAGTGATCCCCCTCAGGAGGGACTCTCCTGGCTGCAGGGAGGTGGGCTGGGCCCAGGAGGAAGACCGGGGGGCTGAAGGCACTGGGGACGGTGATGTTGGCAGCAGGGTGTTAACCTGCTTGTCTCAAGGAGGAGCAAGAAAATGTGTGTGGAGAAAAGTGGGGACAAAGGGGATATTTATGGGGATATTTATTGATGTAAACCTCTCTCCCCTCAGCCAGGCAATGACCACATTCTGTGTTCTTAAGCTTGAGCTGCATTTTAACCCAAAGCAGGAGCATCCCCAGTCCCAGCAGACCCAGTAACACTCTTCCCCTTGCTGCAGATGATTTTTCACAAGGCAGCACAAACCAGGGCACAAACCCTTCCCTGGTGTGCTGAGGCTCAATTAACACTGGCTAAACCAGCGATGCTGGTGATCTCCTCTCTGCTCCCAACAAACAGAATTAGTGCAGCCCCAGACAGAAAAGTCTGTCCTGCCTCCTGGAGTGGCTGAAAAGAATGAGAGATTGATGGGGGAGAGGAAAGGGCTAAGCCACGAGGAGCTGGGGACAGGGAAGGATGAGCACCCAAGTGTGTAGCTGGGAGATAATTTGGTGTCCTGCACCTTTGACAGAAGTGGCAAGGACAGTGTGTGGCTGACTGCTGGGAAGTGTGCTTTGTCCCAGGAATGCCAGGCTGGACCTGTTGGAGTCTGAGGCACTGAGTGTGTGCCCTTATCTCTGATACCTGGCTCTGACATCCAAGAAAACATTGAATTTCATATAACACCATGAAAATAACTGTAAAAGTTAAATAGAAAAACTAAAAGTGTAAGTGTGTAAATTAGACAGTTTTCTTAAGTCACTGGGTGAAAAAGTTAGTTTAAGCTTAAACTAGTTTAGAGAACAGAAGACAAGATGGAGGAGTTAGGGTATTGTCTCTTGTCCTTTCTTCTAGAGGTTTTTGGGTAGTAGTAGGTGATTGTATAGAGAATGTCACAGTGCAGCACACAGGTGAGGGGTCATTGGGTCAGTAAGAAAAACAATTAACATGTCTATTGTCAATTAGGTAAGGATAAGTATAAAGATAAAAGAGCTGCATATTTCAAGGCCATTTTGTGCCTTTTGAGCCAGGTGATGGTGGGCTGAACTTGAGCAGAAAGTCTGGGGAAGACCTGCCAAGTGTTTTGATTATGTGTTAATAAACACAAGAAACAAGAGCCTAAGGAGCCTTTGGAGAATCCTTCCTGACACAGAACTGAGATAAGGGAAACTCTCTGTGAAGGAGTATCCCAAGGGAGCTTAGCCCTGAGGAGATTGAAATCTCCAGCAACAGGACCCAGGAGGGCTGTCCTGCCTGTCCTGGCACTGAGCTTCCCAGCCAGTGTTTAGTGTCACTGCCTGGCTTCTGGAAGATGTTTTTTCCAGGCTCCTTGGGTTCCCCAGATGCCCATGGCAGCCTCTGGAGACCCAGCCTGTGCCTGGGGGGAGCTGAGCACCTCTGGATGCTTGGAGACACCAGAGCTGCTTTGGGGCATCAGTTGGTGCCAGGGTTAAGGATGTGGAGGTGGCTCGTGCACCTCCTGCCCCAGTCATGCCCTGCCATGGGGACTTCAGTGAGGAGATATTCCATAAAGCCGGGCCTTATCCCTGAGCAGCTGCTGCCTGAGGCGTTCCCAGAGGGCTGAGGATGGGATGGGCAGTGCAGGTGTCCCTGCTCAGCAAGGAGACTGCTGGGGAGATGTGACTGTGGAGTGTAATCACCACAATCCTCCCAGGCTCCACTGCAGGGTGGAAAAGAGCCATTTTTGACAGATGAATTCCAGATTCTTTTCAGGTGCCCTCCCCTTCTGACCCACGTTGTAGCCAACATTCCTGCTGGGCTCAGAGGAGACAGGAATATCCCACAGCCTCTGTCCCAACCACTGCATGAGGTGTGTTCATTTATTCCCTCTTCTGGACCGAAAGGGAGATGCTGCTGGGATGAGCCCAGCTGTTTGTGGGGCTAAGGGGATGGAGAGCAGGGATCCAGGCACCTCCATGGAGGTTTTCCTGATGGGTAATGGGATTTTTGTTCATCCTGAGGTGAAACCTGGAGATACAAAAACTCACCAAGAAAATAGCTCCCCTCAGCCTGCCAATTCACTTTGATCACTGAGGATGTTTGACTTCAGGTCTGTTTGAATCCAATAAATATAAAATACCATCAAAATAGGAAGCCATTTGAAAGGAAAATTGAAGTAAGATGCTTCTACGCTGTCAGACTCTTCTTCTTCAATTTTTTCCCCCTCCTTAGATGCAACTCAAATGAAATTGCTGCAATTTTGTAATATTTTCAATCCTGACAGGCTCTGCTGAAGTGCTTCTGGCTCTCTCCAGCAGAGCCAGCGTTCTCCCCAGTCCCAGGCAAGAGGAGACAGTGGGATCTCCCCCTGGCTCCAGGGCTCTGAGTGGGATGAGCCATCCTGAGACTGAGGGATCATTCCTCAGTGACCTGGCAGCTCTGTCTTTGTGCACAGGAATTGTTTTTGCCATTTTTCAGTCAGCTGGTGACGCTGCACCCTTTCAGATTAAAGCAGGAACAACCAGAGTGAAAGGCTGGAAAGCAGGAAGGCTTCAAGGAATGCCATGCTTCCACCTCCTGATGCATTGCCTCTGCTTTGTTAGCCTTTAGCAATCAAACATTTCTGCTGCCTCAGGTTCAAAATGCAACTGTTCATAACTGAGGGGTGATTGTCTGCATGTGCTGCCTCTCCACTGCATTTGTGGGGCCACTTCTGAGCCTGGACCTGACAGCAAATGTGCATTTGAGCATCTGTGCTTTAATTACTGCCTGATATTGCTAATCAGTGCCACGGTGAGCTCAGCTCCAACCCTTCTGTCATGGAATTACGGCAGCAGGGAAAGGAATACCTGCTGGAAAGCTGCTTGGAAAATGTGGCATTGGTCAAACATGATCTTGTGGAGCTGTGTGACTCCTTCCTCCTGCACACAGCCAAGGCAGTGGGAAATAAAGGGATGTGTGATGAAGCCTGGCATTCCCAAAGTGCTGGGCCTGCTGTAGGCTGGGACATCACCGCTCACCTCCCCCTCTGCCCCAAGGCTGCTCTCAGCCCTGTCCATGTGGATTTGGCTCTGGGATGTCACTGCTCCAGCACAGGGCCTGGGAGGGGTGTTTGGGGTGGGCTGACACCAGCTTTGGGTGTAACAGGGGCTGGATGCCAGTGTTCACTGCCTGTGACAGTCAGTCAGCACTGGTTTGTCCCTGTCACCACTTCAGAGACCCCTCCTGGGGCCACTGAGCTGCAGACACCCAGCAGCTCTTGCTCAGGTTGTCCTCTCTGTCCTTTTGGCCACGGAGTAGCTTTAGCCCCAGCTCTGCAGGGCAGGACAGAGATTTGTACCTCCAACACCTTCCCTTCACAGCCAGCTGACAGCATCTGGGTGGGACCTCTGGCACTGACCTGAACATGGCCCCACATGCCCCAGGAAATCCTGCCCAGACATTTGCTGGGCAGGAAAAAGGACGTGTTGCCAGAAGGCAGATTTGGAGAGGCAGCAAGTGACTCCCTGGGGACACGGTGACAGCAGCTCACTGCCCAGCCACGCCTGTGGTGGTGGCCAGGGTGCCAGGCAGGACCTTCCCTGTGCAAAGGGATGCTCTGGGAAGTGCCAGAGGGAGGGAGGCAGGAGCAGAGATCCAAGAGTGGAGGACAGCAGTGATGGCAGCAAGCGAAGGTGCCTCGTGTGGAGACACCTGAGAAAACTGATGGTGGCATGAGCCTGGGTGGAGGTGGATGGGAGGCTACATCCCCAAGGGTTTCTGTTAAACACCTGGACACCCACCTAGGCTGGTGGGTAGATCAAAATGTCCCAACTGTTGCTTCCTGTATGTTCAAAATGGAATTTCCCTTGCCTTGCCTTCCCTTCCCCTCGACCCTCCCATGCAGACTTGGAGCAAGGCAAAGCAAAATCCAGCCTTTGGAAAAAACCCTCTGCTGTGTTTAACACAGCACTTCTTATAAATTACAGTGCTATGATTTTTGAAGTCTAACATTTAGTAAAATTGATGGTGGTTTGGGAAGCTGTAACCACAGCCCGCTGCAAACCTGGGATCCCTGTTTTCCAGGTGATATCGTAAGTTTTGCCAGTCCAGATGGCAAAGTTTTTATCTGACAGCCAGTCTGGGATGAAATATTGCTGGAGCTCGGAGCAGTGCAGTTCTCTGGCCCATATTTTAGCATATCCATATTTGTGGGAGGAAGCAAACATCTCTCTCAGCAGTCTGGAAGTCTGAAATATTGGTCATTCCAGAGGAAGGGATTAGTGCTCCAGGCACGGCTGAGCAGTAAATGAAAAGCTCGTTAGTGCAAGATGTATGGAAGGAGCTGATGTGTGTTATGGCCCCAGCCCCACGTGAGCAGGCCACGTGCAGCTGAACAGCAGGATCTGTGTCATCTCTGCTCCCATCTCCTTCCCCTCAAGTGAATCCCCTGGGAATGCAGAGAGCCACATCCTGGGAAAGGCCAAAGGGTCCCAGGGTGGGAGGAGACACGTGCCTGAATGCTGCACAGGGGGAGAGAGGCTCCTGGAAGGAACCCAGGGATGCTCTGTGGGTGCTGGGAGGCTGCTGGGGCTCTGGCTCTGCCAGAGCTGCATTTTCTAACCAGGAGTTGCCATTCCACACCACAGCAGTGCAGGACCACATGGCTCAGTCTGAACCACAAGGTCTTCTTCACCCCTCACGCTTTTTTCTTCTTTTTCTAGAAAAATCTCCAGTTCTCGTGATTTCCCCTTTTGCTACACCCACCTATAAGCCAAATGCTGATTTCAGTCTTTTCCTCCCAACCTTACATCTTCCAACTCCTGTCTCAGCCCCACAGTCTCCTCACCATGAGACTGACATCAAAATTATGACAATTTATAAATAAAACACATTTGGGGACCTTGTTATTTGGTTTTGGGTTCCTGAACCTGGAGGGCACTCCTGATATACCTTCTCAAGTTTCCCCTTCTGCAACCAGAAGCAAGAACTTAATGAGTTTCTCCCCTCATTCCCCTGACTCCAGAGTCTGGGGCTTAAATGAAAATCTTCACCTCTTGTGGAAGTAATGGTAAATTCTCTCGAGCTGAGGGCTCACCGGCACCCGTAACACGCTCCATGTGCCTCAGACCTCTCTGTGTCCCATGTGTCCCTCCTGCTCCCTTGATCCCTTGGCTGTGCTCCTCAGAACAGGCTCTCTTGGGATTTCCCCCAGCCACCTCCTTGGTTCACCTCCATCTCTCACCCCAAGGGCTTCCCACTTTCTTCCCTTCTTCTCTCCCTTTGATAATCATTCTTCTCTTTCCCTGAATTATCCCTGTTCCCTGTTTTTTCCCCCAACTCAGCACCTCTGTGCCATCTCCTGCTCCCTGGCTCCTTTTCCTTCCCCTCCTGTGGTGTGGTAAAGGCAGCTACTGCCCACCCCTCTCCAGGCCCAGCACCTGCACAGGACCCAGGAAACCTCCCACAACACCCCAGGACTGGCCAACCTTGGGGCTGCCACTGCCTGAGGGGCACTGCCAGGGAAAGGAGCCCTTGGGAGAAGCTCAGCAGCAGTGCCCAGGCTGCTGGGGGCAGGCAGCAGGAGCTCAGGGGGGTGCTGGAGGGCAAACACCAGCCCAGAGACCTCACCCACTGTGGTCAACACCTACCTGTACAAGGCAGAGGCTGCTCTCTTCAGCCCTTTGGGTCTGTTGGGTTTGGGCTCCCCGGCCATGTTGATGTCTGCAAGGAAGGGACACGCAGCTGTGACACTGCCCGTCCCTGACCGCCCCCACCTCAACCTGGGCACGGAGCTGGGGCAGAGGCACACAGCCCTGCCAGGGAGAAAGGAGCTCCCCCACACCCCCCAGCCAAGCCCACCTGCTTCTGGCACGTCTGGGGCCTGCTGGGGGCTCCACAGGAAGGTGAATAAACCCTTGCACTTGGCAAACCTCTTCCTTTTCCCAGAGCCATTCGCCATTCCCTGAGCTGTCAGCACCCTGCACATGGTGCACTCCACACACACAAATCTAGGACAGCTTTCTTGGGAGATTTTGGTGTGATAAGGCAAAATTCAAACCTGCTGCACGGTGCTGACTGCTGAGCATCCAGCCCTGGATCCTTGGGGAATAATGAGGAATGCTGGGCCAGGCAATCCAACATGGGGTGTGGAGCCAGAACTCAGAGAGGTGAGTGGTGGCAAATGCCCTGCTGCCTTCTCCAATCAGCCCCAAACCCTGTTGGTTCTTCCTATGTGTATGAAGAGGTGTCAGACCTCTGTGCATGGCAGATCTGAGCTGAGCAGGACAGGATTTCCTCATGTGGACCAGCACTGCCAAGCCCACCACAAAACCATGGCCCTCAGACACAGCAGGAATAAAGAGAAAGGAGTTATTTATGTAAAAAAACCCCTCATGTTTCAAAAATGCAAGCAGTGGAAGGAGGGAGTGGAAGAGCAGCTGCTGAGTCCATGGGGTGGTTAAGAACCCCCTTCATCAGCTGGTGTGAGGCCAGCGATCTCCAGGAGCTCGGAGGAGCCACACCTGTGCTGCTGGAGAAGGCTGGGTGGGTTCAGGAGACTCTGCATCACAGCAGGGTCACCTGCTGAACAGACTGGTCCTCAGGGCTCTGTCCTGACCTGCCCTGAGGGACCTGGGCCCCCAGAGAGAACCAGGGGCTGGGAGTGTCCCACCCCTGGGTATGTCCTGCAGCTCCATGACACCCCACTGGAGCATTGGGATGGACCAGAGAGGTGGTGAGAGAAAAAGATCCCAGAATGGTTTGGGTTGGAAGAAATCTTCCCTGAAAGCACATCCCATTCCACCCCTGCCATGGCAGGGACACCTTCCACTGTCTCAGGCTGCTCCAAGCCCCATCCAACCCAGCCTGGGACACTTCCAGGGATCCAGGGGCAGCCCCAGCTGCTCTGGGCACCCTGTGCCAGGGCCTGCCCACGCTCCCAGGGAGGAATTTCTTCAATGACGCCTTGCTTTCAGCTACCTGCACCTTAGGGGACATCCAGCCAACCTTTTAGCACATCAGGTCATTTAAAACTTGGATTTTTTTCATGCTTTATGAAGGGACTTTATGAGGAAATGTGGACAGGCGGGTCCACACACCATCAAAATAAAGAGCCTACAAAGTGAGCCAAAGGAACATCCTGCTGACTTAGGAATAGCCAGGAAAATCATCTTCAGGAGCACGGGAAGGCTGCAGCACTGCTGGGAGGAGCACAGGCTGCACACGACTCTGGAGGAGCATGGACACGTTCCCACTGCTCAGGGCCTTGCTGTCCAATTCCTTGGCTGCCTTTTAGGGTCTGTCGAGAGACCTTATCCCTGCTGAAGCTGGAGCCTGGCCTCTTTCTGAGCCTGAACAACAAATGTGGTGTGGTGTGCTTGGCTGAGCCATGGCACAGTGGAGGCACATTGAGAGCCTGTGCTTCCCTTGCTGCCTTCCTCCACCCCACCATTCCCAGCTGCAGGGAAAGGTTGAGCCTGGATGCTGAGAGGGCTGCACATGGCTCCAGGGCCAGCTGCTGCCAGCAGGAACATTTCACACATGGTCACCTCTTGGAGCCTGCTGAGCCACCAAGGCTGCTGGCACTGCAGGGGAACAGAGGGAGCAATCCTGCCTCGCTGCAGCCCAGGACACAGCTCTGCCCAGCTGCAGCTCCCTGGCTGAGAGCCCTTTCTGCTGCCAGGGTGCATCTGGCCACTCACTGCTCCTGGAGAGCCCCTGACAGCACCAGGCTGGGCAGCACCATCCAAGAGAGAGGCACAATTAGCTCCATTTGCTGGTCCCCACTGCTACAGAGAGCCCTGTGGAGCCCTCACTGGCACCTGACAGCAGCAGGGAATTCATACTCTCAGCTCTGGTGGTGAGGGGCAGTCAGATCCCACAGGATTCCCTTGAGAGTGAAAAAGGAGAAACAAGAGCTCAGCAGGAACATCAGCCTGGACAGATTTTGCATCTCATTCTCATTCTGGCTCCCTCCTCTGCATCACTGACTCCATCTGCCCACCCCAAGGCAGTACTGATCCCTCCTGCTCATACCCAGGCACCTGTTCCATGCTCAGTGGGGAGCTTGTGCTTTGTCCAGTCCACATGGCAGGGGCAGGGGATGGTGTGGATCCAGCTTCCAGTGCCTCCCCAGGGCAGCAGCCTCCTGCAGTGCCTGGGGTGGCTGCAGAAGGCACTGCAGAGGCTGTCAGGACCTGCAGGGACAGTCCCTTCAGCAGGGTGTCTGCAGTGTCCCCTGGCAGTCCCAGCCTGTCCTCCCACTCCACATTCCCACATGGCCATCCCTCCTCTCTTTAGAGAAAAGCTTCCAGCCTTGTCTCAGCACAGCTCCTCTGTGCTGGCTTCTCCTGCACCCCGCTGCTCACTGCCAGGAGCAGCAAGGGGAAGCCTGAGCAGCTCTCCTGTGCTCAGACTGGCCCATGAGGGGCAGGCAGATCAAAGGCAGCTGAGTTTGCACCTTGTCCAGGACATGTACAGGACACCCAGCTACCACACAGCCCTTCTGCCTTCTTTTGGAATTCCAGGCCTTTTTGGAATTCCTCTCATCAGAGATGAGAGGTTTCAGGGGTTTTCTGAGAGGAGGTTTTTCTCACAGCAAACATCTCTCTCTTCAGCTAAGTGAGCAGGTGCTCCCTGCCTCTTGCCACATCTCCTCTATCTGTCTGGAGCATCACAAGGGTTCCCCAAGGCCCCCTCCATCCTATCTCAGGCTGCACATGTGGGAAACACCTGGGCTGGAAGCAGTCCTGGCACGCTGAGCTCTGCCAGGTCTGCAGCTCTGCTCTCCTGGAGCTCGACAGAAGTGAGCAGAAGTTTCTGGTACCTGGATAAACCTCAGAGGAAGCAGCATGGCCCCAGCACAATTCCTTGTGTCAGGCTGCTGTACCAGCAGCAGGGTGAGAATGGGTTGCAAATTGCTTTCCTGGGTACCCACTGCCCACAGCAGGCTTGGAAATCACCATTTTTCATTAAAAATCCTCTCCCCAGTTCCAATTCCCACTTGGAGCTGGTGACAAGACCACCTCAGAATATGACACCTCAGAGTAATCTGAGAAAGCAAAGATGCAGCTGAGGGGATTTGCTTGTTAGTTCTCACCCCACAGCAGTGCAGAGGTGGGGGGAAGTTCTCTCATTCAGCATCTGCTGGCTGAAGTTAGGCTGAGCTGCTCTGGAGATCAGCTCTCCTGACAGGCTGAGGGTAGGGCCTGGACCTGGAAGGGAATCACTGAATCACAGGATGGGCTGGGTTGGAAAAGACCTTAAAGATCATCCAGTTCCACCCCCTGCCATGGCAGGGACACCTTCCACTGTCCCAGGCTGCTCCAAGCCCCGTCCAACCTGGCCTTGGGCACTGCCAGGGATCCAGGGGCAGCCACAGCTGCTCTGGGCACCCTGTGCCAGGGCCTGCCCACCCTCACAGGGAGGAATTCCCTCTCAATATCCCATCCATCCCTGCCCTCTGTTTAATGCCATTCCCCCTTATCCTATCCATGTCTTTGATACCAGGCAATGTCTTTCCCCACCCTTGTTCTTCCCCAGCAGTTCCAGGACAAGGCCATGGGACGATCCAGAACTGTGGTTTTGCTGTTTGGCTCCTACAATCACAGCCCAGAGCTGAGGTTTTGGGCCACAATGTCACATGTGGTGCCTTTGATCCCATCCTACACGGGATCTGGGAGCATTCAGGCCCTGCCTGGGGGTGCTGTGGGAGTGCTGATCTCCAGCTCTGTGCCTGGCCGTGGATCCTGCTGACCTTGCTTCATCACCCTGGGTCATCCCTGACCTGCTCTGCAGATCCAGCATCCCAGTTTGACCCAGCACTGGCCACCCCTTCACCATCCCCAATGGAACTGATGCTGTTTGGGTTTTGCCTTTTTTGTTCTTTTCTATGTTCTCTGTATTGTTTGCACATTTATCTGTAGCCTATCCTATCAATGGCCAGTTTTCCCAGTCATTTTCCACAGCCTTTCCCTAGGCTGAAAACCAAAACAAATTCCAGAGCTCCAAGGCCTGGGGGGGATACGTGACCCCTGTGTTATCTTGGTTCTTTCTGGGTACCAAACTTAAAAACAACTCTTCAAGATACATTTTTGTAGACAAAGTACAACCAGTGCTGAAGGGGGGCTCCAGAGAAGGGGCTTGACCTGGGGTGGGGAATTACATCACCACTTGTGCTCCTAATTGCTGCTTTCTATCAATTATGCTAATTTCCTAAACCTATAAAAATATCCTCACTCCCGGCAGGAGGGAATGGACTTTCCTTAACTGCACCCTGAAAACCTTCAAACAAAATAAAATAAAAACCAACCCACTTTTACATTACCTCCTGACCAAAACGCTCTCATGTTTCATTCCCAAACGGGGGAAAAGCCAGGAGGAGTGGGCTGGGGACTCACCCAGGGTCTGTCCGGCCAGCACGCGGCCGTTCTCGCCCAGCACGGCGGCGCGCGCGTGCCTCTCGTTGGAGTACTGCACGAAGGCGTAGCCCTTGTGCACGGAGCAGCCGACCACGCGCCCGTACTTGGAGAAGATGGTCTCCACATCCGACTTCTTCACCAGCGCCGTGTTGAGGTTGCCGATGAACACCCGCGAGTTGATGGACTTGGGGTCATTCTTGTTGGTGATGTTGCTGGTCTGCACCTTCAAGGACATCTTGGAGGCCTGCGAGGACAGGTGGGGAGTCAGGAGGGCGTGCAAAGGGATTCACAGGAAAACAGCTGGGGGATAAATCAGTGGAGGAAACAGCTCCTCAATTTCAACAGGTCACAGTGGGACAGATCCCGTCTCTGGGAGCCCCTGGGTGCTGGGAGAGCACCGGCACAGTCAATCCTAAATTCTTGCTGGAAATTAATTGATCAGGCTGAACCTGGTTGGTTCTGTGCAGGGCCAGGAGCTGAACTTTAATGGGACTTGTGGGTCCCTTCCACCTCTGAGTATTCTAAGGTTGCTTTTAGAGGAGAAACCAAGATTTAAATCCATTTCACATCTAAGTGAAAGCTTTGATGCTGTCATACCAAAGCTTTTACCTCTCTATGCTAAATCACAATTCAAAGAACTCTTTCTGAAGCAGTCTGCATCCAGCACCTTGGTTCATGCTCGCTGTTCCAGGCTTTCCCCTGCCAGCACCTCCCAGCCCAGCCCAGCCCTCACTGTTCACAGGGATGGGTTTGTCCCTGTGGGGCCACACTTGCACCTGGAAGGGGACTTGGGAATTTTGGATATAAATGAAGAGATTTAAGCAGTGATCAGCCTGTGTGCTCCTGCTGGCACTTGCGCTGCACTGCCTGCACGCCGAGTTTTGGGCTGGATTTTGTGCCAACAGGAGGTGTCACTGTTAGCTCAGAAATCACCATCACATCGGCTTGGAGCCGCTCCAAGCCCCTTCCCGATCCTCCTTCGTGCCTCAGGTACCTGGTGGGCAGCCCCTGGGAACAGGTTTGCCTTCTGAGCACGAGAGAAAGACTGGAAGTTGTCTGAAATCCAAGGCAGCGTGGCCTCTCTGCTCAAACTGCAGCAAAACCCTCAGCTGTCCAGAGAGATCAGCTTGATTTCCACCTTCCAGCCCAAGGAATGCTTTGGGATCCGCGCTGTGCTGCACACAGGGAGTGGCATTTACCTGGGAGCTGTGCCAGGTGTTTTGTGATGCACATTGAGGTGCTGCCCTTCCCCAGCCCCTTCCAGCAGCAACCACAGGTGCTCCCACTCCCGAGGGCAACAGCACCAGGGTGTGCACAGCTTCTGGAGCTCCCCAAGCCTGGCACAGGGGCTGCACTGCTACCAAAGGGCCTGCTGTCCCCTGCTGGTGGTCCCCAGCACCTGCCCTGGTTTTGGGGTGCTCTCTGGGCTCCAAGCCCAAGTCTGAAGAGCCTGGTCCGAGGTGGGGTGTTGCCCTAAAAACTCAGTTTTTCGATCTTGTTGACATAGTTTCTAAAGACTTTCCCAGGACAGTAACTGTAAACATAGAGATGTGAACATTCTTTCTGATACACATCTTGTGATGGACATCTCTCACAGCCAGTGAGGTTGGAAAGGTGTTATCCTGACCATCCAATCCCTGGCCATGGTCAGAAACTTATAAATTCTGGGAGAAGAAATAAAGTTCTCTCCTTCCTTCACCACACCTCGAGCTGTGTCTGTGTGACTCATTTTGTGTCCAGCAGCACCAGGGGATGGTGGCAGCTGCCTGCCTGCACTGCTGCAGCCCCTGTGGACCCTGTCCCCCTGGTCCCCAAGCCCTGGCAGGCTCTGCTGCCCCCAGCCCAGCCTGCCCGAGGCACTGACAGGGCCCTGGGGGATGTTCCAGCTTTAGGGCTCACCCTAAGCCACACAGTTCCCTTTCCTACACTCCTGCCCTGGCAGGCTGGGCCTGGCAAAAAGCCACAATATTTTGGGGTTGCATCCAAGACTTTCCAAAACCCCAGTCCTGTTTCTCCCTTCCTGCACAAGATTCCCCACAGGACACAAAATCTTTGGTTACTTCTCTCTCCTCTGTTAGAGGGGAGAACATCATCACACCCCCCTCACCCTCTGCCAGGGGAGCCCTGTTTTGGCTCCTCAGGGATGTTTTCCCTCCCAGTGCCCCAGGATCTGCTCCTGCCACAGCCCCACTCTGCCCGAGGTGCCCACACAGCCAAGCATCGGTGTCAGGGCTCCAAATCCCAGGGGCTGATATTCCAGGACAGGGACACGGGAGGAGACTGCCCCATCCCACAGGCAGAGGGTGTTTGCAGCCTGACCCAGGAGCCAGAGGATGCTGGAACAATCCCCCAGTGGGCTCTGTGCCCAGCTGCCAGGGGCACACCTCCACCTTCCACCTGGGAGCACAAAGGGCTGGACACTCCATCCCTTTCACCATTTACAGCCAGACCACACAGAGCACTGGAGACACCTGGCAAGTCTGAGCCTCTCTGTCAGGATGTGGCTCCACAATAAATCCCCTCTGGCTCCAACCCCTGTGACTCCATTAACCTGCCACTGAGGCTGGAAATAATCTTCCTGCTAAATCCAATCATAAAAATAAAAATGAAAGTTAGACTTTGTCTGAGTCTGGCTCATTGTATTTTCCCTTTCAGGCTAACAGATTAAAAGAGCCAGAGACTTTTGTTTTATTACTTTAAAACCAATTCCTGGCAGGCAGAGTTTTCCTAAAAACACTAGGAAAAATAGCCAAAGGACAGGACTTTTAAAGGAATCTAAGTGAATTAAATTCTCAACCTTTGGCAAGTCATGCTCCAACTTCTACCCCCATATCAGCCCTTGTTTAATTTCTCTATTTTAACTTTTTTTTTTCCAATGCCATCTGGAAGAGGTTCCTGAAGGAAGCCAGTGCAGATGGGGAGAAATGGAGGCTTTTTCCAGCTCTTTGGTCACTCTGGGTACCCAGCTTAACCCCCAAGGACTCATTTCTTACAAATCCTGAGTAGCTGCACCAAGCCCAGCTGTAGGCTGGGCTCCAGGGTGGCCAGTGCCCAGGAAATCTCCTCCTGAATGTGGCCAGTGCCCATTCCTTCTCCATCCAATTCCAATTCCAAACTCCATTCCAATCTCCATCCTGAACGTGCTGGGAGTGGCAGAGGCAGTGCAGGACCTTCAGAGAGCCTGCACACTTGTGGGGTGTCTGCAGCCAGGTGGCCCTGGGTGGCCTTGCTGCCCTGAGGATACATCAGACCTGCTGTGAACTCCTTTCCCTGGGGATTCAGCAATGTCACACCTGGTTCTCCTGGAGTCTCCAGCTCCTGAAGCTCCTATTTTCTTGTTTCAGAGCCAGCCTGCCCTGGCAGCTCTTTCCCCCACCCCAGGCCATGCCACAGGGACATTGTTTGTCCCTTTAAGCTGCTTCCTCCTCTACAGGATGCACTCCCACTTTTCTATTCCCATCTGGTGGAGTCTGGGAAAGTCTCCAACCAATTTTCTACCCACCCATGGCCCTCATTTCCCCCAGACCTCAGAGAAACTCCCCTGGTCCCTGGGCAGAGTGTGAGCCCTTCTCCCCATGCCTGGAGCCCCCCATCCAGCTTGCACTGCCCTGGGGCCTGTGTCCCACCTGGATTCCAGGATGTTGCAGGATATCCAAAGCCTTCCTCAAGTTAGGGCAGACACCAACCACTTTGCCACAGAAAAAAAAGTAGCTTGGTCAAATTTGGCCACACTATTTGCAGGCCTGGCCCTGCTGCAGGCAGTGCTGAGGAAGGTTCTCTTCATCAAAATCAGACCCAGCACTCACATCAAACACACCCCTGGCTCTGCTTTCACACCCCAGCACTGAAGAGCTTCACTGCTGCTACCCCCCAGTCCCAAATCAGGCAAAGCCCAAAGCCTCCCCAAGGACTAATCAGCCCAGTCAGGTATTATTTACTTGAGCCTGAAGCTCTGCCCAGCTGTTTGCAGCTGCAAACCCCAATTACATCAGGGGCTGAGCTCCTTAAGCCTGTGTAGGAGGGATGTGGGTTAAGCTGCCTCTGTGCCTGGGCTGGAACAGGCTGCAGGATTCAGGTGGGATGTGGGGAGGGTGGGGATATAAAACTGTGGTTTCCCCCCAGTTCCATGGGCTCTCAGCAGGTGCCACGTGAGCTGTCAATGGACCCTTCCCCATGTGGGTTTGCTATTAAAAAAAAGATCTGGATGAAGCTGAGGTGTGGGCAGGATCTTCACTGGGAGAAGGAAATCTCCTAAAGCATCACCCAAGATGAAGATTTTGCCATGGAGTTGGGGGGGGTTTGAAAAAGGGGAATCTGCCTCTCCTGGGTCCCTGCTGCCCATCCCCACCTTGCACCCTCCTTGTCTGGCTCCTGTGACCTTCCCCACGCTTCCTGCAGCTGGACCAGCACGTGCTGTGCTTGTTCCCTGTGCTGTGTCCTCCCCTGGGTCCCAACAATCCCATCAAACTGGGCATGGGATGAGCAACTTCTACCCCTGTGGAAGGGCTTTGTAAAGCTTTACCTACAGGAGACACAGCCCCACTGCAGGGACAGTGAGCAGGGAGCTCATCCCTTGGGGCTCCCAGTGGCTCCAGAGCCACCTCAGGACACAGCAGATCTGTGCAGGGACGTGCCTGGGCTGATGGGAGATGGGACAGGGCCACCAGATGGCCAAGCCAAGGTCAGGCAAGGTGATGGCCACGCTGCTGGGAGGGCTGGGGAGGGAGGCAGTGGGACCCCGGTGTCTGCAGATGGGAGCTCTCCAGGGCCATCTGCCCACGCTCTGCTGGCCCTGCCCGGGCAGGCAGCAGGGATTTGGCAGCAGGGAGAAGGGAAGGGCAAGGCTGGGGAATGCTCAGAGGGTTTGGGCCCCATCACTGGTGGCTCCCAAGCCCCTGGGCACTGCGTGTGCCTGCACCCTGAGCAGCTCCGCTGCTGCCACACACGAGCCAAACATTCCCTACAGAAATCAGCCTCCCCTTCTCCTCTGTCCCACTATTTGGGATTTCCTTTTAAACAGAGCATCACTTGGCACCACTTACTGGCCTCCTCACTGTAACAACTGGAAAAGGGCATTTTAACCATGGCTGTTAATATTTCATACTCCCCCTCCCTGGATTCCATCAGGGAATGTGTGTCCAGGTGAAATCCAGCTCAGCCATCAGCTGGGAAACAGCTCCACAGCTGGGGAGAACAGAGGCCTCTCCAGCCACCATCACCAGGGAACATCCAGCAGAGTCAGAGCAGAGAAACTTGGGGATGAGCCTGGTCAGAAACACTCACACAGCACACACACATATTCCTGGTAATTTCAGGATATTCCAATAACCATTGCTGCCATCAGCAGGTGCATTTCCACAGCTCTGATTTCACCTTTCAACCTCCATCCCACAGCTGCCACAAGATGGACTGGAGTTGGAAAAGAGAAAAGACAAAAGGAATAACACTTGTACATGAGTAAGTGAATGTGTAAAGGGGTTCTTCACCTCCAGGGAATATCAAGGACAGAGTATTAGGATTACCCCTGTTTTCTGCAAGGGAAACTGAGGTCCACACAGGAGAGGTCTGGGGTGGAGGGGTGTGTGCCCCCAGCCTCACCAAAGCTTCCAGGGATATTGCAATGGCACTCTCAGTCCCAAATGCCCCTGAAGACACAAGGACACATAAGGATGAGATTGCCAGAAGTAAGATTCTCCTTCCATACTTCCTTCCTTCCTTCTACCCTTCCTAGAATCATTGAGGTGGAAGAGACCTTAGAGCCCATCCAGTGCCACCCCTGCCATGTCAGGGACACCTTCCACTGTCCCAGGCTGCTCCAAGCCCTGTCCAGCCTGGCCTTGGACACTTCTAGGGCTCCAGGGGCAGCTACAGCTGCTCTGGACACCCTGTGCCAGGGCCTGCCCACCTTCACAGGGATGAATTTCTTCCCAATATCCAATCCAAACCTACTCCCTTCCCCCTTTCCTTGCTTCCTTCCTTCCTTCCCCCTTTCCTTGCTTCCTTCCTTCCTTCCCTCCCTCCTGTCTGTGCCATCAGTGGACAGCAGTGACCCCAGAACATCTGGGGACGTCTATCTGCACCCAGGCTGGGCTGTCCAGCACCCTCTGAGCACCATCCCTGCAACCTGACCCTCCACACACCCCTGGAGCCTGGGATTTACCCAAGACTCTCCAGGGCTGCATCCCTCTGGGCATGACCTGCGTGCCACTGCCAGGTAAATACAACAGGGATTAACTGAGCTCTGCAGCCCAGTAATTCAAGGGGACCCCCCCATGTCATTTCTAAGGGCTGGTGAGGACCACTGCAGGGTCCCAGTGAGCTCCCACACCCCAGGACAGGCCCCTGTGCCATGCTGGGAGAGGGATGGATGCCAACAAACTCCTCTCCCTGCCTCTGCTTCTCTCTTCCTGTGACAGCACACCTGGCAGCAATGTCACACACTGTCCCTGCTGCTGCCAGCATGCAGGAATCCCTCAAAAATCCTGCTATTCCACCCAGGAGGAGCCCAAGGCTGGCACTAGTGTGCTGATTCCCTGCTCTCAGCGCCTTCTTTCCCAGATTAGCCCATTAATTGAGAGCCAGGTGGCTGCAAACCCCAGGGGCCCGGGTGAGTGACGAACTGTCACGGCAGGAGAAGGGAAAGCAAAAAGCAAAGCCAGGCCCCCCTGTCTCCTGCAGGAGCTCTTTGTGTCAGTGTGAGGCAGCAGCCGGGCTCTTCTCCCCCCTCTCATCACATCTGCTCTCGGGAGGGGAGATGTGCTTTCCTCTCCTGCCCACATCTCCACCCTGAACACCAGTCACACGTCTTTCCAACTTGGAGGTTTGACAAATGCAGACATGCTGCAGGCACCTCCAGCACGGGGGCAGAGGGACAAACCTGGTCCCTGACAGGTTTGAGGCTAATTTGGCATCAGGGGTATTGGAAAAAGCACCAGCAACCTGTGTCTTGGCAGCATGGATGGATGATCCAGCCTGGATCGTCACACTGGAGCCAATGTGAGTGGGGTGCACCTTGTTCAAGTCTTTTTAACCGTCTCAGATGCTCCTGTGCAGGGCAAACCCCAGCCCTGACCTCGCTGCTTTCATCCCAAACCTTTTCCATACAAACATCTTTCTTGCCACTTGCAAGGGAGCAGCACAGAAAATTTTTGGAACTTGATGGGGCCAAAACTCTGAGTAGGGTCTGTTGTGACAGGACACAGGGGAATGGTTTTAAACTGGAAGAGGGTCAGTTTTGGTTAGATATTAGGAAGGAATTCCTCCCTGTGAGGGTGGGCAGGGCCTGGCACAGGGTGCCCAGAGTAGCTGGGGCTGTCCCTGGATCCCTGGAAGTGTCCAAGGCCAGGCTGGACGGGGCTTGGATAGTGGAAGGTGTCCCTGCCCTTGGCAGGGGTGGGAATGGAATAAGCTTTAAGGTCCCTTCCACCTCAAACCATTCTGTTTCTATGAACTTAAAGGCTAAATCAGCAGCATTACACTGGAGACAAAAATCCACCACGGGAGTGATTTGCACTTTCTTGCAAGCAGCCAGAAAGATGAGTGTTAGGGAAGGCCTGGGAAGTTAACATTCCCTAGCACAAACAAATTGGCACAGCTGTCCCACAGGGAGGATATCTCACTTTGGGCAGCCATCAAGTCTCTTTTTGGCTCTGAGGGGTTTAGGAGAATCACAGGATCACAGAATGGCTTGGAAGGGACTTTAAAAATCATCCTGTTCCACCCCCTGCCATGGCAGGGACACCTTCCACTGTCCCAGGCTGCTCCAAGCCCCAGCCTGGCCTGGGACACTTCCAGGGCTCCAGGGGCAGCCACAGCTCAGGGCACCCTGCTCCTGTTTGTTTTCCTTTAAGCTGAAAAAAGAGACTTTTGAAAAGAAACCCAGCCAGCTGTGAGACAGGGGACTGCCCTGCCCAGCTCCATCGGCAGCACAGAGCCCCACAAGCCCTGGAAGTGCGGTCCCTGCCACCTCCAGTGCCAGTCATTCCTCCCTGGAGAGCCCTGAGTAATTTCCTAGCGAGTCCCCAGACACCAGAGCCGAGCTCAGAAGCGTTGGCTTAATAACCAACACAAACCCTGCACTCTTTTCAATAACTCCTGAGTCCCCAGCAAGCCCTGCACACAAACCTGGAGGCTCAGCCCTCCCCACAGACAGCAGGAAGATCCTGCTCACTGCTGTGGGCTCCAATAAACAGAATAAACTGAGAGGAAACCAGTGCTTGGGTTTTCTGGGGAAAACAGCTTCAATCCTCCCAAATGTGAGTGTTAAAGGACTGGGAAGTTATTAAAAAAGGGGGTAGACAAAGGTGCCACAATTAGACTGCTTCTGCAGGCCCAGGGCTGTCTCTTGAGGGAATACTGCTGTGCTGAGAGCTGTGGAAAGCTGGGGATGAGCTCAGCAGGAGCCAGACTGAAGCTGTGGGGTCCCTTTGCAAAGCTGGTTCTCCCTGCAAGTGCAGATCCCAGGAAGGGAAGATCCCTGCAGGCAGGGTTTGGGTCCCTCGAGTGCCATTCGGGGCTGTCCCCTCTCCCATCGGACACGTGGCTCCTTCTACAGGGCCTGTGAACATCTCCCAACACCTCCCAGGGCTCCACCCTGCACATCATGGAATCAGTAAGGCTGGAAAAGACCTCTGAGATTGTCAGCTCCAAGCATGCACCCAGCACTGCCACCAGGCCCAGCACCACCTAAACCACACCCCAAGCACCACAGCCACAGGTTTTTTGGTCACTTCCAGGGATGGTGACTCTACCCCTGTCCTGGGCAGCCTGTCCCAGTGCTTGACAACCCTTCCCATGAGGAAATTTTCCCCAACATCCAAGATAAACCCCCTGTGGCACTACCTGAGGCCTCAGCATGCCGCCTGTCCAGGCACAGGCTCTGTCAGTGGCAGTCCCCGACCTCCTGGTGCTGTGCAGGTGCACCAAGGGTGTCCCTGCTGGGGACCCCTGGCTGTCCCCTACCCCCTCTCCATAGCCAGCCCACCCCATCAGGGCTGTGTGGCTGGAGCAGAAGGCACCAATGCAGCTCCTGTGCATCCCCAGTGAGCCCCAGGCACCTCCTGGGAATGCCCGAGGACACGGGTTCCCTCCCGAGCAGGCAGGCTCAGGTCAGCCAGCCCGTGTTTGCCCTGGAAGAATGAAACGCTGTGTTCACACCTGAGCTGCAGGGCCAGCTGCCACTGCTCAGGCTGGGGACAGCCCCAGGGACAGAGGCTGAGACCCCCAGGCCGTGGCAGAGCACCCAGACGTTCCCTGGAAGCACCTGGACACCCCCAGGGAGCTCCCACCCCTGTTTATAACCTGACCCCACTGCCTGCTGCACTCAGGTTGTGGGGTGGGAGATGGGGGAGCTGCTCCCCACCCTGCTCCCCTTCCCCACGCTCAGGGCAAGGCTGCACCGGCCCAAACTCGGTCTGAAACCACCTGGGGAGAGCAAAGAGCGGGGTCTGGGCTCATGGGGACACACAGCAACAGCCCAGGCTGTCCCCACAGCAGATGTGGCTCTGCAGGAGGGGTGGCTCCAGCCCCCGATCCCGGCTGATGCACTGGGAGCATCCTGGGCTGGAGCTGCTCCAGCACAGCCTCACCTGGGCTGATGTCACCCGTGCTGCTGCCTCTGTGCCAAGGGAAGAGCTCCTTTCACCCCTCTCCTTTGCAGTGATGTCCCCACAAATCTGGGATTCGCTCCTGGCTGATGCAGGGACAGGACTGGCTCCCCCCAGCCTTCCTTCAGCTCTCTGCCCCGCTGTGCAAAGAGCCTCCTTTTTGAATTTTTAATTAAAACAAGTCATTTCAAACTGCCAAAATCCTGCCAATCCTTTGAAAAGCTGGCTCTGGTTTAAATTTCTGAAATCCTCCATAAGGCAGCCATAAATAATCAATAGCTATTTAAATAAGTATTTAATCAGCTGTTAAAGGTGCTTAAAGGTGCTATAGTCACAAAGTCCATCAGGTCAGCACTCAGTTTATAGCTGTGGCTCGTTACCATCTGTCCTATACATTATTTATGCCTGAAGAAGCTTAAAAATCTATTCATTAGAGCAATAAATCCTTCCTAATAAGTGTGATAAAGGAGGAGCTAGAGCTGGACTGTGAGAGCTGTCCAAGCAGCCTCTGCTCCTCACCCTGCCTTGTCTCCACACATCTGGGGCTCCCCCAAATGCTCCACAACTCACTGCACATGGGTGGGGTCACCCCAAAGCTGCTCATCTGCGTCCCCTTTGGACACAGTGCTTTATCCCAAAGTATAATGGAATAGTTTGGGCTGGAAGGGACCTTTAAAGATGGACTTGTTCCATCCCCTGCCATGGGCAGGGATACCTTCCACTATCTCAGGCTGCTCCAAGTCCAACCTGGCCTTGAATATCCCCAGGGATGGGGCAGCCACCATCTCCATCTCTTGACAAGGCTGAAGTTTTGTCTTTGAAAGCATTTTCTCCATGAAAATGTATTTTAAATTAAAGCACTTTTCTCCTAGAAGCCTTCCCTCCCCAAATAGGAGCATCCTTTGATTGCAGAATATGCAACAAGTGAAGTTTTCAGGAGCCTCTGCCTCAAATCATCTCAGAAATCTCTCGTGAACAGACCAACATTCTTTTTGACAGCAGCAAAATAAATTTTAAAGGTCAATTGAATCAGATAAGCCCAGTCTGGCAGTCCTTTCAGATGCAGAATTCCATGGACAACATTTAGGCTCTGCTTGAGAACAGAAACAAAATTCTTTGGAGGAAAGAATCTTCAAAAGAAAAAAAAAATAAAGAGGAAGAAAAAGGAAACAGCAATTAAATAGAATGTCATCTGTAATCCCACCAGTGCAAAACCTGATGATTACCTACCAGGCACTGGACAATGCTACATGCACTAATCTAATTAAAGGCCTTTTTTACAGGCAGCTGAAGCTAGCTCATTAGTGTGTTACCAAGATGCTCATTAATGACTAATTTCTTGAGAATTATTCTTTAATTCTTTATCATTCCCAGCCTAACAGAAAACCACAATGTTTCTATCCCCCCTCTCCCACTCACATGGATTCTGGTGTTCCTTAATGAACACCCCCCACCAGCCCAATTGTTGTTTTAACAGTAAAGGATTGATTTATTTATGGGGAAAACCAAGGGAAGTTTTTGGGAAGTTTTTTCTCTGGCAATGAGCTGGAATTGCTGCTGCTTTCAGTATCTCCTGCCCCCATCCATGAGCCCAGGGCTCTCCTCCTCCCACAAACCCCTCTGGCCATGTCCAGGAGCTCTCCCAGGCTCCAGGGCTGGGCCACATCCCCCCATTCCCAGGTTCCTGTGGGAAGGACACGTGGATCTCTCACCACTGGGAAATGCTGAATTAGAGGGAGAACCTGGGCTCCAGGGAGGCCCCCATTTTGTGCTGTCAATTAATTTAATTTAACCCCCTCCAGGGACACCCAGCTCCCAAAGAGGAGCTCCCAGAGGTGGAGCTTCACTGATGGAATCCCCTTTTTGAGCTCCATTTGTCTCTTATATCATTACAGTTGAAAAAGACCTCCAAGATCATCCAAGTCCAACCACTGACCTTATCTCCTGAGCAGAGGTCCTGCACTGTGCTGCTCCAGCACTCCAGCCCTGCTCTTCCCAGCCAAACTGGTCCTGCTCATCCCCCAGGTCTCCTCTGCCAAGCCAGGAGGGCGATGGCTCATCCTCCTGAGTAACTGAGCAGAAATCAGGGATTTCCTGTCCCTGGGGATTTTAGCACAGCCCCAGCCACCAGGAGACTTGGCAAACTCCAACAGCAGGACAGTCACCAGCCAGATCAAAGGGGTCCCAGGGAGCCAGAGCACACTGAGCCTTCAGAAGGCTCAGTTCTCTTTGTCTGCTCTCCTGCAGACAGAACACCTGACTGTCCTCCCACCTGCTGAAGGACTTCCCATCAGGGGCACCACCAAACTCACACAGAACTCACACCAAACTCCCAGAGCCTGGGCTTGTGGCAGGGGGTCAGACATGGGATGAGGAGCTTCAGGGAGTCTCACTGAGAACCTCCACCAGATGAGGGTTTTGCCACGCTCCTTTCTTCTCTCTGAGTTAATTACCAGCTGATTGCCTTTCACAATTATTTCAGACACTTCCAATATGCAGAATGACATGAACAATTAAGACACAAATCTCTGTGGAGTGGCTGGGATGTGGCTCCTGCCTCACTTCTGGTTGGATTTGCTGAGGTTTGGTTGTCTAAATGCCACCTCTGAGGCTCCACAGAGATAGGGGAGGCACCTTCTCTCCAGGAAAAACATCTCAGGTGGGACAGGGAGAGCGGCTGGGAACAGCTACAGCAAGGCCTGTGGTGGCAACCATTCCTTTTCCTCCTGAAAAATAACAAACCCTGCTCCTGATCTGTTGGCCTTTGCCTCTCCAGCTGTACACGGATGCAAGGGCTAAAGCCAAAGCTGGTTTTGCAGAGGGTGCTGTGCTCCCCTCGGGGTCTGATGGTCTGGGGATTTCCCTCCCACATCAGTGGGCTCTGGGCCAAAGCTGAGATCAAAGCACATCATCTGCTGCTCTCCTGCTCCATCAGCATCAGCGTGCCCGTCATGCATGCCAGGGTGATGGGTCAGGGCTGGAGGGCTCCTGGGACTCTGCTGATGCTGCTTTCACCCCTTCACTCCCTACCAGCCCTTCCTGGGGACAGCATTCAGCTCTCACAGAAGGGGCTGAAGACACAGACCCCCTTGGAATAAAACAGCAAGATTAGTAGCCCATTGTTGTTTGTTGATTATGGTCATTCTTTTCTGTAAATGAAGTTTAAAAATCATCAGCAGATTGTCAGCTGTGACTTATGAGCCCTTCTTGCTGTAGGGGAGTGAAGCAATGCCAAATCCCCTCCACCAGCACCTCATCTGTTATGTGTGAGGAGTTGTTCCAATTACCAGGGACCCTCAGAATCCATAAACACAGAGCTACAGAAATGTCCTCACAGCTGCTGGGACCATTCCAGCCACGGCCCCAGGCTCAGGGACCAGGCACATGTGGCTTTATCAGTGCTAGCCAAGCCCTGGGCCCAGTGTGGGGAGTGGCTGGAGCAGGTCCCAAGCAGGAGATGGGGCTGAAGGGCTGCAGGAGCTGAGGCTGGGGCACTGGCAGTGTCTCCCATCCAGGGAAGCTGCTCCTGGTGAGATGAGGAGGAGTGTGGAGAGCTTGCTGGGACAGCAGCTGGGGTTGTACACGGTACTGGGGGTCAGGACCTTTCTGGCTGTGCTCTGGGATGGAGGTGGCTCCCCACAGATCATCCTGGTAATGCCAAAATTCCGTGCCAGGGCAGGGCAGGCTCAGTGGGCTCCCCACAACTCCTCACCCCCACTGGATGCTCAACTCTGCCCTTCCCATGGGATGCTGAGCAGCTCCCCCACACCAGGCAGGCTCTCCTCCTGCTCCCACTCATATCAGGCCCCAAACTGGCTGCTGGCCCCTCAGTCCTGGCAGGAAAGCAGAACCTCTCCAGGTCTCTGCAGATCCTTTCTCTAACCCTCTCCCAGGGTCCAGCCCCACTGTGGGGGTTCCACACGAAGCTGGAGCCCCCCAGCCTCTCCCAGTGCCCCTGGGGAAGGGCACACATCACGTATCAAACTGCCTGGCTGATGCCAGGGGACACTGGAGAGCTTCTTGTTAACACAACAGCTTATAAAATCAATTAGATCACATCAAATGGCAATCTGGCCCTCATCACTCAGCCTCCCCTGGGAGAGGGGTAGCGGCCCCTGGACATTTTCCTGTTTGGCTTTCATTTGTGGGGCCTGGTGGAGGGAGCACTGTGGATAACCTTGCTTTTCCAGGCAACAAAAGCTGCCACTAAAACCTTTGAGACAAGCTTCTCTCCAGAATTTCCTCTCCCAGAGCCCTCTGAGGTGTCCTGGGGGAGCCACAGCAGAGCAGGGATGTGGGGTGCCACAATGGACCAGACCAGTGCCAGGAGCTCTGGTTTGCATCTGGCAGTGGCCACCACCCAACCCCTGCCTGTGACAGCAGCAGAGATGACAAAGAACAGCCCTTGACTACTCTGGGTGTGCCTGGCATCCTCATGCCCAAAAGCTGATCATCCTTCACTCACCCTCACATGGAGGCAGGCAGGAGTTTACCCTGTAAACTCTATTTTCTCCTATTTAACCCAGTCAAAAGCAACCTTTTATCAGCAAACCTGGCTGCCTGGGACTGTGCCTTCCACCAGTGATGCACAGACCCCTTGGGGCTCACCCAAGCCAGCGTGACTCCCAACTCTGTTTGCTTTCCTGGCTGTGCAGGGCATCTTTGACTGTCACAAAGAGCTGTGAGCAGGAACAGATCTGTCTGGACACAGCTGCTCCACAGTTATTCATTTTAACAGTAGCAGTCACTGGGAAAGCAGCAGCAGAAGAATGATTTCATTTTCATAACCTTGAGTTCCTGCCCTGCTTGGATGAGTTTGGCTCTGTTATTTGCACCCCCAGAAATGCAGACCCCACTCTGCTCCAGAGCATTTCCCACATGTGCTGAAGGCTCAGTCTCAGCTCTCAGATTCCCAGGGCTCGTTCCGGTGTGATGGATGATGAACCCCCCCAGGGAATCTGGGATTGACCCTCACGGATAAACCCTGAACATCCAACCCAAACCCCTGGTGAGTGCTCATCTGCAGGTGCCAAATGAGCTGCTGTGAACTGTGCCCCCTGTTCCTCCACACAAACACCAGGGGCCCAGCCCTGGCTCCCTGATCAGCCGAAGCTGAAGAACTTGAATGGGGAATTTAAATTGGTTTGTGGAATTTAGTGTTTCACTGTAGTGGGATTTCAGCCTTTCCCTCAGTCCACACCCACAGCCATGACACCCATGAATCCTCTGACACTCCTGGTCACGCTCTGGTTCTGGGAAAGGCAGGAGGTTTTATTTTTTATTATGTTATGCATTTCTGTTTTATGCAAGAGTCTGAGCCATGCCAGCGCCTCTGTGCCACACATGGTTATTGCTTCAGACCCCACTGCTGCACACTGCCAACACTAGAGACAGAAAAATGAAGAAAATTCCATTTTAAAGGCTTTTCCTGAGCCCATTCCATCCACGTGGCTTTTGTTTTGTTAAACTAGTGACAGCTGCTTGGTTCTTTGCAGGTGGGTCTGTATTGGCAGTACCTGGCACCCATTTAATGGCTGCACTGGGAAGCCACTGGTGACCTGCACCTTCTCCTGGTGCCAGGGGATTTTGTGAAACTCACTTTGATTTTGTCAACCACAACTCC
This sequence comes from Pseudopodoces humilis, assembly GCF_049639895.1. Taxonomy (NCBI): domain Eukaryota; kingdom Metazoa; phylum Chordata; class Aves; order Passeriformes; family Paridae; genus Pseudopodoces; species Pseudopodoces humilis. The sequence continues at coordinate 2,211,921 of NC_142218.1, forward strand.
TGCGATGCCTCTGCAGTGGAGAACAGCAAATATACCCCAAACACTGCAAAATCTTAGGATTACTTGGGTTGGAATATCCTCTAAGATCATAAAGTCCAGCTGTTATCCTAGCACTGCCAAACTCACCCCTAACACATGTCCCTCAGACATGGCAGGAATAAAGAGAAAAGAGTGTTTATTTTAAAAATGCTTTTTTTATTTTAAACCAAGCTAGTGCAGAGGCTGAGGGAAGAACTCCTAACATCTGTGTTGTCTCCCTGCCCAGAGGAACCCTCACTCCTGAGCAGAGAGGAGGAAATATCCCTTTTATATACATATATAAATATATATATATATATTTTACCTCCTCCAGAGCTATTTGATTCCTTGTCTCTGTGGCTCACACAGGCTCTGACTGGCTGCCACTTCAGGAGGACATTTCAAACTGGGAGGGCTCTGCATGAAGAGCATTCATCCAAGGAGATGAAAACCTCCCAGTTTCGAGCAGCCATGGGAACATCTTACTTGGGAAAGCTGGGAAAAATTCTCTTTCTTTCACTCTGATCTTTAACCTCCCCGTGCCACAGTTCATGTGAATTGTTGTTTGGATTTAAGATGAAGCTGTGAAGGTTTGCTCCTGGCTGTGAATCACCTGGAAAGCAGCCTGTAAATGCCAGTGATATCTGCAATAGATAACATCACCGCCCCCATATCCAATATACATCTTGGCCAGTCAAGAGGGACTGTTTTACAGCAAGATCCCAAGCTGGGTTTATAGAGGTGAAGATGCATCAATAAACTGAGACTTCTTTAAGATGTTTGACTTGGGGCATGTGTTTTCACTCTGAGATCTGAACATTTACTCTGAGACCTGGCTGAGGGCTGCAAGTGTCAAAACAGAGCCATGACAACACCCAGCAGCTGGAGGATGAGGCAAAGGCAGATTATAAACCAGGTACAAACACTTAATGCTGGGGGTAATCAGCCTGAGAGGCTTCTTGCTCTGACAGATCCTCTGTTGCTTTTAAAGCAAGGCAGATAATCTTCCCAAAAAACATGCTACCTGTTTCTTTAATATGGAATTCAGGGCAGTCCTGGGACCTGATTTATACAGGTGGTTAGATTAAGGGATAATCTGAGATAATAAATTTATCCAGCAATTTATCACACACATGACAGCTCAAGCACATGGTGCTGTCTCCCTCTGGTTTCACATCCAGAGGAGTTTTCCCTGTGCCAGCACCAGGACATCCTGGCAGAAGCAGGAGTCCAGTTGCTTTGCTAAAGCTTGTGGCAGTTCTAACTCTTCATCTAAAATATCTAAGAACATGCCTCTGGCTGTTAAATTACAAGTTCCCCCATTTAAAGGATGCTCAGGACCTACTTTCCATTCTCTTTGAAGGGTGCCCAGAGCAGCTGTGGCTGCCCCTGGATCCCTGGAAGTGTCCAAGGCCAGAATGGACAGGGCTTGGAGCAGCCTGGGATGGTGTGAGGAGTCCCTGCCATGGCACAGGGCTGGAATGAGATGAGATTTAAGGTGCCTTCCAACCCAAATCATTCCATGATTTTATTAATATAATGCTGTCAAACCAAAGGACTGAGTGGACTTCTACAGAAGCTCCATGGATGACACAATCCATGCCACCATCACATTTCATTTCTGCTCTTCAGAATGAGTTGTCCATCTGGGCAACAAAACTTCTCTGGAAATGGCATTATTCACTCTGTTTAAACCATCAGTTACAGCCTCTGGGAAATGCAGTGGAGCTCAGTGAGGAGGAGATGGGCAAATCCAAACATTAAATAGGTACAGGTGGAAAAACTTCAGCCAAGCTCAAATTTGGCCACCTTGAAGCTCTGCACGGGTTGTGCCTTGTGCTCCTCACGTGGAGTTTGTGACTCCTTGTGCCAAGGGCAGCTCAGCAGCACTGTCCTGTCCCTGTGCTGGTGCCAGACAGCCAAAGAGAGCCATGGTCCATCCAGAACGTGGTGGAGAGGGGTGAAACTCCCAGAAGTGGGAGAGGAAAGGGTTTAGAAAGAGACCCCTTTCTTCTTAATCAGCTTTCAGCTTATGAAATCATCACCCCCCCTTTGGGCAGTGCCCTTCTGTGCTCCCCCTCTGGCAGTGGGGGAAGGTGCCTTGGCAGAGCAAGAGGGCATTACCCAGGAATTTGGGGAGATTTCCACACCTTTACAAAGCTCCCTGCTGCCTGGACGCCTCCTGACTAGAGAGATTAAAGGGATTAGAAGCTTATAAATGATGAGGCAGGGAAGTGAGGGGTTTTAAAAAATACCAAGGTCTTAATTTACAAGGACTGTTTAAAAATGAATGGAGTGAGGATTTTCTCCCACAGGAAGATTTCATTGTGAGGGAAGGTTATTTGACCAGTAAAATGGTTGGCCCATCCCTTGTGGAATACCAATGTATATTTTATACAACACAGACAAAAAGCTTCTTTATGAGAGAGGTGAGGAGAGTGAAGGGGGTGGTAGGAGGGCAGAGGACATGGGTTTATGAACACAATGAAAAAAGCCCTGCTAGAGCAGAGCTGGGAAGCACATTTCCTCCTGAGTAGTTCATTGACTAAAAACTGTATTTTGGGGTAGGCTGAGCACTACTCCCAAAATGTCCCAGTGGAGCACTTGCAGGAGGAGTAAAGTGCAGATATTTTATTTTCACAGACACGTGAGTAGTGTTTTAGCTCAGCACTGGCAACACCCTGCTGGGCTCCCTCCTTGTTTTCACCTCCATCCCTGCCCTGGGATGTGCTATTCCCACACTGACTGGCAGCTTGGGCCAGTTTAGCATCCAGCCCTGGTTAAACCAAAATTTAACTGAGCCTGCAAGAAGGAAGAGGTGGAAAGAGCTCTTGGAGGCTTTCCAAAAATGACTTTACTGCTCTAGAATATGTTCTTCGCTCTCCATTCTCTGCAGGCAGAGAGAAGGGAAGGGCAGGATGGGTGTGCTGCAGGGGCTGCAGGATCCTGGCTTTGGCTAACAGCTCCCAGACACTTGGACAAAAGCTCCCCAGGCCTCTTTCTGCAGGTTTCTCCTTGGCCATGAATGCAATTCTTGCAAAAGTAATTCCAAGGGTAGGTTCCTTTCTGTGCTGGCCCTTGCAAGCGTGGTTTTCTCCATCCTCAGTCCCTGCTGACTTGTGTATCCCATTAATTCTGTAACACCAGGACTCCAGGCAGTGTGTGCCTGCAATGAAAGGCTCATTCTCATGGAATTAGGGAATATCCTGAGCTGGGAGGGACCCCCAGGATCCCCCAGCCCAGCCCTGGCCCTGCCCAGACCCCCCAACAACCCCACCCTGGGCATCCCTGGCAGCGCTGTCCAAACGCTCCTGGAGCTCTGGCAGCCTCGGGGCCGTGCCCATTCCCTGGGGAGCCTGGGCAGTGCCAGCACCTCTGGGGAAGAACCTTTCCCTGACATCCAGCCTGACCCTCCCTGGCACAGCTCCAGCCATTCCCTGGCTCCTGTCCCTGCCCCTGTCACAGAGATCAGAGCTGCCACCCCTCAGCCTCCTCTGCTCCAGGCTGGACAAACCAAGCACCCTCAGCCACTCCTCCTATGGCCCTTCCAGGCCCTTCACCATCTTTGTGGGTTTGTAGAGACCATCTCCAAATGACTGTGCACAGCTGCACCATCCCCAGAAACCCTCTGAGACCCCAGCACGAGAAGGACTCACAGTGAGACCCCTGTGTGAGACCCCCTCTCACTGCTGAGTTTGGAGTGGTCCCTGCTCTGGAGGCATCTGCTCTGCTTCCACCTCACTCACCTCAGCACTCCAGAGTGGCTTGGGCTGGATGGGACCTTAAAGGCTCATCCAGTGCCACCCCTTGCCATGGGCAGGGACACCTTCCACTGTCCCACGTTACTCCAAGCCCCATCCAGCTGGTCTTGGACATTCCCAGGGATGGAGCAGCCACAGCTGCTCTGGGCACCCTGTGCCAGGGCCTGCCCACCCTCACAGGTGATCATTTATCCCAAGGGTCCCAGGAGGAGGACGGGTGGTGTGAAATGGCCAGGCAAAAAGCCATTTTGGATGATTTTTGATGTATCTTATCTCTCACAGAGCAGAGTAGAGCTGGAGTCACACATTATTCTGGAGTCACACATTATTTGTGCTCGTAAAACCCACCCAAAGTCCAGACACTTCAGTGCAGAGTGGGGAGTAAACATGACATCTGAAGGGAAGGAGAAAGTGAGAAGGGTTTGGGTCTCTATAATTAACCTTGTGACACTAGTGAATAGTTGACAATCTGAGAGTGTAAATTCTGACACATTTTTATGTAGTTCAGTCTCCCCTGCAATGCCATAAGCCATAACAAAACCAGGGCCATGCCAGGGGTTATGAGCTGGAGTATTAAACCTGTTAACCTACTCCAAAACCCCTGTGCAAAGTTAAATTAAGGCAGATCAGGACTCTTAAGGGAATTCAGTAGTTTCTGGTGCCTCAATTAAATTCCAAAAATCCCACCCATTAAGTTGAGAAGGTGGGAAGCAGGGATGCTCCACTGGGGCTTCCAGGTCTCAGTAGCCTGACCATGATCATGAGGTCTTTGGATCTTCAGATCACTTGTTCCGTGCCTTGCAGGGAGGGGCTGAATTTCCTGATCTGGTCCGTGGTTCACTCTTGCAGAAAAATCTATAATCACTGTAATCACACCCCAGAGTGCTCCTCATATGGTTCTCCTTCATTCCCTAATTTTGGAGGTGGACCTTGCTGCTTTCTGTAATTTGCTCCTGATTTATTTCTGGGGTTGTCAGCAATTTATCAGCCACAGTGTGGCCAGCAGGACCAGGGTCACCTCTCTTTACTCAAATCCTGGGATCAGTTTTGGGCGCCTCATGACAAAGGCACTGAGGGGCTGGAACGGAGCTGGGGATGGGTCTGGAGCCCCAGGAGGGGCTGAGGGAGCTGGAAAGGGGCTCAGCCTGGAGAAAAGGAGGCTCAGGGGGCCCTTGTGGCTCTGCACAATCCCTGCCAGGAGGGGACAGCCGGGGGAGTCGGGCTCTGCTCCCAGGGAACAGCGACAGGAGGAGAGGGAACAGCTTTAAGATGTACCAGGGAAAATTTTGGTTTGAGATTAGGGAAAATTTCATCACTGGAAGGCTGGTCAGGCACTGGACAGGCTGCCCAGGGCAGTGGTGGAGTGCCCATCCCTGGGGATGCTCCCAAGCCCTGTGGATGTGGCTCAGTGGTGGCCCTGGCAGCACTGCGGGAATGGTTGGACTCCACGGTCTCGGAGGCTTTTCCTAACTGAACCGTTCTGTGATTCTCTCACTTTCCAAGCAGCCTCTGGCTGCCTCAGAGGAGCTGCTGGTGGCCCTGGGGACCACAGGGGTGGCTTTTGTGCCTCTCTGCCCCTCCGTGTGCCCACGGGTCCCACCTGGAGCCAGCAGGGCTCAGCCTCCCCCAGCCTGAGCACAGAACAGCTGGTGATGCAGAGAGGAGGCTCCAGTAACCAGGACACTGTGACTTGACAGAGCACTTCCCAAACTTCCCAGGCTCTGGGTGAGATTTACACTGGGTGTAGGGAAGTATTTCTTGTGGGGCAGAGGAGTGCAGGCAGCGAGCGCCGGCACCGCGAGGAAGCAGCGCGATCCATCAGCGGGGGAGAGCCAGACAACTGATCTGTTTGCTGCAATTCCACTTACAGCCAAGAAAAATGAGCCATCATCACAGGAATTATGTGTGGCAGGGAAGGACTAACTGCTCTAATCAAATCAACAGCAGTTCAGATAACTCCTGGAAGAACCCTGGCACCCAGCTCCATTTGGAGGGAGATGCTGGGCCGGGAGGATGCTCCTGGCAGGACAAGGAGGCACAGCCTCCCCTCCTCCAGGATGGATAAATAAGCACTCAGGAAGCAATGCAATGCATCTCCAGAATACTGATTCCCTGGTGCTAATATTTCCTGGCTCCCTGCTACACAGCCAGGGCGATTTGATTTAAGCCAAAACATAAATAATGAACTTCCCAACTGTAGGGTGAGGTGAGGCAGCAGAGGATGGTGGGGAGGAAATATGGAAGCAATGAAAACTAGAGCTAATCATGCAAGCTGCTGAGACTGACTGGCTCCCAAAAATGCCTGAACTGCCTCCTGAAGGCAAAGTTTTCATCTGGATCTCCATTGCTCTGCTATTTTCCTCAACAGAAGTGTGAACCTTGGGGTCAACACCTTGAAGCTCCTTTCAAGTTTGCTGATCAAAGCAATAAACTTCCTTCTGCCCCTGTGTTGGCACAGACCCTGAAAGGATTTTTAATTCCAAGTTCTGGGGTCCTCACCATCAGAAGGATGTGGGGTTGCTGGAGAGAGTCCAGAGGAGACCACAAACATGCTCTGGAGCCAGGCTGGGAGAGCTGGGGAGGTGAGAAGGCTCCAGGGAGACCTCAGAGCCCCAAGGAAAAAAACAAATACCCTCATTTAGGGACAAACAGGGCCATGAGGACTCTGAAGTCCTGAGCAAGTGCCCCTCTATCAGACCTCATCTGGCTGCAGGTCCTGCCCAGGGGAAGAACAAGCCTGCTGTCCCCACAGCTCCCAGGGGTTTGCCACTCCATTCCCTTCCTGAGCCAGGCAGCACTGGCTCTCCTCACAGCTCTCCCTGCTCCTGTGATGTACGACATCAGGGAACTCTCATATATCCACTGGGCAGGCTCATTTATACAGTGTTTGAGAAATAGATGGTGTATGAAGTGCAATTTGGTGTTGTAGCAGAGCTCTGTCCCCCTTGGGGTGTCAGGGCATTTGATTAAAGCCCTTTTATGGGAAATCAATATTTTCCTCATTATAACTTTCATTCTCAGGCCTAAAAACTACTGAGATGGACTTGTAAGATGCAGCACTACATGCATGCACACACAGGTCTATTCATTAGGGGACTAATCCCACAGCATTTATTTTTCTCTCATAAGCTCTGACAGAGGTAAATAAGCAGTGAGGGGATCTCTCTCTAATGGGTTAGACACCACCTGCAGCAGGCATGCACTGTTCACTGCTGGATTAAAGGATCCTGCTTCCAAAAACTGGCTCAGATCTCCCCACCATCCCAGCCAGAATTTTGGACAAAGCTCTTCCAAGGCCAAAGGAGCCTAAAGCATTGAGTTATACCCAAGGGCTGTAGCTGAATCTCCTCTGCCCTTGTGAGACCCCACCGTGTCCAGGTCCAGGGGACAAGGAACTGCTGGAGTGATTCCAGAGGAGGCCACAGAGATGCTCCAAGGGCTGGAGCCCTTTTGCTCTGAGCCAGGCTGGGAGAGCTGGAGGTGCTCACTGGAGAAGAGAGAGACCTCAGAGCCCCTTGCAGTGAGCAACTTTTCACACAGAGTGATAGGGCACAGAGGAACAGCTTTAAACTGGAAAAAGAGATTTAGGGTAAGTGTTAGATGTCCCTGGGAGGGTGGGCAGGCCCTGGCACAGGGTGCCCAGAGCAGCTGGGGCTGCCCCTGGATCCCTGCAGTGTCCAAGGCCAGGCTGGATGGGGCTGGGAGCAGCCTGGGACAGGGGAAGGTGTCCCTGCCTTGGGCAGGGGATGGATTGGGATGGGCTTTAAGGCCCCTTCCAACCCAAACCACTCAGGGATTCCATGGTACGATTCCATGCTCAGTGGAATGAAATGAATAAAGGACTGACTTGAGATCCATGGAAAAGATCTGGAAAAGGAGTGGGATCCTGGCTGGGATTTTGGCACAGAGCCTGTGGCTCTTCCCATGGGTGGTTCCAGGGGTTGCACACCCAACCTGCGGTACCACCCCGAGCTGCTTCTCATTCCCACCCTGCAGCAGCTACAGGAACCAGACAATCACAGCAATAATAACAAAATAATGCTTAATAATCCCTTCCCACAGCAGCCCTGATTTATTTCTCCAAGGGCTTGCTTTGACTCCTGCAACCTGATCCCGAAGTGCTGAAACCATGGGAACAGCCCAGATGCTCCACTTGGGAATGCACAGCCACCAGCACCCCGCCTGGATCCAACCTAATTATGGAATAATTTGGCTTGGAAAAGCCCTCTAAGATCATTGAGTCCAAATGCTACCCCAGCACTGCCAAGCCCACTGTGTCCCCAAGAGCCACACCCCCATGGAAAATGATGATAAAATTGTGATAAATCAAATTTCCCTTCTGCTCACCGCTGACAGGCAGATGAACATGTCCAGAAATGCTTCCTCTTTACAGTTTGAATTAAACTCCAGTTTATTGTTGGTCATTGATTAGGGTGATTTTGGGAACCAGAATAAGGGATGTGAGGCCAAGATGGCAAATGAGGCATAAAGAGAGGACAGGTCCTGTCTGTGTCCCCAGCCCAGCCCAGCTTCTCACTCCACACCACTCATGTCCTGGTCCTCCACTATGGACTCACTTGGTCCTGGAAAGATCAGAATAAACTTTATAACCTTCTGTTTAAAGCACTTCAGCCACTCCACCCACCCAGTGTGACAAAAGGACAAACTTCTCAACAAGATGAAAAGGAACAAAGTGACTGTGATGGCAGAATGAAGGGACAAAGTCACAGCATCAGCTGGGGAGAGAAATGTTTCTGTTTGTTACTTTTTTCTTTCAAAATACAGAATTTCATTAACATCTGAAAGGACTGAATATCTTCTGCTTGCTGCCTGGAGGTTAAGAAGTGGGAAGGAAAAGTTTGCAAACATTTTTCCAACTCTCCTACTGTTTATTCTTGGAAAAATGTCATATATTCAAAATATATCTGAGGGTTTTGTGCCCAACCACACATGGATAATGACACTGCTTTGCAGGGGGATGAGTGTGTATGAGAAATGCCTCCATTTACAGGAAATATAACCAGGTTGGGGTTTTATCCAGGATGAATGGGATCAGACAAAGTCTGACTGAAAGGGACCCAGCTGGTTTTGTGGGGACAATCTTCCTCTGGGTGAAAGCTGGCAGGGCTCAGGTGGGGATCTGCTGCTGGGAACAGCCAACACCAGCCTGAATCTGCTCCAGTGCTCGTCTGTGCCCTGTTATCTTCCACAGCTCCTCTGCTCAACCAGTCACACTCCCACCAAGCCCCACAATGAATTCATTTGTCTGGGTAAAGACATCCAGACAAGAAATACAACACAAAGCAAGGCATCAGTGTTCCTTCCAAGGGACAACAAACCACATCCCCAAAGGCATTCCTCAGGTCAGCCTTCTCCTTGTGTCCCTGCCCAGGAGGAAATGCCTCCCCAACGCTGAGATGGCAAGGGGCAGCTCTGCATTCATAGCCCAGGTGACTAATGGTGGGCTTGGCCTCCTCTCAGGGGGGCTTGGGGCACATCCATCCATCCATCCATCATCCATCCATCATCCATCTATCAATCCATCCATCCATCCATCATCCATCCATCATCCATCTATCAATCCATCCATCCATCCATCATCCATCCATCATCCATCTATCTATCCATCCATCCATCCATCCATCCATCATCCATCCATCCATCCATCATCCATCCATCCTCCATCCATCCGTCATCCATCCATCATCCATCCATCCATCATCCATCCATCATCCATCTATCAATCCATCCATCCATCCTCCATCCCTGCATCCATCCATCCATCCATCATCCATCCATCCTCCATCCATCCATCATCCATCCATCCTCCATCCCTGCATCCATCCACCCATCATCCATCCATCCATCCATCCCCCCCTTGCCAGGCAGAATCAACCCCTGGTGCCTCCCCACCCTGCACATGACAGTGTGGCTCCGCACAGCCGCTCGCATTCCCTTCACCCCAGGAATTTTAGGATTTGCCACTGAGGGATTTTCATCATTTTGAGAAGCTTTGACACCAGAAGGGAGCCCTGCTGCTTTCCAGCACTGGCAGGATTTACAGGCAGGGGTAGAGGAAGGAAACTTCATGAGGTTTACACACTTTCTTTTCTTTAAAAAGTATCATCTTCTATTTCCTGACCTGGTTTGCAGGCTCACATCTGCACGTGCACTCGCAGGAACCCAGCTTGAGGATTAGAGGCAAGCAGTGCCTTTAATACTTTTATTTGATTTTAAAGGTGTCAGGAATAAACCCAGATGTCTCTCCTGAGCTCCTCAGTGGAATATGTCCCTCAGCACCCACAGCCTCCAGGGACGGGCACATCACCTTGAGAGCACCTCCACACCAGTGGGCATCCAACAGATGGCTCAAAGCAAAGACATGGAATCCCTGAATCCCAGAGTGTCCCAAGCTGGGACACACAAAGATCGTGGAGCGGCCCTGCCCAGACCCCCCAACAACCCCACCCTGGGCATCCCTGGCAGCGCTGTCCAAACGCTCCTGGAGCTCTGGCAGCCTCGGGGCCGTGCCCATTCCCTGGGGAGCCTGGGCAGTGCCAGCACCTCTGGGGAAGAACCTTGCCCTGACATCCAGCCTGATCCTCCCTGGCACAGCTCCAGCCGCTCCCTGGGTCCTGTCACAAAGATCAGTGTCTTCCCCTCCTCATCCTCACATGGAAGCTGCAGACTGTGACGAGTGTCCCCTCGGTCTCCTCCAAGTGTTCTCCTCACAGGGCTTCCCCTCCAGGCCTTTCCCCATCCTCACATCCCTCCTTTGGACACCGGGGCCCTCTGGGGTGCACTGGCTGCTCCCCAGCCCCGGCAGCCACAGTGACCCAGGCTGGGGATTTCAGGGGGATTTGGGGCTGTGTCTCACTGGTGTGGGAGGTGCTGCTGGCTGAGTCCTGGCCTGGCAGAGGGAAAGGAGATGAGACCTTCTGCCATGCCCTGGAAGGTGTGGCTGTGACCCCCTCACCTGCACTGGGGGGTCACCAGGTGCTGGGAGTCTCTCTGGGGTCTGGGTGGGTTTCCAGGAACCATCTCTTTTTTTCTCCTCTCTACTCTTCCTTCTGTTACTAACATATTTTAAAAAGCCCTTCTTGCTGTCCTTGACATCATCCCAGATGGGGACAGAAGGATGGGACTGGGACAGCGTGTGCATTCCAAACCTGCTCCTGGCAAACCCCAGCGCTGCTCATGCTACTGCAGCTCAGGTGTAAACTACAACAAGTTCCATAAAAATGAAAGGCTGAGAACACCTTTAGGAAGGCCTTAAAGAGTCTCCTGGGTAAGACTGACAGAGCACAACCCTTTTTAGACATCAGAGAAAGGAGTGGGAACTTCTGAACAATGCAGATGCAGAAAACCTTCCAGCCCAGCACGGGAGAAAATCCAGGTCTCAGCCTCTCCCCACCACCAGCCACTCACATTCCACACTCACACCCAGAAAGAGCTCAGCTCGAGCTGCAAATTGGCACAATCCTGTGGGCAAGTCCATGAACTGAGACCAAGAGCTGCCCTGCACCAGCTGCTCGTGGAACTCCAGGCTCTGCCCTGCTTTTACAGAAGACAATTAACTATAATTAATAATTAACTTCAGTGCAGCAGGATTGGTCCCTAAGGTAACAGCAGGAGGACTTTACTTGGTTTTATTCACTCTGTGGGAAACATTGCCAGGTGACAATGCTCAGTAAGAAATTTGCTGGTAGGATTTACAAACTTCCAAAGGATTTCTAAACATCTGATTTTCAGGATGAGTGAAAACCACAGATCCTGATTTTAAGCACCTTCTCCAGAACACCTTGTGATCTCAGGGTTAGCAGATTATCATGATTGGGGGTGAAACATGTCCCAGGAGTTTGACTGGATGAATTACACTTCTCCAAAACCCAGGGTACTGCACAACTGAGGCTCTCCACAACCATGACCCTGGCTAAGCCCTGACATCACTTGCTCCAGAAGAGAACATCCCACTTAGAATGCACTGAAAAATGAGATCTTGTAAGTCTGCAAAGTTTGAGTAGGAAATGTGACTTCTTGCCCCAAATTCTACCTCACTAAGGACCCTCCTGCATGAAAACATCTTCTCTCCCTCTGAAGATGCTGAGGATTCAGGGTGCTACAATAGAAAATGCTTCCTTGAACTTCCAGATGCTTTTTACACCTCTGGGGGATTTGCTGGTGTGCTGTGAATGCCCTGTAATTTAACATCTGTGCACTCAAATCTGATTTTAAATGGCCACTCAAGTTTGAGTTTTAAAAATATCTTCTAGATTTTCTTAATCAGGGGTTTGATACTTTATTTTATTTTCCATTTGTAGAAAAGGTTTTAAAGATATGAAATTCCACAAGAGATGCAATTCCCTAAATCCACAAAAATCTGTGATTAAAAAATGCCAAAACAATTGCTCCTAATTCTGGAAACTTCTGAAACTCCTGAGAGGTGCTTGGTAACTGTAATAAAAAAAGGTAATAAACACCTTCCACTCCTACAATGTGCTGTGTACTGGGGAGCAGACACATCCCCAAAAACATCACATTATGTTCGTTAGAAAGATCATTACATTGCTTTTGATTAAGTGTCAGGAATAAACTGTGGATGAATGATGGAGATTTTTTTATGAGTTCAAAGTCCATGAAATAATTTTCTTCCCTGGGTCAATTAGAATTTCAAAGCAAAATTCCTATGGGACCGATTTATTGGGAGTGCAAAGAGGTTTTTGTTCTGCATTTCCCAGACACTCCATAGGCTGCCTGGGCCTGCCTGTGTTTGGATATCTGGGATTTTGCTTACTCAGATAAGAGGCTGAATGCCCCAGCTGAGAGCTCTAGGGAGCAGCTTTCCCTTTCTGCCTGATAACACAGATTTTGGTGCTGTTACTTACAAAAGAAAAAAGATAAATGTCCTGCACAGTGAACACTTCCCTAGGACTCATCAAACTGTCCAGGGATTTTTGCAGGCAGGGATGTTCAGTGTAATCTGGATACAAGGAGCTCTCCTCTTTACATGGGATCCTGCCTGGAACACCCACACAGGTCACCAAAGTGCCTTTTGCTGTGGGATATGGGACAGCACTGCACCAAAGCACAGAGAACATGATTTCAGACCCTGGGTAAGCCAAATCCTCCCAGTAAGGACTTCTGGAGAAGGTGGCCACAGACAGGATCCAAGCTGCTGTGGCACAGCTCCCCGGAATTCCCGTTGGAAGTCATCTTCCAAACCTCTTAGAGAAATGTGACAACTGCTGCTGGCACCACCAGCCACAGGAACATCTGAACTGCTGGCCCAGGGCAAACCAAAGATCCATCCCTGTGGACAGGGGTGGTGTGTGCAGGGTAATACTGAATATATCCAGTCATTTCATAGAGAAGTGAAGAAACATAGCTGAGAAGCATTCCCATGCCTGGAAATGCTGAAGGACAGGCTTGATAGGGCTTGGAGCAGCCTGGAAGAGTGGAAGGTGTCCCTGTCCAAGGCAGGGGGGTGGAATGAGATGGGCTTTAATGTCCTTCCAACCCAGACCATCCTGGGATTCCAGGGAACACAGGCAGAGGTGACTCTTCCCTCACCCACAGCACTGCCTGACACGAGCCCTGACCTCCCCTTCCTGCTGCTCCTCCTTGGACTGTCACCCAGAGAGGCAGGAAAAGCCTGGAGCTGCTGGCACCAAGCCTTTTCAGGGACCTGGGCTCCAGACTGCAGTTTCTAGACCACAGACCTGGTCTTTGATTTAACCATCTACAAGTCCAGGTATGTAACATATCTGATCCAAAGGACCACGGCATCAGTTCTGCTGAATTCATTCCCTGCCCAGTAGAATGCACTAAAAATTGGGAAATCCATTCTTCAGAACTTCCCAGCATGTCAGCTCCAGCAACTTCCACAATAAAACACAGCCCTGGAATCAACAGGAAAATAAGGTATGGGCTCAAGTGATGCTTGGTCCAAAGCTCTCCTTGGCAGAGTGAATTCCCAGATTTCTGATTTTCTTGATTTTCCATTCAAGGCAGCTTTATCTTTGCCCCCACAAGGACAGGTTTGCCCTCGGGGTGAAGGTTGAAGCCCTTGAAGTGGAAAGGTTCTCATGGAATTCTCTGTGTGCCAGCACAGCTGTAGAAGGGAATCACAGGAAAAAAACATGGAATATCCTGAGCTGGGAGGGACCCCCAGGATCAGCCAGCCCAGCCCTGGCCCTGCCCACACCCCCCAACAACCCCACCCTGGGCATCCCTGGCAGCGCTGTCCAAACGCTCCTGGAGCTCTGGCAGCCTCGGGGCCGTGCCCATTCCCTGGGGAGCCTGGGCAGTGCCAGCACCTCTGGGGAAGAACCTTGCCCTGACATCCAGCCTGATCCTGCCCTGGAACAGCTCCAGCCATTCCCTGGGTCCTGTTCCTGGTCACCAGGGTCCATCCACGTGAAATCCTCTGCTCCACAACAAGAAGGGGCAGCTATGGAAGTGCTCCCTATCCTGGTGCTGGGCCAGGCACTCAGTTAATTATTTGTTTAAACCTGAGCCCAAGAGCAGCCTAATTAGATGCAACAGGACACCCCTCCAGCTTAAGTGTTTTTCTGGACCAGCTCCCTGGTATAAAATATAAAGCCAGGGGCTCTGTGCAGAACACAGAGGGATTCTGATTAAATTCTTCTGACGGGGAAGGCGGGAGGGAGAAATGTAGCCTTTATTGAATGCCCTCCTCAGTTTACAATTTATATTCCAAAAAGCTGAGAGCTGTGGTTTTAAGGCAGGGAGGAGATCAGCATCCCTGCAGCGAGCGTCCTCCCCTGCCCACCACGCTGTGCCCACATGGAACCTAAAAAGGAATCAGCCTTATCTTATCTTTTCAGTCAAAAAGAGAAAAATGGAATGATTGTGCTTTCCCAAATGAGGGACAAGACTGTGTGACTCAGGTTTCCCACTGATTTTGGATGCCCCCAGAGGACCAGCCCACACCTGCAGAGAGCAGATCCTTGAGCTGCTGACTCCCAGGAGCACCTCTAGATCCAAGCAAACCTCACCTGGAGCCATGCAAAGGACAAAGGGAAGCCTGTGGAACAATGGGGTTCCTCCCCAGTCTGGAGATGCTGAATTTGCCCAGCAGGCAGGATGGCAAAGGAGGATTATCCCAATCTACCAACAACCCCCAGCCCTCCCCAAATGAATCAACCCCCTGAAATCCTCCAGAGCCAGACCTGGCTGCACAGCTACGTGCCTGACCCAAATGACAATTCACATCTCCCTCAGCCTGCAGAGCTTCTGAGATTCCAGCTCTGGTGGTGACCTGCTCATGTCCCACCACCAGCACTGCTGCCAGCCCCGCCAGGACTGCCCCAAAACCATGGGCTTTGCTGAGAGCTTCTACTAACCCTGTGTCAAAAAATCCCTGTATTTCCCCAAAAATCATAGAATGGGTTGGGTTGGAAGGGACTTGGAAAACCATTTCATTTTAACCTTGCTGTCAAGGGCAGAGACCCCTTCCACCAGCCCAGGTTGCTCCAAGCCTTGACCAGCATGGTCTTGAAAAATCAAACCACGGAAAAACAAAAACATCCCAAACCAGCAGCACTGGAAACTCCCAGCTTCCACAAGATGGCAACTTCCTCCTGCATGTTTCCAGCAGGATTTATCACCAGCAGCTGGTTTGGAGGGGGTTTGGCTGCTGCCAGTTTGAGCACACTGTGGCTGTGGGTGGTCAGCACTGAACTGGGAACCAAGATCTGCACATCAATAACAGCGTTTTCCCCACGTCTGGCTGCTCTGAATTCATCTGTGTCCCAACTTCTCTGCTCATCCCAAGCCACTTTCTTCAGAATTTCACCTTGTTGTGGTTTAACCTCAGCCCCACAGAGCTGCTCCCTGCCTTCCCCTGGGTGGGATGTTAGAAGTTGAAGGGTAAAAATGAGGAAAGTAGGTTGGGATAAAGACAGTTTAACAGGGAAAGCAAAAGCTGTGCATGAAAGCAAAGCAAAACACTTCCCATGGGCACACAGGTTTCAGAATCATTACAGATTCATGGGGTGGTTTGGGTTGAAAAGGACCTTTAAACTCATCTTGTTCCACAGGCAGGGACACACCTCCACCAGACCAGGATTCTCCAAACCCTGTCCAACCTGGCCCTGAACACTTCCAGAGCATCTCAGGCTCCTTCAGCCCTAACAGTGACTTGGGAAGACAAACACCATCACTCCAAACATCACCTCCTTCCTTCTTCCCCCAGCTTTCCATGCTGAGCATGATCCCACACGGCCTGGAATATCCTCAGCTGAGCTGAGCCCAGCTGCCCCCTCCCAGCTCCTGGTGCTCCCCCTGCTCAGGTGTGACTACAACATCCCTGTAGTAGCTGCACTGTTCCCAGCACAGATCCAAACCAGCTCCTGGGAGGAAAATTAACCCTGTGCCCTCCCAAACCAGCCCCTGGTGCTGCAGCATTGGGGTCCTGCATCACCACCCCAGGGCCAGGCCAGCTCCCAGTGGGATCTGCATCCAGCTCTGGGCTCAGCCCCAGGTATTTAACCCCTGCAGGGCCATCTGCAACTGCAGCCCAGGCAGGGACCCCAGTCCCTGCAGATCCATCAGTGGCAGGGCACTGCCAGCCTGAGCAGGGAGGGCACAGCCTGCCCAGGAAAGGTTCTGACAGAGGTTCACAGCAAACCCACTGCAGGGGCTGCTCAGTGCTTCCTTTTTTTATTTTGGCCACACTTCTGTGCAGATTTGTACCCTGTAACACACTTGCCCTGTAAAGGAGTTCTAAATTCTGGGACTGGGCACAGAAGGACAGAAAGTGTCTGTTTCCTTCACAAAATAAAAAGGCTACTTTTGAATGGAGCAGGAACTTTGTTCCCCTCCAAATCCACTCTTGAGCCTCCACACACATGCACACACGTGGACAGGGAGCTCTGAGAGCAGCTGTGTGGTCTCAGTGATCCTCCACCTCCAAACACATCAGAAATATTCCTCAGGAGCAAAGACAGCAACCAGAGATGCTGATTAGACTGAGAAACTAATAAAAAAAAACCTTTCACAGATCACAAAGGCTGTGACTCAGAGGCAAAGCTAAGCTTTAGGATTATTCCACTTAAAGCTTCAGAAGAAAATTCAATTAAATGACAGCCTGCCCTGAGTGCCCCTTTGCAGGGATGCAATGGGCACACCAGGGATGGGCACAGCCTGGTATGAATTGGGGAGGGAAGAAGAGCAGGAAGGAAAAGTGTCCAGGGATGGCAGATAGGAGATGCAGGACCCAGAGCAAATATTGGAGCAGCTGGAACAAACCAGCTGCAGGAGGCAATTTAAAATAGGGAATTATGAGATAGGCAAGGAGAGTCCAGAAAAACAAATTCCAGAAATGGATTCCTTTCAAAAGAGAGGGGGAGACAGGGCCAGCAGCAATTGGTGCCCATCAGGGTGAGCAGCACAGCCTGAGCTGTGAATGTCACTGATGTGAGCAGCACTGGGGAGCAGAAAGCTGCAGAGTCGATGCTGGCAGAAATTCTCAGGGATTTGGCCCCAGTGCCCTCGTGGGCTGCTGGCCTGGGCCTGAGAGAAACAAGGCACAAACCCAGAGGAGTGACCCACCTGCAAACACCTCCCTGAGTCGCTGCCTTGGAGGTCTCCCACTGCCCAGACTGGGAGTTCTGTGCCATCCTCTGCTAATCCAGCTCCCCTCTGGCCTGGGACAGCTCATTTTGGGAACATTCCTTTGCCTCCTTCCTGCAGGGCAGGCTCAGCAAACAGCACAGAGCTCTCAGACCTCCTGTCCTCTGCTCTCCTGCCTTGCTGGTTTCCTTCAGCAAGGAAAACTTCATCAGGAGCTGATGGAAAAGCAGCATGGGGAGGAGCAGCACGTGGCAGCCAGGTTGCTGCACTCTGGCTGCAGCTCCACACCCCAGAACTGCCCAGGTGGGACCCATCAGGTTCCACCAGGTGCTCAGTTCTGGAAACCTGGCTGTCCCTCCATGCCAGACAGATGAAAAACACATTGGTATCCAGAGGGAGGCTCCTTGTTATGAAAATAAATGAAATAGTCTATAAAATTAAAAAATAAGGTGACAAAACCAACAGGCTACTCAAGCATCCAAGACAAAATCCATGCTGGCCATTATCTGCTGCCTGCTAAATGGCCAGGCAGTCTTTATTAACCAACAACTGCAGCAGCAAACTCCAGTGACAGCAGAGCTCAAGAGCTAAAATAAACCTCAGAGACTTCCCAGGCAAGGCAGTGGAAACACCAGGGTCTGCAGCAATCTGGGATGCCTGGGCAGAGCAGGGGGAAAGACATTCAGAAATTGTCTGGGCCAGCTGTAACTACACTGAGCAGATCACCTCAGGTTAGCAAAGCTGGAGTCAATACCCAAGCCTTCAGATTTAGACTTTCAATCAAGTGCTTAATTAACAGAGCCTAGAAAAGCAGGGTTCTGCAATTTAATGAGACACTCAATGCAGAGCTAAGTGCTTCAGATATCCAAGCTTTCAAAAAAACACGAGAGAGCAATAAAAAAAAGTGAAGACTATGCAAATATAACCCCTCTCTGGGTCGACTGGGTTGCTGCAAAGAAATGAGGATGCATCATTGCTGAAATGGCTCTGAGACAGTGTCAGGAATCTTGATTAAGGGGCTTGATCCTCAATGGCTTCAGCTTCTCTGAGTTGAGGAGGATATCCCAGATTTCCACCTGCAAAAGGGAGAGCTGCTGAACTCCTCCTGCAGTTCACTCCCCTGGGTTCTTCACCTGTATGGACCAAGCTGGAAGATCCTGGAAGTGGCCAACAGCTGTGGTGGGGATTCCTGCAAAGTTTCACCAAACTGAGTCCCTTTAGGTGTCTCTTCTTCTCCCCTGCATGATCTGACAGGAGAATCAGAAAGAAAATTCCCAAGCAGAAGTGGAGGTGCCCTCAGTGAAGGGAGTCACATCAGGAAGGCACCAAGAGCAAGGCTTGGAGAAACCAACTTCAGATCCATGTGAACCCTGTGTACACCTGCCTTTATCCTGACCCTGAGCTGGCCCTGCCAAAAAGGGTTAATGGGGCACATCTGCAGTTTGGGGAGGCAGCGGATCAGACACCTGGCTGAGAATGGCTCTGTGCTGGGTCACACTGCTGCTCTGAAGGCTGATGGCTGTGACTGTGTGGTGAACCACAGAAGGAATCCCAGGATGGTTTGGGTTGGAGGAATCTTAAACCTCATTGAGGGCCACCCCTGCCATGGCAGGGACACCTTCCACTATCCCAGGCTGCTCCAAGCCACGTCCAGCCTGGCCTTGGACATTTCCAGGGATCCAGGGGCAGCCACAGCTGCTCTGGGTACCCTGTGCCAGGGCCTGCCCACCCTCACAGGGAAAAATTCCTGCCCAATATCCCATCCATCCCTGGCCTCTGGCACTGGGAGCCATTCCCTGTGTCCTGTCCCTCCATCCCTTGTCCCCAGTCCCTCTCCAGATCTCCTGGATCCCCTTTAGGGGCTCTGAGGTCTCTTCCCCTGGAAGGGGCTCTGAGGTCTCTCTGGAGCCTTCTCCTCTCCAGGTGAGCACCCCCAGCCCTCCCAGCCTGGCTCAGAGCAGAGATCCCAAATCCCAGGCTCTGGGGCTTCCTGCTTGACAAGGATCCACAGGGGGCTCTGTGGAGGGTGAGGTCCAGGGCATGGGTCAGACTCTAAACTCAGGGCTTGGCAGCACATTTGCACTTCTGATTTGAAAACTGAGACGCTCAATTCAAGATCAAAATTCTACAGATTAAAAAATATATATATAAAGTACAGCAAGCAGCCCCTAAGGTGATTCAGGGCTGGAAGAAAATGCTTGACAAAGGGAAAATTAAAGACTTTGTTCTGTTTAGCTTATCAAAAGGGCTATGGGAAGGTGATGTGATTACTGTGTGTAAGAACCTTCATCTGCAGACAATACCGGATACCAAAGGGCTCTTTAATCAAAAGGGTAAAGACAGAACAGGAATAAATGGCTGCAAGCTGAAGCCCAACCAATTCAAATGAGATAAAGGGCACAAATTATAGCAGGAAAATGATTAACCACTGGCACGAGTGACAAGGGGGGCAGGAGAGTCTGACTGTTGACATCTTAACTGCATTTCTGTCTGAGAGAGACACTTTAATCACACCCAGGTTCCCAGGCTCAGGGCTGGGTTGGACTGGGAGTGAGCACCAGGAGCCACAAACAACTCAGGGATGACAGCAATGGGATGATCCCTACACCTCCCAGACCCTCCAGGCTTCTCCTTAAGGAAATGCATCCACTGGCAGGGATGCTCCCACTGGTCAGAGGCAGCAGGTTAACCCTGATCTCATGGGAGATGCCAGCCTGTCGTGGGATGCTCCTGGGGAGCACAGATTTGGGAATCCATGCACAGCCCACCCCCTCTATGAGCTCTAGCTCACATAGATTCATATGATTCTGATTCTGTGTCACCTTTGCAGAAGCAGCTGTAAGACCCTGCCTGTCTGTGTAAAACAGCAGCACCAGGTGAAATGTTTTATTTGCTCCCTTAAATCACAGCTCTGCCTTTTTTTACACTGCTCTAAACACCAGCTCCAGCTCCATTATTTCCCACATTTCACACCCAGAGAATATATTCTGGCAATTCCCCCTGGTTCTGGTTTTTAAGCACAGTGAACAATTACACTCAACTGCACTGGTAAGGCAGCGTTAATGAGGCCCATCCACACTTTACTGACAGCAGCTGCTGCACAAATCCCTGCGCTGATGCTGGAGCTGCAGGGGTGCAACCCTCCCTGGAATTCAGCTGGAATTTGGCTGGAATCCTTCCTTGGATGGGAGCTCTGCCCCAGGGCTTCTCCTCTCAGCACCAGCAGCTCTGGGGGTCCCTGGCTGGAGCTCTGAGCAGGCACCCCCTGTCCAGCACAGAATCATGGAATCATTGTGGAAAAGGGATCTGAGCCCATCGAGTCCACCCACCCACCCAGCAGCACCACGTCCTAATTCAGGTCCCCAAGTGTCACAGCCACATGCCTTTTCAATCCCTCCAGGAACTCCATCCCTGCTCTGGGCAGTCTGTGCCAGTGCCAAGCCTTTCCATGAAGGAATTTTCCTTGCTGCAGCCCTGGCTGAAGCACTGCACAGCCCTCGTGTCCTGGGAGTGCCAGGGATGGCACAGGTGAGTGGCTCTGCACTGCCAGGGAGCCCCAGTTGCGATTTTTTGGTATCCTGGGGTTCTCCCCTCTACAGACAGTTCCAGGGGTGATATCCAGGTCATTTCTCAGGAGCTGAGGGAAGAGGAGGATGTATTTTCCCTGATCCCCAAGGACACCCAGCACCCACGTGGCTCTGGGTGGGCCTGGCAGCCCAGCCCTGAGCTGGTGGGGCACACACAGGCTGCTCTCCTAGCCCAGGACTCCTTCATGCTGGTGGCAGATGTGTCCACATCCCTGGGAATGCACTGCTGGAGTCACTGCTCCCACAGTATTTACCTGCCAAGTGCTCCTCCACTGAGCAAATATTTGTGTGCTCCACCCTGCCAGCCTCCCTGGCTGGGAACAGCATCCTCAGGAGAGGGATCAAGGGGGAGCTGCGTGGCTGAGGCTGCTCCTCCTCTGCCAGAGCCCCAGCAAAGGCCTCTTCCACAGGTGGAGCAAGGGGACGTGCCCAGGGACACCTCAGGGTGCCTGCCTGGGGGAAACTGAGGCTGCTCCCTTCAGCCATGGGGCTGGTCCTGAATCCTGCTGGGATAACCCCAAACCCAGCCCTGGACACAGCTAACATCCAGTAACTCCCTGCTGGAAAAGCCCAGCTCAAGGTGAGAGGCTTAAGAAGTCTTTCTATGGACATGATCCATGAAACCTCCTGGGCAAGGCTCTGTTTGGCTCCTTGAACCAGGAGACAACAGGATTTGGGGAGATCCAGCCTTTCCAGAGGGCAGCAATGGGATCCATCCCTTTTTCCTGTGACTGGGAATGCTCCTGCCCACTCCTGCTGATCCCTGCCCGGGGTTGGAGCTGCCAGAGCTGCTGGGTTTGGGCATCACAGGCTGCCCCACATCAGGCTCCTGCCCTGCCAGAGGCATGAAAACTTGTATTTGGAGTCCAGGGAAAACTCCAGCTCAGCCACCCCAGAGATCAAGCAATTAATGCTAATTGGGAGGGGAAAATTGGGAGTGGCTGAGCAGAAAGGCTTTTGGGACAGGGACTGGCACTGAGGATGGAGGGGACAGGGTGAACCACCCCTGTCAGGGAACCAAGGCAAACATTTTCAGCACCTTAAGGAGGACATTTGGTAAGCTGTGAGCTGCCCAGGTGCTGAGCCCTGGTTGTGTTTCGTCCCAGGAAAGGCTGGATATGGCATTCAAGGAAGCAGGTTTATTCAGGAATCCAAGTTTATGCCTTGTGTGCCAATTTGTCACCCTTATCTCCAGCAGCCCACGCTGCTCTGGAGGGGCTTGGAAGCAAATGTTGCCCTTAAGGAAGTGGCATGTGCTGGGAAAGGAGACCATGAGGCTTCCCTGGAATGGAATTCTCAGGTGTCTGGGAGAGAGACAGAGTACCTGCAGCAGGGACTGGGGTTCTGCTGAGGAATCCTCTCTCTCCTATCAGAAAATACCCCCTGACAGTGCTGGAGAGCAGCTGGAAAGGGAGGGAAAAGGGTTTACCATGAAATCACAAAGCTTACACAAAAATGGATCAACTCTAACCCCTTTTTTTTAGATTAAAACTCAAAGTTATAATTCACTGTTCCTCAGTAAAGGTTACAGCTTTCATTCTTCCTATTAGAAGCATGACAACTCCAAAATGAAAAACTTTCTATGACAATTGCCCCAACCCTGGAAGTGTCCAAGGCCAGGTTGGATGGGTCTTGGAGCAGCCTGGGATAGTGGAAGGTGTCCCTGCCATGGCAGAGGTGGCACTGGATGAGCTTTGAAGTCCCTTCCAACGCAAATATTCCATGGTTCCATGACCTTTGAGGTCTCTCTCAACCTAAACCACACTGTGATTTTATGATTCCATGTCAATTTGCACTGCAAAAGTAATTTTTAACCAAAAAACTTGAATTAAAGCTCACCCTTTTAATTTTTCTTCTATAGAACAAAATCCCCAATGCTATCACTGTGGAGAGCTATGAAATCTATAAAAAGTGGCCTTCCCATCAAATTCTGTGATCATGGCATTATTGATGTATCCCCACTCCACAGGACTTCCCTGCAAAGAGCCTGAAAAATTCTGATTATCGAGAGCATTGTCAGCAAACTGCCAAGAGCTTCACTATTTGCTGTGCTGCTCCCCGTGATAAATAAATAAAACTACTGTTTTGCCCTTTATAGCATTGATTAGATCTGGGTAAAACAAACAGAAAGGGAAAAGAAAAAAATCACAGGAGCTGCTCCTCAACTCAGTCTCAGCCCAGGGGAGGAGTTCCTGTTAACTGTGTTGTTTCCAAGGTGCTGATGTGGGTGAGGATTTCAGGGCTCCTGATTTTCAGAGCTCCTGAGCTGCTCTGCCCCCCAGCACCCAGCCAGAGGCAGGAATGGCCTGAAGGAGCAGGAAAATGGGGGATCCAAAGAGAGAAACGGGTCCACAAGCTTCAAAACCTTTTCCAGTGAGGTTCAAGAGCAGCATCCTGGTGCAGACCTCTCCTTCCATCACTGCTCTGCAGGGAGCCTGGTGGCCTCTCCCACGCTGGCCATGGTGCAGGAACACAGGGAGGGCTGAAACTTGAACCTTTCCTACAGGGTGAGCAACCTACAGAGCCCAGAGGGTGCCCAGAGCAGCTGGGGCTGCTCCTGGATCCCTGGAATTGCCCAAGGCCAGGTTGGACAGGGCTTGGAGCACCCTGGGGCAGTGGAAGATGTCCCTGCCATGGCAGGGGGTGGCACTGGATGATCTGAAAGATCCCTTCCACCCCAAACCATTCCAGAGTCTGTAATTTTGCCCTGCTCCAACACCATCGTTCCTTGTGCAGTTCCAAGCAGGGTCAGGGCCCAGGGGGGCTGCAAAGCTTGGGGTGGGCTGGGCTGGGCTGGCTCTGTCCTGCTGGAGCTGCAAGGCCAGGTGAGCATGAGGGTGTCCAAGGCAGCATCAGCCTCACTGCCAGCAGGGCAGGAGATGGTGACAAGCTGGGGACAGGGATGGCAGACACCTGAGCTCCCATCACACCTCCCTGAGCACAGGGATGCTTTAGGGTGGGGTGCACTGCAGGCAGGACCTGCCAGACCCCAGGGCACACAGGAGGCTCTCAGGGGGGAGACACAAGGAGGCAACAGCCTGCAGAGGGGCCATGAGATCCAGGTCTCCACCCCTGCCCACCTTCCCTCGGCTCTCCCTGACTGTTTCCACACATCCCCTCGTTTCAGTGCCATCCATCCCTTCAGCACCCCCTTCTCCTGCTCTCTGCTGGGAAATGATGGCACCAGACAGCCCCCATCCCCTTCTCCACAACAAAATCCTGTGCCAAATCCCAATTCATCCAGTCAGTAACAGCAGAGCCTTTCTCAGTCCAAATGCTGATCTTTAATCTCCAGAGCTTTCTGCCACCTGGAGTACAGGCTCCACTTCTAATTGCTGGTTAGAATTACCAAATCTGCCTGCAACAGCAAGTTCCCAGTGGTGCTTTTCCAAGGGCTTTGTGGGAATGACACTGGCATCACATTCCCTCCCAGCCCTGTCCAGCCTGGCCTTGGACACTTCCAGGGATCCAGGGGCAGCCCCAGCTGCTCTGGGCACCCTGTGCCAGGGCCTGCCCACCCTCACAGGGAACAATTCCTGCCCAATATCCCATCTCAATCTACCCTCTGTAAGCTAAAAACCATTAGAGGAATCCCAAATTTTATTTTCTGTTTGCAGCCAGAAACTTCCTCTGACCCAGGGGGCTCACCCCACATTCCAGAAGGGAATATGGAATAGGACTGAGCCAGCAGATCCTCTGCTTTTTCTTTTTGGGTCCCCAAACTTTCTGTTCCTCTCTGTCCATCCCACCTCCCTCCCTGCCAAGAGCAATCCCTTGGATAGAGCTCCTTGTTACCCTGAATTTTATGGAATATAGATCTGCTTTCTCCCCAGCTCTGAGCTTTGCTGACTCAGAGGAAAGGGATCTTTAATGATCCCCTAGATAGCTGCATTTTTCTTACCTAAGTGCTCACAAATTGCATCCTACAACCAATTAAACAGACGGTCTCTCACTTTTTCACAACAAATATAATTTGTAATTCTGAAATGTCAATAAAAAGTCCTTCCTTCCTTTTTATATTCCACGGCATTTGCAACTCAGCTCGGTAATTTTGGAGTCAATAATTAAAAAAAAAGGGGAAATTAGGGTACTAATTGAGAATCAAGTTACTTTATAGAATACATTCTGTATTTATCCTCTATCTGCTCTGCCCAGACTGCTCCCACCACATGGAATGCTGCTCCATCATCACAGCTGGGGTTTTTAGAGCAGCCCATCCTTCCTCCCAGCCTTTCCTCTCAGCTGGGCTCCTGAAACACCAGACAAGTGATGGATCTGTACAGGGCTAAGGGATGATGAACCCTGGAGGGATGAGCAGGATTTACCTTGAGCTAAGCTGTGTTTGCTTTTTGGAACCAGGTGGGGAAAACCAGCCTGGTCACTGTGGAGAATTACAGTGAGAGAAGGGGAAAAAAAGGATTTTCTGAAAGTGTTATTGTCCACCATGACTACAACGGTTTCATTTTATAAATTACATGTTTTGTATCCTGCTGAATGTTCTTGGTAATTCCTAGAACTGGAAAATTGAAGTGGCCCAACAGAAAGCAGGTTTTTGGTACTAAGATAGCTGTGGTGTAGTTACCAGCCCAAATCACACTTCAGATATCCCAGGCAACCTTTTCCCTGCCCTGGGAAAGGGTCTGGATATGGGATCCCTGAGCCAGGCAGGGTCCCCACACCCTGGGGAGGCTCAGGACCCCACTCTGACCAGGGGGCTGTGGCCCTGTCTCACACCAGGGAAGGGAGAGGATGGTGAGGGAAGAAGGATCTGGAGGACGATGGAGGAACAGGGAGTGAGTCCCCCTAATCCTGCAGACACAACCCAAACCAGCTCCCTCAGCTTTGTCCCTCCTCCTGTCTCTTCCCCTGCAGCCTGACACTTATGGGAGCAGGATGCTGCTCTCTCTCTGCCTTTCCCAGCCACATCCATGGACAGGAGCCATTCTGGATGTGCCACACTGGGCAGATTCAGCCGCAGCCAGCGCTCACACACGAGCCCAGGCACAGAGGCAACGCACTCAGCTTCCCCAACTCTCCCTTGCAGGGATCTTCCCGCTATCAGGAGGGATATTTCTGATCCCAGGGTGCTAATGCAGCCTGGCTTTAGATGGATTGGCAGCTCACCACCTGCAGTATTAAGACTTCCATCAGCTGGCTCGTCACACAAAGAGCAGCGTCTTTATCAAATCCTAATACCTGGTGATTCTGCAAGTTTGGGATTAATACCAAGGATAAGGAGGAAATGCAAGTCAGCTGAATGCAGGGGATGTTATCCCAGTTTGGGAACAGCTCCTCTGCACCAGCACAGCAGCCCTGGCACTGAGTGCACACAGAGGATGCAGAGGATGAAGGCACAGAAGCACAAACATCCCGTGGGACTGCGGGATCACTGCAGGCACTCTGGAAAATTCTGCAAGTGAAATGAGGTGAAGCAGAGCACGGGCAGTGAGGGACAGGGGAAGTTCACGTGTGGGAAGGTCTCACTGAGCCCACCACAAGTGGTTTCAGGTGCAGTAGTGCCCTGCTTCTGTAGCATGAAGCATCAGCACCTCAAGGGAGGAGATTCAGAGCTCAGGTGAGCTCAGAGCTGCCTCCAGCCCAGCGTGAGAAGGAAATGGAGCTGTTGGAACAAGTGGCAAGGAGGCCATGGAGATGCTCCAGGGGCTGGAGCCCCTCTGCTCTGGAGCCAGGCTGGAGAGGAAAAGGCTCCAGAGACACCTCAGAGCCCCAGCCAGAGCCTAGAGGGGCTCCAGGAGAGCTGGGGAGGGACTGGGGACAAGGGATGGAGGGACAGGACACAGGGAATGGCTCCCAGTGCCAGAGGCCAGGGATGGATGGGATATTGGGCAGGAATTGTTCCCTGTGAGGGTGGGCAGGCCCTGGCACAGGGTGCCCAGAGCAGCTGTGGCTGCCCCTGGATCCCTGGAAGTGTCCAAGGCCAGGTTGGATGGGGCTTGGAGCAGCCTGGGACAGGGGAAGGTGTCCCTGCCCATGGCAGGGGTGGCACTGGATGAGGTTTAAGGGCCTTTCCAAAGCCATTCATGATTCCATGACTCCACAATCACAGACACCCTTGGAGCTGCTGCAGCACCAGTCCCAGAGAGGCTTTCAGGGCAGAGGGACTCTGGGATCAGCCCTCAGGACACTCCCTGATCCCCCAAGCTCTGGAGGGGGCTCCCAGGAAGGGCCAGAGGCAGGAGCTCCATCCCCCTTCAGGAATGGTTTCCAGTGCAGCCCTCATGACACAGGACACTTCTCCTTCCCTGTGAGGTGCTGTGCTGGCCCCAGAGTGTCCAGGGACACTTCAGCATGCAGGAGGAGCTGAGAGCAGCTGGGTCCTGAGGCCAGGGCTGGGACATCCCTCCCTGGATGCACCCTTGGGAGTCTGGAGGGCAGGATGGAAAGGGCAGCAGGGAGCAGCTGGGCTCTCTGCCGACATTCCATCACTGTTGGTAGGAGATGGTGAAGGATTTTCCTGCCACATGTGGCTCTGGGATGGAGCTCCTGTTCTATGGATCACAGTTCACCAAGGAAAGAGCTCTGAGGAAAAGCGCTCAAGAGGAAGAAATGGCAGTGCTGTAGAGAAAAGCTCAGGGAATCATTCTCTGGGGTCATTTCTCTTAGAAAAATTGCTCTGTAGAGTGACAGAACAGCTCTTAACTGAGCACCAGGAGCTCTGCAGCTGGCTCTGAGCGGGATGAGAGCCTCATCCTCCAGGTTCATGGAACCACAGAATCATTGGAAAAGCCCTTTAGGATCCCTGAGTCCCACCACTAACCCATTGGCACTGCCAAGCCCAGCACCAACCCAAGTCCCCAAGGACATTTTTTGGACACCCCCAGGGATGGGGATTCCACCACTGCCCTGTTCCAATGTCTGACCAGCCTTTCAGGGAAGGAGTATTCCCAATATCCAACCTAAACCTCCTCTGATGAGATTGAGGCCATTTCCTCTTGTCCTGTTGCTCCCTGGGAGCAGAGCCTGACACCCCCGGCTGTCCCCTCCTGCCAGGGATTGTGCAGAGCCACAAGGGCCCCCTGAGCCTCCTTTTCTCCAGGCTGAGCCCCTTTCCCAGATCCCTCAGGAATTCTCCAGTCCCCCCAGCTCCATTCCCTTCCCTGGACACGCTTCCCATGCTGAGTGTGCCCATGAGCTGTACCTGTACCTGTGGGAATTCCTTCACCACGGAGTCCTAAAGCTGAAATTCAGCTGAGTTTTAGATTGCCCTTCAACTTCCCAGCAGCTCCAATGAACGCTGCTACACCGTGTCCAGCCCTCAATTCCTCCCTGCATCACTCAGGAGGCACCACCCAGGCACCAGGACCCTACAGGAGGAAGGTTCTTCCCCAAATCTCCTTGCAGATGGGTCTCAGCAGAATTTCCACAGCCAGGGAAGGCAAGTGCAGCTTCCCCCACCCCTCTCAGTGCATCACTGAGTCCATCAAACCTGGACCCCCAGCACTATAAACTCCAGCATTTATCCTCTGCTTGTGAGCACGAGAAAGAAAAAGTTCACTGAAAGACTTGCCTGGGTTCAGATCAAAAACTCTCCATCCCTTTCGCACTTTTTCCTCAAATTACAAAATAATATCACCTGATTTTACAGTTCTGCAGATTTCATGTGCCACAAAGCAGCATCTATGTGTGCTCCCAATTTCTGCCTGGGTTTGGCTTGGAGCATCTCTTACCTGCCTGTTTTTATTTACAAGTACAAAGGCAAAGCTCCAGCGCAGCTTCCCACCCCCTGCAAACAGAGATATTGGTGTTTATTTATAGCTCCTTGTTTGCAGAGAGCCCATGGAGAGGGGGAAGAGGTGTCATTCCCAGGGGAAGGCAGATGGATTGAATCAATCACCACACCGAGGGGCCTGGGGTGTTTCACAAAAGAACTACAGTTCACAATAGAAGATAAATTATCCAAACAGATCCAAACACATCCTTGTCTGTCAGCTACTGTCTCCATACAATCTTCACAAAACACAGAGCAGGATCCCCTCTTTGAAGTCTATCATTAAAGTACAGCTTTCCTCTCCAGTTTTTGAGTTTGCTCAAGTTGGAGTCTCACTTTGAACCTCAAACTGTGTCACTGACTGATCCCCAAATGGTTTCCAGCTTCTTTAAAGGTTTCCTTTGACAGCTGGGAAACAAATCCTCCCCCAAGTGCTGCAAAGTGCTCTGCCATGGACTGCTTGAAGGGTTTGGCTTGGAGGGACCTTAAAGCTCATCCCATTCCACCCCTACCATGGGCAGGGACACCTTCCACTGTCCCAGGCTGCTCCAAGCCCCTCCAGCCTGGCCTTGGACACTTCCAGGGATCCAGGGGCAGCCCCAGCTGCTCTGGGCACCCTGTGCCAGGGCCCCACTGCCCTCCCAGGGAACAATTCCTGCCCAATATCCCATCCAGCCCTGCCCTCCTCAAGCTTAAAGCCCTTCCCCCTTCTCCTATCACACCACACCTTTGTAAAAAGCAAGGCAAGGTAAGGATGGATATCATGGGGGGCTGTTCCTACATGAAAAAAGGATATTTCTGTAGCTGGAGGCAGAGGGAGAAGGGAGCTGGTCTCCTTTGCTTGTGCATTGATAAAAATGGTCAATGATGGACAAGGAGAGCTTCTTAATTTGGAAAAAGGGTCAGCACCTCCCAGACACCCACAGATTTCCCTGACAGCATCAGGGAACTGACCTACCTTCAGGAGTTATAGGGTGATCCCACCTGCAGTGTTAAACCCAGCTGAAGAGGGAAGAATGGGAAATAGGGAGAATGAGGAAGAGAAAAGAATAAAAGAGAGATAATAGAATAAAATCAGTGGAATGAGCAAGTTCCCATGTTTCCCACACACCTCTGCTGAGTGCCTAGCCAGCTCCTCCAGGCCATCCTACAGTTCCCCCATGTTATTCCCTCACCAAATCTAACCACGCCAATACCTCAGTGTGGAACTCCAGGTACTTATAACCAACCACCAACTTTAAACCAATGATGGTCCCTTGGTGCCTCTGAGATCCTCTAAGCTCTCCATGATCCATGCAATGCCTGTTGTACTTCCTCATTTTCCATATGCTGATAATATCCCAGGGCTGTTACACTCAAGGAATTACCAGTTTGATGCCCTGGGAGCCAGGAGGTGGAATGATGGAATCAGGGAATGTCCTGAGCTGGGAGGGACCCCCAGGATCCCCCAGCCCAGCCCTGGCTCTGCCCAGACCCCCCAACAACCCCACCCTGGGCATCCCTGGCAGCGCTGTCCAAACGCTCCTGGAGCTCTGGCAGCCTCGGGGCCGTGCCCATTCCCTGGGGAGCCTGGGCAGTGCCCTGTGGGAGAAGAACCTTTCCCAATATCCAAAGGACACGACATATCCAATCACATCCACTGCCAGAGCCAGCTGCAGCCCCACCCTGCTCCTCCATCAGACAGAACCAGCTCAGATACACAAGACCCCATGGAAATGAAAATCCCATATATGAGCACAGCTCTAACCAAAGTATTTTTTAGCAGGAACAGGGAACTATGTAGATACCCACTCTTTTGAGCCTCAGCCTGCTGTGTTTTGTGCCTGTTCTACAGGGGAGCAGGTAATAGCTCATGATCTTGCCTTGCTGTGTGTTTTTAACAAACACATGGCTCCCATCCTCTGACCCCTTTTTCCCACTTGTGGTCTCAACTTGTAAATCACATGGCCACAAATGACAAAACAACCTGAATATCTGCAGTAATGTGCTTTCCAAAGCCATCGTGGTAATGGCAGGGACTGCTCTGTAAGTAAATGGACCATTTATGGTGGCAAATAAAAGCCCTCAATTCCTCAGAGCCATGGAGCAAAGCAGGGGCTCCCTCTTTGTCTGAGCTCTGGGGAGCTGGGCTGTGGCAGCCACAGGGCAGCTAAAAGACAGAAGAAAAGTAATTTATTCCCTCTTCCAAAATTTCCTCGCTGTTTAAATGCAGACCAGGAAAAAGCTTCAGAGCAGCAGGAGAGCTGAGCTGGGAGCAGCCAGGGCTCCCCAGGGCAGGTTCAGCTGCACATCCTCATCTCCAGGATAATGGCAGGAATAAAGAGCTGCTGGGGGCACAGAGCTCCCTCCTTGTTCAGAGCTGGAACCAAGCAGAGCCCAGCCCAGCCCCTGGAACACCTCCCTGCCTGCAGGAACCTCAGCACAGAAGCTACACCAGGTCATGGCCATCAACCCCTTCCATCTGGATGAGACTCACTGGGAAAGGAGCTTTTTCCTTATCACAGCAATGGGATGGGAATTACACAGAGTCAATTTTGGGACATTTGGGGTGGAAGCCAAACCCCAGCAAAGGAGGGGATCCAACAAGCAGCAATCCCAGCCTTGTTGGGCCAGGAATTACAATGCAGCAAATGGGGGGGAAAACTCATCCAAGCAATTCTGAGTGGGAGGGAAGGGTGGGAGATGATGCTGGCAAGCACAGGGTGAAATCAAACTGGAGAAATCAATAATGGGAGAGGACAGAGGGGGGGCAAGGGACACAGGAAGAGATAAATTAAAGGCTTGCCCAGGTGTTGTGATGGCTAGTGAGCAATAAATTAAATCAAAAAGGGCAACAGGGACGAGTGAAAAATTAATTAAAAGGAAGGGAGGCATAACCAAGGCATAAAACATGGGTGCTCCTGGAAGGATTAGAGGAGTCAGGCAATGAAGAGGCTTTGGGAAGTGGAATAGGAGCCAAGGCAGAGGCTGTAAAGGCTGTGACCACATGGGAGGGTCAGGTAAACAATACAGATGCATTTCCAGACTCTGAGAAGCAGGAAAGCCTCAGGGAAGATAAGTCTCCTGCAGAAGGAGGTGCTGGCATAGCAAACTCCACTCCTTGGCTTTTGCAGCCAAAATGCAGCAGGGTATTGAGTCCCCTGTCCCTCTGCAGGGTGGGCAGAGGGGACAATTCCCTGGCTGTGTTCAGGGGTGTCTGCACAGATACAGGGAGGGGTGAGGGGGCAGACTGGAGCTGGCTGCCCCCAGGGCTCCCCCTGAAGCCATCCCTGCAGGAATCCCCCAGCTCCTGAGCAGAATCCACCGGCCCTGGCTGCCACAGCCCAGCCCAGCCCATCTGTGGGGTGACCCCACTGCCTCCTGCAGCCTGGGGGGACGGGCAGGACGTGGCTGAGGCTGCAGGACAAGCACAGCCTCACTCCCACATCCCTGCTGGGTCCCATCAGGGCTGGAGAGAACAGGGGACACCCTGCTTCCCTCCTGCACTGTCCTTGGACACCAGAGCTGCTCCTCAGAACGCAGGAGTGCCACGAGCTGGGAGCTGGAGAGGGGCTGGGTGGAGAGAGAACAGCTCAGGGACCTCACTCGAGCATGGCAGGAGCAGAACTTGCCAGAAGTCCCATCTGTGTCCCGTGTCCATCAGCCAGGAGCTGCACGGGTCAGCCCAAAGCCTGGTGATCCATTCCCTGCATCACCTGGGACGCTGGAAGGTGTTCCTGCCCGTGGCAGGGGTGGAACAAGAGGAGCTTTAAGCTCCCTTCCAACCTAAACCATTCTGGGATTCTGTGAAATGATTACAGGAATATTTTCAGGCCCTTCAAGCCACAGGGGAAAAGAAAGAATCGGCCAAGTCTGGCTCACACCTGCCTTTAAAGCAGCTTTCTTTGAAATGAACAGGCTGCCTCAGTGCTAAGAAGATTATAAGCAGAGACACCTCTGCCAGAGGAGGGAAGAAGGAATAATAAAGGCGTTCAAAGCTATGACAAGAAGATGGGGAAAAATAAAAAAAAAAGAATGCAGCAGACTTTTTGGATCTAGCAGGAGGAGTACAAGGAGGATCAAGGCACAGACAGTGACAGGCAGAGCTGGACAAGGAACAGACTCAGAACATCTCTGTGGGGCTGAGCCACCCAGCCCAGAAGAAGCACAAGGACCTTCCCAGGGGACACTGAGCAGGCAGGGAAGGCTGGTAGGGAAAGTAGGGCAAGAAATGATGGATAATTAACAACATCAGAGAAAGCTCAGTGGCCCACAAACCTCTCCCTGCCCTGACAAACTTCTCCTTGATCAGAACTGTGGGAAGCCAAGGGATGGTTCATTGCACCCCATTCCTACAGGCTCAGGGAAGCTGTGATATAAAAAGTGGGGAAAAGGGGGGATTTCTTCTGGCTCTCCACAACTCTGGGCTCTGCTCCCAGGGAACAAGGGACAGGACAACAGGAAACGGCCTCAAGTTGTGCCAGGGGGGATTCAGATTGGATATTGGGGAAAATTTATACATTAAAAGGGTGGTCAGGCATTGGAAGAAGCTGCTCCAGGGCAGTGGTGGAGTCACCATCCATGGAAGTATCCAAAACACACGTGGGTGTGGCACCTGGGGACATGGTTAGCGATGATCTCGGCAGTGCTGGGTTAAGGGTTGGACTCCGTGGTCTCGGAGGTCCTTTCCACCTGTAATGATTCCAAGGTTCTGAGGAGATACCCCCTGGGAGGTGAACAGGGTGCAGATGTCCTGATTCCCCACAGCACAGCAAACCCAGGCTCGTAGGGAAAGATGTGGGGGAATGAAACAAGGTTTGATTTCAAGGCTTTTCCCCATTACAACAGGAAAAACAGGCAAGAGACTGAGGCTGCCACGGTCCCTTCGTGTCCCTCTCCGGGGAAGGGGGAACAGCCTCACTGATCCACTGACCCTGTCTTTCCAATGGAACCTCCACCCTCAGGAGGAAATTAAAAAAAGGATTTTAGCAGAAAAGAACCCCAACAGCCTACCTCAGACAGCTCATCCCAAACACAGGGGCTGTGGTATCATCTCCCACGCTCTGCCTGGCACAGCCCAACCTCTCCAGCCAGCACTGGGTCCCTTATGTTTCACCACATCTTTTGTCACAGCACTGCCTGTGAAAGGCCAGTGCCCCAGGGAAGCAGCACATTTGATGATTAAATGGCAAAATAAGCAACTTTTTGGCTTGTTTCCTGAAATCTCCAGTTCAGGCCGAGCTGGAAGCAAATCTCAGGCC
This sequence comes from Pseudopodoces humilis, assembly GCF_049639895.1. Lineage (NCBI taxonomy): Eukaryota > Metazoa > Chordata > Aves > Passeriformes > Paridae > Pseudopodoces > Pseudopodoces humilis. The sequence goes on from NC_142218.1 coordinate 2,245,852, forward strand.
TGGATTCCTAGAGATGAAGGACTGTGGCCACCTCACTGTTTATTTTTTCTGCATTTCTTGCTAACCCCTATTTGTCTCCTTAAAAAAATCCCTAAAACCCGTGCTCACATGTCATATTTGATGCATCTGCCAAGGCCAGAGCCGTCATACCCCATCCAGCACACGTCAGTGCAGCCTTGTAAGGGGAAGCTGAGAAAAGACGTGCAGGGAGATCTATTTTTGTACTTTCATTTTAAGGCACCCCCTTGATTTCCTCCTTTCTGACTCACATTTCAGCTCCAGAAGTGAGGACAAAGCTGCACCCAGTCAGGAGAGGACATTCTGCCAATATTTTCATCCAAAGTTTTAGCACAGGAACAGCAGAAGAAGGGATTTGTGCCATCATCTGCCTGGTGTTTGCACAAGCAGTTATTTGGGAAAAGATTTTACATTTTCCATCCATGCACAACCTTAATCTGAATTAACCTCCAAGTCTTGAGAGGTTCTGAGAAACAGATGATTTCAAAAAGGAAACGCAGGAATGAAAAAAGAAAACCAAAAATCCCCCAGCTGGATGATTTAAATCGACATCATATTTCAGTAAGATCGAGATTTGCAGAAAACCGACTGCTCATTAAGAATCACTTGCTCAGCTCTTAAAAGAATCAAACACTTGGGTTGATCACAGAAAACCAGCTCAGCTCTAGAGATGAATCAGTGGCTTAGGAAGGTGCTTTCTAACCCATGGCTTTCTTGGAGCATGACAGCTTTGCCTGAATGTGCAGGTTAACAATTACACACGTGCTCGAGTTTCTGCTGCTTCTCCAGGTTTTACATCCCCAAGCAGATGAGGTGCAACGCACTGGATCATGTCTGCTGTGGGAACTGGTGTTTGAGGGATCAAACATGATTCTGTTGATCTTCTGTTCAGCCTTACAGCCCTTAAATAACACCCAACACACTCTGCTCTTCCCAGATTGCAGGTGACAGCTGAGCCACACAGCCTTCCACTCTCAGACTGCACCATCAAGGTCCTGAGCAGAGGGTCCTGTCCTGCATCACTTGGCAGAGCTGAGAGCTTCAGGCAGTTCATTTGCTTATTTAAAAGCTCAGGTAAGCCCAGGGACAGAGCCATGAGGGTGTTTATAAAGGGTTAATTAGCAGCTCCATCCAGCAGTGTCCAGCTCAGAAGGTTCCAGTGTCAAGAGTGGCAGCTCGGTGTGTCAGCATTTGGCTGTCACTGGAAAACCTGATCCTTTACTGGGACTGCCTGGGTCCCCACTCCCAGCCAGCCCAGCTCAGCTCCCACAGGCACTGGGAGGGGATGGCTCCATCCCTGAGAACTTCAGAGCTGGACAACACCAGGGGCTGAGCCTGCAGACCCCGCTCCTGCTGTGTGCAAACACTGAATGATCATCCCCCAGTCATCCTCAACCAAAACAACCCCTCATGCTGGCAGTGTCCAAGGCTGGGATGGACGGGGCTTGGAGCACTCTGGGATGGTGGAAAGCGTCCTTGCCCATGGCAGGGGTGGGACTGGATGGGCTTTAAGGTCCTTTCCAATCCCAAAGGATTCTGTGCTTTGCTTTCACTACAGACTGTGTGCCAAGAACATCCCCAGACTCCTCTGCTTCCCTGCAGAGTGGTCAGGGACTGGGGTCTCTGTGTGAGGAAACCTCTCCTCCCAAGCAGCCTTTGCCAGGTGGGCTCCACAGCCCATTCCCATGGGACAGGAGTGAGCCTGCTCCAGCCAAAACCTCCTCCAGACCCTTGGGAACATGCTCCAGCCAACCACTCCCAATTACTGCACGTGCCATGAGATCATTCCCAGCACAGACAAGGGCAATCCTTCCTGGGAGCCTACTTACAACATGAGTTTTAACTTTGAATTATTGTTTTTGTATCTTTGAATTCTTTTTACAGCAGATAAAGACTGGGGAGAGTGCATTTGGGGGGAATTTCTGCTTGTGCCCTCCTCAGCCTGGTTTCTGATGGTTCACAACTCCTGTGGAGCCTCTGGAATGAGTTCCAACCTGAGTGATGCAACCACCCATTCCCTGGCAGAGGCACCTCAGGCACAGAGGGGAACTCAGTCCTAGAGTTTGGCATTTTCAGGCTCGACCATGAGCCCTGTGAGGGTCCCTGGACACTGCAGCCCCTCCCAGCTCCTGCCCCCACCAGCTTCCAGGATCTGCAACCTCCTCCTGACCCGGTGTTCTCTAAATTAAGAAGCTGTTACATCCCTTCCTTCCTTGGCCCACGGGGTGCTAAGAAGGTCACCACAGATCGTAGCTTAAAGGGCCGCCAGTGCCCCCCTAATCCTGGCCAGACAGAACTGCCCGAGCTGATAACGACCTGAGCAGGTGATTAGAGCCTGGATTTATCTGTGCTCAGAGCCCTGCTGGCCCCCTGCACCCCAGGCTTTTCTGAGATATGCAGAAAATTTCAGCCATCCCGTTTTTGCTGAGCCACCCAAGGATGCTCCTCCTGTCCTCTCATTACGGGGCACTCCCAGCCCTGCAAGGATGGACTCAATAACAGCTATTTCCAACACTTCCCCTGCATTCCTGGAATAATGGGCATTTTCATCAGCCTTCCTTGTTCTTCAGTCACTCTCTGTGTTCTTCTCTAACTGCCTGAATGACAGATATTTCCCCACTGAAATATTTCCCAAGGAACAGGGAGCTCAGCAGCTCCTTCTGGAATCTACTTTTATTCTGTGTGCCACCAGAAAGTGCAGGGAAAAGTGAAAAATGGAAGAGGAAATAATCAGCCAGCAGTGTTCAGGGGCTCAGGAGTCCTGAGATAGGGAAGAACTTGCTGGATAAAAGACAATTCCCTCCACTTACAGGAAATACCTCGTACAAAAAGAAAGGTCCACACTTCAAAGCTCTACTGAATATGCCAAGAGCCAAAACAAAACTTGGAAAAATTTCTGGCAGCGTTCTTTGTAAAAATGTCTTCAATAGTAGAAATCCAGTAAATGGTAAAAACAGTAAAAATGTTTCTTCAGTGCTGCTGAATCCCACAATTTCATTTGCTGAGTTAAATCCTGGTCTATGGAATTAGGGTATAGTGGCTGCCTTAGTCAATGCAGGAAAGGGTTTTTAGTCAGGTCATTTATTCAATCTACCCATGTACCAGAATATTTTGTGTCAAAATATCCTCACTACCACCACGGGCAGGTACATTGAGCTGGAACAGAAAATGGTTATAGACAAATCTGATCAAACCAAAGTTCCCTTTCTCCCTCAACTGCCTCATTTTGATTTGAAGAAGTTCAGGTGAATCTTTTCCCTGCTGTTATTTGGAGTTTCCTGGATTAGATTTCCAAATAAGATCCTTATTTACTGTGTGTGGTATCTCCAGGGGTCCATCACACAGCAGCAGAGCTCCTACCTCTGTGATAAGAAGTTTTATCTCATCACATTTGTTTTTTCTCTCTTCTATGTAATATCCAAAGGAAAACTCCAACTGTGATAACCAATTAAAACACAAGTTCTGCAAACCCTGCTGAACTGGAAACTGAGAACCCCTGGATCCCTGGAAGTGCCCATGGCCAGGCTGGACAGGGCTTGGAGTGACCTGGGATAGTGGGAGGTGTCCCTGCCCATGGCAAGGGTGGCACTGGATGGTTTTTAAGGTCCCTTCCTTACCCACTCTGTTAATCTGTAATTTCTGCTTTCTTGCATCTGCCCAGGAACTGGAAGAGAAAATCCACTGCTGAAAACTACACTGCTGCATCCTCCTGCCATGAGCTGAGCACAGAACGAGGACACCCTGAAATCCTCACCCTCTCTGAAGCAAACTCCAGGTTTCACTGCTCTGAAGTCCTGCTAATCCATTCTTCCCACAAGGAAACTCCCAGCAGAGCCCTCCCAGCTCCAGCCCTCCCTGACCTCACGGCTCAGGAAGCACAGCAAGTTTCCAACAGCCACAGTCATTCCCAGGCCAGCATTTCCCAACCCTCAGGTCATGCTAACACTGGACCTGATCCCCAAATCCTTCCCCATCCCTCCAGAAAACCTCTGCGTCACAGAGGTGATTTCAGCTCAGCCCCCCTGGCCAAGCTAGGTCTGGGGGATGTTAAAACTTCCTGAATTGTGGCCTGAGGACACCCCTGCACCCTCTTTGGGGATGGGGAACTCCTCTGTCCCGACCTAAGCACTGACAAACACAGCCCCAACGAGGAAATACCACGGGAAATGTTTCCTCCCAGCCCAAGTGCCAGAGGCTGCTCTGTTCCCCCTGTCAGAGACAGCTCCAGAGGTGTGACCAAACCCTGGCTCCCCCCAGCCCCACAGCACCTCTACCTGCCCCAAACACAGCATTCCCCAGGGGCAGCACTTCCCCCAGCTGCCCCCCTTGCTCTGGGATGTGCCCAGCAGAGTCAGGAGCAGAGCTCACCTCCAGGTTACTCACAAGTCACACTCGCTCCCACCTCCACCAACTGCAAACAGAACTTTTAGGAGCAACACAAGCGATGGATATTGCCCAAACCCGTGTCCAGAACAACCCACAGGGTGTAATCACAGTCACAGAGCCACAGAATGAGGCTGGGAAAGACCTTTGAGATCATCCAGCCCAAGCCAACACCACCTTGTCACCCAGACCACAGCGCTGAGCGCCACATCCAGACCTTCCCTGAACACCTCCAGGGATGGTGACTCCAGCACCTGCCTGGGTTAAAGAGATCCCAGCTCCATCCCCAACAGCACCAGGGGCAGGTTCTCAGCAAATCCATCAATCTCTGACTCCCTGAACACCCCCACTAGGCCAGGGTGAGGGAAAATCAGCCTCTCCCGGCAGGCTCCCACGGGAGGAATCCTCAGAATGAGCCCAGAACCCGTACAGTTCATCTCCTGCCCCAGATCCCACTGCTGTGTGCCCCACAGGGAAGCACAAGGATCTCTCCCAGCACCCCAAGAGCACAGACACAGTCACTCACCAGGGCTGCCTGGGCTCTGGGGCTTTGTCACTCTCCCCGTTCCCGGAGCAGGAGCAGCTCCTCTCTGTGGTTCTTCACCCTGCAGGAACCAGGACATGGAGGGAGGGTAAGCAGATAATCCACGACTTTCTGTGAGGGTGTGCAGTGCTGGGAAGCAAAGCTGCTGCTGTCTGCAAGGATCAGAGCTGGGACTTTCTGAGCTAAGACTCTGAGCTGCTTAGCTCAGAGCTGGAAGCAGAGCAGACAGAGGTGGTTGTGTTCCCAGGGCTGAGCACTGGGGAGGTGGTTCAGGCTGGCTCAGGCACCAGAAATCCCACAAAAACTGCTCCATCAGGCTAATGCTGGCAGAGGACAAGGATAGAGGAATTCTTGGTCAGGATGGCTCAGGGAAAAAACAGTTTCTTCCAAGTGAAATATCCCACAGTAAAACTTTTCCAGAGTTTTGTTTATTTATTTATTTAATATTTGGAAAATGTGCTTTTGAAACTGAAGATTTTGCTTTGGGTTAGACCAGCTTGAAACTATTCCTTGATGAAACTGAAATGTTCTGCTTTAAGTCAGTTCCTCTACATGCCCCGAGATGCCCCAAATCCTCCTGCAACTTTAAATTAAGGGTCTTTCCTTTCCCTGCCATGGCTGAGATACCTGCCCACCATGAGAGATGTGCCAGGACATAACCAGGATTCAGAAGTGGAAGCTGCAGGGATTTTTAAGGCATTTTTTGACTGAGTCACTCAGAAGCTCCTGGTGCAGTGGGGCTGGTCCAGACAGGGTGTGCAGGGAAGCTCCTCACAGGGAAGGGTGCAGGGCACAGATTCTCAGCTCTCTGTGCCCCCAAGGATGTTAAATTAAGCCTGGGTGAGGTCTAAGAAGTTGACTGATAACCTGGAGTGGAAGCAGCAAAAAGGTGCCACAGAAAAACCTCACCAGGAGCAAAATCAAGGGAGCTGAAAAAAGGACACCTTCCACTATCCCAGGCTGCTCCAAGCCCTGTCCAGCCTGGCCTTGGACACTTCCAGGGATCCAGGGGCAGCCAGAGGGATACAGAGGATCCAGAGGCACCCTGTGCCAGGGCCTCAGCACCCTCCCAGGGAGGATTCCCTTCCCAGTCTCTGAATCTGCTCTCCTTCAGTTCAAGGCCATTCCCTGCTCTCACGCTGAATTCCCCTTTACTCTGCGATTCCTATGGAATCCAGGCAGCAAAAGCAGCTGAGCCCAGCCCTTGCAAGGCTGGACTGGATCCACTGAGTGCCCCATCCCACAATTTTTGCAGAATCACTTCAACCCACAATGCAGAAGTGCTCTGCCAATATACAGCATCTTTTGAACGAAGTAACTGCATTAAATGTGCTGCTTTATTTCCACTCTGGGCTCCCCAAGCCTTTCCCTTCTCTCCCTGAATGATAACGGGCATAAAAATTAAACAGAAGTTCTCCAAGAGCGAAGGAAATGTGTTGAAAAGCAATAAATCACAGGGCTGGATGGCATTCTGAGGGAGCAGGAGGAGGGGAGAAGGGATGGAACGGTGCAGATCCTGACTAAGATATATCACAGACCCTTAAAAAGGCAGGGCTCGTCCCCAGGCAGGGACTCTGCACCCTGGGCTCAGTGTGGATGGAGCAGCAAAGGGAGCACACCCAGCACAGCTGAGGGGTTGGAATGTGGTGTCCAGGCTCCCATCAGGCTCAGATCACAGCCAGTGTCACCCCAGCACCTCACCTGCACCCCCTCCTCAGCTGGGGATGGACACCCTGACAGAAACACCTCCTCATTTCCCAAAAGCCACAATTCCATACCCATTGCTGACTGCTGAGGGCAGAGAACCTGCAAACAGATGGGGTTTGGGAGGGATTTCCCAAAAGTGCCCTTCCTGCCCAGCCAAAAGGCCCTGCAGGATGGCCAGGGCTGCTCCTCTCCCTTCCCAGGGCTGTCCCACTGACACCAGGATCAGCTGGGGACCCCAGGAAAAGGGAAGAGTCAAAGTGAAGCCCAGTGCTGGAGCGGGATCCAGACATTTCTGAGCGTCCCACATGGAATGCTCTCACATCTGACCTGGGATCCTGACATCAGCACTTCCAATCACCTGAAACACTCCCACGGCATCACACACAAGCCCAGTGTTCTGGAAACACCAGGAATCAGCACTGATTTTATTTCCAGCAAACAAGATCACCTTTAATTTCACAGGCACCTCCTACTTCATTAAAGAGTCTGCTCTCCAGGGATTTGCTCCTCAACTGGGGCAGGAAATGAAAAGCTATTTAATTGGGGATAAAGATCCATCTTTGCAGTGCCTATCATAATGACGTGTCATTTCAAAACAAGTGTGGAGCAGGTGTGAGATGGCACCAGCCCTGGATGTGCATAAAAAGGGCTGACAGCAGCAGTGTGTCTCAGAGATAATCAGGTGGTGCAACCTCAAAACTCCTGCTCCCTTTGCGTTCTCTCTCACTCTCTCCACTCAAACTTCTCCGCAAAATTGACTTTTGAAATGGGTGAAAAGAAATGGCATCTCAAGGAAGCCAAGGGGTTTGAAAGAAAGAGAATGGCCCTTGAAATGGTCCGAGCAAAGGTCCTGGAAATTGTGGGGCAGGGCTGGTGCTGGTGTTGAGGATGGAGAGGGGAAAATCATCAGCACAGCCAAGGTTCAGGTGACCAGAGTTGTCCTGAAATCCAACCTCAACCTCCTCTGCCACAGCTCCAGCCATTCCCTGACCAAGAGACATCAGGGTGCTGATTTCTGCCTCGGGAGCTAAGGTAGGTGGGACAGCTTTCTGCTTTCCCTCAGGTGTCCCAGCCCCTCTCTCCACGCTCCAGCACCAAGAGGAGCGATGTGATAAATCACTTTAATACCGAGGGTTTCAGATGGCCTGCAGGGAGCTGAGTCAAAGAACTGCAAGGAGAGCTTATGGATATGTTCTGCTCCTTGTTCTAAGGAAAGGGAAACCTGCAGTTCATCTTTTGAACCACTGGTGAGTCTCTACAGAACTCAAGGCAGCTCAGCTGGCTCAAGCCTGCCCCAAACAGCTTCCACAGATAAGGTTTTTCCTTCTGAAGAAGCCCCAAATCAGAATCCTCACGTGTGTCCCTCTGTGCTGAGAACTCCTCCAGCTTTCCATGGGAGCTGGGAGCTTGGATCTGATTGTGCCCCAGCCTCTCCTGGGCATAAAACCAGGGGGTGAGCATGGTCCCTGAGCACTGGGAGACACTGGAGAGACTGGCTGGAAACCAGAGAAACCAAACCATCTGACTTCACCCAAAGGCAGAGTGGCTCAGCTGGAAGTGTGAGAGTTCCTCCTGACACACCACAGCAGAGGTCTCTGCCCTTTGTGCTTCTCCAGATGTTATCTGTAACACCATGGATTTATTTAAATCTATTTTTCTAACAAGTACCTTTTCTGCACCTCCTCTCATGGGAGACAAAATAGGGAGGAACCTCGTTTAATTATTGCACTTTAATTAACCGCCTGTTTTGCCAAAGCTCTGCTCCTGTATTCTGATGCAAAGTCACAGCCTTTCACTGTAAGCAATACCTCAGTTTGGCTTCAGTCTTAACTGGTGTTTAAATGTCCTGTTTTCTCCCCTGTGGATCCATACTCACAGAATCTCAGTGTGGTCTGGGTTGGAAGGAACCTTGAAGATCATCTTGTTCCAATTCCCTGCCATGGGCAGGCTGCTGATCCTTCAATTATCACTTCTCTGCTCATCTCACCTTGGGCTGGGTTTCTTTTGCCACTGAGCACATCAGACACTTTTCCTGACCGAGCTTTTGGGCCAGGATGCTGCTCAGGGAGTGTGCTGGCAGCTGGCTCTGCTCCCACCTCTCTCCCACACTGTCCTGCTGCAGGAGCTGCAGCTGGGAGCAGGATGTGCCTCGAATGAGGCAAACAGCAGCAACTTCTGTAACAGAGACAGGAAACCCTAAACCACATCCCAGGCCAGGATGGGAGCAGGGATAGGGTTTCCTGTTTCACTTCAAGGGGCAGACACAGCTCCCCATCGTCCCTAATTTTATATCTTGACATCTTTACCTTCTGCCTGTGAATTCTCTGCTGCTGTCAGAAGGTCACCAGGCCAGTTGGGAAGGCATTTTTCACACCCTGGCTGATCCAGAGGCACCTGGCTGCCTCCTTCCACTGGCAAAATGCTGACAACAAAACTAATTAGTGGGCAGCAGGACTGTGGCTGGGTGACAGCACTGGCCTTTACTGTACCAGCCAAAAATTCAAGGGATTCAGAAGCAGCTCCTGGCTCTTCCCCAGGCTCCTTTCATGACCTTGGCCTCCAGCTCTGTGCTCTACCCACTGAGGCTGGTAACACTTTCCAGATGTGGCCATGAATTTATGGTGAGGAAATAATTCAGTAGTATGGACACAAAGGTCTGTTTAGAATAAAAATATGACTTGGTTAAGTGTCGCCCTGAGAATCAGACCTTTCAATATTGTTTTCATAATTTCCAGCCACTTTCCCAGGAAAGTAACTATAAACACAGGTGTTCATACATTCCATTAAAGATTTGCCTTTTGATGGATGTCTGTCATGGCCAGTGTGGTTGGGAAGGTGTTAACCTGACTATCCAATCCCTGGTTGTGGTCAAAAACTTATAAATACTGAAAGAACAAATAAAATTCCTTCTTCTTCTTTCATCTCACTTCGAGCTGTGTCTGTGTGAATCATTTTGTGTCTGACAGTGACAGTTAAGCTTTTCACCAGACTCGTGCACCAGCTGGATATTCCCAATATTCTCACAATGTCTGGGCTGAGCAGGTTGAGTGGAACAGGGTGCTCAGAGCAGCTGTGGCTGCCCCTGGATCCCTGGAAATGTCCAAGGTAAGGTTGGACAGAGCTTGGAGCAGCCTGGGACAGTGGAAGGTGTCCCTGCCCATGGCTGGGGTGGGATGGGAAGAGCTTTGAGGTCTCTTCCAACCCAAACCATTTCCTGACTCTGTGAGAGGCCCAGGGGATGCTCTGCAGCAGGAGACAGGTCAGGAGGGGTTAACTCCTCCTCACACAGCTGGTGCTGTCATGACACTGGAGAACGGTCCATGGACCCTCGTTCATCTTGAAATGAAATCAGGGGTGGCAGAGTGCCCTCCCTGTCCCAGGCATCCCCTGGAGCCCGGCTGCTTTCCCTGCATCCCTCCCCAGCACTGCCCCTGCCTGTGGAGCACCCTGCCAGCCTCCAGACACCCCCACAGCTCCTGGGGAGCTGGGATAACCCCAGCTTGGAAAGGGAATGAAAAACTTCTCAACATCCCCAGCCAGATGTTTTTTCCTGTCTATAAAACATGAAGGAGGGCTCAGTGAGCAGGGCAGCGCCCGCTGAATCCCAGCACACCAGGACACCCCGGAGGCAGACGGGAAAGGAAAGAGAAGCCCTGAGCAGCCTGTCACAACTTCAGCAGTGGGGATAATTGGTTTGTACACATTTCTCCCACACCCAATTACCAGCTTGGTTTGGTGCTTGATTGTACACGACTCTGGTCCAGCAGAGCTGCTGCTGTTTCCATTCCTGCACATATCACCCAGTCCCTAAATCATTTTTAATAGCTCCTCTCCTCGTGTGCCCTCCCGGCTCATTCCAGCCCCATCAGCATGAGGCAGGTTGCAGATATGGAGGAGCTGACATTTCTCTTTTGAGTAATTTGCAGTGGATTTCTTGCCCATTTGATGTAGTCATTTTGTTCTCGGCACTGATGTGACATTAATTATTGTTAAATATTCTTATCTGTTACACACAGTTCTGTTTAATAAAGGTCAGTGCGTGAACCCCTGACAGTGCTCGTTGTTGCCATGCTCCAAAGCCAATTTGTCATCCTCTCCCTTCAATACCTTCATCTCGGTTTCAGTTCATTTTTCCATTAATTCAGGCACAGTAGAGAGCCATTAAAAAATACAAAATCTCTCAGCTGTTTAGCTCAGCACTCGGACAGGGAATGATGAGGCTGGGGAGCATCAGTTGCACAGGGAGGGCAGGGAATAACGCCCAGGAAAATCCAGCAGCTGCCTCTTTCAAGGAACTGTACGGCTGTCCCCCAAATATCTGCACATAGTTCTGCTTTCATGAAGATCTGCTAAGCCTTGTGCAGCACATGGTGCCTTCTCCCAGCTGGATAACAGCACAGTCCCAAGGCCCTGGGATCCCTCCTGGATCCCTGGAAGTGTCCAAGGCCAGGCTGGATGGGGCTTGGAGAGCCCTGGGACAGTGGAAGGTGTCCCTGCCCATGGATGGGGTGGCACTGGATGGGCTTTAAGGCCCTTCCCAACCCAAGCCATCCTGGGGTTTATGATTCTCTGCTATGCCCACACCACCCTCTCTTGGCAGAGGACAAGAAGGACGAGCTCAGCCTGTCAGAGCTTCCCAGAGCAGAAGCACCACCCAGCAGTGATCCATGTCCCCAGAGACCTGAGGAACCTGCACCCAGCCTCTGCTCTGTCTTGCTTTTTATCTCAATGACCAAATAATTACCCTCAGCCACCCTGAGGCATCGTTTGCCTGCAAGGTGGGGCCTGCAATGCAGGGACAGCTCTGATGGGACTCACTCCAGCACCCCTTGCTGCACGCCTTGGGACCTCCTGAAGAGCCAAAACTGGGTCTCCACAGCCAGGAGCTGGGGTGCTGAGAGCTTCCAGCAGCCCGTGCCCTGGCACGGCTCTCCCTGGGGACAGGTCACACAATCCCGCAGGGACACACGTCAGCAGAGCCAGGCTGGCACAGCTGGCAGCAGGACAATGCCAGCCCAGCTCACACTGCAGGGAGCAGGGCTGGAGCAGACCTGTGCTACTGCCCAGCTGCACCTCGAGGGCATCTGCTCCAGCCCAAGTACAACCCAGCCTGGAGCCCTTCCCACAGCCAGCTCCAGCCCCAGGGACGCTGAGAGCCCTGCAGAGCCATGCACAGGAGAAAAGCCCTCAAACCAACTCAGGGACAAGGACCAGGGTGAAGATGCTGAGGAGGCTCCAAAGCCAGGACTAGGATAACCCGAGCTGCCTGGAAAGGTGGGTTCTGCTGCACAACCTGAGAAGGATGCCAAGGTGGATTTGGCATGACTGAGGTACCACATCATGAGTCGTGCTCATCCCAGCACTTCACATATGGAAGAACATTTGAACCTTTATTCAAAGTGACATGTCATTTTGCATTGTGCTAAATCATTCTGTGCTTTTAAATAAAAGAGAATAAACTCCCAAATTTGTCCCCCACTCAGTGAAACACAAAGAAATAGTGCAATGTGCTGAATGTAATCAAGTGTGGGTTTTTTTTCCCTTCACTTGGAGTCACACAATCATTAAAGCTGAAAAGGGCCTCTTAGATAATTGAGTCCAACAATGCCAAGCCCACCACTAACCCATGTCCCTAAGCCCCATACCCACATGTTTTTTGAACACTTCCAGGGATGGTGACTCCACCATTGCCCTGGGCAGTGTGTTCCAGGACTTGACCACTCTTTCTGGGAAGACATTTTCCCTAATCTCCAACCTAAACCTCCCCTTGGCACAGCCTGAGGCCATTTCCTCTCATCCTGTCCCTTTTCACCTGGGAGCAGAGACCAACCTGGCTGCCCCCTCCTGTCAGGGAGTTAAAGAGAGCCAGAGGGTCCCCCCTGAGCCTCCTTTTCCCCCACACTAAACAACTATCTTATTCATCAGTAGCATAAATAAACTCCTGGACAAAGGGATACTCCCATCCCAGGGCTGGGGTTGCAGCAGAGCCAGTGGGAAGCAGCAGCACTGCCCCCTCCCCTCTGCTAAATCGGGAGCAGGGAAGGGAGAGAGCTGGCTTCACATGTCAGGAAAGGCATGAGGCAAGGCAGGTCCTCTCCAGCCCTGGGGACAGAGTGTCCTGAGGCTAAAAATACAGAGACAAGCCAAAAAGTCAAGGCTAGCAAGAGGCATGAAGAGAACCTGTTTTTATTTCTGTAGCCAGTGAGCATCCAGAGAGAGCCCGAGCCCCCGGCACTTGGTGCCTGTGTGACGGACAGGCTGCTGCAGCTGGAGGAGTCTGGTTTCCACACAGGGCTGGCCCCTGGCCCCTGCCCCAGGCAGCCTCACACCTTGCCTGCCATTATTTTTAGCTGCTGCACAAAGCAGGGTGATGTGCAGGAGCAGAGGGACAGGGCAAAGGATGGAAAGCACGGCCCTGGTGAAGGGAGTCACGATCCAGGTTTATCAAGGTTTGTGAGCAAACTTCAGGGTCAGCGGGATCCAAGATGGAAATCTCTCCACCAGCCTTTACCAGTGGGAGATGTTGCACTCCAGAGCAGGACTGGGCTGCCCTGTGCTGCCCACAGTGCTCCCACCACACCTGGACACACCTGCCACAGGTGGGGCCTCGCCCCTCCTCAGCCCAAAGCACCACAGGTCCATGGAAAGTGGGGTTTCCACGGAAATTTTCCACCACCAAAAGCAGTGGGATGCAACCTCATGGCTGGCAGTGGCAGTCCTAAGGACAGGGATGCTCCCTAAGCCTGCTCCAACAAAACCATCACAGCATCCCAGAATGAGTGGGATATCTAAGACAATCTCTTTCCAGCCCCATGCCATGGCAGGGACACCTTCTGCTATCCCAGCTTGTTCCAAACCCCATCAAACCTGGCCTTGGACACCTCAGGGATGGGGCAGCCACAGCTGCTCTGGGCAGTCTGTCCATGACTGGAGCTGTCAGAGCTCAGCTCCCCTCACCTGGCATAAAAACCCCAGCAACAGCAGGATGGAGCCACTGGAACACCAAGGGAACACCACAAGCAGCGTCTGGCACTGGCTATGTGCCAGGCTGAGCCTCCCACACAGGGCTCTTCAATTCAATTTGCCATCCTCCATTAACCACAATGGATTTACACCCAAACCAGAACTGAAAACAATCAATTATCTGTCGATTTAACCTCATTGCCATGTTATCATTCCCTCTGTCCCATGTTTGGCTCCCCTCTGATATCCAAATTCTTGCAGGGCTGACAGAAATTTGGCCCAGCCTTCACACTGCAGGACAAACTTCCAAGGTAAAGAAAGGATAATATCCCAGTTTCTTCTGCAAGAGTGATTTCAGCACTAACTGCTACAAAAATATGAAAACTCCAGGCTTGTAAGTGCAGCTGATCCGTCTGCAACTCGCACTCCAGTGCGTGGGTTAAGGTCTGTCCTGCTGTAAGGAACCACATCCCTCTGACAGGAATGCTGCTGGAGCTCTGGGATAAGCAGGTACTTGATTTTCAAGGCTGATGGCAGAGGTACCTTCGTGGGAAAAGAGCATCCAAGAAGTTTTACCCATCAGCAGATGCTGTTGGCTCCAGGTGCTGGTGCAGCCCTGTGGAGAGCCACAGAACAAAATATCTCCAGTGTGAGGTAATTGATTTTTGGTGCTACTTTGGCCTCTGAAAGCACATCAGATGAGGCAGAGCTGGTCTGAAACTGAAGAGAAGGAGCTACTGCTGCTCTGCCACTGCTGAGCTTTGACACAACACCCAGTAAATCCCAGTCCAGCAGCCACCGGGGCCCATGGTCATGGTGCACAGACCATGGTGCCTCAAAGCTCTGACCACTTCCTCACCCTCATCATCACAGGCACCTCTGGAGAGCCTCCTCCCAAAGGAGCCACTGATCCCAACACAGCCACAGGAGACTCCCCACAGCCAGGGGACCTCCAGGGAGATCCCCAGCACACACACAGCTCCAGCTGGAGAGGGGGATGTTCATTCTGCACTCAGCTGGGTGGTTTGTTGTACACAAGCAATTCCTTTTCTGTAATGGAATGGGTGGGTGTATCATTACAATTAGGCACAGTTATTACATCCAGCCCTTAATTAGATTTGTGTAATTAGAAATTCACTGAGTTATTTCACACAGTGGAAAAAGTCCTGCCCGGGTGGGGTTACATGAGACAGCAATAGATTCCTCTGGAGCTTGCAGAGCTGACTGATAACCTGGAACAAATGACACCTCCAGTGCTGGGACCTCCACAAGGTGTGCATAATGCTCAACATCAGGCAGATTTTGCATGGCTGAAAGGCAGAAGCCAGGCAAAAAGCACATGGAAAATACCATGACAGTTCCTGCCAGTGTTTTCTCCTCCTGCAGAGGTATTCAGGCTGCACAATCAGGAGCCCCCAACACCCAGCTGGGACCAGGAGATTGGGATGTCCCCAAGTGGCCACTGTGGCTTGGACACAGGAATGAGATACTCATGTACCAAACATGGAGAAAGTCCCTGGGAGAAATCCTAATGGATCAGAAGGCTTTTGCACAGGCCAGGCAGGCAGATGGAAGAGCTGACCCACACAGCCCAGGTTCAGCCCCACTGCTGCACCAGATGGGGAGCATCAGGACCAAGCAAGTTGGTTGCCCTTTTTTGGGTTGTTTATGCTAGAAAACACCAGCTGAGAAGTGATCCAGGCTCCTTTTCACAGGGGGAAGAGTCAGGCCAGACAGAAAATCACCTGGGCTAAAAGAGAAACTGCTGCACAGAGAAACCAGGGAATGGTTTGGAGTGGAAGGGGATTTAAACCGTGGCATTGCAGTTCCCCTGCCACGGGCAGGGATTGCACCCACCAGAGCAGCTTGCTCTGAGCCCCATCCAACCTGGCCTGAACAGGCTGCAGCCAGTGCCTTTAAACTCCAGCTGGGGGAGACAGTGAACCCAAAGTCATTTTAATTCACCCCAGGGCAGAAAATCATCTTGTGGCACGGTCAGGGGCAGATTTGGACTCACCCTGTGGCACTGCAGCTTTGAAAAGCTCCCTGGGCGTTTCCTCCTGGGACAGCACTGCACCAGGCACCTGTAATGGGCTGAGAGCTCTCTGCACCCCACAGGAAAACACCAACAGCACAAAACATTCAGGGAAGCAGCAAGAAAATGCTCTCCTGAGAGACCTGAGCCTGATTTATTTTATTTTTTTTTTCCATTAGACCATTTTTACAGATGGGGAAATGAAGCAAGAAGCCAGAAATGCCCCCAGCCACAGAGTTATTTACTGGTAAGTGAACAGCCAGCTTTGCTCTCAGACTGCTACCCTGAGCAGTGTCTGCACCTTGAGTAACTCCTCCCAGCCAGGCAGGGTGCCCACACAGCCAAGCTGTGCTCAGGGACCAGGTGGCATGCTGGTCACAGGGATGCTCCACACCGTCCCTTGGCTGGGTCAGAGGTGGCCAAAGGGCCACCAAAGAGCCTCTGAGAAATGAACATCTTTAACTGCCTCTGTGACACCTCCACTGGCTCAGATCCAGCTGGGAAAAGTCACTGCAGGATTTGAAAAAAGCTGGAAGTGAGAGAAAACAGCAGGTCTAAAAGTGGAGATACCAATGCTCCAAAAATCGTGGCTTCTGTCGAGTTCTTTTCCATGAAACTGCTTCTGGCAGGTGGGAAAAGACGGAATCAGTTACACAAACAACTCAGGAGGATAAGAGCATTTGATTAAGGGGCACTTTGAAGGAGGTTCTTCACAAACATGAGGGACTCATACATATTTGCAGTCATGTTTGGAGCTAACTTAAACAAAATGTTTAATTGCACAACCAGGTGAGAGTCAGATTATACAGTAAAATCTGGTTTTCTTCTTCCACAGCTTTCCCTTAGGTTCATGGTCCCTGCTACTCAAATTTCTCCCAGTCCTGCTTGTGGGAATAACACTTCTCCTGCTCCCCTTCCAGCTCCCACTGCTCAGGGACTTCAATCACAGCCCTCAGTGACTCTCAGGGACCCTCCAAATTCTCAGGCCAATCACAAACAAGCAGCAAAGCTGGAATTTCAAACATTGCTTGAAGCTGAACAACTCAGAGCTCTTCACCAAAACAACTTGATGAACAAGCATGGGAGGAACCTCCTGTCTGGAGCAGGGGCTGGTGCAGAGGAACCTGCATCCAACAGGAACCTCTGAGTCCCTGGAGAGCTGCTCCCAGTGCATCATCCCAGACTGCTTTGGGTTGGAAGGCACCTTAAAACTCATCCAGTGCCATCTCCTGCTGTGGGCAGGGACACCCTCCTCTATCCCAGGCTGCTCCCAGCCCTGTCCAACCTGGCCTTGGACACTGCCATGGATCCAGGGGCAGCCACAGCTTCTCTGGGCACCTGTGCCAGGGCCTCAACACCCTCAGAGTGAGGAATTTTTTTCTAACATCCAATCTAAACCTATCCCCTCAGGTAGAAGCCATTCTCTTGTCTTGTTCCTCTCTTCCTTGTCTCAAGTCCCTCAGCAGCTCTCTTGGAGCCCCTTTATGCACAGGATGTTTCTGAGGACAATGGTCCTGAAATACTCCAAGAACAGGGGTAGAGTAGATGGACTTGGGGCAGAAGTTCATTTTCACTTCACTTAAAAGCAGAAATTCTCCAGTTACAGTCCAAACTCACTCACTGAACCAGAACAGCGGGTGTGCTATCTGTAACATCTCCTGTGGGCATCCCTGCAGCTCCCCACCAGCTTCTGCAACTCAAAACTTGCACAAAAAGCCCAGGAGCTGCTGACCCAGCCCCTCAGCTCTGTGGCAGATCATGCAGATGGTTGGGATTCAGGGATGGCATGGGACTCCTTGGCCACACAGTGGCTCCAAACCCAGCTCTGCCCTCCATAAAGGAGCAGTTCTGGCACAGTGGGGCTGTGCAGGGACACCTGGCAGGTCAGCTGGGGTCAGCAAAGCCACAAGGCAGCTGGAGCTGGCCCAGACACATGGAGGCCGCTGGCTGCACCGAGGGGACGGCCTGAGCACACCTCCAAGGGTTTTGGAGAGGGTACCCCTTAGGCAGCACTCCAACATGGGCTTCTCCCCTGTTCCAAGTATCCACTGCCACTGTGAAAGATCTGCCTCAGATCTGAGCTCCTTCCTCTGCCAAAGCAGCTTGGACCAGCCCCAGCATCTTCCCCTTGCTCTGCCCAGCCCTGTTCCCCCCAAATCTCCCATTTTGGGCACTCCTGCTCACTGTGGGCCTTCACACAGGGCTGTGTAAGTGCAGATGAGAACCTGGATCCTGGAAATACGATCTGGGATTGGGAAGGGAGAGGCCCCCCCGCTGCCACCTCCGCAGTGACACTCCTGCTGTGCCCTGGCAGAGGTGGAGCTGCTGTGGATTAACAGGAACCTGCTGGGCTCTGCTCCTGCATCCAGCAGATATGGAAACCTGATCCAAGAGGGTCCTGACACAAATCCCTCCTGCTCCCCACCCCTCCCAAGGAGAGTGACTGTCCCTCACTGTTCTGTCTTCTGGGAATGAAAGGGATGCTAAGCCTGTGTCTGTGTGGTGGGAGGGAAGAGCCACAGGGAGATGGGAGGGGGTGAAACATGGTGGTAATTACAGGAGAAAGGCAACAGCCTTGAAGGGAATTACAGAGCAAAGGTGCCTTACAGGGCTACAGCCATGCCTGGCTCTGGTAATGGATACAGCTGAAATCCCCTCTGGAGTCACCCTGACAGTGAAGGTGAAACACTGTGCCCCTCACACTCCAGTCACAGCCATTTTCCTGGGCACTGCTGTCCCATGAGGGAACACCTGCCCACATCTCCTTCAAAGGACCGTGCCTGCCCTCCAAGCAGCAGTGCCTTCACCTCCCCAGACACCAGCAGGGTTTGTGGTACCCTGCACAAAGGGCTCAGCACATCCTGACCAGTCCCCAGCCTCATGAGCACCTCAGTGCCATGGGGAGGAGACACAAGAACTTCCATGATTTCAAAGAGCATCCTCCCTGGATTGATTTAGCCCAATTTGTCCTAAATTGATTTCCCATTCCCATTAGCTTAAGGGAAGAACAAAACAGCTTGCAAGAGTACTTCTGATTCTTGCAGCAGAGCAGATCTGTGCTGGTTAGAAAATGTAAAGATCTTGTTGAGGCAGAGTATTGGCTTGGGATTCCTATTATGAGTGTGGAGAGGAGCCTTCCCCCCAGCCCCTGCCCCAGCTCTGGGTCCTGAGCACAGAAGGAGCTGGAGCTGTTGGAGGGAAGGCAGTGGAGGCGGCAGAGATGCTGCAGGCTGGAGCCCCTCTGCTCTGAGGAAAGGCTGAGAGAGCTGAGGTTGCTCAGCCAGGAGGAGAGAAGGCTCCAGAAAGGCCTCAGAGCCCCTACCAGGGCCTAAAGGAGCTCCAGGAGAGCTGGAGAGGGACTTCGGACAAGGGTTTGCAGGGACAGGACACAGGGAATGGCTCTCACTGCCAGAGGACAGGGTTAGATGGGATATTGGGCAGGAATTGTTCCCTGTGAGGGTGGGCAGGCCCTGGCACAGGGTGCCCAGAGCAGCTGGGGCTGCCCCTGGATCCCTGGAAGTGCCCAGCATGGGACTGGATGGGGCTTGGAGCAGCCTGGGACAGTGGAAGGTGTTCCCTACCCATGGCAAGGACCTGGTTGAGTTTTAAGGTCCCTGTAACCCAAATCTGTGGTTCTCAGATCCACCACCCGCTACTGGGCCTGGATTTTCAAAAACACCTGGATAATGAATGTAGGTGATCCAAAACCCCTGGAATTCATTAGGAATGTAAATGAGACACAAGTCAGGAAGAGACTTGGCCTGCACTCCAAGCCTGGCTGCTCAACATTTAAATGTTACCATTGAAACCATGGTAAACATGGTTTAGTAAGTACAGTCTTACCTCCACTACTGCATCTCTCACTTCCAGGGAGCCCAAAACACGTTTCCAGCTGCCCTGGCTCCACCTGCAGAGCCACATCTGCACTGAGAACGTCACATCCCACACAACAACTTCCCCAGAATCCCAGAGGAGCTGCCACCAGGACAGCCTCCCTCACCCACCTGGTGTCCTGCTGTCTCTGTGGTCTCTCAAAAAAAGCCATCACCATCTTTCCACAAGAACAAATTTCCATGAGACATTTTATGCCCAGCCAAGTTTCCAAACACATCTGTTCACTGGGCACAAAGTCCTTTCTACAGAAACCCAACCCTGCAGCTCCAGCCTGGCTTCCCTCCTGGGATGTATGGGCAAGGAGGAATAACAATCATGGACACACAGCTATTCCCTCCTCTGACAAACCCCAAATATAACAAAATCCAAACCCCACAGTGCCTTTATGGGGGTGTAGATTCCATTGAGTTTAAAGAGGAAGAACTGGAACAATAAAAATATTAAAATCCACAGAACTGCTCCCCTCTTTTCTCATTTAGGTTCCATGTTCCTGGCCACATCCAAGTCACAGGATTCCAAATGTGGTTGGGAGCTGTTTGGCACCAGTATTCACCCTTCCATGTGGACCTGGAAGATTTTCCTCTCTCATTCTACAAAATAAACTTTTAGTCTTTATAAACTATGGCGCCAGTTCAAAACTGGACAAAAATCAAAATGCATCAGCCCTTCTTCCATGCTCCATAAATTAACCAGGTCAGAGAGCAGAGACAATGAATTGGTGGCACTGCAGTGCCTGGAAGCAGCTGGAGACAGTCCTGGAGCCCAGAACTCACAGGAAAGAACAGAGGTTTCCCATCTCCTCTGGCTGCTGCACCACATCTCCTGTGTGATCCAGAAAGGTTCACAGAGACCCCCCCCTGCTTCCCAGCACCTGGAAACTTCCCGTATTTCTTCCCATTTGTAGGAATGATGCTTTCTACCTCACCTCTCTCATAGGAAAAATGCAGCTCAATGTTGAGCCCAATATTCCATCTCGTTCTCACCCAGACTGTGGCTGTAATGTCTCCTTAAAATCTGCAGCAGCACAGAGGATTCCTGGGGATGTTTTTCCAGTTTTCTCAAACTCCCTGTGATCCTGGCCTGTCTCATCAGTGATGCAGAGAGGCTGCAGCAGTGCCCGGTGCATCTGGGCCCTTCTCACTCCAGCTCAGCAAGCTCCAGTGGGCATTTCTCCACCAGGCCAGAGATCAAGCTGTGCAGATGAGCAATTCTTTCACACCAGGAGCCTGCAGGTCCCCTGGGACAAGGCTCCAGTAGGGCTCAGGCTGATCACTACCAGGTACCGAGGCAATGCTGAACCACAGAGGGACTGGTACCCACCAAGGCAGAGATGCTGGGATGGGCAATGCCACATCCCTGGCTGCAGATGGAGGTGCCCACTGCAAAGCAAGGACAGAAAGAGAAGATCTGGGGGCAGAGGAGTCTGGCAGGGGGAAAGGGGGTAGCAGGAGCAGAATATAGAGGCACTGGCTCACTGCAGCATCACGTACAGCACCCCATGGGGCCACTGCTGCTCTAAGCAGCCTCTAAAGCAACCCCTTCCCAAGGACACAGGGCTGTGCTGAGAGGTGTGGTGCCACTGATCCAGACTGGATCAGGTCCAAGAGGACAGCTCTGTGGGCAAAGGGGAAGTGAGAGAGACTTTCCCTTTATCCTTCTCAACATCCCCCCAAAGGGCAGTGGAGAGGCAGGCACTGATTTCTTCTCTGTGACAGTGACAGGACCCAGGGAATGGCCTGAAGTTGTGCCAGGGAGGGTCAGGCTGGATGTCAGGGAAAGGTTCTTTCCCCAGAGGTGCTGGCACTGCCCAGGCTCCCCAGGGAATGGGCACGGCCCCGAGGCTGCCAGAGCTCCAGGAGCGTTTGGACAGCGCTGCCAGGGATGCCCAGGGTGGGGTTGTTGGGGGGTCTGGGCAGGGCCAGGGCTGGGCTGGGGGATCCTGGGGGTCCCTCCCAGCTCAGGATGTTCCATAATTCTGTTACTATTGGAGCAAAGGCTGAGATCCCAGCTCCCAAATCCACAGGCTCCTTCTGCCTTTCCCAGCTCAGTGCTGGTGCCAAGCAGAGCATCCCTGTGAGGTCCTGCTGCCCCTACCTACCCCAAACTCCATAAGTTCAGCTGCCTCACACCCAGCCAGCCAGGATCCAGCTCCTAAACCTACAATCTCCCAATTCTCTTTGTCATTAAACAGTTTTAAAAGCAGCTCAGAGCCCCTAAATGTAACCACACTGTGTTTTATCAGGGGTCAGAGCAAGGCAAGAGTGGGATACAGGAACACACCAGCCAGGAGCATCACCCCTCCCTCCCCAGCATGCTGGGATGGCCTGGGGATCTCTCCCAAAACGAGCTGACCTCTCATTTTACCAAATGGTGAAGGAATCCAATTCAAACCTTGCCTCCAGCAGCACAATATCTTATTTCAATCCAAGCCACACGTGCAGCTCCACCCCTGTACACAAAGCAGGCAAGAAACAAAGCCTGTGGCTCCAGCAGGAGAGGAAAAGCTCCCAGCAGGTGACTCCATGTGCAGCACCAGAGGGAAGGGCTCGGAGCCCTGCGCCCAACAGGGCTTGAGGGAAGTACTGGAAAGAACTGTGTGCACATGGCTCAGGTGAGATTCAGCTGCAGTTCCCGGGATATTGCAGCTGTGGTGCCTCCAAGCATGAAATTCCATGAGGAGTCTGGGGATTCCACCTGCAAGGACCAGTCCTTGCAGATGTGAATCCCTCTGCAGAATCAGAACCTCTAAGCAACAAAGGCTTCTTTTCACTGCAACTTTTTAGAAAAATCTGGAACAGCTCAAGACAGTTTTTGGGGCAGCCTTGTGCTCATCCCATTGCCAAGCTGGGGAGGGTGCAGTCCAAGTTAATGTCTGCTGAGAGTGCCAGGATCCCAACCTCTGAGCAAACAGCCTCCTAAAATCTTCATTTCAGAGAGTCACCAACACTTTGCCTCTCATGAAAGAGCAGGTCAGATGGAGTCACTCCTCAGCCACAGGCAGCTCTAGGTACAAAGCCATCACCCTCTTTGTTCCCAAAGTCCCTGCCCAGAATCCAGCTGCTTTTGCATAACCCAGAGCTGGGCTGTGGCCTGAAGAGCAGCAAAGCCCAGCCCTCAAAACACACTGAATTAATTGGGGTCTTGAATTAGTGAGGTCAGAGCCAATTAGCTCAACTTGACCCAGCTGCTTTAAGCAACATTTTTCATCATTGGAGCTTGTTATCACAAAGATTCATCTTGGTGCCAGGTGAAAAATGAGCTGCCAGAGCAGGTGTGACCCTTTGGGATGCATTTTCATTCTTTCTGAGGGTGAAAACAGGAGAGAGGCCAGGAGGAGAGAGCAGCCTGGTGTTTGCAGCCCAGCACTGAGGAGCTGCTCTGGCCAGGCTCTGTGTGTCCACTGCTTGTTGAGGAAAAAAATGTCCAGACACCCCTCCCCTCCCACCAACCCACCTGCTCCACGTGGAACCTGCTCAGGACACAAAGTTCAGTAAGTTTGTGTTATTAGTAACTTATTAAACTTAATGTTTAATATCTTTGTGCCCAAGCAGGGGCAGCTACAGAGCCAGCACTGCCCAGGTACCACATCCACTCCAGCAGTGGAGCAAAATTCCTTTTCTGGACACATTTAATCTGCAGAAAGGCCAGGCTGGATGGGGCTTGGAGCAACCTGGGCTCGTGGAAGGTGTCCCTGCCATGGCAGGGGGTGGCACTGGATGAGCTGTAAGTCCCTTCCACTCAAACCAGTCTGGGATTCTGTGAAAGAACTAATCCTGCTCTGTCCCTTTTCACTGCAAGAATGAAAATGCAGATCAGAGAAAAGCCCAAGCCACAGCACCCAGGTGAGCAACAAGCTCAGCACCTGGGGTTTTACAAAAATGAAAGAATCCTCAATGAATCTACTCCTGGAAGAAAATGCACAGTTTGAAGGGTTCTTTTCTAATGAGAAAAGTGAAAGCAAAAAAGAAAAAAATAAAAAGAAGTTTGATTGTTTTTTGAATTGGTATTTGCAACAAAATAAGCAGCAAAATAACCTTATTTTATGTGTCATTTTATTGACATCCCCAGCTACATGAATGGGACTGCAAACCCCCTCAAGTGAAGTGGAAAACACCAAATTCTCCAAATTTGTTTTTATTCTGTGAGCACTACTCTGAGTCTGTCAGATGTTCTTGTCAAGATGTCACATACTGAAGCATTTAGAATTCCTTACAGACAAATCCCCAGTCCCAGAAGCTCTCTGCAGGCAGCAGTGGGGGGCTGCTCATCACACCTGGCACCAGCAGCTGGGGGCACTGCTCTGTGGGAGATGCCTTCAAAGGAATCCAGGAGAGGTGACTTAAAAGGTTCCCCTCTACATTAGAGGCCATTCAGCCCCAAATTCCTGGCTGCCAGTTTGTGTTGATGATGGCTGTGACACCCCAAGCAGGATCATAACAAGGAGGTGTCACAGCCAAAGGAACATTGAGTGATTTAGGTTGGAAAAAACCTCCAAGATCATCAGGTTCAACCATTCCCCAGCACTGCCAAGGCCACACTAAACCACGTCCCCGAGTGCCACATCCACATGGATTTTAATCCTCCAAGGATGGTGACCCCACCACTGCCCTGGGCAGCTGTTCTGATGCTTGACAACCCGTTCAGGGAAGAAATTCTCCCTCATATCCAATCTACATCTTCCCTGGTACAGCTTGAGGGTGTCTCCTCTTATCCTGCCACTCATTCCCTGGGAGCAGAGCCGACCCCACCCTGGCTGCACCCTTAGGGAGCTGAACCACAGAACCCCAGGAGGTGTCACATCCCTCCCTCTGGAACTGGGAGCACTGAGAACCCCCAATCCCAGGGCCTGGGGCTTGAGATCCCCTCTTAAGGCTTCCAACATCACCCTAAGACTGGAAACATCTTGTGCCCCCCCAGCTCCCCACATGCACCCACCCCATGAAAAACCATTGGGATGTGGCCCCTGTGAGCACCCAGCAGTGAGGAGAGAGCTCTGGCAGCGTCCCAGCCCAGGCTGGACAGGCTTGGAGCAGCCTGGGTTAGTGGGAAGTGTCCCTGTCCATGGAAGGGGGTGGAATGGGATGACCTCTAAGTTCCCTCCAACCCAAACCAGTCCAAGGTACAACTACAGGGCTAAGATGGTTTCTTAACCCCCTCACTAAATACAGAGATTAAGATAGATCAAAATAAATGCACTCATTGAATAAGCACTCACAACTGAGAACTGTTATGGAATCAGCCATGAACCCTGCCTTTGATTGAAATAATGATTTTTTTTAAAATTCATCTTTCCCTAACATCCCCTTATTATCATAACCAAGCCTAATGAATGCACTCAAAGCTAGAAACCTCTCAATTTTTTTTCCTTTCTGAACAGGTTCCATTTATTAGTTTTTTTTGAAGCCCTGGAACAGAGGAGCAGCTGAAGTCACAACTCACACAAACAGAATTAGGAACAAAACCCCAGCCCAAGTAGCTGTTCCTCCAGGATTCCCAAACACACAGCCTCAGAGATTAGGGAAATGGAGGGGGTTTGTGCACAAAGCTACAAAAATAAAAGTTAAATGTTGTATTGGGCCAAGAAGAAAGCAAATTCACCAAGGAATAGCTCTTTCTGCCTCTATTAGTTTCAGCAGGCTGTGGTGCTTCCCACAAGCCACTAATGCAGCCTAATTGGGAGGGGAGGGATGGAGCTCAGCAGCTGCTTAGCAAACTTTATCATTATTTTTCATGAGGTCCCAATTTTCCCTGCTGCCTTGGATTTGCTTTGCCTCTGTGTATTCTGCTGTCCTGTGCTTCATTTTCTTTCCTCCCTTCCTCCTCCTCTCTCTGTTTTATCACAACCTCCAGGGCTGGCTAATGAAAAGGAGCCTCCACAAGCTCCTCAGGGCCTGGCAGCAGCAAATGTGCTGTGCCCTGAATGAGACAGCAGGACACACATCCCTGCACGCTCCTCAGCTCCTCCATGGCCAGAGGAGCGCTTAGATGGGATATCAGCAGGGAATTCTTCCCTGGGAGGCCCTGGCACAGGGTGCCCAGAGCAGCTGTGATCCCTGCAAGTGAACCCAGGCCGGGTTGGACACTGGGGCTTGGAGCAACCTGGGATAGTGGGAGGTGTCCCTGCCCACTGGATGGGCTTTAGGGTCCCTTCCAACCCAAACCATTCCAGGATTCCATGACCATCAGGACCAAAGGTTTTACCATCCTCCTTCTACCACCTACTGCCAAGGTTATGGAGGCTTTGTGGGAATCAGGATGAATCAAAAGCAGCTGGCAGATTGGAAACACCAGGTCAGGCTCACGTGGTACAACACCCTCAAGAATTTTTCACCACAGGCTTGTGAAACAGATGGGAAAAGATTCTAGGGATCATTCCCAGCAAGGATCAGAGAATCACAGAATATCCTGAGCTGGGAGGGAGCCCCAGGATCCCCCAGCCCAGCCCTGGCCCTGCCCAGACCCCCCAACAACCCCACCCTGGGCATCCCTGGCAGCGCTGTCCAAACGCTCCTGGAGCTCTGGCAGCCTCGGGGCCGTGCCCATTCCCTGGGGAGCCTGGGCAGTGCCAGCACCTCTGGGGAAGAACCTTTCCCTGACATCCAGCCTGATCCTGCCCTGGCACAGCTAAAGGATGTGGGGACCCAAACCTCACACCCATCCCTTTCTCCCACCCAGAGGAAGCTGCTGTTGATGATCTCCTAATTAAGCTCTGAGAGGTCCCAGGCTCCATCCAGGTCCCTCAGGTAGGTTCCAGCCTCCCCAGGCCTGAGGACACGGCTCTGGAATTACACACTTCATCTTCTGTCATTTGCTCCCCTGGAGGAAGCATGGCTCCAAATTGAATTATCACAAAGAAATCAATTCCAGATCAAACCTCTGTGAAATTATAATTGCTTTAATGATCTGCAGGCTGGAATAGACAGGGCCCAGAGAAAGCATCATACACTTTTCCCTCTTCAGTTCATAAGGCTCCTGTAGGAATCAGCCTTTGTTCACAGGGAGCATTAGCGTTTTCTAATTATGTATTAATTTAATCTACTATTAATTTTCAATTATTGTTATTACACAGGAACTTCCCTTTTCCCAAATGTAACTGCTGTGTACGATGCTGAATTCCAAGCAGCTCTGGGGTGAGCTGACAGGCAGCTGCTTAGCCTTTAAAAAGGGGGAAAAAAAACCCCTTCAACAACCAATTTTGATGAAGACATTCCAACCAAACAAAAATATATTAAAAAAAAGACACACACAAACCTTTCTGACTCATCTGAAAATGAGCAGCATTTTACCAGCAGCCTGTTTAGCCTAAAGGCTTAAATCACTTAGGTATGGCGTGTCTGTGGAGATTTTCATTAGAATTGACATTTTGACAACTGCAAAAAAACTCTACAACAACCCTGCTCACAACATGACGGGCAGTTTAAAAATAATTATCAACCACAGAACAAAGGCAGCCAGGGAAATGAAGTTTCACTGAAGTCTCTTCTTCCTAAACATGGTATTTGGAAAATAATCAACCATCCTTCCTTAATTAATTGAAGATGCAAAAATAGCTCTGGATTTTCAGCATTACACATGAGCAGGAGCAGAAGGGACAGGGCTGGGAGCAGAGCTGCCCTGGATGGGCACAGAAGAGTCTGAGTGTGGGGGGATTTAATTCTTGGATTTCACATTCCAGAGACTTTGCTGTCAGAAAGCTGCTGGCACTGAGGGTGGGCCCTCTTTGCTATGGAAAATATCCAAGATGCCCAGGGGAAGGGGAAGCTCCTGAAAAACACAGGTTATGTCAAACCCAACTGGCTTGGTTTGTGCTGCCTTTCCCAGGAATGCAAGGGACGAGGCTGTGAGGTTCTGTGCCTGGACCTGGGGCCTGTCTGCCCCAGCTTGGCAGAAGATACTCAGATTTTCCATAAACAGCTAGAATCCCATCCAAGAGCTAGTAAACTAGGGAGAGACTCTCCAAAGACTTCCATAGCTTTGGAGCAGAGGGGCTCACACACACTTGCAGTGCATACAAAACAAGGAATTAGATAATCTTGGAAATAAAGGCTTAGGAAGAGCCTTTGGCTCTGCTGGTCCAATAAGCCCATCAGAGAGGAGATCATGGAGCACCAGAGAGACAACCAGAGCTCCTGGGGCAGCAGGACTGATCCTGCACACTCCCCTGGGAAGGGCTGACCCACAGCCTGGGCATCCCCTCTGTGAGGTCCCTGTGCCACCACTGGGCTGGGGCAGCCTCTGTGACCCACTGAGGTGACAACACCCCCCAGGCTGAGCCACAGGGAGTGTGTCCCGTTCCCTGAAATACTCAGCCTAAATCCCTGCAGAGAAACCTCTGGACAAGTCTCCAGAACACAAAGAATAGAAGAAACCTAATTTTTTTTTCCTAGGAATTACAAAGTCTAAGGTTACTTCACGAGGTTAAGAAGGTTTCCTTTGAGCCGTGCGGTCCAGGGGCGCTGTCTGCCAACACTCCTGCCCTGTCAAAGCCCCATTTATCACAGAGCTCCATTCTTCTATTACTGTGTATCAAAACAGCTGTAGTGAAACCAGAATTACTCCCAACTTGGACCAGAATATCAGCAAGCCAAGCTCTGCTCAGCAGCTGTGAAAGTGCTCTGGCACAGAAACGCTGCACAGTGACTGAAATCTACCTGACACAAGGAAATACCTCGTTCTGTGGAACACCCTGAGATCTCCCAAGAGATGCCACCATAAAGATCAAGAACTTGGCAAGGTGAAGGCAAACTGGACTGACAGAGAGATAGAGGTGATAACTCAGGACATCTTCAAAAATTAGTACCGGAGAGCTCCTTCCAGTGCTCTAAAGGCGCTCCAAGAGAGCTGAGGTGGGACTTTGGACAAGAGACGGAGAGACAGGACAAGGGGGAATGGCTTCCCACTGCCAGAGGGCAGGGATGGATGGGATATTGAGAAGAAATTCTTCCCTGTGAGGGTGGGCAGGCCCTGGCACAGGGTGCCCAGAGAAGTTGTGGCTGCTCCTGGATCCCTGGAAGTGTCCAAGGCCAGGATGGACAGGGCTTGGAGCACCTGGGACAGTGGAAGGTGTCCCTGCCATGGCAGGAGGAGGCACTGGATGGGCTTTAGGGTCCTTCCAGCCCAAATCACCCTGGGATTCTCTCACAGACAGCACACAGTGGAATTCAACTGGAAGCAGGGATCTGAGAGTGCCATAAAGTGACATGGAAGCACAGACACACACTACAGAGACCAAGGCTGAGGATGTACCCCCTGCAACACCCCAAGGCTCCTCAAGCTCCAGTTATGATATTTTTTTAATATCTACTGTAATCTCTTCCCTGTGCTGCCCTTCCAAGTTCATTGCTGCAATGGTGAATGAGCACACGGGAATTAAAAACACTCACAGCAGGGGAGCCTTAAGGAACCTCAAGGATTTCAGTGGATTTTGGGGCCTAAATCAGAACAAAACATAAAAAAATATTAAAGAGAAAAAAAACTCCCATACCTTCATCAGATGCAAAGGTGCAGCAGAGCATTTTAAAGAGACCAGCAGGAACCTAAAATTGCAGCATAAGTCTCTCCAAACCTGCACTACAAGGACACCAGCTCCCACCACCTTCCAAGCTTTGGCAGTGTTTATTATTGAGTTCCTGATACTTGTGGCTCCCGAGGTCAAGCAACATGAAAATCCTGAGGTTTCTGAGGGTTTTTTCCCCTATGCCTGCTGCTGGTCATCCTGCTGAAACAGCTACAAGAATAAATCTTGCAGAATAAATCTTGAAAGCAACATCCCTGGAGGAGGCCAGGCACCAAAAGGCAGAGAGGAAAGAAAAGTGCAAGGCTCAAAAAAATAATACAGAATTTGAAATCGTGAGATCACTCATTCAGGGATATTTATCTTGGGACAGAGAAGGGTAACAAAAACCCACCAAGAATGGAAGCTGTATATATGGACAGCAAAAGTTTACTGAAATATATTTTATGCAGTGAATAGCACAAATAGAAATGGGGTTTGGTTCAATATTTCAGGTTGTACCACATTATTACTGAAATACTGCAGTTCCACCCAAGGGAAATGTGCAGTAGTGATGGGACAGTCCAGACATGCAGGGCTCCTGCTCGAGTCTCAGAATCACAGAAGGAACCAGGTTGGAAAAGAGCTCTGAGACCATCAGGTCCAACCTCTGACCCAACACCTCCTCAAGTAAACCACGACACTGGGTGCACGTCCAGGCTTTTTTAAACACATCCAGGGATGGTGACTCACATCTGGCTCCTGAGCCCTCCCCAGCTCCCACCACTCAGTCACCATGAAACCAGCACATTTCTTCTCCAAAAAGGACACAAAAAGTGACTTCTCCCATCTCCTGAGCCCCTTTGTGAGGGGGAGAGGGTGTCACACACCAGCACTGACTGACAGCTCCAGCCTGGGCTGTGGGAGCTCCCCACGTCCCTGCAACACAGACACATGTGAAGTCTGGTCAAATTGCTTGAGCTGGCATGTTTTCTGCCTTCCTCTAAACCAAGTAACTCATGCTAATCTGCAGCCAAATCCCACCAGCCCAGAGGCACTGCTGACATCAGTCAGGAAATAATTCCCATTCCAAGGGACAAATCAGATCCTGTTGACAAAATCCAGTGTCACATTTTTATTTAAAGGAGTCTCAGGCTCTGCTGAACAAGCAGGAGACACCTTGTTTTGAGCATTATTTCAAGGATGGCCAGATCTGAGCTGCCCCCAGAGGAGCAGGCTGGTTTTGGCAGGGTCATGTTTTATACATCACCCAGCACTGCAGCTTGTGCAGCACACAGCTTTGAAGAGTTATTGTTTATGGATGGGGGATTTTAATAAACTGGAGCAAGCAGGGGACGCAGGATTCCCAGCTCCTGTGGCCTTCCCAGGTGATTTAAGATCAAAATAATCCGTGTGTGCATGGAGGCAAATCAAAGCACAGCCTTGGTGGCAGCCTGGGGTGGCAGCAGAGGGACAGGCAGCACTTCCACCTGAGCACCAGGGGCTCCTGCTCCTTTTTAACTCCACAAGCTAACCTCAGTGGAGTGCTGGAGCCCCTGAAGTACCTCCTGGACTCTGGCCAGGGTGGTTTGCTACTGAATCAGCAGCAGGGATGGACAAGGCTCCATGTGGAGAGGCTCCCTACAGAAAAGCTCTCCAGGCAGGCAGGTGTGGAATCCAGCCCAAAGGCAGCCCCAGGGGCAGCTCCACCTCAATTCCCCTCAGCCTGCCTTGGACAAGGAGCAGCCAGACAGAAAATTACTGCAGAAGGATAGTAAATTCCTCTTAGAAACAGGCTGGAGGCACACAGGGTGGCAGCAGGGTCAGGGACAGAGTTGGGCAGACTTTTGACAATCCCAAGACCCCTGTGGCCCTTGTTACTCCTCCCGAATTGTCACAAAAATCATTCCAACAGCTCAGGCAGAGGACTGATTTCATTCCAGATCTAAGGAGGGAGAGAACAGGCAGCTGGGAGAAGCAGCCTGGTTCTGGAAGCAAACCTATCCCAAAATTCCAAGAACACAGAGCTGCTGCCTCCAGCTGTCACACAACATCCCTTCCCTGGCACCAGGGGAGCAGCTGTGCCCATTCCCTGCACGGGGAGAGGCTCTCTGGTTTTCTTGGCAGCCTCGGGGCAGGATGGTGCCCACCAGCCCAAGGGCAAGCACAGCTTGTGCCCAGCACCACCAAAGCACTGGTACCAGTTTGGAACTGGCTGCATGTGCTCCTCTGGTGCTCTGGAGCCACAGAAAGGGCCAGGAGACAGCAGAGCCAAAGAGATGTCTCCAAAATGTCTGTGCCTTCCAAACACCTGAGCTTTGCTGTGTTTGGCAACTGAGACCCCTTGCCAGGAGAAAGCCAGCCCCAACAGCTGTAGAGTCACTTCACAAGGCCACTTTTCCATGGATGGAGGTCCTGGTGAATGCAAAATCCTCTTTACCTCTGAACTTTCAGGAGGAAAACCTCCTCAAAGCACTAAACTCAGCCTTATCCCATCTTCTTCCAGCTGAGTTTACACCAAATTAGCAAAGGCCTTGATGAGCTGCTGGGCTCACTCCCCTTGAGCCACAAACTTGCCCCAAACCTTTCTCAGAAGGACTTCCTGCCATGAAAATGTTTGAGATTCATTGTTTTGGCCAAAGCAGTCGTTTCACTTCTGCATGGCACAGGACCCTTTCTTCCTCTCTTTTTAAATCTCTAAAAATAAGGAGTTTACACCCTGCTTCATCATCAAGTCAGGAGAAAACTGCAAAATACTCAAGGAGTACCTGTTTGTTTTACAACCAGCACAGCTGAGACCCCCAAAAGCTGAAGGGACTCCACTTGTGAGCTCACCAGAACCCATAAAATTCACCCCCTGCTCTGCTCTTTGCCTCCACTTTAAACCCTCATGGTCCCCACGCCATCTCCTGCCCAAAACAAGCCCAGATCTCCTGGTGGGACTCCTGACTCACCAGCACATTTTCCTTTAAAGGTCAAAACAAATGTGTTGTGGCAATAGGGATTTCATTAGTTCCCTCTTAGTTTCAGTTGATCAGCAGGAGTTTAGGAGATTGGTTGCACTTTGGAGCTTCCCTAACAAGGCACTCTTCATCTTATTTAGGAAGAAGGAAAGGAGCAGCCATGGGAAACGTCTCATCCCTGGATCTGTGGCTGAACACAGCAGCAGAGCAATTAGCAAGGTGCTCTCAGCAGCAGGGAGCTGCACTGGGATGTCCTCACACTCATTTACACACCAAGAATCAGGACTGCAGCTGGAATTCTTGTAGGGAGCAATTTCCAACTACTCCGAGTTCCCTCCAAGCGTTCCAACACCGCTCGTTTCCATGAAACTCTGTGCGACTCCATGAATTCCAGAGTCCATTTCCTCACACTGGAAGCCTACTCCAACCCAAGGGCAATGCTCCCAGATCCATGGATCAGTGCTCCACCTACCACCACTTACTGCTCCAGTCACCAGGAGCTGCTCATGCCACTGTCCTGAGCTCCTGGGCACTCATCCAGCTTCAGGACACAACTTCCCATCCCATCTGGAGTCTCCTGGAAAGCTGTTAGTGCTTGTAGACAATTCCTCCTTTGCTGAATCCTTCCTTTGCTGAATGCCTCCTTTGCTGCAGATGCTGCTCATTTTCAGAGGAAGACGTGGCAGGTGGGGCCTTTCAGTTCAAATGTTTCTTGGTAAGGCTTGTGGAGCAGGCAGAACAATTCTGATACTGGAAATATCTTCCACCCTACACTGGGTTGCATAAGGACATGCAAATATCCATCTTCATCTGCTCTGATCCCACTGCCCCAGTTCTGGTCACTTCCAAGGGCATCTCAGCTTAGGAAAAGTAATGTGGGCAGCAAAGCCACTTCCCTCTTCAGATTTAAATGAGCCTTAGGTCCTCTGTTTATCTGGTCTTAATGGATGTTCAGGGACCCATTTTCAAGTTCCCCCTCCAAAAAAGCCCCTTCTGTGAGAAAGAGTTCCTACATCACCCACAGAAGCTCAGGACTGAAGACAGAAGAAACTCCCAACAAGTACAAAGCAGCCAGACTGGTTCAGGTCTCCTGTTTCATGGGCTGGGATCAGACTGAGGAGATCAGAGGACTTTGATGAGTGGCAGATCAGCAGGAACAGTGTCCTTGATCCCTGTTACTTTCATCCCAGTGGAGCATCTCCCACAAGACCAAACACACCTGGATCTGAGGCTGTGTCCATGAGCAAGGGGAGGCTCTCAACTGCGCTGAAAGGTGTTAGCTCAGGTCCCCAACTTGCTCCTGGGCATGACAGGTCGCCTGTTTCCAACTCCTTTTCTCCTCCACCACTGCCAGAGTCAGAAGAGGTCAAGGAATCCCAGACCAGGATTGGCTGGGGGGAGGAAAGGGGAGGGAGAGGGGTTTGCAGGTGAAGAGATACAGCAAGAGAAACACGGGCTGCTGAGATTAGGGAACAGGCTTTTTAGTGGGAGCAGAGCAAGAGGCAGCTGCTGGAAGCAGGGCAGGGAAGCATTTAGCATTTCCAGCTGCAAGGCTAATCTGATATGACACTGAATCAAGCCTGGATACACAGCTCAGATAAATCTCCATCAATAAAAGCTCATTGTCACAAACCTGGAGCACAGCAGGATGGCAACAAACTTCACCTGCACACACAGCCCCTGTGGGGTCTTCCCTGAGGACATTTCTCATGAAGACAGCATGTGAATTTTGTGATCCTCCCTCGCAGGCTGCAGCGAGGAAACGCTGTCAAGTTTAGTCTTCGTAAAGAAGCAACTACACATCTGACCTACATAGAGTGCACAGATGTGAGTAGCCTCACACAGCACGCCACAGATTATTTTTTTTTTTTTAATGCAGAAAAAAATTAAACACCACCTGCTTTGCCTGGAAATATGCAGGAACAAAAGGCAGCTGTGCACAGGAGTGCTGCAGCAGGATTCAGATGGGAACTCGGGAGCAGCACGTCCATCTTTTTTTGTTTAAATATACTTGTCCATCCTTGAAAGTGTTCAGGGCCAGGTTGGACAGTGACTGGGGAAAGCTGGGTTAGTGGAAGGTGTCCCTGCCCATAGCAGGGGGTGAAATGAGATGGGCTTTAAGGTCCCTCCAACCCAAACCATTGCAGGATTCTATGATTTTCAAGACTGGGGCACAGCTTTTGTTCCCAGGGCTGACAGCCCTGTAACCTTGGCCAGGAGTGTGAAGGATTGACATCCATTCCCCAGGGATCCTCAAAGGATGATAAATGGCACCAGCACAGGGACAGAACCCTGGGCTGCTGAATCAGGGGACAACCACAGCACTGCCAGCACTGCTGCAAAACCTCTTCACCTGAAATAAGCTGCACACACCTGCAGCACCCAGGTGACAAAGTCCAAGTCCATTACGACAGGTTGGGGTCGGGCTCTTCTCTCAGGGAACAAACAACAGGATGAAACAGCCTGAAGCTGTGCCAGGGGAAGTTTAGATTGGATATTAGGGAAAATCACTGAAAAGAGAGGTCAGCTATCGAGGTAAGCTGCCCAGGGAAGAGGCACAGTCACTGCAAGTGTTCAAAACCCATGTGGATGTGGCACCTGGGGACATGGGTTAGTGACAAACACGGTGCTGGGTTAACAGTTACACTCAATGGTCTCAGAGGTCATTTCCAACCTCAGTGATTCTGTAATTTCAGGTGTCTGTTACCTCCCAGAGTTTAACCCCGAGACAAAATAAGGAAGGAGAATCAGTCGATGCAGCAACAGGAAACAGGTGCTGCGGACAGATTTGCCAAGGAGGGTGCTCAGAGCAGGGCCAGCTCCTCAACCCAGCACTAAGCCCGGCAAAAACGGCTGCTATGCAGCTGCACCGAGCGAAATCCCACGTGCCAGGCATTCCCTGGAGTCCAGACCCTCCGAGAAAATCAGCTGTGACAGGGCAGAGCCCCAGGAATGGGGTAGGAATGGCCGGGAGCAACAGCGCCTGGGCTCGGGCACCCCACACCTCGCTGGGGCTGGGCCAGGGACCTGCAGGGTCTGGGGGAGGCCAGAGCAGCCCAGAGAACGTCACATGGCAGGGACTGGGAGCTGAAAGCTGGCTTGGCTCCCAGCTCTGCTGCTGCCCAAGGTCAGGCCAAGCCACATGCCCTCCTACCTGTTATATATTTAGAGCATCAATGCCAGAGCCACGACCGCGCCGCACCAAGCCCGGAGCTGCAGATAGCACCCTGCTGCACGGCAAATGTCACCACTGCCCACCACGTCCTACAGATTTCTCAGATTTGGTTACATTTCCTTTTTCAGGGTGGGGGCAGAAGCAACTCTAGAGGGTGGGAAGCCTTATCAATACCTCCTGGTTGCCTTTATTCTCACTAGATAACTTTGAGAAGCCAAATTCGAGGGATGAAGGAGAATTCAAGGAAGTGATCACAGCACCAAGCCTGCCAGAGCTCAAGGGATACTTGGACAATGTTCTCAGGCACAGGGTGGGATAGTTGGAGTGTCCAGGAGTTGGACTCAATCCTTGTGTGTCCCTTCCAGCTCAGAGTATTTCATATTTCTAACGAAATAAATTGGTTTCCATCAATTTTATCAGCTGGTCTATTTGCTGGAGATTCCTCTTGCTCAGGACTGTGAGACTCAGAGTAAAGAAGAGGCTGACAAGCTTCTGGATAAGAAAAAAAAAATAAATCCAAACCCATTGCCTAATTTAACCTGGAAATTTATAAAGCAGCCACTGGCAGCACAAGTCCTGGCTCCCTGCACCTCAGCAGCACCAGCCTGTTTGGTACAAACAGAGAAAACAATTCCAGTATGGGCTGAGGGCAGCTACTTCCAAAGGCAGCAGCTTCTGAAAACACTTTCTGTTCACAAAAGCTCAGTGGATCTAAAGGCTGCTTGCCATCACTACACAAAGCTTTCCCTCTCACATCACTGCAGGTTGTGGAGATGCTCAGGAATGCTCCTCTCCTGTAACAACCCAGGAAAGAATTTGAAATTCACTGTATTTATAAGATCGCTGGGCTGCTTTGCCCAACTGCATCTTGCCCTGGGATATGACACCCACCCAGCCTGAGCAGCCTGTTAAAGTGGTTCATCCTCTTTTTGGGGACTTGGAGAGAAAAGCCTTTGTGTAAACATGCAATATTTACTCCCCAACATGCTGTAGTTCAGCAACCCAGCTGTGCAGACTTGGGACAAGCCATAAATTACTCACATCACTGAGTGGTAAAAGCCTCTGACTCGCTGAGCCAGAATCCCCTACACCAATGCCTCACAATAAACTATAAAATATAGATGTTTATGCTACATATAAGGCTAAAATCTATTAATGATGAGGTCACACTGTTTTTGCCCCTCTTGCAAACGAGGGGTTGAAAAGGCAGAGAGCATCAGCACACAGAAGGGGATGGGGACGTGGAATCTGCAAACTGAACTGCAGAAGGAGACTGGAATGAGATCAGCCTTAAGGTCCCTTCCAACCCAAACCAGCCTGTGACTCTGTGATAGGATAAATGATAATAAAAGCAATGAATGCAGACCCCAGCCTGGATCACAAACCCACACAGCTCAGGCTGCTGCATGACCCTTCACTGAGCCAAACCCCTCAGCCCAAGCCCTGCAGGACCTTCCTCTCAGCAGTATTTTGGGACATACACCAGGAATAAGGGTGACTGTGCATCTAAATAAGCTGCTCCCTTCTGGCTGTGCTTGGGAGAGAGGCTGGTGTGACCTGTTACCAATGAAGTGTTAACAACACCACAGCAAAAAACTGTCTGCATAAAGGAGCATCAGAAACCTGCTCCAAATGATTGATTAAACCTTCCTGCCTGTTCACTGTAGCTCTGGGCTTTTCCATGCTGAATTAACCACCTCTGCTGTCTGCTGCCTGTTTGACACAGAATAAATGTTCTGCTGTTAGCGAGTAGTTTTTTTTCCCAGATCTCAGTGCTCTAAAGGCAAAGGAAGTGATCCAAAGTTTATTTTCCAAACTTCCCTGCCAGCAGCTGCCAGTGTCAGGCATCACCTCACCTCTGCACCCCACTGTCTGGAGGGCATCACCCCATGGGGCTCCCCAGCCCCTACCTAGGGAGTGGCAAGAAGAAAGATCCCACTGCTGCAATAAAGGGGAAAAAAGTCATTTTTAAACAGGATCCCGCTCCCCATAGGGAAAACTGGTAGATTCTGCCTCAAAATTAAGTTTCACTTTGGCTTTTATCTTTCCTGGAATCCCTGCTGCTTTGCAGACTGGGCTGGAAGATGAATCCAGGAGAACTGGACGAAAACACGGGAGCAGCTGATTTATACAGTGGCTGAAAGAGCTTTAATTCTTCCAGCCCATACACAGCCCATTCATTTGGGGGGAAAAAAGGCAATTTAAAATATCTCTCCTAATGTCTGCTGGCAGAGGAAAGATGAAGGATTGTAAGAGATGATCAATGTTTATGCCCATCTTCAAAGCGATTTGGGGAGCTGCTGAAGATAAACAAGCAATTGGGGCTCAGGAGCCAGGCTAAAAGCTGCCAGAGAAATTGCTTTTTTCCAAGGCAAACAGAAGGCAAGGAAAGGCTCAGTTGGGAAAGGCTGCATTCACTCCCTCATAATATGACCAGGGCTACAGACCAAATTTAATTTCTTCCTCACAACAACTTTAATTAAATCATCTAAGCCCTCCCTGCCTCTCTCCTGCCACGAGGTGTGGCTGTGCTCACAGGAGGTATCAGCAAACTCTGCCTTATTACCGTGGCCTCCCTGGAAATGCTGTTTATGCCGCAGTCAAATGGCTGGGGAGCCCAGCTGCAGGGAAGCACTGGCTCCTGGTTAAGGGGAAAACACCAGATCCCACCTTTGATGTGCAGCAGCCACTCCTCCAGTGCTGGAGATGCTCCACAGCCTTACCTGCACAGGTTTCCTGCCAGGGGAACTTCCCATGGGGAGTTTCTCCTCTCCTGGGCCCTGAGGGTGCCCAGGGGCCACCAGAGGTACAGAACGGACACTGCAGGGTGTGAACTGCACCAAGGATTTTTCATCTTAAGCTGCCATTTCAGAGCCAGGTCCTTGACTTTGGACAAGGGATGGAGGGACAGGACACAGGGAATGGCTTCCCATTGCCAGAGGGCAGGGATGGATGGGATATTGGGCAGGAATTGTTCCCTGTGAGGGTGGGCAGGCCCTGGCACAGGGTGCCCAGAGCAGCTGGGGCTGCCCCTGGATCCCTGGCAGTGTCCAAGGCCAGGCTGGACAGGGCTGGGAGCAGCCTGGGACAGTGGAAGGTGTCCCTGCCATGGCAGGGGTGGCACTGGATGGGCTTTAAGGTCCCTCCAAACCCAAACCTTCCTGGGATTCTCTCAGAGCCATCACAGAGACAGGTGAGGTTTTACTGGCCTGCTGAAATGTGTGAACGTAAGAGTTGCACTCTTTGGAGCAGAAGTTAAAAATTATAAACAAAAAAAAATTAAGTTTGAATTACTAGAAGAGCTCAAGAGGATTTCTGCAGTGCTTACAGCTTTTACCAGCTCCAGAAGGAGCTTTGGGAGCTGTGAGAGCTCCAAGCATTGCAGATTGCTGCAGCACCAAAAAAAATACATGTTTTACAGCAGACACAGCTCCAGAGACAGGAACCAGGAGCTGCTGAACCACCAAACCCCTCCAGTGCTGCTCTTCAGCAGGAACACAGCTCAGGCCAGGCAGCACCATCAGCTCTGCAAGGTCTGTCCCACAGCAACCACTGAGATTTTTCTAGATGCAAAAAAACCACAATTATGTTCGAGCAGCAGCCACCTGCAGTGTTCTACACAGGGGCCACATCCCAGGCCAGAAGAGTCACCTTGAAGTCCTGGCAAGTGGAGGATGTCACCGAGGGCCAGGTGAGAGGCAGCTGTGAGCACCGAGGGCACAGTGACACACCAGCCCCATGCAGAAGTGGCAGAGTCAGTGCTCTCCACATCCTTCCAAAGGAACTTCTCTCACAAATGCTCCCAAGACAGTTTTCAAAAGAAAGTTTGCTAAAGACAGAAGGGC
The DNA here is from genome assembly GCF_049639895.1 of Pseudopodoces humilis. Lineage (NCBI taxonomy): Eukaryota > Metazoa > Chordata > Aves > Passeriformes > Paridae > Pseudopodoces > Pseudopodoces humilis. The sequence goes on from NC_142218.1 coordinate 2,284,872, forward strand.
AGGACAAGATTTAGATTAATAAAACCATCAAGAGCTTTGGTGGGGGAGACCTGAGACCACCTCCTCTGTGCACCCTGTAGCCTTTGCCACATCCTATCCTGAACTCAGAAATTCACACATTAAAATGAACAAGAATGGTTCCACAAGGATAATCCATTGCCACCTTTTCCTCAAAACCTCCTCTGGCAGAAATTGTCTCCTGTTTAAGCCCAGCAGGCAGAGCCCCAGGGGAAGGTTGTTCTCCCTCCAGGGAAGGTGGGAGCCACTAGGAATCCTGACCCAGCAGGAGACAGAGCTGCACTGCCTCAGTTATTACTCCAGCTCACACATTTAACCTGGCCATTCTTATTCTGCCTGCAGTAGCAACCCGAAAATGAGTTCACCTTCATTCCCAGCGCGGCTGTATTTGTTGAAATGTAAGCTGCTTGCAAAAGCATCAGATAAAGCCCTGGCACTTCTCAGCTCCTTTTGTTTGGTACCATCCCCACATGGAGGTGATGCTGCAGGTACCACCTTCGAGTCACTGAATTCACACAGACATTGCCTAGAGGTGCCCAACTATTTACCTTTCTCTTGGTAGAAATAAACCCTAGCAACCCGCTGTTGTGTTTTCTATTTTAAAACCAGATCTTTTGGAACAAATTTGAAACAAAACCAAAAAAACAAAACAAGATAAAAAAAACCCCAAAAACATACAGTTGTGTAACGTCACTGGCAAAGTGTGGGGATGTTCAATAAAGGAAATACAGGTGCAAAGATGCTCCTGGAACAGAGCTTGGCAACCTGCCAGGCAGCAACAGAGGGGAAGGAAAAGCCCAGGAATCAACTGGGAACCTTCCCTGCTAAGGCAAGGCCAAGTCTTGCCTCAGATCGCCAGCACCACTTGCTCTACACATTTCCAACACATTCTCGAGGCTTGCTTTAAAAAAAAATAAAAAATAAAAATTAGGATTATGAAGTGCCACGGTAAGAGCTGCAGGACCCAGCTGCTCCAGAAGCTGCAGCTCAGAGGTGCCCCTGGAAAGGTCCATCCAGTCCCACATCTCTCTGTGCTGGGCAATCCAAGAGCAGGACAAACAGCATTGTTTGGGTGTTATACAAGAGCCAAAAGGATGACTCAGGCTGCCCTTATAGCCCTTCCCTGGCTATCCAGAGCCAGGCTGAGGAATCAGCTGCTCCCAGGGACAGGGGAGCTCCAGGGACACCTCCTGCCCAGGTGAGACCGCCATGGCACTGCTCCTGCAGCCAGAGCTAATTTCAGACAGATTTTCAGACAAAACCAACTCTCGTTTTATTTAGGAACAAGAAGTCATTACAATACTCGCAGGATTTCACCTTTCTCTAACAAGGAGCATCTCGCTGGGAGCTCACAGCACTCCAGATTGCAGGCAGCAGACTTTTCCACATCCATGCTCCAGCATCATCTGTTACATCCTGCACAATATTCCCTCAGCTCGGGCTCTGCAGGAGCAGCTCCTCTTATTTGCCCACAGCCTGGCAACAGCAGGATACACTTTCTGATTGTTTTAGGCTGCAAGTAATGTGAGAAGCCCCAAGAAAAGCTTTGGATTCCCTCGGTGCGTGCAGGCTGGTCTCTGTGAAAGGAAACAGCCTTTGCTCGTGGTTCGAAGCCTTGGCTTTGGTATTTCCAACATCTCAAATACAAAAGTAGATGCAGACAGATGTTAATTCTGCAGAACACTCATCTAAGTCAATCCCTGCCCGGTATCACCTCAATTCTACCTTTTCTAAGCTCATTTTCTATTGGAGATGGAGCTGGCAGACACCCGACCTTCTCATTAAACACACACTTTCAGGTGAGAGCCCCTGGGCACTGCTACTCACTGGAATTAAACAGGTACACCAGGACTGGTGGCAAAAATAAAAATAGCCCCAGCTCTCAGCACGCCAGGAAAGGCAGCGGCCTTCTGTGCACAACAGCAAAATCAACTTAATCACAAATGACAACTTCTGAAAGCCTTTACTTTGGATTCATCCTTGGCATTTTTCTAGGCCAACTTGAAAACAAAAGCTTTGTCTTCTTAAAATGCAATTGCCTGAGGCACCTCTAAAAAAAGTGACATAACTCAGGTTTGAAAAATGCCTCCTGGGTTTCAGATCCTCCTAAGAGCCTCTTTACTATTCAGCTTGATTCAGATTACCCAGATCAGCATGAACTCTGCAGATTTAGCCCCAGCTACCAGCACAGGTATAAAATGCACACATTTAGGATTATTTTTTTAAACTATATGATTAAAGCTCTACAGTTACAAAATAAGAACTTGTTATTGATCTGAATGGTTGCTCCCTGTCTTTTCTCCAGCAGGTTTATAAAGACTCTCTGACGACAGTTTATTCTGATTTTTTTTTCCCCAGCCTGTTTTTCTGCTGGGTATTTTCAACCTTTCCATCACAAATCTCAAGCTGTGAGAAGAATGAGCAACTTGTTTTGGAATCACAATTTGAGCCTAAAATTTGATTCTTGTTTCTTCTCCCCTGCACAAACCTTTTTTATTTCAGTGATTTTACGAGCAGTGACTCTGTGCTTTTGCAAATCCAGGAGCACAGTAACTTGATGGGAGGGGGCAAGGAAGGAAAAGCTGCAATTCTCCAAGACAGACACTGCTACTTCCAATGCCTATAATTAACACCTTGGATAAATCCACAGTACTTTAGCAAATCACAGATTTTTTATACCCATAGACTGTTTTCTTTGAGCACATACAAATTTACTGCTAGGTCTGAAAACTCCTTTAGCGGCCACCAGCAAAGAACTCAAATCAAAAGGAGTTTTGTTGCTTTTATTGAATGATTTGGGACAAGGAGAGCTGTAAGCTGTCTTGGTGATGGGAACACTGTTAGAGTCTTTTTCTGAATGATCAAGTCCCATCACTTACTTCACATAAACTGCTCTCTGTCAAGAGCTTTAATCCTCTCTTTTCAATCCCTAAATAAAACATCCTCCCCAAACTCACTGCCTATTATCAGCCATTTCTAAAGAAAGTGGTTCTTAAGAGACACACCTCTTTCTGCTTTGCCGTTCCCTTGAAATCCGTCTCCAATATTAGCCTGACAGAAGTGAAACAGCAGCAATCCTCCCTGGCTCAGAGAGCTGGGAGAGTCTGAACACCCACCCCTCTCCAAGGAAGCTTTCACACGCGGCCAAAAACAAGTCACAAAAGGCTTCCAGGAACAATAAACCTTGTGACAAGCTGTCACCCAGAGCAGGCAGCCCACCAAGGTGCTGCAGGGTCACACATCTGCGGTTCTGCTCGTGGCACAGCTCCTCAGCTCCCTGACAACAGCACTCCTTCCCTTCCCACCCCATCCCGGAGCTCACTTGGAAGCCAGGCTTCTTCCCTGTCCTTTAGAATAATGCAAAGATCCCAACAAACAGCAGAATAAAGGACAGGGCAAAATGAAAGGGAAAGCAACATCTCGCACTTAACTGCTAAAGGGAGACCAAGAGTGGAGGCACCTGTGGAAGAGCTCAGCCCTCCCCGCAGCAGGGACAATCCGGAGGTGCTGTGACACAGCCCAGCTCTCCCTGGCTGCTGACACAGCCGAGGAAAACAGATTCAGCCAGGGCAAATGCCAAGGGCTTGTGCCAGCTCGGGAAGGGCCGGCAGCGGTGTCCGAGCTGCGCTGCCACCCCGGTCCCTCCCTGCCCGGCCATCGGTCACCACACGGGATTTACTGCTGGGGGAAAGACAACAATTTCCTCAATATGAAATAAGAGGGTCTTTTCTTCTGGCCTTGAAAGTCAGCTCAAGGCAGCCGTGATGCCACTGACTTCAGTCTCCTGAAAAGCCTGAGCAGCCGCTGGAGTGTGGGAAGGCCCCAGAGCCACAATCAGCATGGGCTGGCTCCCAGCCCTTCCCCGTGCCAAAACCACGGGAGAATTATACTCAGAAGTGGCGGAGTCACCATCCTTCGAGGGATTTAAAAGAGGTGTAGAGGTGGCACTTGGGGACATGGTTTAGTGGTGGGCTTGGCAGTGCTGGGTTTAAAGGCTGCTCTCGATCTGAGCGGGCTTTTCCAACCCAAGTGATTTGGGATTCTGTGCTGAAGCACTGCAGCGAGCACGGCTGCGATGGGTCGTTCCTGCAGGTGGGCTCTTGCTCTTCAGGAGCAAGTCAGGAAAATAAAGGTGCACATCCAGCCCGTTGTCCATCCCGGCAGCTTGTGGCTGTCTAAAGAGGAAATCAGCAGCCAGACACCCTTCCAAAAACACGGCTGGATCTGACTGCTTCACACTCACCAAAGGTGCTCTGGAGTAAGACCCGGAGTGTCATACATCACCTCAAAACAGTGGAATCACTAAGGTTGGAAAAAACCCATCAAGTTCCAATCTCTGACCAAGTCCTCTCATGCCCACTAAATCGTACGGCCGAGTGCCACATCTGCTCATTTTTCACATTCCCAAGGATGGTGACTCCACCATTTCCCTTGGGAGCCTGTTCCCAAATCCAACTCCCGACAGAAATCAGCAGCCCCAACAGAATCGCGTCCGAGAAGCTCCGGCGGCCCCGGCTCCGCACGGACCCGCGGGGAGCGGCTCGGCTCAGCGCCGCTCGGGCTCCATATTCCGCCTGTTTTCTCGCTAACAAGCCGCTCCCGGCCGCCCGAGGCTCCGCTGGCAGAGCAGCGGAGCATCTCCGGTTCGCAAGAGGCACAAAGTACCCCGCGATCGTGCGGTCACATCGCGGATATCCCTCCCGAGCGTCCGGGACCCGCGGAGGGCTCAGCCCCGGAGCCATCGCCATCCCCGGCGGGGTCGGACCCACCCGGCAGCCGCTTCCAGGCGCGGCACTTCCCCATCCCGCGGGCGCCGGCATCTCCGCTTCCCGTTAAACGGGGAAAACGCGCATCAGGGGCGGAAAAAACCTAAGCGCACACGGTGGGAAAAGCGAAGATTTAAAGGAAAAAAAAAATAACGATAAAGCGGCACTAAGTCACTGGCAGGGGGACCCGCGCTGCCAGTACGGACCGCACGTTCCGGCTGGCGGGAGCGGCCCCCGCAGCAGCTGGGGGAAGGGGCGGCAGCACTCACCGGGCAGGTCGGTGCCGGGCAGGTCGGTGCCGGGCAGGTCGGTGCCGGGCAGGTCGGTGCCGGGCAGGTCGGTGCCGGGCAGGTCGGTGCCGTGCGGACGGAGGGCCGGGCCCGTCCCGCCTCGCCCGCGGGAGCCGCCGGCTCAGTGCCGCGCACCGCCCCGCGCCGCGGCTCCTTCCCGCCGACCGTACCACGGCTCCACGCCGGGGGGGACCCGCGCTCCGCGGAGAACCCACCCCGCCGCCCGCCGCTCGCTGTCTCTGCTGCCGCGGCGCGGCCCGCAGCGATCCTCCCTCACGGGGCTGTGCCGGGCAGGGCCGCGCCGCTGAGGCTCGGCCGGGGCAGCGTCGCTCGCCCGCAGCGCCCGCTCCCTCCCGCTCCGCTGCCCGCGCGGTGGAAGAGTCCAGAGCGGGGCGGGCGCGGGCGGGGCCGGGCGCGCGGGGCTGCTCCGGGCGCGGGTCCCCGTGAGGGAGCGGCGGGGCGGCCGTGGCGGGGTCGGAGTCGGTCTCGGTCTCGGTCCCGGTGTTGGGGGGTCCCGGCCCCGCAGCGCGGCCCGGGACCTGCAGAACATCCGCTCCCGGCACCGCTCGCACCGGCACCGCTCGCTCTTTGCCTACACCCGGTTCAGCGGAGCCGCAGCCGGAGTTCGCACCCGCGGCGTCCCCGCTGAGCGCTGAGCGGAGCCGCGGGTCCAGCCCGGAGCTCCGGCCCGGCCGCTCTTCCCCAGCCGCTCTCGGTAAGAGCGCGACGCTCAGGTCGGCTGCTCCGTTCGCCTGCTCCTGGCACTCACCGGGAAGAAAACGCTTCTCTTGGGAAAATGATGTTTCCTGACCGAAATGAACGTCCAGCATTTCGTCAGTGTGTGGAGGCGTGGGAAGCCCAGGCTGAGAGCCCCGGCGCTAGAGGGACAGGCACTCGCCGAGCTGTGCGGGGAATCGCGGGCTGCGGACAGCACCGGCTGGAGCTGGCACACGGTTCCACGGCTCCCGCTGTGTGCTCCCAGCTCACGGCAGCCGTGTTCAGGTCACATCAATGCAAATAGTTTTATGCAGCTGCTCTCAACAGCGTGTTAGGGAAGGGCAAGAGCTCACCAGCAGGAGCGACCCATCACAGAGGCGTAAATCATAGAATCACCATCTGGTCCCACCATTATCCCAGCACTGCCAAGACTGCTGCTAACCTATGTCCCCAAGTGCCGCATCCTCACAGCTTTTAAATCCCTGCAGGGATGGTGACTCCCCCCACTGCCCTGGGCAGCTGTTCCAGGGCTGGACAACCCTTTCAGTAAGAAATTTATTCCTGTTACATGTCTCGGATAGTGCTACAGCACAAATGATTAATTAACAATCAAGGCAAGTCCCCCTGACGGTTCCCCCACTGATCCCAACAGAATTATAGTGGTATTGAAGTGATCTCAGAAACTCAAAACTTCCCAACACAGTGCAGATTGCTGATGGGACTGGTGGGAATGTTGAGGTGCTCAGAAGATACCTCTGAATGTTGGGTAAAGACTCCTCTGTAAGCTGAACTCTTCTGCCAACATCAAGACCTCTCTGGCTGTGAGCTGGAGAACTCGGTACCTACCAACCCAAATGTGAGCAATTATCTGGCTTTTTCAGCTTAATTTTTCTCGGACAACTCATGGCTGACAGAGGGCAGGGATTGGATGGGATATCAGGAAGAAATTCTCCTCTGTGAGGGTGAGGAGGTCCTGGTACAGGCTGCCCAGAGCAGCTGTGGCTGCCCCTGGATTCCTGGAAGTGTCCAGGACCAGGCTGGACAGGGCTTGGAGCAACCTGAGGTAGTAGGTGTCCCTGCCCATGGCAGGAGAGGACAGAATGAGATGAGCTTTAAGGTCTTTTCCATCCCAACGCATTCCATTATTCCATGATATCCCTTTCCAAGCTTCAGTTTTTCACCTGCAATATGTGCTTTCCCTTGGCAGGGTTGAAAGCCACAACAGCTTCCTGGTGGAATACATTTGCCCAGGAAATCCAAATCTGACATGGGATGTTGCTCTCCCTCTCTCCTCAGAGAACAACATCCCCTTTGGGTTTGGCTTTCCATGATAAATCCCCCCTCAGAGTGAGACTGGACAGGCATCACAGCAGTGCTGGATCAGGGCATCAAAGTGCCCGTCCTGGGCATGGCATCTCCTGGTTTCCTTCCAAATTCTAATTCCCATGGAGCTACACAACATTTCAGAATCATTTAGTGACATTATCCCAGGGTTGGAACACTCAGAGCTTTCACCAAAATTCTCCACCAACCAAAGCCCCAGGAATGTCTGTAAACTTGTGCAACAGCAGGTGTTTCTCTTATTAGTCCAGAATCAAGTTTTCATCAAGCCCTGATTTTCTTTAGAGACCTATTTATTATTGCTTAAAAATCACTTGAAAGTCTATGGGTGGGAAGCAATACAAAAGCTTCTTTCATTATTCATTAAGGACAAGCGATGCAGGGCTTTTGGAAGGGAATAGAAAGCACACAGACTTTTCTGCATTTAAAACAATTATTTCTTATTAATAACCCTGCAGAAAGGTGCCCTGCAGAGATGTGCAGTTTTTGTGTTTTGAAGTTCAGTCTCTTGATCACAAAAAGAGTTCTTCTTCCCCTGTGACATTCTTCAGCAGAGATCCTGGGAAATGTTTTGTCATTTTTATTTTTAAAAAATATATGGGTGATTATTTGTGGGGGTGTCCCCTTCCTGGGATGGATAATAATGTAGTGGTGATTGTGGAGATCAAGACCTAATCTCCATGAGAGTCTGTCATGAGAATAAAAAGCTGCAGCAACAAAGCAAACCTGCAGCAGGTTGGGAAGAGGATTAGGGAGCTACAAAATCCCAGGAGAGTTGAGGTTGGAAGGGACATTGAGACTCTCATTTTGCAGGTGCATTTCTCAGGTCATTACTATGGCTATTAGGGCAGGTGCCAGGAAATTCCCCTGAGGGGTCTTTCCCCTTGTAACTGGCACCCAGGAAGAGTCCAGCCCATCCCTAATCTCCCTGGAGCCCAAGGCTCATCCAGCCTTTCCCAAGCCCCATGTCTGTGCTGTGAGGTGCTGACTTGGAGTGCCAGGATAACACAGGAGACCACACCAAAGCCCTTCCCAGCATCAAGGCACCTGGGGTGCTCTGGGATTCCATGTGAGGAACCACAGAAGATGCTCTTTATCAGCCTCATCCTAGGAAAAAGTGGATGGGGACATCCAACCTGCAGAGCTGAGGATCTGCTGGTCCAAGTCCCTTGGTCTGCCCTGAACAGCCACACACTGCTCTGAGGCTGAAGAACCACACAGAGCAATTTTGCTGAGGTCCCACAGGTGAGGAGGAGCTCCAGGGCCTGGGCCAGCTCCTCTGGCTGTGCTTTCCCAGAGGATCTGTCCCTTCAATCCTGAATAGACATCCCTGAGGCTGCAAACTGGGAAATTCAGAAGGCTCTGGAAGAAGTCAGCGTAGGTCTGTGCACAGGCAGAGTGCCCCATCACCAGAGGAGGAGGCACTGGGAGCCCACCAGAGCACCCATGTGGTGAGGAGCTGTTCCCAGAGTCCCACTGCCAGCAGAGTCTGGCCTGGGAATATCAGAATGCCTCAGATTCCTTCTGTTTGTCCCCTCCCTGCCACCTCCTCCCTCTGCCTCCCAGCTTGGAAAAATGGGGCAAAGCAGACGAGAGGTGATGTCTGTGGGGACTTGGGGCCATGGGGGGACTGGGGGTTCCAGCCCAGCTGGAAAGGGAAGCATGTGGGGTCCTGCCAGGCTGGGAGAGCCTGGAGGGGCAGAAGAGGATGGCTGGGGTCATCAGGTTTGTTCAGCTGGGGAAGACAAGACTGAGGTCAGATCCCACCAGGGTCTGCAGCTCCTCCCAAAGGGCAGCTCTGATCTCTGCTCTCTGTGACAGGGACAGGACCCAGGGAACAGCTGGAGCTGTGCCAGGGCAGGATCAGGCTGGATGTCAGGGCAAGGTTCTTCCCCAGAGGTGCTGGCACTGCCCAGGCTCCCCAGGGAATGGGCACGGCCCCGAGGCTGCCAGAGCTCCAGGAGCGTTTGGACAGCGCTGCCAGGGATGCCCAGGGTGGGGTTGTTGGGGGGTCTGGGCAGGGCCAGGGCTGGGCTGGGGGATCCTGGGGGTCCCTCCCAGCTCAGGATATTCTATCCTGTGATTCTCTGAGAGCAGGGCTGAGGGCAGAGCCCCTCCTTAGGGAGCTCCCTGGGGCCATGGTGCAGTTCCCAGAGCTCCTCTTTAGCTGCCTGCTAAAACATCCCAATGAAAGCGAGTCCACCTGTGAGACCCTTCCCTGGCTCCTAAGTTCATAGTGGGAGCCTGAGAAGATGACATGTCCTTTTTACTCTCTTTATTGACATATTTATCCCAGACACTGTGGCTGGATCCTTCAGACATTTAATCCTCTTGCCCTTCCCTTCCCATCACCCTGTTTTCAATCTTCCACATTTGATTTTTGTGCTGGGAGATAGAGAAATACCAATGGGTTTCTTTCCTCCTTTTTTTTTTTCCTCTGTTTTTAATGAATTTTTCATTTTGTTTCACGCATACAGAAAGAATAACAATGAAGCAACAGTGTCAACATAGAAAGAATTTTCTCCAAAGTCACACCGTGGCCAATCTACAGCAGCAATAATAGATTTTGTGAATCCCACTGAAGGGAATCATAAGTGGAAGGGGTGGGGGGGTGCAAATGAAAGGCTCTGAACTAATTTGTGCTTTCCACACCACGAAACCCCATTCTGAGGAGCTGTTTAAAGAACAAGCAAAAAAAAAAGAAAAGAAAAGAAAAAAGAGCACTCTGCTAAAGCAGATTTTTAACAGGAGAGGAGCAAGAAGTACACAGGTGCTTTGTGATGTTTAAAAAAGTAAGTTGCCTAAAAAGGCAGCTTTCTCCATCTCCTGAGAGATGACCAGGATGCTGCCAGGGGCTGGGACCACATCTGGCCTGAACAGGCATTGGAGTTGGGCTGGATTTGCTGTTGTGCCAGACTCAGCTCTGCAGTGGCTGCCCCAGTAATGGCTCTGCTTCCACGTCTGAGCCAGGTTCTCTTTTTATATTTGTTGTTCTTTCCAGGAGGTGTTAACACCAATTTATGAGCTCAGTGGGATGACAGAGCCGGGTGAGCAGCACTGACCTTGGAACTCACCTCTCTCAGATTTCTTTTTCCACCCTGTCTCAAAGTCAGTCTAAAAGCAATGAAAGGATGTTGGAAGGGGGGATCTGAGGCTCATCCACTTCATGTTAAAGGAGGAAAACTCTGTGAAGGTGATCTCAAAAAGCAGATGCCTCTCAGGTGGCTGTATCTGTACAACTGTCTCGGGAAGGGCTGCACGTTTCCCCTCAGTCTCCTGCCTGCAGGAACTCCTACCAAAGAATCACAGGATGATGGATCAGAATATCCTGGGCTGGAAGGAGCCCCCAGGATCATCCAGTCCAACCCCTGGGCCTGCCCAGGAAACCAAACAATCCCACCCTGTGCCTGAAAGTGTTATCCAAATGCTCCTGGAGCTCTGGTAGCCTTGGGGCCGTACTCCGTGCCCTGTGTATGTCCAGGTGCCTTTTCTTACAGGATCTGCACATTACATGCAGCTGAAAACTTGCTGAAAACAAAAACTATGCTTATTTTCTTTTGTTTTTCTTACTGTTATGTTGAGGAAATCAAAGATTTACTGCTAAGCACTCCCTCCACCTCACCAGGATACGCAGCAGCTCACTGCTCCCAGGATTCGCAGAGCCTGAATGAGAGGCAACACAAACAGGATTCTCTCTGAAAAGACAGAAAAACAATTCATGTGTTGGGGAACGGGGGTGAAAATAAAGAAAATAGAGAATATTACTTCCAAGAATCATTAAAAATAAACCAAATTGCTTGAAGTGTGGTGGTTAAACAGCACTGGCACAGGGTGCCCAGAGCAGCTGTGGCTGCCCCTGGATCCCTGGAAGTGTCCTGGGCCAGGTTGGACAGGGACAAACCTGGGATAGTGGAAGGAGGAGTTGGAATGAGATGATATTTTGGTCTCTTACAACACAACACATTCCATAATTCCATGATTTTTCTTCTTCAAAACAACACTTGGTCTGTCAAGGTTCTTTTTGGCCCAGAAATGCTGCCCAGCTCTGGCAGTGACATTGTTTATGAGCTACCAAGTGGAGGTAGCTGCTTGGAATGAGTGTCCTGAGGGAAAGGAGCAGGGACACAGGATCACACAGGGCCACACCTTCCCAGGGAGCTCCTCATCCCTTGGATGGTGCCTGGTCACAAGTGCCAATAAATCTGCCACTGTCCAGGTATCAGCAGCGTTTCCCAGATCAACGTTTGTTCTGTTTGGTTCAAGTGCCTGACAAATGCAGGAAGCATGAGAACAATAAAGACTAAATCTTATCTAACAGCCTTTCGTTATTAACAGTCTCCAGGTTTATTTGTCACTGAAGGAGGGAGGGAGGGTGAGCCCAGGCAGGTTCCTGCCTTTCCCCAGCTGTGCGATTTCCATCACTGCTGTCTGGCTCTGTGGTTTGTTTTTTCCAGCACCCACACTGCCTGTAGGGAAACTGTCCATGTGCTGCCCCTACCGTCTGATGGCTCTTGGCCTCCAGGTTCTTCTCCTCTTGGATCCTTCTGGGATGGCAGTCCCGTGGTGAGGCAGAGGCAGGGACAGCTCCTTGTCCCAGGCTGCTCCAGGGAAAAGGGAGAAGTGGGGGCTGTCCCAGCTGGAAAAGAAGAACACTGAGGAGCAAGATCATCCAATTCCCCACCAGGATGCTTCCCACTGCCTTTGCCATGCTCCAGGAGAGGGATGTGGATGTATTCCAATTATGCTTTTATTTTACAGCACTTTCCTGCCTTCCTGTGCCACCAGACAGACACCTGCCTTGTGAAACCTGGTGTTTCAAAGGATTTCTTACCTGGGAAAGCTGACAAAGCCCTGCTCACTGGCAGGTCCCGTGGGTGTGCATTGATAAATGGATCCAGCACCATGGGAGCTGCTGCGGAGTGGGGGAAGGACCCAACCTTCACCTGAACAGGGAGAAGAAACGTGGGGCAGTGACTGGGGCAGAGGAAGGACAGGGTGCTAAACCTGAGCCCAGCACCCCTGCCTGGCTGCCAGAGCCTGTGCTGATGGCAGAACAGCAGCAAAAAGAGAAAAATTCAAAGTGCCTCAGGAAACACAAATCACTCCCTTTGCAAACCCAGCCAGAGTCTCCCAAACCAGTGTGGTATTTCTGGCCACTGGAAGCGTGGGATCACTTCTTAGGCAGATCTTAATTTGTGTGTCCTTCAGCACTTCTCCCAAAAAAGCCCCAAAAGGAGAGTTTCTGCTGCAGCTGCCGTCCAGGAGTTCCCATTCTTAGCTGAAGCACATCCACTTCCCCGAGACCTGCTGTCATTAGGTGCCCAGGCAGAAATCCCACAGAAATGCTTTAATTAAAATGGACATTAAGAGCTCACTCATTCAAGCCAAAGAACATTAGGAGGAATTTAAATGAAGAGATTTTTAAATCTGTGACATTTGTTCTAATGAGAAAACACTTTCTAATCCTAAGTGTCTCCTAATTCAAAACAGATTGGAAAGACTGCAAGTGAAAACAATTTTTTTTTCCTCCCCAAAACACATCCTGCAATTAGTAGACCTAACTGGAAAATACCATTTCTCTTTTCCCTACAGCTTCCACATCAGCTTGGAAGCAGGAGGTGAAAAGCAGCCTATGAATGCACCCACACATGTCTGCATTGTGTGTTAGGACAGGTAACAGAACTGATGGAAATTTCCACCACATCGATCCCAGCATCTGGGGGGAAACCAATACGGAGAATGCAGGATGCTCCTGTTCCATTTAATGACAGGGATATTGCTGCAGCCAGGGGCTGGATGCTGAGAAGGGACAGGGAAGCAATCTGTTTGCGACAGAGAAAAAACATTCAGTGATTTGACAGAGTGGGTCTATTTTCATCTGGAAACACTGAGATAATGAAATGTAAAATAACAACAGACAGGAAAGTGTGAAGCCTCAAATGAGAGGGACTTGGGGATGTAGCAAACCCTTTCAGGGGGTTAGACAGGTGTTAGATAGGTGAAATGCAATCCCTCATGTTTTGCTTTAATCATGGAAGAGTTGGCAGGAGAAATGAAGGGTCCTTAATTTTTTGTGTGTTTCACAAATGGAAGTCCTGCATGGTAGAAGGTGACATGTCCTGCTCCTCCCTCAATTGTCGTTTATTTGGGAATATTGCCCTCAGCATAAACCAGTAAGGCAGGAAATGGGCACTACTGCAACTTTCTGGGAATCCCAGACATCCACGGTTTGTAAGGACTTCATCCTTTTCCTTTGGGTAAAATAGACTTGATTGTACCAACAGAATCCCTACAGTATCATCAGTCCATCAGCTGTCCTTGTGCCTGTGTGCTGGGACAGTGACCTGGTGGTGACAGCTCTTCCTGTCCCAGGGCTGAGCGAGATCCTCTCTGCTCCTCCCTCCCAGGCAGGGCAGGGCTGCTCCACAAGCAGAGGATCATCATCCTCCCTCATCTGACTCGATCTTCTCGAGTGTGGCCCGGCTAGCTCAGTGATGAGGTTTCTCTTCACTCGAGTTTCAAGCCAGCATATGTTTGTGGGGTTCACTGATTTTCTTCAAGAATCCAAGTCTATAGAGCGAGTAAAGAAATCAGGGGGGGACTCTCTCTCTGGTTTGCATTCCACAGTTTATTTCTGTGAAGGGGAATCCAAAGGATGAGAGACCAAGGATTTGGGGTCTGGGGGGTCTCTTTTAACAGGGTTTCTCGGAGGGAGGGAACATCAGAGAGAGAACCAATTATTTTTCTCAGTTAGTACATTTTACAAACTTTCTACAAATCAAGGTTACACACGCCAAGATAAAAAATAACAGACACTAACTTCTTCAAATGCCCACAAAGGTGTGGGAGTATTCTATACAGAGGGGCAGAGGGGGAGAGAGGGGGGGCTTGGTTTCCTGGCAACACAGGGGGGAAAGAAAGGGAAGGCAAGGTAAGCATGCCCTCTCAGCTTCCATAGTTTAGAGGCATTCTGGGACAGGAAAAAGTTACAAACTTCCGTGTAGGAAAGAAGAGTCCCCTTCCCCCACCCCCGTGCTTTCCGGGCCAAAGAAAACTCCAGGCAGCGGAAAATGCCGGCGGGGTCCTCTCTTTCCTCTACCCGGCCCCTCGCCGTGGGGCTGAGGAGAGAAACTTCAGTAACCATGGTAACTTGACGCCAGGTAAACAGGAGAAAGAGAAGCTGGGGGGAATTACAACTAAAAGATGGGAAAAGATACATTTCAGGCTATCAACTACAACATCTCCCCCTAATTTTTTCCAAAAGAAGGAAGGGAACTTGGTTTTACTTCTTCAAACCAAGGGGAAGGGGCTTGGGGTGTATTGGGATTTGGGAATTCCACAGCATTTATCTGAGGTGCAGGAGAAATTAACTTGGTGGTGGTGGTAACACACCAACGTAGCAAAAACAGAAAAACATAATTAAAACAACAACAACAATTGCAAAAAACCCTAAAACAGTACGGAAAACAGAAGACAGCCATCCCGAAAATCCCCATTCTGAGAAAATGTCTACAAAAACTGTCATACTGAGGATGGTTTCTTCTTAAAATACAGGTAAACAAGGAACAAAAACCATCAGCTAAATTCATCAGTAAACAAAATTCAACAGTGGAAAGTCAGGGTAGAATGGAGAATCTGGATTTCCTTCTCCACCTAAATACCTGTTTGTTCTTTGAACTTCTGCTACTGAAATATTCGGGGGGTCTTGTGGGATGTTTTTCAATGTACGGTTTTACCCACCTCTGTGGGACCCACCGCAAACCCAGGGGTGTTGATACACAAGCGTATCCTCTTCCCCATGTCACTAATTTGTAAGGACCTTCAATTTTTCCACTCTCAGGGTCTCTCATCAGCACTGGTGGATGTTCCTTGAGCTTGTGTTTGCCATGAGGGGAGAAATGCTTAACCACTGGGGGGTTTTGATTTTCCATAGAACAGTTTAAAAAAATTGAGAGTGAACAGGGCTTTGCAATAATCTTTCCTGTGGTGTTAACTTTACTTGTTTTTCCATTGATTTTTCAAAAACTCTTTTGAGTGACTGGTGTGCTCTCTCTACTATTGCTTGACCTGCTGGAGAGTGGGGGATTCCTGTCTTGTGTCTCACTCCCCATTCCTGCAAAAATTCCTTAAACACTTTGGAAATATATGCTGGTCCATTATCTGTTTTAATTTCTTTAGGGATTCCTAGTACAGAAAAAGCTTGCAACAGGTGCTTTGTGGCATGCACACCTTTTTCTCCTGCATGGGCTGAGGCAAAAATTGCTCCCGAGAAGGTATCAATGGATACATGTACATATTTTACCTGTCCAAATTCAGGGATGTGTGTTACATCAGTCTGCCATACTTCACAGCTTTTCAGTCCCCTTGGATTGACTCCAGCACCCAGGGATGGCAGAGCTGTGCGCTGACAGTGGGGACATGTGGCCACAATGGCTTTGGCTTGATCTCGTTTCAGATTAAACTGTCGAATCAAACCTGGTACATTCTGATGAAAAACATTTCATGGCTTAATTTTGCCTGTTGAAACAGGTCAGGGAGTCTGGCCAGTCCAACAGGGGCAGCAGCCAGGGAATCAGCTCTGTCATTCCCTTCTGCTATGAAACCAGGTAATTCCATGTGCGACCGGGTATGCATAACAAAATAGGGATGTTCTCGATGGGAAACTGCATAAATTAATTTTGAGAGCAATTCAAACAAAGTTCTGTTTGAGATCTCCTTGAGGACTGCATTTTCTGCTCTGGAAACTACTCCTGCTACATAAGCTGAATCAGTGACCAAATTGAATGGTTCTGAAAACCTCTCAAATGCTCTAACCACTGCTGCTAACTCAGCAATTTGAGGGGATCCTTCTACATAATCAACATCTATTTCCCACTGCTGCGTCTGAGGATCCTTCCAGGTCATTACTGACCTTCGGGATGCTCCAGAAGCATCAGTAAAAACAGTCAAAGCTTCAAGGGGCTTCTGACTCCTCTTATCTTTTGGTACCAAATTAAATTTTGAATTAAACAATTTGTGTGCAGGGGCATGAACTGAAATCTGCCCAGTAAAATTCTCCAGAGCAATTTGCAGGGTCTCTTGATTCCTCAAGAGGTGCTCAAACCATTTCCCTGGTCATCTTCACTGAGGAGGTTTCTTCCTCAGAGAGGCTTAGGGGCAAATGTATACATGAAAATCACAGCCAGCACGGTCTCTCATTCTCAGCCTGGCTTTTCCAACCAGCTGGGCCATCAATTCCTGTGGCCTTGTAATATTTTTTGGACCGATGATGACTGAGAAAGACCCACTCAATGATTATCAAATGGTCTTTCTGGTCCTTGTCCCACTGAAAAATCAACCCCTGAAGGTGTGGCAATTTCCCCATTACAATAAATTTGAAAGGCAGTCTGGATGGCATCTATGTGCCTGCCTCTCCTCCATCATGCTGCTTACCTTCTCTAAAGCATCCCTGGCTTCTGGAGTCAGAGTCCTTGGAGCACTCAGCTCACCTCCCCTTTCAATAAATTGAAAAGAGGGGCTAGGTCATCAGTGCAATGCCTAGCCAAGGCCTAACCCAATTCAATGTTCCACACAGAGAGTGCAAGTCGGCTAAGGTTTTGGGATTGCTGTTAAAAGCTAATTTTTGAGGAACAATTGTTTTTGCAGTGATTTCCAGACCTAGGTATTTCCAAGGAGGCATCTTTTGTACTTTTTCTTCCTGAAGGGTGAGTCCTGCAGTTGTTAAAACTTCGGTCACCCGGTCCAGTGTGGACTGGAGCAATTTTTCCTGGGGGGCACACACTAGCACATCATCCATATAATGCAGGATAATGGCTTCCCCCACCTCAGCTCGCACAGGGGATAACAAGGCAGCAACATACCATTGGCAATCACAGGTGAATTTTCCACCCCTGGGGGGAGGGTTTTCCAATGAAACCTTCTCATTGGGGCTTCTCTGTTGAGGGAAGGCAACAGAAAAAGCAAACCTGGGGGCATCGATAGGGTCCTAGAGGAATTTTGAAAAAAGCAATCTTTGATGTCAATCACAGCCAATTCCCAATCTTGAGGAAGCATGGCAGGAGACGGCTATCCCTGGTTGAAGAGGTCCCATGTCTACAATGACTTTGTTAATTTTCTCGCAGATCATGAACTAATCTCCACTTGTCTTTCCCTGGCTTTTTAATGACAAACACAGGGGAGTTCCAAGGGCTAAAAGTAGGTTCAATATTGCCTTGGGCCAATTGCTCATCTACTAACTCGTTTTAGCGCCTTTAATTTCTCTTTACTCAGCGGCCACTGGGGTATCCAAATTGGGGAATCTGTGGTCCATTCTAGTTTTTTTTGGGTCTGGCGCTTCTCAGTGGCCGCAATCAAAAATCCCGAGGTGTTTTCGGAATTTCAATGCGGGACTCCCCATTGGGGACATGACATCTCTTCCCCACAGGGGAACCTGGAAATCAGTGACAATGGGGCGAATAGATGCTATTTGCCCATCAGGTCCTCTAATCTGAATGGGTTCCTTTGATATCTTGGCCAATTGGGCTCCCCCTATACCTTGGATGTGGCTAACCATCGGTTGCAGTTCCCATTGTGGTGGCCATCTCCTTTCAGGGATGACAGTCACATCTGCTCCTGTGTCTATCATGCCTGTCATTCCCATGCCTTCACTACCTTTTTTCAAATGGCATGAGATGATGGGTTTGTTTTCTCCCATGCTTGAGCCCAGTAGATCTGAGGTGCTACGTCGTCTACTGGGATCCCTGATGGAATGGGAATAGCTTGAGCAATTACCTGCCCTTGTGCCAGGTAGAATGGTGGGTTGATGCACCGTGCCAAAAGGATGAGTGCATCCAAGTCAGCTGAAAGAGTGACAGGAGAAATTTCAATCTCTGGGGGTGTGTTTTTTGTGTCCCCAATAACAAGAAACTTACAATTCAAGTCGGGGGTCAGTTTTCTCTCAGCGGGTCAACGGAAACAACCGTCCAGTGGCGAGACCTAAAAAATTGATCTTTCACAGTAAACAATTTGAGAGGTAATTTTGGCTTCCAAACCTCACAACCATTGGTGTTATTTCGGTGGCAGAAGTCAGACCTGTGAGAAACGTCACATTTAAGAGTGTTATCACATTCAATTTTCCCTCCCCCTGCGACTTCTATTCTACTTGTGTCTCTGCGCGGAATAGACTCGCGCTGCGTATCTAGTTTTTTTGGTTCTGAGGACCCCCTCCCTTTTCCAGGTTTCTTTGCCCTTGCTTGTTAGGATATGGCACTTGGCAAAACTTTGCAAAATGTCCTGGCTGTCCACACCGATGACAGGTGAACGCTCCCTTCGGCTTTGCTGGTGATGGCAGAGTAGGTACAGTTGTGGCTGCAATCCTTCCTGGGGTTCTTTGGGAATCCTCAGTCCTTGGCATTGAAGTGCTGATTACATCCGTTACACATCTCGATCAAAGTTGTCAAAGTCGGTGGTGGATCTTTCGGCAGCACCCGAATCAGTGCTTTGCAGGCTTCATTCGCATTCTCTCGAGCCATTTCCAACAGCAAGTCAGAGTGCAGGGTGGGTATTCTGCACTTGTCTTTCAATCTGTACCTTTAATCTATTCACAAAATCTACAAATCTTTCATCAGAACATTGTTTAAACTTGAGCATAGGGAACAACAGATTCAGAAAGAGGAATATTGAAAAATGCTTTCTCTGCAGCCTTCTTTATTTTCTCTCTAACTCCTTTTGGCCAAATTTTGGGCTTGGTCAATAGGTTCGCTCCAATCACCTTCACCACATAAATGATTCATGGTAATTATTTTACCCCTTTCATCTAAAGCTTCAAAATCACTGCTCAGTAATTCTCCCAAAAGGGTTTTCAACAATCTTTTCCAAGCCCCTTCCCAGAGCAAATATTCTCCTGGGGATAGAAGGCAGGAAAACAAATCTTTCAAATCATGGGGGGCCCAATTGGTTGGAGGAGAGGGTTGCCTTTTAAAAGACTTTTAAAAAATTGGCTTTCCTTTCCAAACTCTTTTGCTGCTTTGCATAATTCCATTTTCAATCGAAATGACATTGCATTCCATTATGGTGATTTTTCCTCCCCTCCCATAAGTTACAGGTGCTGCAAAAGAAGGCAGGCCTCTGTTCCTGGTTTGTCCCTTCACTCCCTCCCTTCTCCACACTGTGTGAGCTGGAGGGAGTGACCTGGGAGCCAGCAGCAGAGAGAGGGCAGGCGGGGTTGCAGGGGGGGAAGGAGGGGTCAGGGGCGGGATGCCTTGGGAGGGAGACACCCCTGAGGGGTGGGGCGGAGGCAGAGGAGGGAGGGTCTGGAGGACCAGGAGGGGGGAGGTCTTGAGGGAGGGAAAGGGTTGAGGGGGGGGAGGGGCACCAGGGGGATTGTGGGAAGAAGATGCAACCTGGGGGTCGCCGATGTGCCCGCCTCCATTTTGAAGTTCCTGGGCCCTTTGTGTAACTCTTGGGGGGAGGCTCACCATGTGGTCTCCTCCATTTTGTGTACCCAAAAGACCACCAGGAACAAGAGGAGAGGGATATTGAGGGTAAAGAGGGGTAGGAGAGGGAGCTGGGATGGGTTTTTTAGGGAAAGGTTTCCAACAGCTTGGCCAGAGCTACTGGAACAGGGGGTGCTGAGAGAGGACCTCCCCCAGCTTAGGGTAACAGGGTTGAGGTAAAGAAAACAGGGTTATCAGGGTTAGGATTGGATAACCTTTTTTTTTTCTTTTTCAATAAGGGTTAGTCTAACCAAAAACAAAACAAATGGATTACTTTCTCTGCTGAACTATCTCCAGCATTCACAGATTCAGTCAATTTTGTCCCACTCTGTTCCAAAAGGAAACAGAAGTTACATCTGCAGGAGACACTTGAGGAAAATTTAAAAAAACCCAATTCACTAATTTTTTCACTTTTTCTTAGAAAACGGTTTCTCTCCAATTTGCAAAATGCCAATCACTTGATTAAAAATCCCCCTTTGTGCTACAGACAGTCTTTGCACCCATCTCTGTGATCTCACCTGTCCGTCGCAGCTATTTCACCAACGGCTCCAAACTGCTCTGCATCCAGAAGTTTCACCTGGGATGGGACTCTTCTCTCACCCACTCCCTCTTCACCACTTCCCCCTTTTGGGGAATTCAGTCTTCTGAATGCTCCTGCCGTTGTCTCGCTCTCAAAAGCAGCCCCTCGGTGCACAGGGGTTCTTGCTTTTCTCCCCAACACGTCTTCCACTTAGAACAGCGAAGAGACGCTTCTGGGGTAGATGTCGTCCCAGCGGTGGTCAGAATCTCACCTTCCGTGGTTCTTCTGTCCCCTTTGTTGAGGGACAGGCCAGCCTCACGTTCTGGGCGTCATCTGACTCGATCTGTGTGTGGCCCGGCTAGCTCAGTGATGAGGTTTCTCTTCACTCGAGTTTCGAGCCAGCATATGTTTGTGGGGTTCACTGATTTTCTTCAAGAATCCAAGTCTATAGAGCGAGTAAAGAAATCAGGGGGGGACTCTCTCTCTGGTTTGCATTCCACAGTTTATTTCTGTGAAGGGGAATCCAAAGGATGAGAGACCAAGGATTTGGGGTCTGGGGGGTCTCTTTTAACAGGGTTTCTCGGAGGGAGGGAACATCAGAGAGAGAACCAATTATTTTTCTCAGTTAGTACATTTTACAAACTTTCTACAAATCAAGGTTACACACGCCAAGATAAAAAATAACAGACACTAACTTCTTCAAATGCCCACAAAGGTGTGGGAGTATTCTATACAGAGGGGCAGAGGGGGAGAGAGGGGGGGCTTGGTTTCCTGGCAACACAGGGGGGGAAAGAAAGGGAAGGCAAGGTAAGCATGCCCTCTCAGCTTCCATAGTTTAGAGGCATTCTGGGACAGGAAAAAGTTACAAACTTCCGTGTAGGAAAGAAGAGTTCTCTTCTCCCAACCCCGTGCTTTCCTGGGCTAAAGAAACTTCAAGCAGCTGGAAATGCCAGCGGGGTCCTCTCTTTACTCTACCCGGCCTCTCGCCGTGGGGCTGAGGAGAGAAACTTCAGTAACCATGGTAACTTGACGCCAGGTAAACAGGAGAAAGAGAAGCTGGGGGGGAATTACAACTAAAAGATGGGAAAAGATACATTTCAGGCTATCAACTACAACACTCATCCAGCATTTGGGAATGAGGATGCAGTGTTCTGGTGCCTCCAGCAAACTGGACAGGCATCAGCCTGGATCCAGCCTCCCACCTCCTTAAGATACTGCAGAAGTTGGCTCCAGAACTAAAATTCACCGTCAGCCTTACTCCTTCAACGGGACAAACAAAAGGATCTGGACACAAAGACCCAAGGTCTGGATCGGGATGTTTGTGGCATGGATCCACCTCTAGTGGACATGCAGAACATTAACTTCCCTAACAAAGAGTGTGGTTGCACATGACATGATCCTATGTAAAATCCAGATCTGCCTGGTTGCTGTACTGGGGGTAATGGTGGTGCCAGGGGGTGCAGATGGATCAGGTTTGCCTTGTTTCCTGCTGGCTCACTGTAAATCCATGAGCACAAATGACAGCACAATTCCCAGAAAAACACCTACTTTTAAGCTTGTATCAGTAACCCTGTGAAAGTGTCTTTGTGTTCATCCTACTTTGGAAACATGAAACACTTTACCTAAGAGTCCAATTAAACCAACTTGGGCTTTAAAGCTTGGGTACTCAGAGCCATCTTCTTGAAAGAATAATCCTGAGCTGGTATCAATGGACACAAATCAATGAAGATCAAGAGACTGACACCTGGTTATGCTCACTGACAACCCAACTTAGATCTTAGTAAATCATCTCAAATACTGTGCAAAACTCAGAGCTGTTCTGAAACCCTGCAAACACAGAGACAGAAAATACATCCCTTACTTGGGGGGAATTAATCTGCTGGAAATGTGGAGTTCCTCAGGTTCTGGATGCAGAATATGTAAACATAAAGCATTTAAAGCAATTTGCCAAGTTTGAAATCCTGATTGTCCCCTCTGAGATCCCATCTGTATCTTCAGGTGGTTTTGTAGCTGTTCTAATCCGTCCTCCTTCTCCTCCTGCCATCACCATGGATGATCCACCATGAATAAAAGATTAGGATGTGCCAGATTCAAAAGAAATCTTTGCTTCTGGGGTCAGTGCTCCAGCTCCTGAGCTCAGGACAGGGAGACTGAGGAGCCCAGAGCCTCCAGCTCTGGTCTGGATCATGTGGATCCACTTCCAGTCACCTCCTGGTCCAGGTGGTTGAGAAGATAATGCTTCATCTGTGAGACCTAACAGAGCCAGTGCTGTGAAGGCTGCCAGTTCTGGGTCTGTTTTCAAAGAGATAACAGGGCCTGTCACCAACAAGTCCACAGGAGAAGGGATGAGGGCCTGGGATGAAGGGATGAAGATAATGGGTAAAAGCTCTAATGATGGCCAGGAAAAAAAAAGGAAAGAAAAATAGGATCTAAACTTGGAATTTCTGCTCAGGATTTCATGGTCCATTCTGCTCCAACCCTGCACCTGAATGCCTGGAAGGGGTCACCCTGTGCTAAAGTGGTGCTGGGCAGATCCTCTCCTTGGGATGTCTGGTACTTTCAGCAGGGTTTTGCTCAGTTGTCACCACATTGAGAACTTGGACAGGCTTCAACTTTGTTCAGCTTCCAGGGCAGCAGTGGAGGGGAAGGTGCTGATTTCCTCTTTCAGGTGACACCGAACGAGGAGATGGAATGAAGCTGTGTCAGGGAAAGTTCAGGTGGGACACTGGGGAAAGGTTCTTCCCCCACAGGGTGGTTGGTCCCTGGAAGAGGCTCCCCAGGGAAATAAATGGTCATGGCAGAGCCTGCCAGAGCTCAAGGAGCACCTGGACAATGCTCTTAATCCTCTGTTTAGTTCTGGGTGTTCCTGTGAGGAGAAGGGAATTGCTGATCCTTGTGGGTCCCTTCCAGCTTGAGACAATCTGAGGTTTTATGAAACTCCTGAAAAGCACCTGCCCAAAAAATCTGCCTTGAGGAGAAGGGATTGAGAGGTGTTTAGGTCCCTTTGGCTGACCCTCCTGATGGTTAATCTCCCTTTTAAACACGTGCCTTGATTCCTCCAGAGATTGTTCTCTGCTATGCTGAAGTGGCCTCCAACCCCCACCTTTTCCCTCTGAGAGCATTTCCCCCCACAAGCAGATGCCCCATGAGCATGGGCACCCCCCAAACACACAGGCCATTACAGCCCCCACTTCAGAGCACTTCTCCCCTCTTTAGGTCATTCCTGGGCTCTTCTCCAGGCACAATCTCTCTTCCAAAAGACTTTTAATCCCCTAGCACTGGTGCTGGGCCTGCTGCTGCTTGGAGAACTGTGCACAAACAAACCCATCCTGGCTGCTCCCCTGCTGAAACTCCCAGGGATCACACTGAAGAGATAAGAACTGATTTTGAGCAAACTGATTTCTTATCAGCTGGAGGTCCAATTTTGTGGTCTGATACTTTCTCTGGCAGCAGCTGTACGGAAATACCGGGACAGCTTAGGGGCTGTGGTGGCACTCAAAACAAACTGGGATGGCAGAACTGGGTCTGCTGGAGGAAGACATAAATGAAATTCACCTTCCAGCATTCACTGCAAGTGAAGCTGATCTGCATTTCTTATACCAAGCAAAGGCTACAGCTCAGATGCTAATTTTATCTTGCTGGCTTTGTAGTGTCCTTGATCTTCAAGAGAATTCAAAATAACATGGAGCAAATGTATAACTAAGTCATTTTAAAGCAGGAACTGCAAAGTGCATAACTCTGCTCAAGGGGAAACAGCTTCTCTGCTAAACACGGAGTATGAAATCAGATCATGCTGGCAGACTGAACAAATGGGCTCTTTACTCCTCATCCTCGCAGCAGGGCTCTTAGGGAGCTCGTTTCCATCTGCCCTACAAACCCATCCTGGTGGGAATGGCCAGGATGGCCAAGCCCACCCTCACCTCCTCACAGCTTGTGACAGATTGTGACACTTTGTGACCCTGCCCTGACACAGCTTCATTCCATCCCCTCGTTTGGCATCACCTGGAAGTGGAGATCAGCACCTTCCCCTCCACTGCTGCCCTTGAAGTTAAACCAGGTTTAAACCTGTCCAAGTTCTCAACGTGGCAGCAACTGCTCCAAACCCCTTTGCTGAGCAGACACAGGTGACTGATGACACCAGGAGCACTTTGTGTAAACACTGGACACAGTTACTGCAAGGGACCCTCTACACTGGTGAGAACACCCAGCCCTGCTGCTGGGGCAGGCAGGGCTGCTCCTCGCTCCAAAGGCATCCAGACACCTCTGAGAGAGTCCCAGCAGTGCAGGAGGGGAGGAGTGGGGACACAGACTGTGCTGGCCTGGCATTTGCATGGGGAGGGGGAGCACAAGCCCAGGAGAGCTGGGCTGGAGTGCTTGAAGCCCTGCCAAGCTGCCAGTGCAGCCCCCAGGGTCAAAGCCTGGGCTCCCCTCCCTCTGCAGAGCTCTGGCTGAGGGAGGAGCTGAGCAGGACCTCCAGTGCTGGATGCTCTGGTCCCAGGAGCAGGATCAAACTGTGCTCAACTCACAGTCCAGATACACCTGCTGGAAAGGTCCTCAAGGTTTTAGGGGAGCAGCATGAGCTGGTACAGCTGTACCTGGTCGGGAAGCAGGCAGAGGCCACTTCAGGGGTCACCTCAGGGCAGGGGACATCCTTGTCCCTCGGTGCAGGAAGAAAGGAGGGCTCAGACAGCAGCCCTCCCACTCAGACACTGCTCCCCAGGGCAGTGCCTGCCTCCAAGGAGTACTGAACAATTCCCTGTGGAAAGCAAATGTTTCCTTCTAGGCTGCTCTCCAGCCATGGGCCCTGCTTATCCCCACCCCCAATGCCAGGTTACAGGTGAGCTGGGGGAGAGCCTGCTGTGCCAAGCAGGGGTTTCAAACCCTTTCCAGGAGCAGCCACAGCTCTCCCACAGTCATCCCCAAATTATTGTCAGAGCTTTCTGGCACAGAGGAAATAGGAGACTTCTCCATACAACAGGGGAACATTCTTGTCTTCCACTGGTACCAAACTCGGGAGAAGTCCCTGTTCTCCAGGTGAGAGGTGCAGGGGTGCTGGAGTGGTGCTGTGGAGCTGTCACAGCCTGGGAAGGGGCAGGAAGTCCCTGGGCAGACAATTCCCCCAGCAGGGATGCTGTGGGGATACCAGGACACCTCCTACGTGTCCTTTCCAACTCCTACAAAACAAAAAAGGAGAAAAATGCATGTCAGGTTAGAGAAACACCCACCATAACAGGATGGAGGGCAGGCTCCAGACAGCTCTTCCAGAGGGACCTCCAAGGAGAGAGATGGATTCTCTTTCTCACCACTCTCCACGTTCACTTCCACACTTATCAGGGCACAGGGTGGAATTCCTGGGGTGTCCTGTGCAGGGCCAGGAGTTGGACTGGATGATCCTTTTGGGTTCCTTCCAGCTGGGGATATTGTGTGATTCTCTGGGGTTATTTGGCCATCACCCTCCCTCCTCAGCCAGGGTTGGAGTCTCACAGCCTTGTCTGCTCCTTAAGGATTGTCAAGAGCCTTGTGAAGGTGAGTACAAGGAAGGATTTAACCTGATGGCACCACAGCCTAATCCCCCTCCCCTGCAGAGCTGAAGACATCAGCTGGACACAGTGGAAGCAGGACATCTCCCAGGGTGTTTAGACTCTGCTCCCTGCCTGTATTTTTTTTTCCAGTTGGAGATAGTGAAAACAAGCAAACAAACAAACAACTGGAGAAGCAGATGAGTTGAAAATAAGAAATGAGCTGAGGTTTTGGGTTTTTTTGTTTGGATTTAATACTCCTTGGAATAAAGTAGTGAGAACCAGATACTCTGTTCCTGAACTCCTTGTGCCAGCCCTAGTGCTCTGCCCTGGACTGTGCTCTCTATGAACCCCTGCCCATGGACTGCAGCCCTGCACACAAATGCTGAAGGTGAATGATGAGAGGTGCTGAACTTTTCTCTTTCTTGAGCACATTTGGCCTCAAATCCCTCTCTCCACCCTCTCAGTGCTTCATTAAGTGTTTCCCTTATTTTCAGAGCAGGTGCTTGCTCCTGTTCTTAATGAACCTCTCTGCTCACTTGTAAACAAGCCCTTTATTAGCTCCACAAGCATGTGCTTGTTTCTATTTATACCTTTTCCATATCAATATTTGAAAGCACACTCCCCTACGCTGCATTCCTTCTCTGTGCCCTTTTCCATCCCTGCTGCCTCTTTCCCACCTCTGCTTTCTCTCCCAGGTTCATCCAGGCTCATTTAAATCAAACCTGGATTTTTGATTTTCTTTGTTGGCCTGAATTAAATAATTGGGAACTTTGTTTCTGAATGATTTGCATCCACAGACATCTGCATATCCCTGCAGAGGTGTCCTCTACATAAGCTAGAAATAGGTGGGAAGTGAACACCTAAATCCTCCAGGCATTCTTCTGAGTGCC
The DNA here is from genome assembly GCF_049639895.1 of Pseudopodoces humilis. NCBI lineage: Eukaryota > Metazoa > Chordata > Aves > Passeriformes > Paridae > Pseudopodoces > Pseudopodoces humilis. The sequence continues at coordinate 2,311,409 of NC_142218.1, forward strand.
TGTTGTCCACCTGGCTTTGGTGATAGCTACACACCTGTTGTTTAATTGGATTTATTGGGATGGGACACCTCTCCTAAGAGGAAAGGCTGAGAGAATTGGCCTTGTTTGGCCTGGAGGAGAGAAGGCTTTGGGGCAACATAATTGTGGCCTTTTGGTGCCTAAAGGGGCTCCAGGAGAGCTGGAGAGGGACTGGGGACAAGGGCTGGAGGGACAGGACACAGGGAATGGCTCCCAGTGCCAGAGGGCAGGGATGGATGGGATATTGGGAGGGAATTGTTCACTGTGAGGGTGGGCAGGCCCTGGCACAGGGTGCCCAGAGCAGCTGTGGCTGCCCCTGGATCCCTGGCAGTGTCCAAGGTCAGGTTGGACAGGGCTTGGAGCAGCCTGGGACAGTGGAAGGTGTCCCTGCCATGGCAGGGGTGGAATGAAATGGGCTGTGAGGATCCTTCAAGCCCAAACCAAACCATGACTCTGCTGCAGCACCTTGTGCTCTAAATTCTCATCTCATTAATACCAGGAATTACTGTTCTGATGTGGTAACCTGTGAAAACAGGAGCTGCTTCCCCTCTCCCACCAGCTGTATCCAGGGACAAGACTTCAGCTCCTTCACCACAAGTGCTGGGAGTAGCTTTGTAATGTAAATAGGCACTTCTGGTATTTTTAACAAGCACCTGCTTTATCCCTCTGCCTAATGAGAGCCTGGACAGAAATGCAGTGAAAGCACACGAAGGTAAGACTGCCATTTAAGCTAATTAACAGCAAATTAAATTAAACTGACACACACATATATTTTGGGCTCCTGCATCTAACAGGAGGCAACGCTGCGGAGGTTTCATTATTCTCATTTCCCATCACCTGCATTTTTTTTCCCCCAGCACCTTCCTACCCAATTACCTGGGGAAGGGAAAGGGAGAAAGATAGTAAAGCCAATAAGATAATTCTCATTTACATAAAAATTTTTCTGCATTGTTTTTAATAGTCTGCAAGGAACTGCAGAAGAATATATAGTCCATTCTTTAAAAAGCTCCAGTGCACTAATTGAAATTAAATTACATGGAACCCAGTGTCTGGCTCCTGCTCATTGGGAGATAATATGCAAGCCCCAGCTTTATGTGTTATTATTAATATTGATGGATGAAGCACTGGAGTCATCACAGAGCCACCTCCCAGGTGCAGTTCCCCTTCCTCCAGCTGTAGGGGAGCTTAAACCGATGGTTTTCACCCCATGAATATTCTTCATTTGCTGCAGGCAGGGCTGGGATCCCTTGGCATTCCGGACATCCAGCACTGCAGCTTTTGGTCCCTCTTTGCTGCATTAACCCTGGCTAATGCAACTGCAGCTTTTCCTTCACGTTCCTTTGCTTCTCTCCCAGCTCAATTAATCCGTCAGGGGGACGCTGCCGTCGCAAACAAGATTTAAGGGAATTTAACGCCAAGTTGGCAGGCCCAGAAAGCGAAATTCTGGTGTTCCCTGGAAGAGATGAAACACCAGGACCTGCTTCCCCTCCTTCCCTGGAGCTGCTGGGGGTTCAGTGTGTGCAGAGCTCGCTGCTCACCTTCCCAACAAGCTGCTGACATGGGAGCCAATTAGTGCCAGTTGTGATGGGAGCACTTTTTCCTCCAGGAGCCGGATTGAAACCTTTAATTCATTTTGCACAGGTAGAGGAACACAAAATGTTCAAGCATGGATAAAATCCACAAGTTCTGAGGGTTTAGTGTACCCCCGTGGATTTTTTTCTTTGTTTCAGACTTGCAGCTTTCTTTTTTTAAAAAAATAGAAAAAAAAGCAGAGAGAGGAAAAAGAGAAAGGTTTCTTGCCCTTTTGATGATGAAACTAATTCTCCTCATCTAAACTAATACCAGGATTTCTTGAATGACTCATGCTGAAGTGGTCCCTTGGTGATTTGGGACCTTGGAATAAGGAGTTGCCAAGGTTGGCCATCAGTCCCTGCTGCTGGAGGCTCCAGTGGCAGCCCCTGCCAGCCTCCCAGTCCTTGTGACACTTCCCACATGGAGCAGGAGAGCCAAGGAGCTCTGTGCTGCTGCCCTCCAGCTCTGTAAGATCCCAAGGGAACAGGGTGGAGATGGAGAGCTCCTCCACCGCTGTCTCTGTCCTGAGGGGCCCAGCAGGTTCTGCCAGGGGGTGCCTGGTCCTCAGTTCCATCCCATTCCAATGGGGGAAGGGCTTTGAGCTGCTTCTCTGCCTTTTGATTGGACCTCTGCAGGGTTAAAGAGAAGACAAATGGTCATCTCTCTCCAGGACCTGGTTTCTCAACTGGAGATAGACTTTTGGATGATGCAGAAGGTCTCCTGAAGCTGTGCAGAACAGTCCCAGAGGAGGGCTAACAGCACCCAGAGTCCTGCCAGTGGTCCTGCAGCTCTGAGCAGCTCCATGGAGTTCCCACCCCAAGGCTTGGGAGTGTCACCACTGCCTTGAAGAAGGCTGGACCTCGTTTAGATCACTCAGTCCTGCCCTAAGGACTAAACATCTGCAGGGATGAAGTTTCCTTTCAAAGGAGCCATCAGACACAGCTCACACCCCAACAGGAAGGGACCATCTTCCAGTGAGGTGAATGGGAATGAAGGCTCCCCCCGTGCTTCAGGTGAGTCACCAGAAAAATGTTCCTGAAACCTCCTGTCAAACAGACTTTACATTAAAGGCAGCATCAGAAGGCAAGAAAGTGTTTTTCTCAGGACATTTATTATGTCCTGCAGCTAATTAATCCATGCATTTATAAAAGAAATACCCAGAGTTCAGCTGAGTTCAAGGAATGAAAGAAAATATCAGATCAGGGAACCTGCACATCTCCTTTGGTCCGTGACAGATCTCCTTAGCAGCAAATCCCAGCAAGAAACCTCTCTGGTTTTCCCCTCAAGTCAAATCCTTTGTGTCAAACCCTGTTTTTAACTCAGCTCACTGAGCCTGTGAGGGTGAAAACCCCATGCAAGGACCCCGGGTTCTGCACCACTGCTTTTAATGGGAATGCACTGGGGAAAGATCATCCAGTGCAGTTGGAAGTGCAGAACATTGGAGTGCAGAGGAAGCAACACAAAACTTCTTCCTCAAACAAACAGAAATTGTGCTTGGATACCTCACTGGTACCTTAGGATCCTGGCTTGTTTGCAGCTCTCCAAGTCTTTCACTTTCCCAATTTTTAAAATGGGGATTATGTTTTCTTTTTTTCCAGTCATCAGGAACTTCACCTGGCTGCCACAATTTTTCAAACGTGATGGATAGTGGATTAGGGACTCCATCTGCCAGATCCCTCAGTGGCTCCTTGGAGGAGCTGATCCCTGGATTTGAGCTGAAAGAGGGGAAATTTAGACTAAATATTGGGATAGCAATATATGGATAAGGATAAAAACATCCTGGGATCAAACTGGCGCTGGGCTTGGAGGAGAAAGAAGCAAGAGGGGCTGTAACAGGCTGGTGGTTTAAGAAAAAGCAGCAGCCACCAGTGTAACCCCAGAGCACAGACTCCATGGGATCAACCCAACTGCCCCTCACCTTCTGGACCAAGCAGGACTGTGCCCTACCTGGATCTTTTCCAGAGGGGAATTGGCAGTCAAATTACATTAATTGTTAGTTCCCTGGTTTTATGGGGCTTCTGTAGGTTCAGTAATTTTTATAGCTGTGAAGTGCAACTTTGGTCAAAGAGTGAGGCCATTTACAGAGTTCTGGCTGGACTGTGTGGGATCTAAAAGCTGAGCAGACATGGGGACAGCAGGAAGGATTACACAGACTGTGCCTCTTCATGAAGATACAGGCAGGAGCTCCCCATGGAGCTTCCAGTAAGGAAGGAAAAGCAAAGCCTTACTCTAATAAACTCCTCGAATTCATCACTGACACCATTGTGGGGTTTTGAGCTATTAAATCTTTATTTTTTAGCTTCCCAGGAACACACAATCATTTGCTTGAGGAAACACTGGCTTCCTGTTCTCAGCAGCAGAGTAAATATGGCAAAGATGAATTGGAGAAGATACCAATCAGCTGCTAAATGGATTTCAGAGTGAATCCATGCAGCCTGGCCCTGCAGAAGCTCAGGGGTGTTGGCCAGCACACTCACCTGGAATGAGCTGTGTGACTCCCTGGGGCAAGGGGAGGCAGCTCTGGAGCCTCCCGAGGTCAGCAGGCAGGGCTAGCAGGGCTCTGCCTGTGCAGGGCTGGATCTCACAAGGTGTTATTAACACACAAGGCTCATTTCACCTTCCCTGGCCAGTTTAGCCGGGAGCCAGGATCATCTGAATGGCCTGAGGGCTGCCGAGGCCTTTTACATCAGCTCTGCAGAGAGACCTCAACAGATGGGGAGGTAAGGGTCCTTGAGTGGATCTCAATTTATTCCATGTAGCCTAATTATTTCATAATAACATCTTTAATGCATCTGAGAAGCTTGGAAGGACTCCTTTTATGCCTAATTCCAAGGCTTTCTGAGAAAGCTATCATTGCTCAGAGGTATTTTCCAAGGATTTTTCTGTCTTTTGCCTTTGTAACATCAGTCAAGCAAACCACTATCGAGCAGTCTCTGTAGTCTGGCTCCCTTTTTAACCTCTCCTGTAAAACCTTTGGATATTATTATCCTTTCCCTATTTGTTCATGTCTTATGAGTGCAGATGCTTATTTAGGGCTGCATTAGTGCACTCACCAAACAAAGAGGAGAGATGAAAGGAGCAAAGAGAGCAGCTAGGTTGAAAGTCTCTGGGATGAGCTTGGAAGTTATTTGTTATGGAATGAGGAGCCCCCTTTCATCTGCCTTCACCTGGCAGCGTGGGGAGGAGCAGGGCAGGGATGCAGCCAGGAGTGAGGGGTGTCTGCAAACAGCCCTGGCTCGTGTGGGGAAAAGGTTCCCTGAGGGTGTGCTGAAACACTCCAGCCCTGGGCTGCAGCTCTACAAAGCTCACACTGAACAGAGGCCTTTTCACTCTTCCACTCACTGCCCACGGCTTCCAGGGGAGCTGGGGGAATTCCTGTGCTGGGCTCAGGTGCAAACACAGCCCCCCAAACAAACACAGATCCTCAAACACAGCCCCCCAAAGAGACACAGATCCCCAAACACAGCCCCCCAAACAGACACAGATCCCCAAACACAGATCCCCAAACAAACACAGCCCCCCAAACAAACACAGCCCCCCAAACAAACACAGATCCCCAAACACAGATCCCCAAACAAACACAGATCCCCAAACACAGCCCCCCAAACAAACACAGCCCCTCAAACAAACACAGCCCCCCAAACAGACACAGCCCCCCAAACAGACACAGCCCCCCAAACAAACACAGCCCCCCAAACAAACACAGCCCCCCAAACAGACACAGATCCCCAAACAAACACAGCCCCCCAAACAGACACAGATCCCCAAACACAGCCCCCCAAACAAACACAGATCCCCAAACACAGATCCCCAAACAAACACAGATCCCCAAACACAGATCCCCAAACAGACATAGATCCCCAAACCGATACTCCAAACACAGCCCCCCAAATAAACACAGATCCCCAAACAAACACAGCCCCTCAATTACAGCCCTCTAAAACAGTTCCCAGACACAGTCCCCAAACACACAGCCCCCAGCAGGTGCTGCCTGGCACCCCTGGGCTCCCTGGCCAGCACAGAGCACCTAAGAGAAGGGAAAAGCAGCTTCCCCTGGTGCTCAGGTCACCCAGCACAAGGCTGGAGGCACAGGGAGAGCAGGGTGAGGGGAGCATTGGGCAGGGCTGTGGGAGCATCCCCCAGAGAGCCAGGACATGGTGTTCTCCATCCCTCCTGCCACAGTGGCTTCACGGACCTCCTGGGAGTAAACACACAGCAACTGTGACCTTTGGAAGTGATCTTCCACTGAGAAATAACTCTCTAATCACAGAGCCATTACTGGTTCAGAATAAACTTGTTGCCTCAGTGGTCAGTGGGAGTTGGACACAGCGGCTCCAGCTTTGCCCCAGCTGTTCCTGTGGTCCTGATCCCAGAGATACCCTTTGTGTGCAGGCCAGGCCCAATTTAAACAGGACTAGAGGAGACAGGGATGCTTTGTCTTACATTTCTGGTGTCCCAAGGGACATTAATTCCCCTCCCAACCAGCTTAATTTCCTTTCATTTTGTCTGGAAAACAGCCCATGGCTCATCAAAGTCTTTCATGAACACTCCTCAAAGTATTTCAGGAGCCACAGCTCCAGCTGAGTCAGAAGTACCCAAAGAGCTTCTCTTCACACCTGACCTGTTTGTTCTCCCCTCTCATGTCTGCAGAGTCACCTGGGGATGATGTTCAGTTGTGGTACCACCAGAAGGTCCCTTGTTAGCACATCAAACCACACCCTTCATCACACATGGACCATAAATCCTTGCTGGATTCCCAGGAGAGAGAGAACAGAGTTAGATTTGCCTGTGAGTGTTGGTTTGGGTGAGGGACATTAATCTACTTCATAATTAGTTTTGCTATCTTTAATATAATTGCTCCAATATTGCTTCAAAACCAGTGCACTGTTGTACTGATAGTGATAACTCTTATCTTGTGTAGTAAATAATTCTGATTGAGATCTTTTAGTCTAATCATTATCATCATTAATAATTTATTTTTATAGAAACATATCTGGTTTGCCACCCTTATTCCTGCAGGACAAAGGTTCAATTACAGCTGCACAGCTTTAAAGTCCCATGAGAGGGAGTTTAGAAAGCAAGGAGGGTCACTGGCTCAGTGGGATGGTCTCCCTGAAAAACTCTGTCTGAAGCTCCCACTCTGCCCAGGACACTCTGGAAAAGTGGGAACAGTGGGGATTTCCTCCTGCCGAGGTGGGGAGGAAGCACCAGGAATCACAGCCCCTCTCTGATAACCCTTGTACATTTAACATCCAACCTTACTGTAACAAGTCAGGCATCGCTCTCCCAGCTACATTTTGTTCTGTCATTCTGGGAAGATAAAGAAATAAAGAGCAAGGAAAAAAAAAAAAAAAAAAAAAAAGAATTAGAAGAGTGAGGAGCCCACACTGGTAATGGCCCTTGCACAAAAACCAGGGAAGTTTGCTCTCTTATCAGACAGCATCAGCCTGCTGTGCTGCTACAGGACACGGGAATGTCAGCCCATTAAATTTCCTTTTGATCTGCTAAACAGACACCAGATCTGCTGTACGAGGTGTCTGTCACACAAAATCCTCAGCTGGCACCTGCAGCACCTCTGTGAAACCGCACACAGAGAGATGTGAGCAGCTTCAGACTTGCAGACACAAGCTCAGGAAGCTCTGGGAAGTGTTCCTTTGGGAATAAACACAGGAGTAGCACTGGTTTGAATTTGGTGAGGGTCTGTTTATATTCTTTCTATCCTCCATCACACTGAACAGGTTTGCTGACTATAAGATCATAGGTCAGGTGCAGGAGGAGCATCCCTGGGGACAGTCATTGCCTTCAGACCCCACACTGCTCATCCTCTGGGCTTTCCAAGTGCTGCTGCTCTAAAACCCAAAGGAAAGGGGATTGGTTTCTTCAGGATTTCTTCTTTCTTGTTTACCTGCTCTTTTTAGCTTGGGAAGGAGGCAGATTCTTCTCATTTGTGCTGTGAATAGAAAGCAATCCAAGGTTTCCCAGGTCTCCATTCCACAGGGAATGGTGTCAGTGCAGCCTCCCAGCCAAGAGCACTCAAATACACCCCAAATGCTAATTCCACACCTCCTACATGATACCAACATCACAAGAGCTCACTGGCCATAAAGCAGGAGGGAGGAATTGTTGCCAGACTTTGAACTTTTGTCCACAACCTCAAGACCTCTCATTTGTTCAGGAGAAGCTTCCCATACTCCCAAGGAAAACTCACCTGGCAGGCTTTTGTTGGTCCTGTCAGGATCACCCTGACACTCACACATTGCCCAGAAGCTGAAAAAGCACAAGCAGCAGAATGAGACATAAGGGCATGAACAGGGAGCTGCTGTGTGTCAAATCAAAGCATTCAGTCATGAGGCCAGAAATATTTACATCAGAGGGAGCTCAGAATAGAAGTGAGGCAACAAAGATTTTGGCCACTGGAGTATGAGAAAGGGCCACCAACCCTGGTATTTCCACCGCTGATTTTCACAGGCAGGCCTCGGTATCTTTGTTGTAACCCCATAGTCAAAGCACTCTGCATGGACTCGTCCTACAAATCCATCAAGGGCTTTGCTGGCCCAGCTCCAGGAGAGGAGAGCCACCAGATCTGGTTTTGGAGAACACACGATTGAGCAAGATCTGTGCAAAGCTCCCCACTTATATCAGTGTCATCCTCCACCTTGATAACAACTAAAAATAAAGTGCTGCAATAATCAACTAGATTGACTAAGACAGATGCTGCTTTTAACATGTGTACTGTAATTAACTTACAGAAGGCTAGAAAGCTCCATCTCAGCCTCTTCCCACAGTGGAGGAAGTTTGCCTTTCTAATAATAGGAGCTGGTAACACATGTTGAATTATAAAGTAATGAAAGTTGGTTTTGGCAGGAACAATCCAGATTTGTCGTGCTTCCATTTAATTTCCAAGTCTGACAGGCGCTCTGCTCCCAATGGACTCGCTGCTCTTCCTGGAGCTCCTGCTGAATTTCTTTCCTCTGGCATAAGGTAGGGCACAGGCCCTTCACGGGAGGAGGGGGATGTCTCTGGGTGCCCTCCTGACAATGCTGTGCCTTTCTCTCACATGCCGGATGGTTTGCACACACTCGTTAGCACAATCCCCCCGCACGCTGTGTGCTCACCCACACAAAACCTGGCCCAGCCACAAGCTGTGCTTCCCTCGGGCTGGCCTCACCCTGAACCGCCACAGATGGGATCGCACAGCACTGTGTGAGCAGCCGATAAAAGATGTTTCCCTGCCCTCTTTTGTTTTCCAGCCTGTGAGAGTGTGCGCTGCCGGGTCCTTCCGTGACTCCGGCTGCTGCTGGGACATGGCCCTGGTGTGGGACATGGCCCTGGTGTGGGACATGGCCCTGGTGTGGGACATGGCCCTGGTGTGGGACATGGCCATGGTGTGGGACACGGCCATGGTGTGGGACAGAGCCATGGTGTGGGACACGGCCCTGGTGTGGGACATGGCCATGGTGTGGGACAGAGCCATGGTGTGGGACATGGCCATGGTGTGGGACAGAGCCATGGTGTGGGACATGGCCATGGTGTGGGACAGAGCCATGGTGTGGGACATGGCCATGGTGTGGGACACAGCCATCATGTGGGACATGGCCATGGTGTGGGACACAGCCATGGTGTGGGACACGGCCCTGGTGTGGGACACGGCCATCATGTGGCACATGGCCCTGGCTGGAAATGCCAGCGAGCACCTTCTAGACGAGCACTTCCCTCACCAGTTCTCTCCTGGGCCCAGTTTGCAGAGCTGGATCCCAGTTGCTCTTCGCACTGGAACCCGCTGCCTTGCCATCAGCTCTGGTCTCCCCAGCTCTCTCCCACTTTCCCGACCCTCTCCCTGCCTCAGCAGCTCCCCAGCTGTGCTCTCCCTGCCTCCTTGCCCGGTCCCTGCTTGGCCAGTCGCACCGTGCGGCCGGGCCGGGCAGGAATGCGGCTCAGGCAGCCAGGCCGTGCTGGTTTTATCTCACCAGCTCAGCTCACAGCCGTGGGAAGCCGGGACAGCGGGGCCTTGTGTGGATTCTGAGGCACAGGATCCATCCTGGCTGCTGCCGTGGGCTGTCAGGCCGTGCTCTCTGCCCCCTCATGCCCTCACAGCTCCCTGAGGTGCTCCTGTCCCTCTGCAGCTCCCTGCTCCAGATCAGCCTGAGCAGCAATAACTGACCCTCCCTCACCTTTCACATCTGCTGCCTGCGTTCCCCCAGGCCCTTAGATTTGTACAACAGTTTGTCCCAGTCTGGTTCCTGCTTCCACACATTAAAAAAACACCTCTGTGATAATATTTGTGCACTGTTTGTGTATGTGTGTGTGTGTCTGTGTGTGCAGACATCTGTTACAAATCCTCATTCTTGTAGGGGCATCTCCAAGACACAAAAGCATGGCCAGGAATGCACTTGGTCAGAGGTGCCCAAAGAGTAATTTGTAATATTTTTACCCACATTTTTTAAGTCATCGGACTCCAGAGGAAAAGTTTTTGGCCGTGTCTACAGAACACATTGGCCTGGCTTCCCTCTGTCTCCTCTGAGCCCTGGGGAGGTGAGTTCAGGATCCACAGGAATGCAATGCCCTGAGTGGACAAAGGTAGGAATGAGATTCCCTTCCTGCTCCAGCACTGATTCAACAAGTTCAGCCTTGAATTTGCTTTTTGTAAGACCTGGTGTGTCTCTTCCCACTCACTCGCTGTTTGTTTACTCCATTTGGCTTCATACAAAGCCATGGTCACCCACAGCAAAGGCCTGAGGGGTCAGACTGAGGGGATCCGGGGCAGTATCAGTGTGGCTTTGCTTCCACTAAACAAGAAAAAGGCTGCTTTGTGTGTTCACACAGCAACAGGGAGCTTCTGGCCCTGATGTCCTCGTTGGAGGCGGCTTCCTAATCCTGTGTGCTGCAGGCTGGCTGCACAGACACATCTGGGGAGATGGGTTTAGTGACTGGACCCCAGCACAGCTGAGATAGCAGCACCACGAGCAGCTGGAGGTGTTTCAGTTCGCCCAGAAGCCTCCTCTGCTCCCTTTTTTTCTGCAGCCTGTGCTGGGTGACTCCTCAGAGGAGCTGGCCATGGTGGCCGTGCCACAGCTGCCTTTCCTCATGGCACAAAGGCACGATGGAGAGCCTCTCCAAGTCTGAGATCCTCTGTTTTGTGATGCAGAGCCCAAACCAGGACATCCAGCCTGCTGCTGTGCTCCCCAGGGCTTCACAGCTCTGCTCCCACCAGAGGAGTGCTCGGATCTGCTGTAATGCTGCTGCTCTCCCAGAGAGAAGAAGCCTTGTGTGGTGTAAGGAGGTTGAATAACTGGAGGAAAAGATGGGAAAGAAGCAAACAGAGCCATCCCAGCACCATCAGTACCAGAGGTACCATTTCAGGTCACATTTGAAACCCAATGCTGCATTTCAAAGAGTGATACTGGGACTCAAGCTAAGCATACCCATCATTAAATCGAAGTCCTGCTTCTGGAATATAATGAAATCTTACCAAAAGTCACGTTTCATGGCCTAGCAGTCACTCACAACAAACACCACAATGTGCTGGACATTTCTGGCATCCCTTGTGTCACCCCAGCAGCATTTGTTGTATCACAGCTACACAGGTGATTTTCCAAGGATTATATTTCATTTGCATCAAAAGTTTGTATCGAAAAATGCAGTCCTCTCAGGTAGACACATGTCATGCAGGTGTAACTCTCCCAGCTCTTTCCAACCCAGAAGAGAGGAGATCATTTCAGTTTCATCAGGGCTGTGCCTTTGCACCAAGGGTTAACCCTAACCAAGCTTTCGTTCTTGCACAAGTTAGATAGAAACACGTAGCAGAAGCTCTGATTGCTGACTTCTGAAGGTTTGCAAATGCCTCCAGATGGGGAACACTGCTCAGAACATCCCAGTGATCTGCAGGAGAGAACAGACTTGCAAATACAACACACACACAGCCAGTTCCTGGGAAAATGGGAAATGTAACATTTATCCTTCTGCTTTGTGGCTGGACTCAATCTTAGAGGTATTTTCCAAACTTAATGTATCTTTGACTGTGTCCCTTTAGTGTAAATCACTTCTTTTCCCCTCACACCTCTCACTGCTCCTTAGCATCAGCAGTTGAGCTGGACAAGGACAACGCTGTAGCTGGAGAATTTTCTCCTTGGTGAGAGGTCACCCTTCCCCTCCAGGGACAGAGGGACAGGGAAAACCCACTCTGCCTGAGCCAGGCTGTTCTGGGATGAGCAGAGTCCAGAAGAGCCCTGGCTGCCAGTCTGAGAAGGAGCCTCATTTCCAGAGAGAAGAAGATGGAGCAGGCAGGGACAGGTCACAGCTGACAGGACATGGCAGAGAAGGTGGCATCCCTGGAGGTGTTCAGGGAAAGTCTGGCTGTGGCACTCAGTGCCATGGTCTGGTTAGGTCTGAGGTTTGACTCAAAGAATAGGTTTTTTTCCAACCTAATTCTGTGTGATTCTGACTGTGGCAGACTGAGAAAGGAGGTGCAAAATTTACAGATGAGGCAAGAGAGTAAGGAGTGGGTGATGTTCTGGGAAACAGAACCCTTAGAGATGATAAAATATCGTCTGGTGAGGACAGAACCTGGAGAAGAACAGGTCATTCTCTGTGGAGTCCCACATTCTGGAAGCTGGGACTTCCAGAGGTGGAAGGTTGACCTAGGGCAGGGCACTGAGAAATGCCCAACTTGCTGACTCCAAGGCCTGCTGCTGCCATGGGATGCCCAGCCCAGAGGGAAGAGCAGAGGACAGCCACAGCAGTGTTCTCTGCCTCCTTCTCACCCAGCTACAGCCACAACCCTGACTGCTGGGTTCAGCAGAATTACCCTTTATTGCCAGATGACAGCATGCAGCAGCTCTAAAGGCAACAAAATTCATTTGGTTGCCTTTTCTATGAGTGTCTGTTCTCAAAATGCAGTCAAAGCCACTTTCAGCTAGTTTCACTTATAAAAAGTCCAGCAAACCTGCGAGTTTTACACAAAATGTGAGCCATAAAGCATCAAAGGTTCTGTTGGAGGGTTGGTGAACTTTAGCAATGCCTTTGATGAAAATGGTCTGAGTTTCAAGTGTGTAATGAAACCCCAAATCATTCAAGTTTCACATGGTTGCAAATATTTCTCACAGTTCTGATCAAAGGTGTATTCAGCAGGGAAGAGGCTTTGATTTTGCAGTACAGGGGACGTGCTGAAATTTTCAAAGCCAGGCCCTGGGATTTAGCTGAGCAGTTCTTCTTGGAAGCAACACAGCTAAACTTAGCAATGCTTAGGGGGAAGGAAGGCGAAGATGCCATGTTTGGATTACTCCTGTTACCCCTAAACCCCTTCCCAGGGGGAAGCTTAAATCCCCTCAGGGAGCCCAGGAGGCTGCAAGCCCCAGCAGCAGGTTTGGTTTCTACAGCTGCCCTCCCTGCACATTTATTTCCAGTGCTCTTCCCTGACTTCTCTCTCCTGGCTGCTGACACTGCTGCTCTGTGCACGGCACTTCAGAGGGAAAGCTGGAGTGTTTGGAGGAGGAGGAAGAGGCATTAATGCTGCAGGACTGGCTGCTGACCCACATTCCAGCAGACAGGCACTGGGAAGAGCTCCCTGGCTGCCTGTACAGGATCCCTCCACCACCTTGAGTGTCCCTGGCCAGCAGGAAAGAGGAAAGCAGCCTCATCCTTGCCTGTGCTCAGCCAGGAGACCCAAATCCCCCCAGAGCCAGAGGCATATGTAAATGTCTGGGTTTAATACCACTGCCGTGCTGGGAAGTCTTCATTTGTGACAACAATTTCCATAGCAACAGACTGAGCTGGCTGGCAGGACTGGGGTCCCCTTGGAAGAGCAGGTGGAAGGAGGGAACAGAGAAAGCATGAAATGCTATGGAGAAGCAGCTATCAGTGTTTGTGTCAGCAGAGTGCCAGGCTCCAGCAGGGCAGAGCTCCTGAGGAAAGGGAATTCTCCTGGCATCCAGTGCAGAGGATGCTGTGACAGCGTCAGGCTGGGGATAAGGACACACAGACTCTACCCAAACCTCATCTCCCCACCTTGAGGTGCCCTGCACAGCTCGGGGCTGCTCTCCCTGCTGGGACACCTTCCCTGTCCCAGGGGACACCTTACAGGAGGCAGAGGAGCACTTTTCCCTGTGGGCAGAGGTGTGCAGGGCAGGGATGGATCCCGTCCAGGGCAGGGGGTGGGAGCCATTCCCACAGCCCTGCAGGTGGTGGCTTTGGGCCCGTGTCACCTCCCTGGCCTGTTTGTGTCCCCTGGAGGCACTGAACAGCAGCACTGAGCCAGGATCAGCCACTGACCACGTCCAGACACTGCCTTTCAACCCTCGGTTACCTGCAGAGCAGCAGAGCTCTGTCTGACGACAGCCACAGCTCTGTTTCACCACAGATACGCTGCAGAGATTGTTTTTCCTAAGAACAGCCCATTTTCCAGGCAGCCTGGCATGATTCTACAGTTCATTCCCACATCCAGTTCCCAATCAGTACAAATAACATGCACAAGCATCACAGAGCCATCAACTGCTGCCCCAGGGGCAGGAACAGAGCCTGCTCACAGAGGGTTGGGGCAGCCAAGGACTTTTTTTAGGCAACAGCAAGTTTGTCTGGCTAATGTGTTCTGCTTCTTGAAAATTTTGTTGTGTTCCCTGAGACATCACAGTAAGTGGCCTGGTAGTCCCATGTGATTCCATCCAATAAATCACATCACAGCAATTTAACCACAGAGGTGGCACCTGGGGCAGGCTCAGTTCACTTTTGGGTGTGCAGAGGCCTGGATGCAGAGACATTGCAAAGCCAAGGCACATTTTTCCTCCCTGCCTACTCAATTTAGTTTTTTTTATTGTCCAAATAAGAGGCTGCTGTAATAACAGCTTCAAAGACTGGAAGCCCCAGGGGCAGAGAACATCCAGCACCACAGAAATCTTGAGTAGCTTTAGTATTAATTGATTAAACATTTCACCCAGCAACACCAAACACCACCATCCCTGAAATTCAAGCCTCATAAAGGCTTTGGTGCTTTTTGAGAGAGTGACAAATATGTTGAGGAGCTTTTCTTGCACAGATTCCCTGGAACCCTGGGGGCTTTAATTGTTGAAGGCAACATCACTGTAAGAATTGGAGCTATTTGCTTTACTAATATCAGTAAAGGATGACCCAAGAAGGTTTTAGGAAGTCAGTGTGGGCTCTGATATCTATCAATAATTCCTACATATAATCAGTTTTATTCTTGCTACAGAACCATCCACTTGCTAGAACCATCACCTCACTGTTTGTGTCTCCTACCCCATCACTCCTAAAGTTTTGGGGTGTCAGGAAAAAAATAAAACAATAAAACACCTCCAAACCAACCCCCCAAAAAACCCTAAGTGCAAGGAAAGCTTTCTTACAAAGCTTACACTTATAGAGGCACTCATTTATCCAGGTTAAATCACACTGTGGCCAATCTCCAACCAATATCCCAAGCAAAAACCATCTCTCCCCTCACCCCAGCACACTCACAAGAATTTTAGGAGCCAACCCTTTATTCCTCAGGAGGGTAAACACTCAGCTTCCTGCCTGATTTGCTGAATTGGGTATTTTCTCCCCCTTCATGCAAACGAGCAGTTAATTATTTACCAGCATGTCTGTAATGCTCTAGTTTACATGCTGGAATTTACATGATTTATTAAACAAAATAGCATTTAAAAAGGGGTCCTGTCATAGAGATGTCATCCTTAAAGGAGACTGAGCAGTTTTTCCTGGAGAAGGAGATAAATTGAGGAATTGCAGCCCATTCCTCCTTTTGTTTGCAGCCATTTCCAGCCTGAAGGAGCTCCCTCCTCCTGCCATCCCCAACTTGGGGCTGAAGTCTCAGCAGCTGACCAGCCCTGGTGAGGATGTTGGTGAGGCAGCAGGAACTGCTTCCTGAGGAAGATGATGCATCAATCATGAATTCCTAAAGAATTGTCCTAAAAATCTGGAAGGCCGTCTTTAACTCAGTGTTTTTAGTGGCCCTGGGAGCACTAAAGTGAGAAATTAAATGGGTGTTTAACCCTTGCAAGGGGATTTCTTCTCGTTTAAGCCAAGTCTGTTTATTCTTCTGCTATGAAAATCCGATTTAGTCTGAGAAAATCTTTCATAGTGGTTGTAGTGAATCGTTTGGCTAAAAAGCTTTACAAATGTAGAAAAAGAGATTTCATTTTCCTATTTAATTTTTTTTTTTGTGCTGTAAAACAATATCCCATTTAGGAGGAAACTGCTGCTGCATATTCTTGAGCATTATTCATTCCAGAAACAGACTGTGATGCTGTAGAGCCTGACTAATTCCTGACTGGGAATTGCTCCGTGCTTCTCAGAGCTGGACCTTCTGAAAACTCAGTCAGAGCCTCCAGCAATCAGCTGAGCTCATCTCCCTTAAGTGCAAATAAACCCTGATGCATTTAAGGATGAGTCAAAATGATTGAAACTGAACTTCAAATAATAAACATATCAATCATTGTCCCTTCACTGGATCACACCTGTATCAATCACAATCTTCACAGCCACCACAGTTCCTACACTTCCCACTGCTCCAAGTACCGATGTCCTTGCACTTGGCACGGGCATCCTGCAATCCCTAACTCATCTTTTGTCAGCCAAAATGCCTTCTAATGTCCTATTTTTGACAAGCAGGGATGATCCATTACTGCTAAAACAATAGGTTCATTTGTTATTGCAGGAAATGATGCAATTGAATAGAAGTTACACTGCAGAATCTGTAAATAAGAGGGATTTGGCTGTAAGGTGAAAGTTAGATGTATTCAGATAAAAACAAAGTGAACTTTTAGGCCGTGGCAGTGCTTAAATCACTGAGCCAGGTTACTGAGAGATGGATATGGAGCCTTTTGAACTGAGGTCCAGTGCCCTTTTCAAACACTCAGCTCTTCTGCCAGTCCCTGGCTTTGATGTAGAAATCCTGGGGTGAACTTTGGGTTATCGGGGAGATCAGGCTCGATAATCAGAATGGGCCATTCTGGCCTTAAAATCCCTGGCAAGCTGAAGCAGAGAGTGTGAGGATGAATTTTTCAGCACTGACACTGATGTCTCTCTCCTTTTGCAGAGCTGAGCTGTGGAAACACTCAACAGCAGCGGAGTCAGCACAGCAGAGTCTGTGGGAAATGCTCAGCAAGATCATTGGGAAATATTGTGTCCCATCCCATGGGGATGTGATCAGTGGAGTGGTGGTTCAGAGCCTGGGGGGACAGCAGAGGTGTGCTCCCACCCCTCCTGCTCTGGATCCTGGGCAGGCTGGAATGAGTGGAACTAATGTGTGGCTGCAGGCTTTTCTGAGCCTCCAGCCTGGGGGGATGCACACAGTGAGCCTGTTTTTGTGTTTTTCTCTCCTCTTGCAGCACAGCAGAAAGAGGTGTGCATAATCACAGATAAGGACATCCATCCAGTGAGATCCAGCAGTGCCCAGCTCCGGAGATAAAGCTGTGACTAAACCTCCTTTTAGCTGAACCCAGGTGGTGCTGGGCACGAGAGCTGCTGCAGATCAGACACAGAGAGAGTGCAGGATATGATGAGGGAAAGACAAACTGCCCTGACACGAGTTCCTCCTGGATCATGGCCTGGAGTGCTGCTGCCTGCCCCTTCCCTGTTTAATGAATGCTCTCTGAACAAAAGAGAGCAAATCATTATCAGATGAGGCAGAAGGAAAAACATCTCAAGACACATCTACCCCCTGCCTGTGAGGCTGGAGTGAAGTTTTTGGTTACCAGGATAACAGCAGCAATATGAATTCCCACCTGGACTCTGTGTGCCTCAGCTGTGACCTAAATGTACCATCTCCACAACAAAATGGGAGTCTGGCACCTGAAAATGGGGGAGGTTGCATATTGGGAAGTAATTTTTTTACCGTGAGGGCAGTGGGGCCCAGGCACAGGGAGCCCAGAGCAGCTGTGGCTGCCCCTGGATCCCTGGCAGTGTCCAAGACCAGGCTGGACAGGGCTTGGAGCAGCCTGGGACAGTGGAAGGTGTCCCTGCCATTGCAGGGGTGGCACTGGATGGGACTTAAGGTCCCTTCCAACCCAAACCATTCAATGATTCTATGAATGGTAGCTGAGCACTCTGGAAATGATCTGCAGTCAGAAAACACTCTGGAGACTCACTGGGAGCTTCTCCACCAACCCCAGTGGGCACTGGATGCATTTGTAGGGTTTTAACTCAGGTGAATCCTGCAATACCCTTTGGGATGCCCTATGGGCTGTGAGCAATGCTCAGGAGGAGCTCTGAGGGCTCCAACCCCAGATGGGAAAGCTGAGGAGTTCCTGGCTCAGTCCTCATGCTCAGAGCCAGCACTGCCCATGGTTTGCTCATTTTGTGAACATGTTTATCCTGCTCCCTGGTGGGGAGTCAAATCCCTCTCAGATAGGTTTTATATGGGCTTTGCCTGTCAGTCCCTGCCTGCAGCAGCCTGGAAGGAAAGTTCTCAGCAAGGATGAAAGTGCCACCTCAAACAAGGAGCCTGGAGAGGCCAGCAGGACACAGGGCCAGGTGTGTGGCTTTATGAGCAGCCTGTCTAGAGCATGTGTTCCTCTGGGACTGAGTAAACCAGGGTTGTCCTCTGCTGTGTGCATCCACTGGAGCAGCTCTGACTTCAGAGACAGCACTGAGCTGCCAGAGGGAGAGAGGAAAGGTAGAAGCTGCTTTGGACTCCAGCTTCTAACTCTGTCTTTGGAGCTGGATTCTCCCCATCTGCAAACTTGGCTTGATTTGCACAGGGCATCCTGATTCTCCCTCTCATTTGTTTCAAACATGGGATTAGGCAAAGCATTCAAAATCGAGGACAACCACCAGAACCCCCCTTGGCCACTGAATAAACAAAGCCAGGCCTCCAGAGAGTGAAATCAATTCCTGTTAGTATTCTGTGCCATGCAACAGGAGCAATTCCACTTAGCTCTGCCTTAAATGCCACTGTGTGTCACCCTTTGCAGAAACTGATAGTTCCATTTTCAGCACATTGATCTGCCATGAAATCAATGGCTTTGAGCAGGTTCACCTGTCCAGTCTTGGAGCAGACTCAGCTCCCCTGTCCCTGCAGGTGTGGGGGCTGAAAATGTCACTGCAGCAGCAGGAGCTCCCGTCGTGCTGCTCACACCAGTGCCATCACCAGCTCCAGCACAAAAGGGGGGATTTCACTTCCTTCAGGAGCTGATTCCTGCAGGAGCAGCCAGAGGTCCTGTCTGGCAGGAGGTCACTCATGGCCAAAGGAATCTGCTCCCTGTTCCACTGCCAGCCTGAAAACGTCACCCTCAGGCAGAGCCAGCGCTGGGGCAGCCCGAGGGCTGTCAGAGGAATTCTGTGAGGAGCCTGGAATGACCTGCAGGGAGCTGGAGGCTGGATGAGGTGCTCTGCTGGAAGGCCAGCTCCTGGCAGGGTCAGCTTTAAGCCCCTCCATGGACCGTGATCCTGTCACCCTCCAGGGGACAGAACTGACAGGGTGAGGAGGACACTTCCAGCCCCTGGGGCTGCCTGAGGCTGTCAGACTTTTCCAGCTGGATCACAATGGTGAGACAAGGGAATGCTGCTGTGAGGAGCACCCTGGAACTCACCATCCTCCCCCGTGGAGCCACGGGAGAAACGGGATGTGCAAGGGATGCTTCAGAGCACCCACGGCTGTCCTGCAAGGCACAGCAGGAATTCTTGCTCTCAAGGTCGATCAGACTGGGGGGATTTTGCCACTTGGAAGGTCCTGAGATGGCTCCAGGCTGAGGGGGAACAGTGCTTGGGCAGGAGTCAGGTCCTGCTCAGTGCTCAGGAACAGCCAGTCCCAGCTGGGGGGGTCAGGAAGGGATTTTCCTGGACAGATTGGAACTGGCCCTGGGGCCTCTGCAGCATGGAGCATCCCCACCTGCCGGCTCTCTGGTCCCTTCTGGCCAGGTTGCTGCCTGCTCACACACCACAGAGGTGTCCTTGTGCCCTGCACTGGGAGGAGGAAGGCTTCTTTTCCCACTGGATGGACTGGGAAGTGTCCCTGGGGTTTTCTGTGCAGCACTGGGCAGGGCCAGGACTCCTCTGGGCCAGCCTGGCTGCACGGCTGCTGCTCATGCTGTGTGATCTGTGATCCCCAGGTGCCTGCACTTGGGTGGGGGGAGCTTTCTTTGCCCCACTGGGCCTCACCTGAGGAGTGACAACACCTTTATCTGCAAAGAAAGGTGCAGGAAGGGTACAGGTGAGCCTGTAAGCTCCAGGGACAGCAAAGTTGGGAGTGCTGTAGGCAATGGACCTCTGGGACAAAGAAACACCTTTGTCCTCAGGGA
This sequence comes from Pseudopodoces humilis, assembly GCF_049639895.1. Lineage (NCBI taxonomy): Eukaryota > Metazoa > Chordata > Aves > Passeriformes > Paridae > Pseudopodoces > Pseudopodoces humilis. The sequence goes on from NC_142218.1 coordinate 2,331,244, forward strand.
GGAGAACATTTACCCAGGCTGGATGCCCCTGAGTCTTCCCTCAGAAGAAAACTGCCTGAACACACATGGGCAGTAGTGACAGGACAAAGAGGAAAGGTTTAAACCACAAGAGGAGAGATTTAGATCAGCTACAAGGAAGGAATCCTTCCAGCAGTGAGGGTGATGAGGCCCTGGCACAGGTGCCCAGAGCAGCTGGGGCTGCCCCTGGATCCCTGGCAGTGTCCAAGGCCAGGCTGGACAGGGCTGGGAGCAGCCTGGGACAGTGGAAGGTGTCCCTGCCATGGCAGGGGTGGAATGAGATGGGCTTTGAGGTGCCTCCAAATCAAACCATTCCATGATTTCTGCCACTCCTCTTCTTGCTGGGATCTCTCAGGATGTGCAGAGGTGACAGATGGAAAGCATTCCCATGTGGGACATTATTTGGCTCAGCTGAGATTCATACAGTGACTGTCTCTGAGCACTGAGAACCATTTTGGGCACAGGGGATCTTTCCCAGTGAGCCTCATTGTGGGGGGGAAACAGAAACAAAGAGCAAAATAATTTCCCCATCTTGCTCCTCCTTAGGCAGAGCAGGAGGGCAGATGATGCTTGAAAAGGGGTTGATAAGAAGATCAGTGAAATATCTGATGAGAAAGCTGCTCTCCTTCCTCTGCTGGACACATTGGGAGAGAAACCCAGCCAGTGGAAAACAGAGTGCAGGAGCTGCATGAAGTTCTCCAGCTGCATTTGGGGTAGTTGAGTTTAATTCAGCGTTATTTTACATCCTTCATTCACATGCCACTGATGCTCTGATGGGTTGTATTTATCAAGCTCCTGTGACAGTCTCTTCTGAACTTTGACCATCAATCTATCTCCTTCCACCTGCCTGGAGCTGACTCCATTTTTTAGGAGCAGAGGAATGTGCTGTGCAGGAATTTGTCACTGCCCTCACACGCCCCTCCAGAGGCGAGCATAGCCCTGCCCTGTCACTCTGTCCTCAGTCTCTGTGAGGTTTCTGGTACAAAACCCTCTCCCAGAGGCAGGAATGCTTTCCTGGCACAGTTTTGCTCCACAGGCATCTTCTCATCCCTCTGAGCCCCCCATGTGCTGACATCCCTGCAGAGCAATAAGGGATGGACTGAGGAGCTCAGGGATTTTTTTGAGTAAATATTACAGGAAGCATCTCTGACACTTTTGTTATGTTCTTACATCACAGCCTGCAGCAGAATCCCAGCTCAACAAACCCAGTTTCTCTCTGTATTTTGGGCAACGCTCTCAGGGATGCACAGGGTGGGATTGTTGAGGATGCCTGTGCAGGGCCAGGAGTTGGGCTGGATGAGCTTTGTGGGTCCCTTCCTGCTTGGGATATTCTGTGATTCCATGATTTTTGAGAAACCTCAGAGTAATCTGTGAATTTCCTAGTATGTAAATATCATTTACTAGTGGGCAGCAGAGCTCAGAACTTTAATTGTTCCAGTCTGGTTTTGGGTCCATGCACAGGTCTGTCCCACTCAGTCCTTTGTTGTCCTTCTCAGCATCTCTGCGATGCTGTAGGGAAGTCTAAAGACAGGTCTGAGCTCTCTGCCCTGGCCCTGGTGCAGGTGAGAGGCCTGAGCAGCCCAGAGACACTCACAAACCATGCCCAGGGTTGAAAGCCCAGAGAAGATTCAGAATGACAAATGAAAATATTACAAAAGAGGAGCTGGAAGTGATTTCCTCCTTTTCTGACCTATTGTTAATGCAGTTGTAGGGGAAATGCTGAACTCCACCGCTGTGATCTTGGCTTGTAACAAGCTCTCCAGCACCTCTGCAAGGATTTCTATTTTAGCCTGACAGGTTTTAGAATTTAATTTTTGGTGGTTTAGAATTTGTGACCTCCCCAGCTCACCTGAGCTCATGGAGCCCAAAAGCATTGGCTACATCTCTCACCACACAGGAAGATACTTTCACAAATTTCCATTGGAAGTTTTACATCTGGCTATGTGGGGTATGTAGGAAATGAAGTACTCCTCATGAACATTAATCTGAAGCAGCTCTGCCTATTCCTAGAGCAGGGCTTTGGAGATTTTCCACTTTTTTCCAATCATTTGTGGAAGGTGATGTTTTCATTTGAAACAAACATTATCCAAAGAAAAAATCTCCTGAGTACCTGGGGTCCTGCTGCATGCCTGTGGCAGCAGGATCACAGTGCTGGATCCTGCTGGATTTTCCTGTCAAACCAGACAGGAACAGATTGATTCCAACATCTCCTGAACAGTCCAAGTCACCAGACAGGCTCTGCAGGGCTCAATGGCCTCTCAGCTTAGGCAGAACATGGGCTGGAGGTCAGAGCTCAGAGCAGATTTCAGGCTTTAGGAGAGGTTTTCCCTGGCCACGTTTGCCCCCAGGGTGTGGGGCACCATGGGCAGCTCTGAGCTGGCTGTCCTGTCACCCCTGAAGGTGCCAGGCACAGATGGATGTGGTGGGGTCACAGGGATGAGGAACCTGAGTAGCTTGGCCAGAACCACCATGAGCAGCATCTTACCCTGCCCATTTCCCTTTGGAAAGAGCTCAGCAGCCAGAGCAGGGTGGGAGATGGCCCAGAGGAGACTCTGCAGAGCCAGCTGAGCCCCCTGGGTGAGGATGAGGAGCAGAGACCCTGTGGCTGCCACTGTCATGGACCAGATCTATTTACAGAGCTGGGATTTCCTTCTCATCTCCTGCTGAGCCTTGCCTGCTCCGTGGATCCCAGCTGCTTTTGGATGGAATGTGACTCTGGCTGAAGCTCTCTGGCAGCCAGGAGGAGGAGGAAGAAGAGGAGGAAGAGGAGGCAGCCCTGGGAGTCCAGCCCAACCCCAGCACAGAGGGCATGGCAGGGCTTGTCCTCAGTGTGTGCTGAACTTAGGAAGACTGGGACCAAGAGCCTGCTTTGTGTTGGAAGTGAACTGGCTGCTTTTTGAAATGGCAGGATTCCCCCATGCCACCCCCATTAATGTCAAACTGGCTGTAAAACAGAGGTTTGAAACCTTAAATATTTGCTGGCCAGGTTGGAATCTTGCTTTTAATCCTCTGAAATAGCTGTCAAGACTACTGAGTGATATTTCTGGAGGAGGATGTGCTCTCACCCTCCTCCCGGGCTGGCAAGGCAAGGAGCAGAGCCCAGACCTAAGGGCTGAAAGGGTTTAAAGTCCCCCATTTGCCAGGCAGATAAACAGGACCCAAATCAGTGGCAAAGGCACAGGAGCAGGATGGGAGGGGCCATTCCCCTTCGGCTGAGGCCAAGCCAGGGCTGGGGAATGTGCAGCCCAGTTCCCAAAGCCTGCTGGAAGCTGGAACCAGAGCCTTGGGGTGGGTGAGAAAAGTCCAAATAAAGCTTTAAAATGCAGCCTGAGCTGAGTGAGGGCTTGGGCTCAGCACGTGGGGAAAGCAACTTAATGGTGACAGGTGCCTGAGCACTGATAGCTCTCCAAAGGGGTGCATTTGCGTTAGAGGAAGCACAAGGAATAGATTAAATGTATATTTGGGAGAGTCCTTTCAGGCATGGAGCTTCTGGGTGGCTGGAGGCAACTTCTGTTCCAGATAGGGCAGGAAGCTGCCAACAAAATCAGCCTCATGGGGCTTGATTATTGAGGAGGAGTAGAGGAAAGGGAGGCCAGGTGAGAGCTGGGGGCTAGAGGCAGGTGTGGGGGGTGGTTTGGGAGGATCTGCTGAGAATGACAGAGGAGGACATGGGCAAGGGCTGGAGAGGACTTTAGGAGAGGCTGGGGATGGCAAGAAGTATCCTGAGGCATTAATCAGGAATTTATCTCTGCTGTCTAGTAAACAACTGGTGATCACCATCTCCAGCCCTCTGTCCTGGAGAGCTCCAGCAGCTTTCTGCTGCTCCTCATTATAGCTTAGCTGGAGGACTTGCTGTGGGTCAGAACATCCAAATCCTGCTGATTAACTGTGTGAGAAATCAGTGCTGCTGGACTGTAGGATATTTTTTCTTCTCAGTTTTTAGTTCTAATAACAATCCATGAGCTGGAGGCATTTGTGAGTTGGCAAAGTCAGGATCTCAGAAGCTGGGCACTGTCTGTACATTCTAAATCCACCTCTGGTTATGTGGGATGCAATTGCTGTTAATGAACTGTGCATGCAGGAGCTGCCCTGCCCCTGCCAGCACAGTCCCTGCAGGTGCTTGGTTATTTTCTATCAGCTATTTTCTATCAGCTATTTTCAGGAGGTTGCCTGGCTGATTAACTGGGATTCCAGACACCTTCTCTTGACTGGTAACTATTTCAGCACGTGCTAAAATGTCTTTGGGAGTTGTGTCTTCAGATGGAGCCCCAGGGGATGCAATTCAACATTCTCCAGGATGAGTAAAATAGTTGAAATATAGTTCTTATACAGATGATTGAGAAGAATCTGTGCAGGTGTCCCAGCCTGCCCAGCACAGGCTCAGTCCCAGCCCAGAAGTGCTGATGATCTTTCTTAATCAGCCTCTAATTTCTTCCTTCCATTTCCTTCCAAGGTAATGATCCTGCTGCACAGGTTCCTTTCCTCCTGAGTGATCCCTCAGAAGCCTTGGGTGGTGTCTCAGCGACCTGGGAGGAGCCCCTGGCTTGGAAGTGGCCAGATAATGATTCAGGGGTACGTAGAGGAAGGGATTTTGCAGGGATCAGGTCCTGCCTGCTGCACTTTTGGAGAGGGAATTGCAGTGCCTCGGAGGTGAAACTCTCTGACTGACATATTTTGCAGCAGCTGCCAGAGTCTGAAGTGATTTCAGTGCCAAACCTGGGCTGTAATTATTGCTAATGGTGTCATGTTGACTTTGCTGCTTATAGTGCTCGGCACAAAGGTGGGTTCAGTAAACACAGGAAACTACAGCCAATTCATCATCAAAATTCGTAATAAAAACCATGACTTCTGCAAGTGTGTGCCTGAATGAAGGGAGTAATGTGTGGGAACACTCATTCCAATCAAAATAACAAATTTTCCAGCATTTTCTGACTCTTTCTGTCCATTCCTCATCAGCATTCATAGAAGAAAATTGTGTTTGTGGGAAGTTCTGTGAGAAAAGGAGCATTTGAATATTAATGGGAATTGCAATAAGCGACATGCAGCTGTGTGGAAAAGCTGGAGGAGAAGCTCTCTGTTGCCCAGTGTGAGATCTTGGGGAATTTTGCACAGTTTTGCAACATCTCTGGCAACAAAAGCGGGTGCAAAGGTAGGATCAGGTGACTGATCAAGCTCTGTGGGCAATAAACAGCTGATACTCAAGCTAAATGAACTCTGGGGAAAGCCTTGGCTTAGACCTTTTCTGCCTACAACATTTAGATAAAGAAATAAATGAATAAATACATAAAATAGTTACTGGGTTATTAGGATAGGCAGTGAAAAAACCCACCTACTGACTCCAGCAGTGTCAGGCTTTCACCTTAAACTCTTCAAGCACAACTTGTGAGCTCAGTTTGTGAAGAAACTAGAGCTGAATTTATTACTCAGTCCTATGACCAAGCAACTGTGCAGAGTTTTGTACTGGGGCCAGGGACTGCTGCCTCTGCTGCTTCCAAGGAGAAAATTACCCACCAACAAACAGGGCACAGCAGTGACTCTGTGAATAGAGATCTGTGTATTAATGTAAGGGTAAAAATCAGCTGTTTAGAATTCGGGATTGTTTCCTGGTTTGCAGGGATGCAGATCTTCAGCTGGGCTGATGCCAAGGTGTGGTTTCTGTTCCATCCCCTCTCCTTCTCCTCCAGGGAGGGGTGGGAGCACCCCGTGCTGCCCGAGCTGCTGGTTGTGCCTGTACTATTAATTGTGGGCTCTTGATCCCTCTGCCTCAAGTTCCAATCTCACACAGGGTTGCTCCTGAGTTTCTACCTAAATCTGAATGAGGGATGAATTTTTAGTGAGATCTCTGCTCAACCACCCTGGGCTGCTCTCAAGTTCTGGATCTGTGTGTGTTCCCATTGGATTAAACTCTTCCAAAAAATTTCCTAAGGATTTTTTTTTCTTCTTCTTTTTGCTTATCAGAGAGTCCCAGAATGATTTGAATTAGGAGGAACTTCAAAGACCATCTTGTTCTACCTTCCACTATCTCAAGCAGCTCCAAGCCCCATCCAACATGGCCTTGGACACTTCCAGGGATGGAGCAGCCACAGCTGCTCTGGCAGAGTTTGTTTCCTTTTTAACCAATGCTTGTCCTTGAGCTCTTTTCCTTATTATGAATGAATTATTTTAAACGGTTTCATTTTATTTTGAAGGAGTGTTCATAGCTGATCCCCATCATTGTTTCTGCTCCTCTATTGCATGGTCCACCCTCCTTGTATTCTCTGAACAGATTCCAAATCTGCTGTCTGTGGATATTGTGGATATTGATGTACTGTCTGGTTGGATGGGGTTGCCTGTAAAGGGCTTCTAAACAACAACAACAACAATAATAATAATAATAATAATAACCCTAACCAAAGGGGGTCCCCCAAAGGACCAAAGTTAATTTAATGGGAAGTTCATGGGAACATTTGGAAGTATTTTCATGGCTCTAAAAGCTGTGGTTGCTGTGTCCTTTCCTCTGCAGGGCCTTGGGAAGTAGAAGCCAGGTGAGGGACAACGCAATTAAATTTTACCTTGTGAGACTGGTTTAAATTTTTAACTGCTTAGACTGCTGCCACCTTTTGGTACAGAACCAGGGAGAGCTGTTTCCAGACTGATTTGGGGGGGAAAAGCCTTTTCCATACCTAAACAGCAATGGGAAGGGATCGTTGGACATCCCTGCCTGACGGGCACATTGTCCCTGGAGCTGCTTCTTCTCCTCTGTGCTCTGCCCCCACTCCCAGCTCTGTCTGCCTGTTCTCCCCCAGCTCTTTGCTGTGCCTGTCCCTGTGACAAAAGCAGCCCCAGACTGCTCCTAGCACTCCCAGCCTGCAGCAGGGATGCTCCAGTGCTCCTTTGAGGAGGAGCAGTGGCTCAAATCCAAGCCACAGAGCAGCAGGCTGGGGAGAGTTGCCCGATGGAGAAAAATGCTTTTTGTCAGAGTGCTCCTGTGTGCTGGCAGCGTGGAGCAGGGCTGGGAGCTGAGCTGGGCTCTCAGCCTGCCCGGGAGGCTGTGGTTCTCCACAGGCTGGGAATGCTGCTGCTCCCTCCAGGCAGGAACACAGGGAGGTAAAGGGCCAGTGGATCGTGTCTGGGTGTGCTTTTCCTCCCTGCCACTCGGGGTTTTCGTGCCTCTGTGGAAAGCTTTGTGAAGTTTAACCCAGAGGAGAAGGCAGACCCTCAGAGGACAATTGGATTGTTTTCACTGAGGCTTTCTGCACTACTGAAAGGACACAGGGCCTAAATGGAGATCTCAGTTTCTCCCAGAAGGAAGCTTTTTGGGATGATGCCACCTAGAAACACACTTTTAACTTCCCAGACCTTGAGATGAGAGGTTGGATGTTCAAATATCTGCAGGGATCACAGAATCCCAGATTGGTTTGGGTTGAAAGGACCTTAAAGCCCATCCTTGCCATGGGCAGGGACAGCTTCCACCATCCCAGGCTGCTCCAAGCTCAGTCCAGCCTGGCCTTGGGCACTTCCAGGGATCCAGGGGCAGCCACAGCTGCTCTGGGCACCCTGTGCCAGGGCCTGCCCACCCTCACAGGGAACAATTCCTTCCCAATATCCCATCCATCCCTGCCCTCTGGCAGTGGGGAGCTGTTCCCCTTTGTCCTGTCATGCTCGTGTGAATAGTCTCTGTCCATCTTGCAGGCTCCCTGTCCAGAATCCCTGGATCCTGTAGGGAAGGAGGCAGTTCCCATCAGCAGGACTTGGCTGATGTGCCCCCAAAGCCCCTGTGCAGCACCAGACAGGGATGTGTGGGGTAATCCCATGGAAGAATTCCCTGTGAGCTGCCAGGGCAGGCTGGGTGAGCAGCAATCCCTGGATGGGCAGTGCTGGGAGCAGCAGGATGCAGGGAACCAGCGGGTGCCTAAAGGATTTTAATTCCCATTGCCAAGGCTGGGAACGACAGGAATTTTTTATGAAGTGAGAAAGGTACCAGTTTCTTTACTCTGTAGGCTCCAGCTTATAACTGAGAGTTAAACACCACTATAATTCTCCCTTACAATGCATCCAAGATTTGTTTTTACAGCCTTGAGTAGTTCTTTCTCACAGGCGAATCCTTGACTTTAAAGACATCGGTCCCATGAACAAAGACACAGAGCTGTGTTTTATATCTCCCTTGTACCAAATGTAAATTAGGGATGGATGCTGAATTTATTATTATGATGATGTTAGGAAGGTGTGATTGCCTCTGTCCCAGGGTAAGAACAACCTTTTCCAGCAGAAGATTCCCTGCCTGTGGCAGGTTCCTTCCAACCCAAACCATCCTGTGATTCTGTCACTCTGTGAGTCTGCAGTGAATAATTGGGAAGTTGCTCCAAAGGAAACTTAGTGATATGCAAAATACAAGATGTCAAGATCTGACATTCTTCACTGCTCCTAAGGAGACATCTAGTAACTCATAAGTGAATGTAAATGTCATATCACTCCTAAAACATTGTGCATTCTCTATCAACCAGAATAATGACTGATTATAAATGTTCCAGTGCACAAAACACCAACAAAACAAAAGGGAAGCATGAAATTAAATTAAAGAAATAAAGTGGAAAATAACAATATTATTATTATTATTAATAATAATACTCCTACTCTACCTTGCTTTTTTAATCCTCTTCATCTGGAAGGGTCCCAGAGCCTGTGGGCAGGATGGGCTGCTCTGGACAAGTCTGACCACACAAACAAAAACCTGAGTTTCTCTAATTCTTTCTGGACTGGCAGTGAGGCAGACACAGAATTCTGTGGAAAATGAAATGTTTTTGGAAGGTTTCTTTGCAGTTGCAAGTACTGGAAAATGAGAGTTGGCAGCAATAGCAGGTGAAATCACAGAACTCCAGGAGCTGAATCCTGCAGTACCTCCCAGAGTGTGTCCAAATGGGGGAACATTCCCTCAACAACTCCCAGCTTTGCTGCAAGAGTCAAGGAATAAAGGGAACGTCCCAACTTTTTAGTTTTTCTTATTTCTGTCTTTGTATATCCTGTGCTGGGTCTTCTTTGAGCATTTTTATCTCTGCTCTGCCTGTAGTGTCCATGGTATCATTTTCACACTTCTTTATTCTGCCCATTTTTAATTTTCTTTGGGGATTTGGGTAGAAAACACAATTTTCTCCTGTTTTTTGTCATATTTGGGTTTATTTACTCAAATGCCAAATTGTTGGGTTTTGGTTTTCCCCGGTAACTTTGAAAAATATTCACCTGCAAAATGTCTTAATATGCCTCTGGAATCTGAAAAAAAAAAGGTGGGTTTAAAAATTGGTAGCTTAGATTGCAGGAAACAGTGGGTTTGTTCCCTTTCCCATGCTTTTGGTGAGCTGTGCTCCTTTTAAAAAGTAACAAAGCCAAGTGGTGTTGAGAAAAAAGAATGTTTTAGAAATGACAAAAGGGCAGATTCAGGAACTACCCAGAGGCATCAACCTGGCACATGGTGGGATCCCAGTCCCAAACTGCAGCCTGACTGTAAAAACTTTCTCCCTTGGCATCCATTTGGAAAGGAATGTTTCTTCCAGGGCAGCAGGAGCTGTGCTGAGCTGGGTACAGGGACAGAGGAGAGGATCATGGTACACACACTGCAGAAAAAGCAGCTCACACCTCACACTGACCCTGTGCTCCTGCAGCCCCTAAGAATCCCAGAATCCCAGAATGAGCCAGGTCAGAAAAGACCTTTAAGATGATCAAGTCCAACCTATGACCCAACACCTCCTCATCACCTAAACCACAGCACTGAGTGCCACCTCCAGGGCCCTTTCTGTAGCAGTCACCTCGCAAAGATGCCCAGGGCAGGCTCCTGCTGGCCGTGGCTGTGGCTGATGATGTGGATGATGTTTCCATCGTGGTGAGGGATCAGCTGCCACACCAACAGTGTGGAGAGGGCAGAGCTGGCCCCAGGCAGGGTTTTGGATGGCCCTGGGATGCACACTGTGGGTTTGACTGGGGGGTGGTACCAGCCTGTCTTGGCCTGAGGCTCCTCCCTGACGTTCTCCTGTCAGGAATAGCTGGGAAACTCCACAGCTCTGGCCTGGCTTCTGCAATAACATTTGCTTCCAACCTTGTAAGTTCCTTTTGCATGAGCAATCTCCCCCATTCCTTCAGCTGTCTGTGTGCCAAAGTTCTTCCTTCTGGATGCTCCTATCCCATTTCTGTCACCATCAGGAGGCATTTCCTTCTGGCTTGCCCTCACCTTGTGGGGTCACCTCTTCCTTCTTGGCTCTTTCCTTCCTCCAGATCCATGAAATTCATTGTCCTAAATCCCTTCTCTTCCAAGAGAGGAGGCTGCATCCTTCACTGCTCTTTCCAAAAGCCAGCTGGCTACAAGTTCTTGCCTCTCCAAGGCTCAAGGAGTGTTCACCAAGGACTGGCTATTCCAAGAACTTTGGCTGTGTGTCCCAGAGGGGGAGAGGAGAGGAGCAGATGGGAGGAGGAGAGGGAATGTATTGAAAAATCCCAGCTGGCAAGCCAGAATCCAGAGGAAAAGTGGCAAAAGGAAAGGCTTGGAGGTCAAAGCAGCCAGAAAAAACCCCAAGGCCTTGACTTGCAAGGTCCCTGTGATAATGAGAATCTGTATTTTGGGCTCCTGACCTGAGTTTTCTGAAAGAAACAATGACTAATTGCGATATGATGCTGTCTGAATACAAAACCAGGGTGGGAAATCTATTTCCAAGCCTCAGCTGTTGTGTTCTGTGCTCCTGTAAAGCCAGGCCCTGATCATCCAGGTTCTCTGGGAGCACAGTGTTTTTGGAAATCCATGGAAATCTCTGCCCAGAACAGCGCTTTTTAGTGAGGATCTCCTGGCAAAGGGAGAATTTTTAGGAGCTCTTGTCTTGCTCAAGAAACCCAGATGGAGGCTGAACTTCACCCACCACAAAGTCAATCTGCAATATTTCTGAATCAGCCCCAAAATTTCTGTTGCCATCTTCTGTTAAGCCATGTAGGATTTTCACATCATTTATGTAGAACATTATTATTGTTTGTTATTTTCTTCTCTTTTTCTCTGCCAGGAGATGATCAGAGCCAGAGCCTCCTGCCTCCAGCCCATCCATTTCCTACTCCTCTTGTAGTCCCTCCTCAGCCTTTGCTCAGTGGATCCCAATGGCCATTTTCCCCCAGAGCTGTGCTGATCTAAGCTCACAGCATGGATTATGACTTTAATAAAATAACCCCTTTTCCCACAAGAAACCTCTACAACAGCATCTTGACCTTGTTCCTTCTCCTGGCCCCACACAGGGAGCATTTTCAGAATTCTCTGTTTTTCCCTGTTGTCACTAGTGAACAAACCTCTTGTGGGAACCCCTAAGCAGTCAGCAGTGTTTGGAAACAGAAATTACACCATGTACTAAATCATTCCAAATGAAATCGTTAGTGCACCAAATAAAGTAAATGCATTTTATTGTTGTCTCATTAGAAATGTTTAATCACTTCCAGCACAGCAGAGTGCATGCAGACATAAATAGCAGACCCCTGTTTAAAAAGCCTTACGGGAAAGGGGACAAACCTGCAAATGAGCAGGAGCAGCATCAGCAGAGGCTGCCAGGGCACTCCCTGCACTCTGTGTTTATTGAAGATGCTGCTTTGCTGTTACAGACACTGAACTCGGTGCCCTGACCTCGGTTCCTCAAAGTGACGCTGGCCAAGGCTTTGGAGAGAAACAGAAAATGGTATTGATTATGCAAAGTGTGCATAAAGCATGTTTTTATCAGGGAGACCTGGGGGCACTGAAGCAACAGGCTGCTGGGATTTAGCTGGAGCAGGAGGGGATGGATTGGAGCCATCACAGCCCCAGAGCATCAGCAGTGGGAGCTGTGGTTCTGCTTTGGTGGCTCTGGCAAGCCTGTCCCTGACTGGTTATACTGGTTTGTGCTGGAGTCTGTTCATTTCTGCTTCACTTCAGCCAGAACCTAATTTTTGTGGGAGCCGATTTCCTCCAGCATTCCTCAAGGAGCTCAGGAGATCTCGGGAATAACTTCCAGTTACCAGTGGGGAAAGGGAGGCACGCAGGAGTGGCAGGGATTGCTCAGGCTCATCCAGGGACACAAACACAGCTCCCACATTCAGTATCCCCCAACCAGTGCTGGGTTCCCTGGATTCAGGGCTTGGTGAGTACCTGGAGAATGCTGGCAACCTGGTACAGCAGAAGAGAAGCTCCAGGGAGGGCTCAGAGCCCCTTCCAGGGCCTAAAGAGGCTCCAGGAGAGCTGGAGAGGGACTGGGGACAAGGGATGGAAGGACAGGACACAGGGAATGGATTCCACTGCCAGAGGGCAGGGATGGATGGGATGGAATTGGATTGGGAGGGAATTCCTGGCTGTGGGGGTGGGCAGGCCCTGGCACAGGGTGCCCAGAGCAGCTGGGGCTGCCCCTGGATCCCTGGAAGTGTCCAAGGCCAGGCTGGACAGGGCTTGGAGCAGCCTGGGACAGTGGAAGGTGTCCCTGCCAATGGCAGAGGGTGGGATGAGCTGAGCTTTGAGGTCCCTTCCCACCCAAACTTGGGATTTTGTGGTTCTGTGGAAGGGGAACTCCCCATGATGTTGGACTGGTGCTCTCCTGAGGGTGGGCAAAGACCAAATGCTGCGTTTTTAATTTTCTCTTTTCTTTGAAAGGCTCATTCCCTGAGGCCTGGGCAGTGCTGTCCTTGGTGAGCCCTGTGGGACCTGATATTTCCAGCTCCTGGAGTTCATGGGACTCCATAAAGCTTTGGGTTATTATTGAGGGGCCATAGCAGGAACCCTGCAGCTTATCCAGCCTGGTTTTCCTGGGAGTTTCCAATCATTAGGGGGCAAACTGTGGAGATCTTCATGGGTTTGTGGCAGAGAGAGATAAGCAAGTTGATAAGATTTTCTTTGCTCTCCAGTGCAGAAGTTTCCTACCAAAATTGCTCTCAAGTGGGGCAGCATCAGACAAAGCCAAAAGAAATAACACGGAAATTAATTAAAATAAAAAATTAAAAGTTAAATTTAAGTTAATTTAAAATCAAAATAAACTACAAAATTTAATTAAAAAATTTTAAAAGCACATGGTTAACTTTGTAAAATGCCATGCTACAAGAGCAGGCTGGACAGAGCCCTTTTCAGCAGCACTTCCTCGGAATCTCATGTCAGATTTCTGTGACCACAGCAGCCCCCAAAAGCCAACCTGTCACTGTTGGACACAAAATGATTCACACAGACACACCTCGAAGTGAGATGAAAGAAGAAGAAGGAATTTTATTTGTTCTTTCAGTATTTATAAGTTTTTGACCACAACCAGGGATTGGATAGTCAGGTTAACACCTTCCCAACCACACTGGCCATGACAGACATCCATCAAAAGGCAAATCTTTAATGGAATGTATGAACACCTGTGTTTATAGTTACTTTCCTGGGAAAGTGGCTGGAAATTATGAAAATAATATGGAAAGGCCTGATTCTCAGGGTGACACCAACCCTCCCCTGGACTGGCCTTGGGATACAGGATGGGCAAACCCCCTGTGCTCCTGCCAGCTCTGGGCTGCTGAAATAAAGATTTTATCCTTGGAAAACCGTGTCTGAAATGGCACAACTGAGAATCCAAATCTGGGATAAGGGGAGGCGATGGGAAGTTGATGTTGTGGAGAGGGGGATCTCCATCACTTTTCTTCCATGCAGGTCTCCTCTGCTTTTTCCTTTGTCCTTCCCTGTTTGTTCCTTTCCAACAGGATCCTGGTGCTGGGGATTCTTGTGCTGCTCCTGTCTCACCTGTTGTGGGTCTGAGGATGCACCTCCAGTTGGGAGGATGTGTTTTCATTTGTGTTTTTGTGAAGCCCTTTGGGATGGGTAAATTAACTTTAATCTCCAGCTGCTAAATTGAAAGGGTTTTGCCTGGATCAGATGGGAAAAGTTCTCTTAAATAACTGGGATGAAGTGGAAAACAAGGCTGGTAGGGGGTAGTAAAACTCCTGACTTCAAAGAGGTCAAAACACAATAAATCCCCAATGCAAGGCCAGGGTGAGGAGAGCTTCCCAAACATTGAGGTGATGGGGGCGGGAGGGAGACCAGGCCTCAGTGAAAAGCAGAAATGATAAATGTAAAAACAAGAACTGCTGGTAATCGTTTTGGTACAAAGCTGAATTTTTACTATGAGACAGTGCAAAATAAAATTTCTTTATCAGGAACAGGTGGACTGTGCTTTCCTGGCTCTGTGAGGTGGTTGATGGTTGCATCCTCACCTCCCTGAGGACAGATGAACTGCTGCTTTAGCCCTTCCTTGCTTGCTTTAGTCCTTTCCCCGCCTTGTCTCAGTGCCCATAAATTGGTCCAGCAGAGTGTGTTGATGTCATTGGTGTTTTAATTAATTCTCCTGATTGCTAAAAGATAAATGGGATTGAGAAAAATGTGTTGGCTCTTGCCAAACAGGCAGCTTGGTGCAAGAACATGGGGGACGGAGATGTGAACGTGAGATCCCTGGAGAGATGGGTGGTGTAGATCCAGACATGAAACAAGACATGGAAAACGCAAATTCTTTTTCTGAGCTGTTTCACATTTTGGATGAGCAATCTTGCAGGAGCTGGAGGTTTTTAAGCACTTCTAGGAGTACTACAAGAAGTGGCCTCTTCAGAACTATTTAATTTTTCAGCCTGCCTGGATAGAGGCAAAGCCCTGCTCTCACTAACACAATTCAGCTTTCCAAGCAGAATTGAATCAGATGACATCCTTGTATCAAATGGAGATGTGTACACAGGAAACAGTGATCAGGGAGGAATTCTTAAAGAAATGAGATTGAATTTGGCTTTAATGAAGCCTTTCCTTTCCCTTCCTTTCCCCTCCCTTTCCTGACCAAGACTAAGAGCTTCTTTCTACTCACCTTAGTTTTGAATAACCTTCTTTTCTTAAGGAAAGTGCTTCTAATTAGCAAAGAATGGTATTTCATGGTGGGAGATGCTCCCATGTGCAGACTGTCTATCCACTACACAGAAAAAAACCTTTCCAGGCTCAGAACATTGTGGTTTAGTTGGGAAATGCCTGCTTGATTTAGCAGTGTCCTGCTGAACAGCAATTCCTGTGCAACAGCAGCAAAGGCGTGTTGGGGAGAGCCTGGGCTCCAGTGCAGGTCTGCAATGAGCTCAGGGGATGGGATTTGTGTGTGCTCACCCCTCCCAGCAGTTCAGAGCCATTTAACTGAGCTGCTTCTGTAACACTGGGCCAGGGGAAGCTGTTCCCAGGACAGAAAGAATTAAGAACAAAAAATCAGGTTATCAAGTTACTGAGAAAGATGGGCTGAATCAAAAGCTTTTCTTGGAGCCTCAGTACTTTGGGTTTGGGGATATTCCTGAGCTTGGATGTTAACCATGTTCCTTCCTGAGGAAGCCCCTGAGGTTTAAACAGAACAGCAGGAAAGGGCAGGCACTGGGGGTCACTTCAGGTGAACTGATTCCAACTGGGGCACATGGATCTCGCTTGACAAATTTGAATTCAGTGTCCCAGCCCCTGAGCACCCGTGGGGAGAGTCAGCTCCCACAGGAGTGTCTTGTTGGTGTCGATTTGCTGTGATGTGCGACCAAGGACATCAGCATGAACGTGTGCCTTTGGAACCCCAGGAAATGCAGGCGTGCTGTGCCCCTGGACAGGCAGCTCAGCAGCTCAGCTTTGCTGGTAGCAAACCTCAAACCAATTAAGCTAACATCAGGTTTTTAATTGCCTTGGTTAAGCTGGTGCAGCCCTTGGTGTGCGTGCTCATAAATCAATTTAAATGCAAGTTGTAGGAAAATTTACATTAAAGCAGTGCTTCACCAGACTGCCTTTTAAACAAAAACAAGAACAGAGAGGAAACAATTCCTGGTGACCCTTTGCAGGCTCCCTGGGATGCAGCACGGGCTGTTCTCTCAAAGAGCTGCTGGAGCTGCTGGATGTGGAATCAGGAGCACAGACTGCCTTCAGGGAAGGGACTGGGCCAGCCAAAGGAGAAAACAGGGGCTGTGCCCCAAAGCATCCCATGGTAACAGCCCACAGGTACCAGCAGGTGCAAATCCCTGACCATGTCAGCTGTGCCTTGGCAGAGCCAGCTGCAGGTTGCCTTTCCTCCCCAAATCTGTCACCTCAAGTCTCTTGTAAGTCCAACTACGATTCAGTGATTTTATCCCCATGAGATTTTCTGGATGGAAAGGGGAAGCAGCCTTTCTTCTCTGCCTCTCTCCATTAATTTAAACCTCCCTGCAGGGAGTTTCCCCCTCAGCCCACCTGCTCTGCAGGCTGGGGGACTTCTCATGGGGAGAGAAGCCAGTGCTCCAAAACTCACAGTAAAGCCATGACCATCCCTGGGAAGAAGGAAAAAGGGCACTTCTTTGCTCCTGTTCCCACCTGCAGAGACTCCCTGTGCCAGCTGTGCCTCCCCAAACCCCACAGCTCTCACTCCAGATCCTGTTCTCCTTTGGTTTCCAGGGTTTTGTTCTTAATCAGTCAGGGGAGAAGAAAAAGAGCCACACCAGCTTGGGAAATGTTTAAGCCATGACTGCAGAGTCACACAGCTCTGGCTCTTACCCTGGGCACAGCCCTGCTGGCAACTGCAGGGACCAGGCAAGAGCAAGAGGAGCCCATGAAAAACCTCGTTACTCACACCTCTTGTTAATATAGCACAGAAGTGTGGGAGAGGAAATTTTCTCCTGGAAAGCTACAGAAATATCTCAGGGCAAACTTGTGCACAGGGACCTCTCAGCAGTGAGGAATTCTAATACCTTACAGCACTGCAGGTGGTTGTTTTACAGGTGTGTTATTAGTCCATAGTTCTTTCTTTGCCTGTTAATCCTGGTTACATAAATAATCACTGCAGAACAGGACAGGGAGTACACAGCAATCTTGCATTCACTGAAGTTTCCAGGGCTGGAATTCCTACAGCTGGGGAGCAGCTGCAGTGTCTCCTTGGTTGTTGTGATGCTGAGCTGTGGGATCAGATAATGATCATTTAATGATGAACTTCTAATACCTGGCTATGATGATAAAAAACCTACATCCATCTGTGCCAGGGAGCACACCCTGGCTCTGTGGAGCTGCATAGGAAGCACAAATGAGTTATTTCCCACCGGTGTTGTGAGCTGTTGTAGGAGCCCCTGTGTGATTTCCCAAGGCTGGCTGTAGCAGCATGGTCCATGCACCATTAGTTCATTAATTATTAATTGGAACTTGCCCGTGTGAGTGATCTTAGAGCAAAGTCCCTTAAAAGCCCTGTGCAGGAGGGGACAGACTGCATGAACAAGGTGAATTTAGTCCTGAGTGCTTTGATTAAGAGACACTGCCTTGGGGAGTGGTTTGGGTTTTGGAACACACTGAGCATCCTGGAGGTGGTAGCTGAGCTATTACAGATTTGCCAGATTTTCTCAGTTGGATTTTGGGTGGGAGCTGGTGAGTAAGGATGCACTGGAGGAGGGTGCCAGCCCCATCAGCTGTGCCAGCCAGCACGAGCAGGAATGGAGACAAGGAACAGAAACCTCGGCTGGAAAATGCACAGGATGAAGGATTAACTCCTTGCTTCTACAGTCTGAGGTGTCACTTCATTCTCCACCCATCTTTTCCTTCTGCATCTTCCCCTGGGTGTTTTCAGGCAGTTATTTCAAGGTTGGGGCTGGGCTGTACCCAGGGAAGGGAGAAATCTCCATTCATGTCAGGACAGCAAA
This sequence comes from Pseudopodoces humilis, assembly GCF_049639895.1. NCBI lineage: Eukaryota > Metazoa > Chordata > Aves > Passeriformes > Paridae > Pseudopodoces > Pseudopodoces humilis. The sequence continues at coordinate 2,348,896 of NC_142218.1, forward strand.
TATTTGCCAGATTTAGGATGGAGCTTGACTTGTGCTGGTCCAGAAGGAAAGGAAGAGGAGACATCCTAAAGAAAAGGTTGAAGTGCAGGAGGTCCTTGTGCACAGAATCCTGTGTGAGAAGCCTGCAGGTGAAGGTGGGCGCTGAGCACAGAGTTGTAACTCAAGGACATTATCACAAAGCCATCAAACAACTGTCTTTTATATTGATATCATATTTGTGTATTTTTCCTCTCCTTCTCCCCCCTCTCCCTTAATTGGATGTCAGCCACGTGGCAAGGTTATTCTGCTAGACAAGCTGGGAAATGACAATGACAGGATTATAATTAAGTGCCAGGACATGCAGCCAACACAATTACCATGCTGTTATTACACTGGATGATGTGCTAAAGAAGCTCATAAAAACACTGTAAAGAATATAAATCATGGGACATGTGTACAATTGGGGAAGAAAATGTTTCCCCTTTTGCTAAAGCCCAAATCAGTGCTAGATAAGGCCAGTGAAAGAGATGTTTCCTTTCACAGACAGTTTCTTACTTTCAAATGACTCCAGTAGCAAGCAGTTCTTTTTATTTCAGCTTCAGGTGTGGTGCTGTAAATCTCAGCAATTTTTAAGCTGGTGTTTCCCCTCTGTTTTCAGGCACTGCCTTCCTTTGTACCTGCTGCACCATTGTCACGTGTGGCCAAATCTCACCAGTTCTCAGGCTTTTCCTGGCCTGGTGCAGGCATCTGTCACTGCTGGCAGTACTGTTCTGTTCTGCTGATTTTCTGGCTTTTCTTCCTCATAAAGTATTGAACTAAAGGCTGAATCTGCTCACTGAGGGCCCCAGACCTGGGGCATTCCTGAAAGATGCCACAAAATACTGATTAACAGCTGTAACTCCATGCCCTATTTGCAGTCTTTTCTCCTTGGGCTGAATGGTGAAATTTGAAGTTTGTGCTTGTAAACATCTACTTTGAGTCAGGAAATGTTGACACTCACTTCAAAAGAGAAGCTGATCTTTCAGTCAGGTCCATGGCCTTGCAGAGCTTTGGGCTGGAGCTGAACTTCTCCAAACCCCCAAACTTCCCAAAGCAGGGCTGCCCAGGAGCTCTGGTGCTTCCATAGCCAAAGGCTGTTCTGCAGAAGCTCGGCCACGCTGCTTTTTGTAACAATATTTTTGTTTCAAATCATCTTCTTAGAAAGCTGCCACTCTGATATCTTCAGAAAAATGACAACCCTCCCCCCCCCCCCTTTTTTTTCATCTTTTAATTGGCATGCTTTGCTGCTGTACTGCAGAAAGCTGAAATTTCTAATGGTCAAATTTTATCAGTTCGAAAAACCCAGCGCTTTGAAATGAAGCGTAAAAGAAGTTAAATTGTCTCCACTGCCTGTTTTGATGTTTGATCTAAACATTCTGATAATTTGAATGATTTGAGGATATTTAGGGGTTTGAATTCCTGACTGATGTGCTGAATTCACAGCCCTTGAAGTGCTTGTGGTAGCTCTGATTTGCTTCCCACTCCCTCCAATACCTGGATTCTTTTCAAGGCTCAGCAAGGAGAGCTTGGGTCTGAAGGAATAAATGTCCAAAGCACAGGTGCTTCAGTGACCTGCAAAACACCCTGTGCTCCTTTGAACAGCCCAGGATCAGGCCCTGAGGCCTTGCTGCTGGACATCCATCTCATTAAATGGGAATAAAAGTAAAGAAAAGGAGTTTCTGCCAGGCCTGTATTGGTACAAATGTTGAAATATGGAGCTGGGGAACTTGATTTACTGTCCCAGTGACTGGTAATTAGGGTGGCCATTTGTAAACCTTGTGCAGCCTGATCTCCACTCTGGGAGTTTCAGCAGTTTTATCTCACCCAGACAATGGCACTTCCTCATGCCATGGAATAACCTGATGTGGGTTTTGGGAGGGTCTGAGCCAGCCCACAGAGCCAGAGCAGCTTGTGGGGCTCGAGTGACATCCCCAAAGGGTCTCTCTGCACTCTGCCCCTCTGATAAAGGGCTGCTGAAAGGTCCTTTTGTTATAAAAATACCAAAGACCACTGGTAAGGCCCTTTTGACTCAGGTTTTCCTTTCTGTAAGTTCTTATCACATTCAGCCTTACATAAGGGAGAGAACTCCAGCGATGGCAGGGCTTTATTATTGCTTATTATTATTTTAAACTTCCTCTCTTACAACAGGCAGGCTGGGAGGCTGCTGCCTGACACTTCAGTGGATTCCTTTATTTCATATTTCAAACCATAATGAGGAGCCTGATGCCCTGACTGGCAGCTGCAGGCCAGCACCTTCCTCATCAAAAGATTTAAATAAAAGGGGAGCTGCTGGTTCAGCATCGACCTCCTGCTGGGACACCCAGGTCTGTAAGGGACAAAACAGGTCCACAGCTGCTGGGAAGGGTTTGCAGGTGTTTTCTGTAGGTGCAGGAATGAAGGGAGCACACAGGGATCACCCACGTGGCAGATCTGTGGTTGGCTGATGTGTGGGACAGCATTGGCACGAGGTGGTCTGAGAATCCTGGAATGTCCTGAGCTGGGAGGGACCCCCAGGATCCCCCAGCCCAGCCCTGGCCCTGCCCAGACCCCCCAACAACCCCACCCTGGGCATCCCTGGCAGCGCTGTCCAAACGCTCCTGGAGCTCTGGCAGCCTCGGGGCCGTGCCCATTCCCTGGGGAGCCTGGGCAGTGCCAGCACCTCTGGGGAAGAACCTTTCCCTGATAAGAATTGCTGCATTTCTTGGCACTTCTCTAGGCCATAAAGGCTGTGGAACAATTGTCTCTGTCTGTGCTGTGCCTGATGGATGGACTCATAGCTTGCTGCTGTGTGCCAAAATCAGGAAGGGCTGTCCTCAAGTTGTGCTCCTGAGGTCCCTTCCCGGTCTGGAGGAGTTTGCTTCTGTCCCCACTGCTGCCATGACCCAAGAGCCCAGAGCAGGAACTGCTGAGGAAAGGCTGGGAGAGCTGGGGGAGTCCAGCCAGGAGAATAAAAAGCCTCCAGAAGACCTGAGAGCCCCTTCCAGCACCTAAAGGGGCTCCAGGAGAGCTGGAGAGGGACTGGGGACAAGGGATGGAGGGACAGGACACAGGGAATGGCTTCCCATTGCCAGAGGGCAGGGATGGATGGAATATTGGGCAGGAATTGTTCCCTGTGAGGGTGGGCAGGCCCTGGCACAGGGTGCCCAGAGCAGCTGTGGCTGCCCCTGGATCCCTGGCAGTGCCCAAGGCCAGGCTGGATGGGGCTTGGAGCACCCTGGGACAGTGGAAGGTGTCCCTGCCATGGCAGAGGGTTGGAATGAGATGAGATTTAAGGTCCTTTCCCACCCAAACCATCCTGGGATTCTGTGATACACCCATGGATTGGGCTTGCTTCCAAGATTCTGCACTGCCCCCACCCAGGGCAGGGGATGGATGGCACAGGCATCTCCCAGGCATGGAGCTGCTGGGCTGTGCCAGGGCTGTGCCAGATCTGTGCCAGGCTGTGCCAGGGCTGTGCCAGATCTGTGCCAGGCTGTGCCAGGGCTGTGCCAGATCTGTGCCAGGGCTGTGCCAGGGCTGTGCCAGGGCTGTGCCAGGCTGTGCCAGATCTGTGCCAGGGCTGTGCCAGATCTGTGCCAGGGCTGTGCCAGGGCTGTGCCAGGCTGTGCCAGATCAGTGCCAGGGCTGTGCCAGGGCTGTGCCAGGGCTGTGCCAGATCTGTGCCAGGGCTGTGCCAGATCAGTGCCAGGGCTGTGCCAGGCCCAGCTGCAGAGCCCTGCCGGTGCTCAGCCACTGCTGCCTTCAGATCTGTCCCTGCTGCCTCACTCCCCGCCCTGCTCCCCTCGCAGGGCCCATCTTTGCTGCTCCTGCTCTTGCTTTTCCATCTCTGGGTGCTGGGAGGGTGAGCCAGGCTCTTTGTGGCTGCCTGGGAGTGAGGCACGGGGTGGGATGAGGGAGCTGCCACTGGGAATGGGCTCCATGGACCTGTCCCAGGCACTGCTGGCTCCCCATGGATTTCTCAGCCCCTGAAACCCAGATCAGCATCCAGCCTTCCCTTCTGGGCTGGAGCAAGAACAGTCCAGTTACAGCTCTGTAAACTTTTTAATGAAAGCTGTTAATTGGCTCTGTGCTGGCACATTGCCCAGCCATGCCACTGCCAGGAGAGACCAAAATGTACCTGGGCTACAGGCAGGGATCTTTGTAGGATTGTCCTTGGCCCTGTTCATCTCTGCACAGAACCTGATCTTCTCTTTTAATGTCCCATCCTGCAGAAATGGGATTAAGTATGAATTCCAGCTTTTCCTCTTCATTTTCTCTCCCCTGCAAGGGACTTTTTAGTAGTCTTGGTTGCATTTGATTTGTTATTTGCAAGTTCTACATTGCTCTTTTTTTTTTTTTTGTCCAATTTTTTTACGATTTCTGGACACTGTGGGTAGGCAGATGCTGTGTGGGATCCTTTCTTTTGCCTGGGTGCTCACATATATCTATATCTATATATCTATATATATAAAATCTCTCCTCAATTAGCCCTTAGCCTGCTGGGCTCAGACAGTGCCTCTTCATCTGTGAGCATCAAGGTGCTGAGCTGTGCCACACAGCCAGGAACAAAGTGAGCAGTGCTGAAAGCCAGGAGCATCACTGAGTTTTACTCAAACAGTCTGTTTGAAAGCTTGCCTGAAATGTTTCCTGTTGGGGCAAGGGTGGGAAATGTCTGGAGGCAGTGGCAGGACTTTGCATCTGTGGCAGCTGACCCTATTTTCAACCTGTCACTGACCCCAGAAGCTTTAGCATGAGGGACAAGGGGTTTTGGAAAGAGGTGTGGTGTCTGAGGAGCAGACTCTGCCTTGGAAAGGCTCAGGGAGGTTTTGTCTCTTCACAGCTCCTGCCACCAGCTGAGTTTGAAAAGGTTTTTGTTCCCTTAATTGTGATGTCAACGAACACAGAAATAGTAATGAGACAAGAGGTGTCAGTGGGATTCAGTGCTTGTGTTTGCCCAGCAAAGGGAACTCAGGGTGTCTGAATTCAGAGCTGGGTCGCTGTGGGGAGGAAGAAGCAGCAGGATAAGATGGAAAATTGAACCTCAGTGTGGCTTGAGTTTTACATCCAAGTAAAAGGATGTACCAAGGCTTAGATTTGGGCCTTTTCCTTCTCTCTTCCTCACAGAATCTTCAGAAAAACAGCACCAAATGTTATCTCAGAAACTACACTAATAAACTGCAAAACTGGAATCTGGGGAGTGAAAGATCATCAGGAGCAGCTCCCTTGAACTGTGCCCTGGGATTTCTGCTGCTCAGGGATGATGGGGGAGCTCCCAGAAAATGGCCCTGGTACAGCTGAACAAGGACACAGCCATGGATCCTTGAGGTGTGGGAGCTGATTGTCCTTCATGAGAATCTCAGAGTGGATGGGAAGGAGAAGAAGACAAAATGTGTTTGAGGGAGGAAATAATAAGGGATGGAGGGAGATGGTGCAAGGTGAGGTGTGGGGGCATTCAGACAGCAGACACCAACTCAGGGAGGGAGGGATGGCTGGGGTGCCTTCAAAATCTAGATAAAAGAATGAGCAGAGTAATTCCTGGTGGCATCCAGATGGGAAACTGAGGCAAACTGTTCCTCACCAAAGGCGCTGCCAGGGCTCTGCTTTGCAGGTGTTGGAACAGCACAAAGAACAGAGCCCAGAGCGTGCCCAGCCTGCCTGTGCTCAGAGCTGCCCATGGAACAGGGAATTTGTCCCTGTGCCCTGCAAGATCCCAAGGTTCCTGTGGTTGGTCCCTTCCTGGGTGCAGCACAGGAGCTGCTGAGGTTTGGATTTGGGAGCAGGAGGCGATTCCCAGCAGGTTGGAGTCACAGGGTGTGCAGAGCCTGAACTGCCACGGGGCCCTGGCTTTGTGCTCAGGCAAACCAGGAATGATTTCCCACAGAGCTGGGTCAGATCCTCCTTCAGGGTCCAGTGCAGGATATTTGTGAGCTGCCCATTCCCTTCAGCTGAGGATTTGCACTGGGAAGCAACAAGTCTGTGCTCTGTGAGTTTTGGGTGAGGTGCTGTAGCTGATGCTCCTGTTCCTGCTGCCTGAATCCCTCCCTGGTGTGTGCAACACCAGCCCAGACACAAAGTGCTGGCCCTGGCTGTGCAAAACTCACTTGGAGGGGAGTGGGGGCTCTGTGCCATCCCTGGAGCCTGGGGGCTGCTTCCCTTTGTCTCTCTCACGTTTTACCAAGCCCTGATGAGTTGTTTCTGTGTAGAAACTCAGCAAGCAGCAACCACAGCCCGATTTGCCCAGCTGAGTAGGAAATGGATATTCCCAGAGCCTGATCTCAAATAAATGACCTACTAAAAATAGCTGTTCTCACAAGCAGGTGAACATCAAAAACCTGCTGTAGTGACTGTGGCTTGCTGGCCTTGGGGACCAAAGTGTTTGGATATTTTACCTCTGTGGAAGAGCAGTTTTGCCTTCTCAACTCAGGTTTTGCTGCTGCTCTTTAGCTTTTATTTGGATAAATTGATATATGGATAATTCTCCCAAAACCTGTTTTATCCTCTCACAGCTCAGCAGGCCAAGCAGGGATCTCAGTGATCCCATGGGAATTCCTGAAGAAGCTCTGCCTTGTCTGTGCTGGATCCAGCAGCACGGGGGATGTGTCAGACTGGGGAGAAGGGGCAGCATTTGGAGGTGTTCCTTAGTCTCCATAATTCTGGGATTTGTTGTCACCTGACAGGATAAAGCTGGGATTTTCTAGAAAATGGGAAGTCTTGACTTGAAAACTTGGGCAACAGCACTTGTTGGCTTTTTCCTATCAAATTTTTTGCTGAATAGGTTTCTGTAGTATCACCAGAAAAAAAAAGAACAAATCTTGGTCTAGGTTGTAGCTCTTGTGCTTTTAGGAATGGAAAAGCCTGCAGCTGTCTCTGGCTGTTCAATAGAAGCAAATGTGAGACAGGTCTTTCTTGATTCTGTTTTCATGGCTCTGCTGGGCACTTTCTCCCTCATCTCCTGGCAGCAGATGTGCAGAGGAAAGGTCAGGAAGTGCTGGATTCCTTCCCCAGCCACCCCTCCCTGCACTGCTGTCCCTGTGACGTGCCAGGGATGTGATGGGACAGATGTCACATCATGACAAGCCCTTGCACTGATCTCTGGAGAAGTTCTGCGTGCTCTGAATGTCATTTATGCAACAGAGGGATAATGCTGTGATTCCCTGGCATTTTAGGGAGCTTGTGGCACGTCCTGGGCTTGTCTGGTTTGCTGTAGGTGCTAAGATAATTCTGGCTTTCCCCTTGGATGTGTTCCCAGTTTGCACTTTGTGTTCTCACTCAGGACATCTCCTGGTGCCTCTGTTCCCCTCATTTGCTGGGAAGTGGCTCTGGGGGCCCGTGGAGATGCCTGGATATCACTGCAGGAGCTGCCTGGGTGTGCTCAGCAAAGCAGAAGTGCTCAGGGAGGCTCTGCAGGGCTGAGCAAGGGCTCCTCTGCCCTGCCAGACCCCACCTCTGGGCTGGCACTGCAATCCCAAGGGATTACCAGACTCCAAAGAATGATAAATGCTTGGGAAAAAAAAATAAAGGCAAGCAGAGCAGCACTCACCAAGCTCTCTGTGCATCCCATTTTGGATTGCCTTTTCAAATCAAACAATGCAATTCTGAAATCAGATGTTTTCTGACAGGAGGGCACAGAGCACCGTGTCACCAAGCAGATCTGAAGGGCTGACCTTCTCACAGAGGGCTGGGCATAAACAATTTACTTAATGGTTGTACCTAAAGGATCAATTCTGAGAAAAGGATGCAACTTTAAAAGGTGGCCTTCAAATTATTATAAGCAATGGAGGAACATAAGATTTGTCAGGCTGGATCAGGCCCTTCTTAGGTTTATGTTGTGATTTAAAACTAAAATAGCTGCTTCTTCAGAGCAAAGTAGGAGAACTTAATGGAAGGGCTCGCCCACACGTTGTATCTTCCCTATCTTTAACAATTAACGTTTAGTTTCAGGCCTGATGAACAACGAACCCCCTTGCTCGGTGCTGTTGGTGTAATTGATACCTCTAAGTGCTCTCTATTAATGTAAATGCTTTCAAATCTTCAGATTTTCCCTGTCTTGCTGAGCAGTGATTGTGCTTGAAATCACCTGGGACAAGGTGTGGAGACAGACTTGGGGTTCCTTTTTCATCCTTTAGAATCCCCACCTTTGTCCTCCTGCACTGTTCTTTTTTTCTGGGTATTAATCAGCAGAACCCCTCAATTTTCCTAATGTACTGTCACATTCATTGCTTTAGACAAAAATATTTCCAGTGAAGTTGTTTGTGTCTCTTTGATCACCAATCCTGCTCTTTCTGGTTCACCTTTAGGAGCATTTTCTGGGTGTTTTGTTGTTCCCTGAATGCTGCCCCTGTTTTGAGCCAGGGTGACACTTGCATGTATTAAATGAGACCTCTCTGTGTGTCCAAGGACAAGGCAGATGCCTGGAGCAAATGGATTTTGCTGCCTTGTCCCAGCCCTGTGGTGGCTGAAGGGGCACAGCAGGAGTGTCTGGGGCTCAGGGCTTCATTCCCTGGGGGCTCTGGAACTGCTCCAGGAGGGAGGAGGATCTCTGGGTCCCCAGAGCTGCCTCTGCTGCTCCTCTCGCTGTGAGAATCTGCTCTGGCTCCTTCCTGATTTATGCACTTTATTATAAAATCAGTCCCTGTTTCCTTTTTTCCCTGAGAGGGTTCCTTGCTCCTCTGGAAATACATTTTCCTTCCTGGATTTCGTGTAGAAGGATTTCTTTCACCATCCCAATGCCACTTCTGCCTTGAGCTCTGGTTTCTGCTGGTAATTCAGCTGGAAACAGCAGGAGAGGGTGGGAGCAGACCAGCAGCAGGTTCATTTTGAGCCTGGATCCAACCTCAGGAAGAAATTAATGTGCAGGAAGATAGGAATCTTCCTAAGCTGGACTTCACCAGCATTTCTGAAGTTTGATGCTTTCAAAGGAGCCTGTTTGGAAGCCAAGAAAGGGTTCCAGCCCTTTGCAGGATGAGCTGGTGGGTCCTGAGGTGTCCCATCAAACTCCTTGCCCTGGAAATCTTCAGGACTGACCTGCAGAGGAGGGTCCAGAGGGTTCCAGGATGGCTGAGCTCAGAAAGGACGTGTTACACCCTCAGGGTGCTTGTAAAAGCCTTTTGTTTGTGCTTCCTAATGTACTTTTCCCTCAGCTGTAGCACTTCTGGTTTGCTGGATGTAATTTTCAAGGTAATTTATTTTCCTGGAGAAAAAGGTGGTGGCCAAGTGTGGGTCGGTGTCTTCTCGTGGGTAACAAGGGGCAGAATGAGAGGAATCAGCCTCATGTGCACCAGGGCAGGTTTGGATTGGATATCAGGGAAAATTCCTTCACTGGAACGGTGGCCAGGTACCAGAAGAGGTGGCCCAGGGCAGTGGTGAAGTCTCCATCCCTGGAGGGATTTATGAGAGGTGATGTGGCACTTGGGGCCATCACTAAATGGAGGATGTGGAGGAAGGGGAGGGTTTGTCCTGCTCTGGGCCTCCCCACTGAAGGAGCTGAAGCTGTCAGTGCTGTGGAATTGCTGAGCCCTGCTGAAACCTGCGTGGTTCTGCAGAGAACATGGGGGGCCAGCAGGACTGAGCAGCCCCACTCTGCCCTGCTGGGGATGATGGGGGTGGTGGGATGTGGGGTGTTGGACAGGGAAGGACAGATATTCTCTGGTTGCAGAGGTCCTGTGGGAGGCACAAGCAAGGCTGGAGGGAAATGTGAGGTAGGCTCGGGAATTCCACTTTTTTCAAAGCATTTCTGTAAATAAAAAAAACTTCCCAGCTGTTCTCTGGGTGCCTACAAGCACTGCCCTGTCCAGACATGATCCTCTCTCCAAGGAAACATTGGGAATAAGAGCCAGGCCAGCTTGGATGGGGCTTGGAGCAACCTGGGCTGCTGGGGGATGTTCCTGTCCCAGCTGGAATGGGATGAGCTTTAAAATCCTTTCCAACCCAAACCGTTCCATGATCCACTGATTCTAAGTGTTCAACTCTTCAGAAGATCCTCCCCAACCACTCCTTTATCCCTGTTTCTGTGGAGATCCTGGTGTTTTCACTCCATGGCCCACACCTGGAGTATTTTAGCAGGAGACAAACAGGATGTGTCCTTCCCTTCCCTCACTGACAGCACACGTCTCAAACTGGAGCAGACACAGAGCTTTTATCCTGACACTGCCTGTCAAATGTAAAAACGTTTTTTGATCCACTTTAGAGAAAATCAAAATGTTTAATCTAGAAAAACTTGAAATGCATCATCAACCCATCCACCCCCTTTTGCTTTTTCCTACAGGAGCAGCTGCTGATGCCGTGGAGGTGCCCGTAGCTTTGACTGTGCTAAAGCTGCATGTTTGGTGAGAATATTATTTCTTCCCAAATATTAACCTTCCTTCTTTGCTTGTACCTGCTGGTGACAGGCTCACACTGACACACATTACTGGCTATTGATTCCTCATTGAGGTATTCTCAGTTCTTCAGTGAGATGCTTTGTTAGAACAATTTACTCCCTGTGAAACAAATCTAACAACTTTTAGAGAGATCTTGTGATGGCATCAAGCAGCCACAAAACTGGTGGTGCTGCACCCTGGTTCAAAATTGACTCTGCTCAGCAGTTTCATGTGTTATCACCTCATCTACCTCTTACCTGGTTTTGCCAGAAATGGCAAAAATCTCCTGAGATTCCCTAAATTTTGTTGTTTTTCTTATGCAAGAGAAGAAAGCCTGACCAAATTTACTCCTCAACCTTCCATTTTATTGGCTGAGATCTGTTTGCATCTTGTAAACAAAATTTAACATTCTTTAAAAAATCTCTGTAGAGCTGAATTCCTATTTCAATAAAGTATCAAGTCTTGTTTTCAGTTCAAAATCTTGGACATTCTGAGTTTGAGACTCCCACGGAGCTGCTGTAATTTGGGACAGGATATTCTCCTCCTGAATTCAGCACTCAATATTTCACTGGGGTTTTTGTAACTTGTTGTGGTGTTGGAAAACAGCAAAGACAAGTATTTGCTCTCCATTTCATTGCTCCCTCGGGACTCTGATTAACCTGCTGCTGATTCCTTTCCTGAGGTAAATTCATGGGTTTGTTCTTTCTCTTTGTAGGAGGAGAGAAAAAAAAAATAAAACTATAAATCTTTGCCATGAGTGCTGTGTGAATCTGTGCCAGGCTGTGTGAGCTGTTCTGGGCATGGGTGGGCACCAGGCAGGTCCTGGCAGGGCTGAGGGGCTGCTTTGCTTTGGAGCCCTGAGCTGCTCAGTGGCACCTGCTGCACAGCCAAGCAATGAAATGTGTGAGTACAACTTGTAATAAACCATTGGGCTGTAGAAATAATACCTCTGTACCATCAAAGCACCAATTTTAAAGCTGTCTATTAAAGAGGACTCTCCCCTGGGCAGCCCCAACCAAACCAAAGCTCTCTGAGCAGAGGGGTGTGAAAAACGAGGTTCACTCACCTGATAAATTTTAAAAAGGTTTAATATAAACAGAAAGACAATTAGGAGACAAAGATAATAAAAAAGGGTTAAAATGGCTGGGTGCCTGGCTCTCTGCCAAGAGCACACCTGGTGTCTTTGGAACACTCCTTTTACCCCATTTTGCTGTAGGAGTTTAATGCATATTCAAACTTTTCTGAGGACTAGTTTGCATGGCCACTCCCCAGGTCTGCCTTTTTAGACCATGCACATTTGATTTTGATTTCTCATTCATCTTCTTTTTATTTGGGCTGGGGTTCTTTCTTCTACAGGTGGTCAGTGTTGAGAGCAGCCTGGGCCCCATCATCTGTCCACTGGGGGTTATCTTGCTTTGTACAGACAGGACCTAGCCCTAATGTTCAAAATTCTTCTTGACCTACACCCAAAACTTGCTAGCAGGAGAAAAAGACATAGCAAAAGCATATAACATATAACATTCATCTTGCAAAAAGCCAATATCACAATATGGATTTATAACAGGGGGAAATCCACGGCGTGCCCCAGATCTTTGTAAAACCAGGACTGGGGCACTGCTGTGATCCTGCAGCACTGGGATCCTGGACCTTTGCTTGCTTCCAGTCTCAACACACTCTCCCCAAATCTGTGCCTTTTCTCGAAGGCTCCTGTTGATCTCCTGCATCCCCCACACAAAGCAAAGTGTTTTTGGGGGATGGTGCCACCACAGATGTCTGGGCTTTCTGCTGTGTTAAATTCACATCCATTATTTTAACATGCAAATTCCTTGGCTAGGAGGAGAAGGAAATGCACATTTCTTTTCTTTTTCATAATCATCTTTGCTAGTCATAGGGCAGTTGGAATAATGTGTTCTCTTTCAAATGAAAACAAAAGCATAAAAATAGAGCTTCAGAACCCAGAACAGTGGCAAGATCTTTAAATAAATCCCCTCAGAATACTCAATTCTCAAATTGGTTGCTTCAAATAGATTCACCATCTCACCTTCTCTCCAGAAGATGTTTTTATCAGATCCAGAACTAAAGGGCACTTAGTCAGAAGAGCTTTAGTGAGGCTTTTCTAACAATTGCCTGTTAGACCTTAGCCAAAATCAAATGTCTGTTTGTGCCCAGGCACATTCAGTTTTCTTTGCAGTTTTCCTTGGTGCAGTTGTTCATTCTTTGCAGTTGCCTCCATCCCTGGCCCCTGCTGTTAAATTGCTGCTGTATTTCCCTGCAGAGAAGGCTGCACTTTATTGATAGATGAAGTGATTCCAAATAATCCATTGTCCAAGGCAGTAACTATTTTTCTTCAGGGGAAGCCCTTTAGCTGGAATGTACAGCTTAACAAACAAATAAAACAATGCCAGACTCACTCATGGATGAAAGAGGGGGGAAACCTCAGGGTTTAACTGGTGGAGTGAAAGGAATACATTGTCTGGGCATCCTCCCACACTGGGGGAGAGGGTCTCTGGAGCAGGCAGTGTCTGCTGACCCTCACCACTCGTGCTTGGCTTGCAGCAAAGCAAACATCCCTGGGATGCATCCTGCAGGAAGCAAATCCATCAGAGAGCTCACAGCCTGGAAATCTGCTGCCTGAGCTGCCCCAAGCTGCCTCCTTGGGGCACCATGAAGCGCCCTGGTGGTGCCAAGGAATCTCAATCCCTGAAGAAGAGCCCCTTTCCCTTTTCCAGTGAATTACCACAGAGCTGGCAGTGCTGGCTCTGCTCTGTAATCCCTGCCTGCTCAAGGAAAATGCTGGATGTGAGCAGTGGAGCAGGTCAGGGAGCTGAGAGCATTGCCAGGCTGGCAGTGGGGATTTCACACTCCAGCAGATTGTTGTTGCCATTCCAGCACCTCCAGCATCGGGCTGGCTGCAGCACGAGTGCTGGAGCTTGGCAAATCCAGCTTTTGGGTTCTGGCTTTTCTACAAACTCACTGTGTGAATTTTGGCAACTTGTTTAATTTCCCTGAGCGGGATCCAAAACCTGGGGAAATCAAGGAGAGTCTTTCCTGGAGCTTAAATATACTTTAAACAGTCTCCTTAGGTCTCTGTTTCTAGTCTATAGTGTGGGAAATGCACTGTCTCTCCTATTTTGGCTGCAAATTCTGCATGACAGAGTTTGTTCCTGGCTGGGAGCACAGCAGAGCCCTGATTTGGGTTGGCATCCTGGAGGTTCAAGGCAAACACAACCCTGCAGATACAGGAACTCATCTGTGGCAAGCACCATCCTTCCAAATTCTGTGCTGCTCATGGGTGGGAATACAGAACAGAAGGGATTGGATGGCTCATATTTATCCACTGCAAAAACAAAACCACCCAAAGACAGTCAGGGTTAGCCTGACTGCAGGGGTTGCACTGGTGGTGAAATAACAGGGATATTACTGTGGAATCACAGAATTCCAGGATGGGTTGGGTTGGAAGGACCTTCAAACTGATCTTGTCCCACCCCTGCCATGGCAGGGACACCTTCCACTGTCCCAGGCTGCTCCAAGCCCTGTCCAGCCTGGCCTTGGGCACTGCCAGGGATCCAGGGGCAGCCCCAGCTGCTCTGGGCACCCTGTGCCAGGGCCTCAGCACCCTCACAGGGAACAATTCATTCCTAATTTCCAAACTGAATCTCTCCTCTTTTATCTCCCCCTTGTCCTATCACTATCTGCCCATGCAAAAAGTGGCTCTCCCTCTTTTAGAAGTCCTGTTAGAACTGGAAGGCCTCAGTGAAGTCCCCCAGAGCCTTTTCCTCTCCATACATCAGTATATCAGGCGTATCAGTATGACTTCTGCAGAAAAGATTCCTGCAGGCATTTCCTGGTCTGCAAAAGGCTTTTGCCTCCTTAGGCAGAGCTCAGCACAGAGCTGATTCCTCATGTCAGAGCTGGTTCCTTCTCTGCTCCCTGGTAGTTTTGTCAAGGCACAGCTGGGGCTGTTTGCACCTCTGCCTGCAGGATCTGGGCAGGAGTTCCTGTCTGTCCCCAGTTTCCATCTCCTGCAGGAATCCACAGTCCAGCCTCTTCCTCACCTCCTGCACAGCCTGAGGAGTGCAGCTGAACCCAGAGATGTGCTGTGCGTTCCTGCATGGAAATGTCAGCCAAGTGAGCCTCATTCCAGCGAGCCCCAGGGCTGGGGACATGGGTTACAAGCCAAGTGGGTCACGATCCAAGTCCCCTTCTCACAGCAGCCCTGCTCATGGCCCAGGCAAACCAAGAAGTCCTGCTCCCAGTGGGACAGAGCAGCTGTGGAGCTGGGCTGGTGCTTGTGCCCCGGGCTGGGGGTGTTCCCTTGGGTCAGATACAGATTTGGGATCAATGGTAACTCTGGGATGGGTCTGAAGAGGTTTGGATTATTAATTTGGGGCTCCTCAGAAGCCAAGGAGATGATTATGTGGGACTGGAGCAAGGGGTAGCTCAGGGCTCTGGAGGTTTGAGAGAAGGGAGAGGGAAAGGCTGGGATGGAGAGGTGTGAGGATTTACAGGGGGTGGGCAGAAATTGGGAAGGCCAGGTTGGATGGACACTGGAGCCACCTGACCTAGTGGGTGGCATCCCTGTCCTTGAACTAGCTGAGGACCCAAACCACGGTGTGACCTGTGAGAGGAGGGACACCCTGGGGACACTCTGTGTCTCAGGACTCAGCACGAGGGCAAGGACTGCCTTCCCTGTGCTGTGTGCCTCTGTTCTCCTGCTGGGAGCTCAGCAACTCTGGGAATGCTGGCCCAGGGCTCCAGGTACTGTACCTGGGCAGGGACAGTGCTGAGAGAGCCTCAGGGAGGATCTGAAGCTGTGTGCTTTCACACCTTTAGCTCCAAAAGCCTGCAGATCACCCCTGGCCTAGGCAAGAACAGGCAGGTTTGTCCCAGCCCTCACTGCACTGCTGCAGCAATTTATGGCTCCCACGAGCTTTGCTCGTTTAAAAAGTGCCCATGGAAGCATTTCTCATGGAAAGGCTTTCCAGCATATTTTAATGGGGAAGGAGTGAGTGTATTTATTTGAAGTGGTGCACTAGAAAGCTGCTCCAAGCCTGGCAGGCAGTTGTTGCCCACCACTGTGATGTAAAGAGAGGAAACACAAGCCTCCTTGTGAACCCTTCACAGACTGAAAGACAAGTCCATGCACAAGAACTCCCACAGCATTCAGCTTGATTTTGGAGTCTCCAATAAAACTTTCGGTTTTTCAAGTCTGTTCCTGAGGTCAAATCTAAGGTTGTACCACTGAAAAATGCAAATTAGGGTTTGCCTTGCTCCCTGGCACTTTTTATTCTTTCAGTGCTACCCTAAGTTTCATTAACCTGGAGTTAAACTAAGGTTATGCTGTTGGATGAGCATAATAAAACGCACTGCCTGGGCTGAGGAACATATTTCTTTCATGGTGCTTTAAGAGGTCTATAAAGCTGTGATTAAATGGTGTCTAAGCTTAGCTCTTCTTCAGCATCTTGCTGAAAGCAGAATCAAAACCTTGTTGGGACCTTGTCTTTAACACAAGGAGCTGCAGAGCCACCAGACCCAGCAACTCTGCTTATTTTAAACCAGCGACAGCTGAGGTGCCAGTGGCCCTTTGCAAATGCCTGTAACTCGATGCTCACGTAAGGAACAGCCTGGCTCATGCTGCTGCCCCAGGAATGTGTTGGTGTGTGCTCAGGGAGCAGCTGGCATGGCAGGGAGGGCTCAGAAATCCCACCCCAGCACTGAGCTGGGGCTTTGGGAGGCACGAGATGTGCAGGGTTTGTTCAAGGGAAACAGCTACACGCAAGAGAAGAAAAAACAAGGAGAAAAGGAAAAATAGAAAATGAGGCAGTCAAAGTGGAGCTGTTCCAGGGCAGGATCAGGCTGGATGTCAGGGCAAGGTTCTTCCCCAGAGGTGCTGGCACTGCCCAGGCTCCCCAGGGAATGGGCACGGCCCCGAGGCTGCCAGAGCTCCAGGAGCGTTTGGACAGCGCTGCCAGGGATGCCCAGGGTGGGGTTGTTGGGGGGTCTGGGCAGAGCCAGGGCTGGGCTGGGGGATCCTGGGGGTCCCTCCCAGCTCAGGACATTCTGTGATCTATTGTCCAATGCAGAGGACACTCCTGGCTGTTCAGTGTGGAGGCAGCATCGGTTTTGTGGCACAGCAACAAGATAAATCTGTTCAGCTGTGGTGTTTTGGTGCTGAAGCAGCTTCCTTGTGGTTTCCTGGGAGGAAAGTGCTCCCCTTGGACCCAGCCTGTCACTGTTGTGCTGCAGGGCCACCCCAGAGCAGGGTTTGTCACTGCCACCAGCCCACAGCTCACTCTGCAAGGGACACAGTCCTGTACAGGGGTAAAGGCTCATCCATCCCCCAGCCAGACCCTTCCAGGGAACTTGCGCACAGTGGTTGAACAGTCCTGGGAAATCACTGCTGCCTGACTGAGGACTGCCAGGCATGGTGAGGAGCTGAAATCCGGGCTTGGAGAGGGCTGGGGATTAACACCAGGCACTCAGGCTCATGTAGCCAGAAAACTTCAGCAGGACTTTCTCTTGGAAGAGAGCAGAGTGGCTGTTACTGAGACGAGGAAAGCTGAGCTCGTTGCTGTGGTGTTATTTTAATGGAGGTTGTGTAACTTTACCTTGTTCTGAACTCCCAAATTTTCTGGCTGGTAATAGGAACACTGCCACAGCACGAGCCTTGAAGCAAGAAGCCTTGGAAGCTTCCCAGGAAGGCTGGGGAATCAAAGATGTGCAACTTAATACAGAGACAAAGCTCGAGCAGGGTCTGAGGGGCAGGGCCTGGGTGAAGTCACAGCATTGCTCACTTTCATGGCTGCCTCTCCTTTCCAAAGGGGCAGCTGATTAAGGATTTCTTCATTTGGCAAAGGGATTTCTCAGGTGGCAAGGAGAAGTGTCCTGCAGTGATTCCCACAGGGATGATTTGCCTGTGTTCATTCAAGGACTGTACCTGGTAAGACTGTTCCCCACGGGGCTGTATATCTGAGGCAGTCCTTCTCCAGTCAGTGAACATTCCACAGGCTGGGATGGGAAAGGGCATCTGAAAGTGCAGGGAAGGACAGTGACTGTTTCATGACCAGAGAAGTGACAGAGCAAAGCAGGAAACTCAGGGTTTCACATCATGGGGCTGTCCCAAGGCCAGCAGGTTGCTTCCAGCAGCGAGGATGGGGAAGGGAAGGGCAAAAGGGGGGGCTCCTCCTGCCTCATCTGTCCCTGGGCACACAGATCTGCCCACCTTTAGTCCCAATCCTGACATCCCAGTGCTGTCCTTGGAGCAAAGCCTGGATTTCTCAGGAATTTCCAGTGCAGACTTGCTCCCCCAGCCTGCCCAGCCCCAGAATCTGAATCTCCTTTCAGCAGAGCCAGCAGAGGGTTTGCAATCAGCTTCTGATCTCAGAAATGATCCCTTCCAGTCCCCCTGACAGCTCTAAGTGCTTCAAACTGAGCAATTGGTGTTATCCACACGAGGATCTCGAAATCACAGTGATTGTGCAGGATGTGAGAGGGACCTGCCAGCTGCAGGTCACAGTCCTTTCCTGCCAAAACCACTTGAACTCTGGCCCTCATCACCAAACATGTGCTCCTGGGACAGGGCTCTCTTTTCACTGCATTTGATGCTCTCTTATGGCTTAAGATGGGAGGCTTGAAAGAAACAGCTCTTTTTCAGGCAAACCTCCTCCTGGAATACTTGACTCCAACACTAAATAGACAGAAAAGCCACTCAGTGGAAAAGGACTTTGTGTTGTCCCTGTAAATCTTTCATCCAATGCCCTTCACATGCACCAGGAGAGATCTCAGGGCATGATCTTTTGTGAGAGCATTGCAGAGATTAAGAGCTATAAATGTCAGTCCATCCACAACTCCCTGCCACTTAGCTGAGCTGCTGCTCCAGCAGGCAGGGAGGAATGGGAATTTTTCTTTTCAGTCCTCCAAAAGGAGGAGGAAAACCAACTGTTCCTTGTGGATGGGGTGGGATCAGTCCCCAGAACTGGCTGGTTTGGTGTGTCCAAATCATGTCTGGGAATCCTCCAGTGCGAGTGAGACCAGCTCACTATTTAGACTTGGCCACAGGGAGGTAAAATGAAAGAATCCAGTCTGACTTTGCCAAAAGGTGTGGGGTAAGCCCTGGAGTGTGTGCTCTGCCAGCCTGCCCTGAGCTGTTCCTGCAGGACACTCTGGTTTCACTGCTGCTGGAGGTGTTCGAGCGAAGGCTGGACCTGCCATGGTCTCGTTGACAAGGCAGTGTTGGGTCATAGCTTGGACTTAGTGACTGCAGAGGTCTTTTCCAACTTCACTGACCCTGTGATTCTGCAGCTCCTGCAGAGCCAGGAGTCCTTGCCCCACACACTGAGATGTGCCCAAAGAGCTCAGCACTGCACGGGAGGCGCTGCCTGTGCTCCCAGCTGAGCCCCCAGCAGGGCAGGGCCTTCCCAAAGGACACGCTCGGGAGCAAAGCAGACAGCAGCCACAGGTCAGAACAGCTTCAGGATCTTGGAGAGCACCTCCTAATACCAGAATTCCTCTCCCTGGAACATATTGCTTTTGGGAAGCCTGCCCATGCCATCCACACTGAAGCAGAGGCTGAACTTTGCTTGGAGCAATCCCTGGCTGTGGTTAACCCTTGGTGGTGAGGAGAGAGGGAGCTCATGGCTCATGGCTGCATGCTCTGAGCTTTGTGAGCACCTGCACCCACAGCAAACGGGATCCTGGAGCATATTCCCTAATTTTCACCTTTTGATGTAGATTAAAAAGTGGCTCAGCAGGTCATATTTTGATCTCAGCACTTCAGGAGAGACAGTTCCTGTTCAGGAAGAGTGAATTATTCGAGGACTATCACTGCCCAGCACATTTTTCTTCACTAATGCCACTTCATGGCTAGAAAGTCTCAATTGCAAGTCACATGTGTAAACATTGGAGCAGTCATTTATCCAGTGTACAATTTGTAGGGACGACAAGTCATTTAAATAGTGTGTGTAACGCAAAAAATCCTGCTACTGATTTAGTGGCTTTATTATTACCCTGTCAGGAAAATTAATGTTCTATTTGCACAAAGCATCCATTCAGGCTCCCTATCTGCAGCAGCAGAGAGGTTGGGATGCAGGCTGAGGTGTCCTGGGGATGGAGAGCTGTGTGGTGTCCCAGCTTTTCCAGCTTTTGTGGCCTTTCCCAGGATTGCCTGGCACTGGAAACAGCACATCCCAATTACCGACTGAGAAGGCCAACAACAGAGTGACAGACAGTCCTAAGTGTGAATCCACAGGAATGACTCACCCAGCAACTGGCTCCTTTCCAATGAAATGGTGGGATTTGCTTTTCTTTTTTTTCCTTTTTTTTTGTTGGAGCTGAGGAGCCTAAGGGAAAAGCACAGGAAGGAAAATATCAGCAACAAGCTCTGCAAACCCAGAAACAACTCGGCTCTGTTTTATAACAAGAGGAAGGAAGATGCTCTCCCACGTCTCCCTGCCTTTCTGCACTGTGTTTTCCAACAAGTACAGTCGGATACAAATTGGCAGGAGCAGCAGGAGGGGCTGTTCCAAGGGGAACAGTGAGGCAGGAGTGATGTCCTGCTGCAGCCCCAGGGCTGGGCTCAGCCAGGCATGTCCAGACAGGCTCATGGTGACAGATCCTGGATCCAGCTGGGAAGCCAGGCCAGGATCAGCAAGGCCAAGCCCAGGCTTAGCTGTGGTCAGGCCAGGCTGGGATTGAGCACAGCAAAGGGCTTGAGCACAGCAAGTGGCTCCAAGGACCCTCCCAGCTCTTTCCCAACAGCCCAGCTCCGGGATACAGCTGCACCTGCACCAGAGCTGCCTCACAGAACCCCAGATTCCCAGATTCCCAGATTCCCAGATTCCCAGATTCCCAGAACCCCAGAATCATTCTGGTTGGAAAAGACCTCCCGGACCATCGAGTCCAACCTGTGCCTGATCCCCACCTTGTCTCCAGCCCAGAGCACTGAGTGCTATTCCCAGTCATTCCTTAGACACCTCCAGGGATCGGGACTCCAAACCTCCCTAGGCAGCTCCTTCCAATGATTACCAACCCTTCCAATGAAGAAATTCCCCCTGAATTCCCTCCCTACATTGTGGGGTGCTTTTTAGAGACAACTTTTGAACTCTTTTAATGTGGGGTCTTAATTTTCCATATGCTGGGGAGTTTGGGAGAAAATTAAGGGAGCCACAAGGAGCCTGTACACCCTGAGAGGCTCATCCTCAGTTCTATTTAGAGTTCCCTAGCTCTCCTTGCAGGGAGAGTGCATATCCCATGAGCCAGTTGTCTGGAAAATGCATGGCTGGGGGTATAGACAGCTGTAAATATTCCCTGGTGTGATGGCAGCAACCTGGAGGAGGGAAAATAAACTGTCAGCTTGAGAAGTGAGAGAACAAAGCCATTAATAAGAGCATCTAAACAGGCTCTGGAATGTGGAGCTGCACCATGGAATGGATGCAGCGTGGTGGAATCCACGGTGGATTTTCCAGAGACGTTCCAGCAGATCCCTTGGGGCAGGAGCCTCTGCAGAAGCCCTGTGGTGATGGGTGGGCAGGCAGGGACCTCTCAGGAAGAAGCTGGGCCATCATCATCCTCCCTGTGCTTCTTCCAAAGCGAGGATGCACTTGAGAGATTCCAGGAGATGTGACCGCTTAAACCGGCCGTGGTAAGGCGGGCTGAGAAGAAAATGAAACACTGAAGGAGAAGCAACTGTTAAAGCACTTAAACTGGTGAGGCTACCAGATACTCATCCCTTTGGGGTTCCTCCTGCCAGACTACAAACAGAGGGCAGCAGAGCCAGCCTGATCTGGTTTGCCACCTCTCTTTACACCTGCATTCTGATGAAGGCTCCCTTAATCATACGGGTTGTGTAAAGCAATTTATTCTGCCATTTTCGCTTAGTTCCCTGCAGGTTTCTGAACCTTTTATAAAGCCTTGGGTGAAACTGTTGAGCTCCTGGAGTTGTGAGGCATCAGAACAGGTTGTCCATGAATATGAGGGATGAACATTCCAGGAGGGTTTCAGAACACAGTCGGACACGGCTCTCGGTGACCTGATCCAACCTTGAAGTTGCCTGCTTTGAATTTGTCTATGATTCCAAATTCTCTGTGCTACCATAAGACTAGAAAAGGGATATTTTATTAAATACTGAAATGTTTATTCAGTCTCTTATATCTGCTCAAGAAAGGAGAAATTATTTCTTTTTATTTATAATAAAATTCTGAGGTTTCAGGACTAATCTGATGGAAACTTTGATGTCTTCTCTGCCATTTTTTTTTTTTTTTTTTAATAGTGATAAGGCCTTGGCTTTGAAAACTGAAAAACAAGAAATTATTAGTTAAAAAAACAAGGGAAGTCCACTCCTGGTGACTTTTCCTTCTAGTTCTCTGAGGTGAGTGTTGAAGTTCCAAGCTCTGGAAGCTGACTGCAAGGAGACACCACAGGAGCTCAGTTCTCCTGGAAACGCTCTCTGTGTGGGAGAGGAGAGGGGGAGGCATTTAAGGATAAGAAAAGTGAGGCAGGGAAGAGCAAAGCTGCTCAGCAGTCAGATGGAGTTGCTTTCTGCCAGCACTGGATCCCCCACTGGGCTTTACCTGCTCCAGCTCCATCAGCGGGAACAGCGGAGCGGCTGCCCTGATTCCGGAGCTGCCTGTGCTGGATCAGCTGCCCTGCCCAGGGGAGGTGGGAATGGGGCCAAAAAGTGCTTTTAGGCAAGACTGTGACCTACTGAAGTGATGGAGTGTGTCACTGAGCCATCCCTGCCCTGCTGTGTCCCTCTCCTGGGGAGGGAGTGGTGTCCCTGTCCCCAGACAGAGCCAAGGGATTGAATCACTGCTGGAGGCTGGGGAAGGCATTTACAGTGGGAATGCTGGAAAGAGGAGGCCTGAGGTCTCAGGAAGGAGCAATTTTCCAATGAAGATAGGCCAGGACACATCTGGGTGTGGAATTTGGGATGACACCATTAGTGATGGTCATCTGATTAACCAGCATGTGAAATTAGTGGGGTTTCCTCTTCTGCATAGCATGGAAATGGAATAACTGACCAAAGAAAGTGTGATAACCAATTAAAGAAAAGCAGGATGTGTGAAAAAAACCCAAACCAATAAAATGGAGAGTCCATAGCATAACACAACAGGAAATACTGCACAAGGAAAGATGGGAATGCAATTTCCAGACCCTTTGTTTCCAGAGAGTCTCACCTCTCTCTGTGAGGAGCTCCTTGCAGCTGTGCTTGTTTCTGTCCCTGAATGAAGGAAACCCCATCTTGTATCAGGGAGTGAGGAGAGCTGGTAGCTGGAAGAGAGCACGCAGGAACACGCTGTTAATTCTGGTGAATGACCCAAAGCAGAGCATGGAAAATCTGAAATGAACAATCCTTGACTGTAAACCAGGTGACAATGGAAGGAACACAGCGAAAAGTTGTAGGAAGAGCCTGGGTGATCTTTTAGAGAAATGGTGGTGGGAGAAGAAGGCTTGAGAGAGGAGGATTCACAATGAAATCTGTCATCTAGAACTGGCTGAAAAGATCAGCTTTGCACCTCTTTTTCTGAAAATGCAGTGGTTTAGAAGAGGCTTTAATTTTTCTTTTCTTTATTTTGTGTTAATTTCCTTTATTTTAAAGTACCTCTAGGTTTAGGCTTCTGCTGCTTTTTCTTGGATTCAGCCTCAAAGCTGAGTGGAGCTGAATGTCCTGTGGGTGCTCTCTAAGAATTCCCACTCGTGCCAGTGGATCCACACCAGCTCAGGCTCCTGCCAGGAAAACCCTTTTACCAATCCTTTGGGCAGTATCTGCACCTATGGAAGAAAACTCGCTACAAGAAACCAAAAAGGGACCCTGGCACTCTGAAGGACAGGGGCATGGCTATGGGTTAGCCTTGGGAACTATTGCAGAAGCACAGGGATCAATGGGCAGGAATTCTCTAACTCCACGTGAAACATTTTGGCTGGACGCTGAACTCTCTGTGTTGTTTGGTGACTCCTGAAATACATTCAGCACAGGATGTTTTTAAAGGTCCTAACTCGGCACAGCACTTCTGTCCATCCCCACTTAAACCAGCAGTGCCACTAACAGTAGTAAATGTATTTATTTTCCTGCTCTATCTTGTTAAATTCCCGCTTTTGTCTGCTGCTGCACATCAGAGTTAACTCAGTGCTAACCTGGAGAGCTGGGGACAGTGAGGGAGAGGTTGGTAGGGAGGCATCCAGCAGCTGAAGCAGAAAAAATGTGACTTTATAAATCCTTCATCCCCTACATCTTTCCAGAAACATTTCTCAGCAGCTTCCTTAAGGAAAATTAAATTCTACTCTGGCAAGAAAAAACCCTCACGTAACTTCTGTGCTTCAAAGCAGCCTCGCTGTGTCATTTATTTGGAACAAGAGGGCTTGCCGTGGCTTCTTGGTTTGCCTGGTCTCAAAGCAAAATTAAAGTAAGGAAAGCACCTCTCAGCCTGACTGAGGATGTGGCCTGAAGGGCACAAGGGTGGGGAAACATCAGAAAATGGGTCAGGAGCTTCTGGGACCATGCCGTGTCCTTCGGAGGAGCAGAGCACTGCTGAGAGCCCCTCTCCCCATGAGGCTGCCTGAGCAGGGGCTGTGCTGGGTGCTGCCAGAGCCCTGCACCCCTTCCCTGTCCCTGTGCTGCTGTGGGAGCTGGCAGCACCCACAGGAGCCTGGAGATGGGTTCTGGTGTTCCCCCAGCTGGAGACACCAGCTGTGTGTGTCTGCCTGGCTGAGGGTGCTGCCTGTACAGATATGGCACCAGGATGAAAGGCCAGAGCTGGCACAAGCATTTCTTAACCCTGGACCAAAAGCTTTGTGGGATTTCCCAGAAATCCCAAATCCCTTGGGCAGGGGCCCTGAGCTGGGAGTTTGGATCGTGGGTCGCTGGTATAAAACTCAGGGTTCAGGGGACACCACGGCTGCCATTTAATGAGTCAGTGGCCCTGAAGAAGCACTTTGAGGCCACAGCCTTGTCCTGGAGAGCTAGCCAAGAGCACAGAATGATGGAATCACAGAATCATGGAATCCAGGATGGTTTCAGCTGGAAGGGACCTTCCAAATCCTCAGGTTTCCAAATCCTCAGGTTTCAGCTCCCTGCCACAGGCAGCACCAGTGGTGACAGGCACTGCTTAAAGCATCCACCATCCCAGAGCAGCAGCACCCTGCAAATGAAACAGGGCAGAAAGAGAAATGAACTGAGATTGCCTTTTCAGGGCATTTCCAGGAGAATGTCAAGGAACAGGTCCCTCTCAGGCCCCTATAAAGCACTGCCAGGCCCCAGAGAGTCACAAAAAGAAGATCCTAAGAGGAAAAGACACAAAGAGAACACAAATGCAAGGTGTGGGCAGGCTTGGCCTTTGACAGAGCCTGAGGACAGGCAGAGCTGTGCATGGGTGGAGGAGAGCATCCATGGGGAAAATCACAGCCTCAGCAGAGCCATGAGCAATTCCTGTGAGCCTCCTGCTTGGCTTCAGGCACGATGGACAGGAACAGTCAGCCATGGCATCTTTCAGGATCACTTCCTAGCCCACACTGTGGGGTATGAAAGGAATCCTTGCTGGAGTGATTTCACGTCTGACAGATGCTGCAGACCCTCATCTCACCGGGCTGGAGATGAGCAGTGCCTCGGTGTGGAGCTGGAGTGTGACATTTGGGAAGCCAGGATGGTTTTGCATCCCTCCTCACCCTCAATGGGCTCCTCTTGATTTGCTGTGACTTCTCATGTATTTTTGGAGAGGAGTGAATGACAGATTACGAGAGACCATCATTGCCCTCCCTGCTTTACAGAGCTCAGTTTATCCTCTCAGTCAGCTTTGTTTAAGGAGCCCAAGGTGTAGGAAGAGCTGTTCCCAAAGGGATGGGATGCTCTGCATTTGATTTTCAAATCTTGTTGTTGTCATTGGCCAACAGCTATAAATAGGTGGCACTGCCAAGGTTGGCATCAAACCAGCATATTTGAGGGAAACACAAGAAAAGCAATTTTTGTCTGCAGACTTTGATGTCCTTTGTTCCCAGGTGACAGCCCCCTCAGCCCATCTCCTGCCACCGATGGTGCAGGGCATTTCAGAAGTTACCTGCTCTTGCTCCACTTCTGGGAGCTTTGCTCGTGCACCTCATCACAGGGACAGTGTTTGGAGTGAAATTCCCTCTGGTTCTCCTGCTCTTTCCAGATTTCAGGGAGGAATTTCAGATATTTTACTTGCTCTTACCAACAGCTGAACATGGGAGGACAGGTCTGTGAGTGCTGTAGTCTCTCCTATTTCCCCTGGCTTCAATGAAGCCCTGATGATTTATGGATTTCTGGATTTATGGTTCCCTCCCAGGATTCTGAGAGTCTGGGAGGGAGATCCAGGGCCCTTCTGTCTTCAGAATCTTGAAAATTGTTTAGGTTGGACAAGACCCTCAGGACCATGGAGTCCAACCAGTCCCCCAGTACTGCCAAGCCACTAAATCATGTCCCCAGGTGCCACATCCACAGGGATTTTAAACACCCCCAGGGTGCAGTTGCTTCAAAGCTTGAATTAGCAATTTTCTCCCATGATGGGCACTTTGTTAAAACCAAAATATTTCGTAAAACACACTAGTATTCTCTGAAATGCTGGGCTCCTGGAGCAAGTTTCTTGTCTTCATCATGTGGATGAAGTGACACTGTCACAATATTTATCTGTTTCTCAGCTTGTTTTGCTGGTGACATTGCTGCTGAAGAGTGCTCTTGTCACTCTTGAGAAATTCTCAGTGTGTCTGCAGTGACTACAGGAGGAAACTGCCATAGCTCCCCACAGGAACTGACTGAGGATTGCTGAGCTGATCAAGTCAAACCCTGCTGGGCCAGGCACCCCAACTTCTGCATTTGGGGGTTGTGGAAAGAACGGGTGAGCTCTGCTGCAGCAAGTTCCCCAAGGAGAGGGGAGATTGCAGTGGTGTGTTTGGGGAATGGAGTTTGGTGTTCTTGGGGAATGGGATTTGGTGTTTGTTTGTGGGGAATGGGATTTGGTGTTTTTGGGGAATGGGGTTTGGTGTTTTTGGGGAATGGGATTTGGTGTTTGTTTGTGGGGAATGGGATTTGGTGTTTTTGGGGAATGGGGTTTGGTGTTTGTTTGTGGGGAATGGGGTTTGGTGTTTTTGGGGAATGGGGTTTGGTGTTTGTTTGTGGGGAATGGGGTTTGGTGTTTTTGGGGAATGGGGTTTGGTGTTTGTTTTTGGGGAATGGAGTTTGGTGTTTGTAGGGAATGGGGTTTGGTGTTTATTTTTGGGGAATGGGGTTTGGTGTTTTTGGGGAATGGGGTTTGGTGTTTGTTTGTGGGGAATGGGGTTTGGTGTTTGTGGGGAATGGGGTTTGGTGTTTTTGGGGAATGGGGTTTGGTGTTTGTTTTTGGGGAATGGAGTTTGGTGTTTGTAGGGAATGGGGTTTGGACACTGGCCCACCCTCGTACTGCCTGCCCAGCATTGCTTCTGCTGAGTTTCATCCCCTACACACTCCTTACACACTCCTCAACCCTACACACTCCTTACACACTCCTCAACCCTACACACTCCTTACACACTCCTTACATGCTCCTCAACCCTACACACTCCTTACACACTCCTCAACCCTACACGCTCCTCATCCTTACAGGGTGTCTGATCAGAAAAATCCGCCCTTGTCACGTTCACCCATTGTTTTTATGTCATACCTTCTCTGAAATAATATAACTATTATAAAATATTGTAATTACACCCTCCCACCCTCATTTCACCAGTCAGCTCAGTGCACTGTGCTTGCCTTTAATTTATTTTCCTTGCAATTAAAATGTGTACCTATTTCTGCAAGTTCCTTAAATCTGATACCACTTTAGACATTTCTACCAAGAAAATAATTTGGCTTGTGCTGAGCAGATGAAACTCTTGATTACCAAATTCTGCAAAAGGCCACATCCTCCTTGTTATTGTTTTTTTAATTACTCTTTTGCAGTTTTCCTCCTATAGGATAGCTTGTGTTGCTAGTTTATAATTTAAACTTGTGTTACAAGTTTATAATTTCCTAAATGCTCTTTTTGTTTAGGTTGTCCTGCAGAAAAGGATGAGAAGACATTTCATAAAAGAACCAGAATGGTCTGGGTTGGAAGGGACCTTAAAACTCATCTAATTCCACCCCCTGCCATGGCAGGGACACCTTCCACTGTCCCAGGCTGCTCCAAGCCCTGTCCAGCCTGGCCTTGGACACTTCCAGGGATCCAGGGGCAGCCACAGCTGCTCTGGGCACCCTGTGCCAGGGCCTGCCCACCCTCACAGGGAACAATTCCTTCCTAATATTCAGTATAAACCTGTTTTACACCCCTGTGCCACTTAATTCAAAGGAGAACAAAAGAACATTCCTGGGATGCAATTTGTGTGACTCCATCCAAGTAAACTGACCAGGAAAGGGAAGTAATTTAGGACATGAATGATTAGATTAGATTAGATTAGATTAGATTAGATTAGATTAGATTAGAGTATCTCTAATTGGGTAATTATTTCAGAAGGAAGAAAAAAGGAAATAAAAGGTGTTTTTTTCATAATTCAGAGGCTGGGAGAAATAGCAGTGATCCTCTGGCTTCCCCTGCCTGGCTCTTCCCTGCTCCAGCCTCCCTGTGTGGGAAGGGGAGCTGGCTGCAATCTGTGCCGTGTCTTCACTCCCTTCACAGCCTGTCATCCCTCCTGGTGGAACCTCACACTTAACTCATGGCCCCACCCCTGGGGCTGCTGGAGCTCACGGTGTGACCTCCCTGCTCTGGGAGTGTGCCCACAAAATACCTGGAGAGGTCCTCCAGCCTCCAGGAGGTCAGGTTGGAGTAGGTAGAGCAGGAGTTGTTTCTTTTCTGTTCCCTTTCAGTTGTTCTATTCTCTTGTTTTTCTTTCCTCCAATGGATAATGGGAGAAGAGAATGGATTTTTGTTAGCTAAAGATTGATTTCGGTGGTAAGTCATTCAGCATGACCAAGGAAATGGGCCTGAGATCCCAAATGGTATCTTCAGATGGAGAGAGATGTACTTCCCACATATGGAATGTTTTCCACATATATCCCTACCCAGAAATCATATTTGTATGGGGAATATGCATTGCAGAGCACCTACTTATGCATCATTGTGAGGGTGTTTTTATCACTGCAGAAGGAATTCAGGGATCTTGTGCAGCCTGAAATGTCCTGGCCCTGCTGCACCAGGGACCTGAACACGTTTTCTGGGCTTTTTTTTTCCTCTTGTGTTCCCAGTTTCGCCTTGTCCTTTGGATGTTAATGGGAAAACTTGTTCTGCTATTGGAAAAAATGGTGTTGTCACTCAAATGACCCTGTGAATGAAAGAGGAAAATCCCAACCTGATTAAATTTGTCCTGTGAGCTACAGTGGTGGGAGAGGAGGGGGAATAGAGGAGTAGGGGAGGAAAGCTCCATTGGTTTGGGGCTTGAAGGCGACTAAAGGATTTGAAAAGCTGTGGATGTGTGTTGATCTCAGTCAGCCTCCAGCGTGGCTCTCCTTTGGGAAAAGCCTGGATCTGCATCCCTGTGCTGACTCCTGGTGCGTTTCCAGGCAGGCCAAAACTGCTCCAGTGTGTTCACCTGGGCTTAAAATCCTGTGAAAATGCCTGAGGGATGAGGCTCCATAAAATCTGCGATCTTTGCAGCGAGTCATGAATCACTCGTCTACGTCTGTCCCTACAAGGCACACGAGTTCTTCAGAAACCAGCACAAATTGAGCAATAACAGCTAATAAAAAATGTATTCCTGAAGAAAAATAGTTTCTAAAAATGTATTCACAGGACACATTTGTTGAATCCAAATGAGAGGTAAATACAAACCCTGCCGTCTGCTTTCTGTCCTTACATAAAATGAGGAGAAAGGAGTTTTCTTTTTTGGCTACTTTTTATTCTCCAATGCAGGCCCTGTGCTCCTGCTCCTTTCATCCTCGTGCACTTCAAGGAAGGGCTCTTAGACATTTTCATTTCAGCAGATCAAATAGCAGAGATTTCCCCTTTATCTCTTGCCTTCCTTCTCCCCCTCCTGCTCCCCGTTGCAAACCCAGCCTGGCCTGGAGCAGGGGTGAGCTGCTTTGGCTGCGTGGGGCGAGCCTGGCCCAGAGCCTGTGCAGGGCTGGGGGTTCAGCCAGGCTGGACAAGTGCAGAATTCGTGTCTGGATGTCTTTACCAGCCCCTGGACAGGAGCTCCTGCTGGCCTGGATCAGCTCCGGCGTGTCCGGCAGGGCCAGGGCAGTGCCCACCCCTGTGCTGAGGCACCTCCAGGCCTGGGGTCAGCTTTGGGCTCCTCAGAAAAATAATAAAGACCTTGAGGGGCTGGATTGTGCCCAGGGAAGGGTCTGGAGCCCCAGGAGGGGCTGAGGGAGCTGGAAAGGGGCTCAGCCTGGAGAAAAGGAGGCTCAGGGGGCCCTTGTGGCTCTGCACAATCCCTGCCAGGAGGGGACAGCCGGGGGGGTCGGGATCTGCTCCCAGGGAACAGCGACAGGAGGAGAGGGAACGGCCTCAGGCTGGGCCAGGGGAGGCTCAGGGTGGATATTTGGGAATATTTCTTCATGGAAAGGGGTGTTCATCCTTGGAACAGCTGCCCAGGGAAGTGGTGGAGTCCCCATCCCAGGAGGGACTCAGGAGCTGTGTGGATGTGGTACTTGGGTTAACGCTGGCCTTGGCAGTGCTGGGTCAGTGGTTAACTTGGTGGTTTAGAATTCTTTTCCCATCTAAACCACTCCATGATTCTCAAAGACATTGTAAGAACTTTTGCCTGCACACACCGCACTGTGAGAATTCCTGAGCAGCTGGAGTTGGATATCCACATCTCCTGAGGCCTGGCACTCTCAGCAGAGCTGTTGGCTGAGTTCAAGGGGATGTTCCAGCAGATGAATCCTGCCCAAAACAGCCAAGAGCTGCTGGGTCATGGCACAGATGGTACCACGAGCCCGAGAAATGTGCACAAGTCACCTCAGGGCAGGAGTTGTCTCACCAAGATTTCATCATCTAAATGGGACTGCTCAGATCCTTCTAACAAGTAATTCCTCTGAGACATCAGTGTAGCCATCTCCAGCATCTGCCACAGTCCCTGCACAGGAAAGTATCTCCAGTGTGTCACAGAGAGTCCACCCAGAATCTTCACTCTTCCTGAAGGCATTTGATTTTCCCTGTGGACAAGGACAAATCCCTTGCCACCCATCCCTGGCACGTCCTGGCTGTGAGAGCAGGGCATGCTGCTGGGCACTGAGCCGTGTGCTGCTCAGCACAGGAGGCAATTCTAATTACAGGCCTATTGTTGCAAGGAAAAAGAAATTCCTTGCATAGAATAATAATCTTTACAAAGGTTTGAATACAATCTCGGCATTTCCGATGTTTTGACTTTGATATTGTCCTCACAAATGCAGCTTTTCTGCCATCTAATTTTAAAGTTCCAGCGTTTTTCAAACCTTGCTTAAGTGCTGATTCCAGGTTGCATCCCAAGCCCAAATTTAGCAAAATCAGAGGAGCTTCAGGCTAGATTGCATCATTGTAAGGTTTCATAGAAGAATTTATTCATAAAGTACTGTTATAATGAAAGAATGTATTAACAATAGATTAAGCACCGTGTCTAACAGGAGCTGTTTCAAAATCCACACAAGGAGGTGGCAGAGGATGTTGAGACTCCTGTGGCTTTGTGTGTTCTGGGGATGTTTCTTGGATTACCTTAATAATTTCATGTAGGGACAGGCTCTGATTGCTGAACCTCACAGCCAAAATCTTGATGCTCAGTGTCCCAGTGCCTCCAGCACAGCCAGGGTGGGCAATCTGGGTTTGGATGGTATCCCAGATCAAAACAAACCTGGAGTATTTATGGGATGGGGAGCCCCTGTCTGGAAGGGGAGCTGGGCTGGATGAACTCCCATGGGTTTTTTCTGTGTCTGTCTGGGTAGGAGGCCTTTATTCACCTTTATTCCAGGTGTGGATCCCAGCTGCTGTTTCCTCAGGAGGCTTTGAGTGTTTACAAAGCTGTTCCCAGGGACTTTCTCTGGGAATAAAACCACTCCTGTGCCGTGAGGCTGAAGGGCTATAAAGCAGAGAGTTCCAGATAAGGAGACATGACCGTCCTTTCTTATCTCCACTCGTCCTAACAGGTGTCCTTGGACTTGTAAATTTGTGTGAGGGGAAGGGAAGAACAGTCTGAGGTATCTTTTACCTTATCTTTCTCTTCGTGGAAAGATTGACATTGCCATTGATAAACCCTGAATTGTGGCCAGGGTCCCTTTTCCCACTGAGTCACTTCCTCTGGAAAATGCAGCTGCTCTCCCTTGGGCTGTGTGTGCTGCCTGTCCTGGGTCACAATCCATGTCCCTGAAATAAAAGCCAGGCAGATTTATGCAGTGAAATGTCCAATTCCTCAAAAGTTTGTAATTCCACAAAGGATAATTTGTGTGCCCGTGCCATTACAATTGTTACAGCTTTATTGCAGCCAGGCCAAAAAGCCATCTTGGAAATGAGGTGGAATTATCCTTATTTGTCACTTTTGTGGGAGGAATGAATTGTTCCACGTGCTTGCCATGAGACCCTCATTCATTGCAGGGCTTTGTGCCTGTGGATATATGGGCTAATCATGTTTCTGCAGAGGAGGAGCTGGGGCTCAGCATGTGAATGATTGGGGACAGAATTGCTGAGTTCACCCCTCTCTGCTCCTTCTGAAAGGGGGATTTGGGTTTGAATAGGACCTTTCTTATTATATTGCCCTAATTTTTTTGTGTGTACCATTCTCCATAAAAATGAGATCTTGTTGTCATGGAAATTGCTTTCTTTTTTTTTATTATTTTTTTTTTTTTAGGAATCCTGTGGCAAAAAAAGTGCTTTGCCTCGCTGGCAGCTCACAGCCAAAACAGTTCTGTGGAGCTGCTGAAAGCTGGGACAGGCCCCACCTTTGCTTCTGGCACTGCATTTAGTATCTCCAGCTTCCCCAGGAAGTCAGGAAGTCATCCTGGCTTTTCTGCTCACTGCCTTTCTGGAGGAAAATCCCAAATACCTGGAGAGCCCTGGTTCAGTTGGTTTCTACCCTGCATTCCCAGCCACATTCCAGAGCCACTTGGGATCAGAGGGATGCCTTTTCCCACATCTGGGGTTTGCCCTTGCTGCACCTCTGGGCCAGCTGGGCACCAAAATTCCCCAGGGTGGGAGTGAGAGATTATCCAAAGCTTTGGTTACTTGGGATATCTTTGGTGCAAGCAACTTTTCAATGCCAGGTGTCAGCAGCCTCCAAATCCTCAGGCCAGGATCAAAGTTTCACCCTGGAGTGCAGCTGTGGAGTGTGGCTTTAATCACAGGAGCTGCTGAACATCCAGGGGAGTCCTCTCTGAAAATAAGTTTCCATCTTCCCATCTTCCACAATTCTTCTGTTTGCTGAATGGGGAAAACAGGATCCAGTTCCAGGGTCTGTCCTTACCCCTGGATATTGTGTGTGCTCCAGGTTTCCTTTGGCCTGCAGGAGCAATTCCAACTCCAGGGAAGAAGGAAATTTCTCATGTATGTAATTTCTTAATGCATGTAATTTCTTAATGTATGTAATTTCTTGTCATGTGGACTGATTTCTTGAAATGTGGACTGAGGGGGAAGGGAGGTCAATGACAAGTCTGGGCAGTGGTTGATCCTGGGGAGGTTTTTATTTAGGATTTAATAGCTCTTAATGAGGACTGAGTTTCCACACACCCACCCTGAAACTTGCAAAGTGTCCCTAATTTTCTTGTGTTCATTGGATGCATTTTCTCCTTTTCACAACAAGAGCCAAATGAGGCTTTCTATGAAAGGGTGAAGAGTCGAGGGAAGAGAAACAGGAGAAGAAGCTCAGCACCTAAATTAGAATCAGGCAGTCGATAGTGTCCCCTCCCAGAGAGTGGCTGTTGAGCCAGGCTGGGTTTCAGTGCCCTGCTGTGACCTCCCCTCCCCGTCTGAGGGATCTAAACCCCACAGGACAGCGAGGTCTCCTGCCTGAGCCATGAGTTTGTAGCTGCTCCTCACTCCCGAGCTGCTCCCAGCCATGAGCAGCTCCTGCGGCCGCCCTCACTCCCTGTGCCAGTTCTGGCAGCCCTGCTCACAGTTCCTAATTTTAGCTCTGGGAAGGAGATGTGTGATGTGGAGGATCTGACATCCTCCCAGTTCACACCACCCCTTTCAGAGGTTTTTCCCCTGCATGCACAAATTTCTTATTTCGAGTCCTTTGTCTTCCCGTGCTTTTCAGGCTCTGACCTTCTCCCTGCTATTGGGAACTGGTGTGGTTCTCATCAAGTGTCCTCATCAGGACCCTCCACACCCAGAGACTGCTGCTGGCACCATGAGGAGGTTGGGGGTTGATTTAATTTTGGTGCTGGCTCTTCTTTTTTGTGTAGAAAGCTTCCCTGGAATGGGCCAGGAGGCAGCAAATGAGGAAAAACTCTCTGAGGTTCATAGGACAGGTCAGAGATCCCAGAATGGTTTGGATAGGGGAGAACCTTAAAGCTCATCCCATTCCAGTCCCTGCCATGTGCAGGGACACCTTCCACTATCCCAGGCTGCTCAGAGCTCCATCCAGCCTGGCCTTGGACACTGCCAGGGATCCAGGGGCAGCCACAAGTTCCCATTTTTTCAGCAATAAAGGCCCTGACAGGACAATTTGTGTTTTCTTTGAAGCACGTCTGGCTCAGTGTCTCAGTGTGAGAAAATGGGTTCCCATTCCTGTGCTCCCGAAGCCAGGGCACTGAACAGAACCACAGGGGCTGGAGCACAGGTGGGATGGGGATGGGCTGAGGGAGCTGGAAAGGGGCTCAGCCTGGAGAAAAGGAGGCTCAGGGGGCCCTTGTGGCTCTGCACAATCCCTGCCAGGAGGGGACAGCCGGGGGGTCGGGCTCTGCTCCCAGGGAACAGCCACAGGAGGAGAGGGAACCTCCTCAAACTTGACTAGGGAAGGTTTAGATTGGCTATTAAGGATTTTTTTTCCCCTGAAAGGCTGCTCAGGCACTGACACAGCTGCTGAGGGCAGTGGTGAAGTCACTGTCCTTGGAAGTGTTCCAAAAACATGGATGTGAAACCTGGGGACAAGGTTTAGTGATGGTCCTGGCAGTGCTGGGTTAGGGGCTGGACTCTTAGAGGGCTTTTCCCACCTCAGGGATCCTGGGATTCTCTGATGGTGCAGGACACTCTCATCACTTTAACCCATGTTTTGTTGCTCTCAGCTCACCAGCTCAGGGACCTGCTGTAAAAAACTGAGAGCAGCTTTTCTGCAGGAAAATTTCAGGCAAGTGCATATTTCTAAAGTGAATGTTGAAATTCCTCTGCAGGAAGCTTTAGTTCCCCAAAACCTGCACCAAATACCAGTGGATGCTTTCCAGGGAAATATCTATAGATAGAAACTGAAGGAGATGTGCAGAGGGCCGCCATCCTAAAGCAGTTATACATGAAGATGCTGTCTAATTCAGTGCAGGTAATTAGTGTAATTGAGCAGGAAAGTGCCCTAACTGCTCTGCACAAATCCCCACGTGGGTGTGTAACTTGTTCTTGCAGTTATTAGGTGAGTTCACATCATTTCCTTTGCTTTTTCAGGCAAGAAAGACCCTGGAGATTATAGGAAGGGGCACAGATTTAAAGGGACAATCAAGAAATACATGAGTTGTATATTAAAGGTAAAACTCTCTTTAGGAAATGCTTTTCAGCAGCTTTGCTGATGGATAAACTGAAATAAAGCAATTAAATTAAAGGGACTGGAAATAAGCAAAGATGATCCTGAAGGCTGAACTTCTGTAATAAACACTTGCACTTAGATGTGCCTTTTGTTTGCAGCAGTCAGATCTGCACGGTGTGTTAGCACATGAGTGCATGAAAATTTGTATTTCCAAGCATTTTATTCCTCGTGTAGTCATTTAAATAATGCCAAATTGAGCATGAAGCTGACTGGATTCAATTGCTGTCATCAGTAAAGAAGAGTGAGTGGGCTGGGGAAGCTTGTCCTCCCTCCCAGCAGTTGCCCAGAGAGGAGAACTGCTCAAAGTGAGGGCAAGGAGATGTTTGCGCGCTGCTAAAATGTCCCTCAGTCAATACCCACTGAGGGCTGACTGCACGTTGTTTAACTTGGGTGAGCCAGGCAGGAGGGGTTGGGGGAATGGGAGCTCTGATTTGAGCCAGCCTGGAGCCTCTAGGCCAGCCTGGAACAGGGCTTGGAGCAGCCTGGGAGGGTGGAAGGTGTCCCTGCCTGGCAGGGGGACACTGGATCAGCCTTAAGGTCCCAAACCCTTCTGGGATCCTGGGATTTGATGACAGCTGGGTGTAAGAGAATCCCTGTTTCTCCTCCACACCCATTCCCTGTCTCCAAACCCCACGGATCCCACTGGATCTGCAGCAGTGACAGGGGGCCAAGGCTGTGCTCTGCAGGAAACAGAGAGAGCAGAGGGAGAATGAGGAGGTGACCCCGAGATTGGCCCAAAGCTCAGGGTGTTGTGAGGTGGCTCAGGAAGGCAAAGATTTAGTTTCAGATGAGCAATGTTAAAGTGGAGGCAGGGCTGAAATGCCTGGCTAGTGTGAATTTTGACCTCCTGGTTTGGGGAATGGGCTGTGTGAGCCCTGGATGAAGTTACCCCACCCCAGACCCCTTGTGAGGGGTGGCCCAGGAGTTCTGGTTGGGTTTGGGCCCCTGGGGTTTCTCCCTTGTTGTGTTTCTAGTGGTCCCTGACCCTAAATTCCACCCTGGTTCTGTCCCTCAAAACCCCTCACCCTGCCTTTGTTTGGGGCTCTCTGTCTCTGGATCTGAGTTTGTTCCCATGCTGAATAAATGATTCCATGAACAGAAGCCCGTCTCATCCTGTCCCATGCTGGTTCCCAGTAACTGTAGCTTCTCTGGACATGATCCTGTGGTTGTGGACTACAACACCAGGGGTTTTATCCCATCCATTTAGGATCTGGATGATCCCTCAGAGTCCCTCCCAGCTTGGACTATTCTATCATTCCATGTTCATTTTCCTCTTGGAATCCTTGGAGCATCAGGGCTGGTGGAAACCCCACCTGTGCTCCCCTCGGGCTCCTCCAGAGCTCACCTGAGCAGGCACAGCCATGCAGGTTTAACAAGAGCAGGGAAAACACTGGGAGAGCTGGCAAGGGAACACCACAGGGATCGATATTTCTCATTTATCACCACATAAATAGCCCTGTGGAACTGGCTAATTCCTGCTCCCCCTTCCCAAGGAGCCCTGGCAGAATTAAACCTGCCTGGGTTTGATGTGTGCACGTGGCTGGCAGGGCAGCTGAGGCTCTGGAAAAGAAGATGTTTCCATCCCAACGCAGCTCCCGTGGGATAAGGTCGCCTTTGTGAGCAGGTAACAATAAAGAGCAGGTTAAATGGAAAATATGAAGAATGCTGGGGCACTGCAGAGTCCAGGGAAGGTTTTATTTAAACCTAGAAATGAAATTCCAGTGGCTGGATGGGGTGACTGAGCCTTTGGGAATGATCTTCTAGCACAGGATTTGTCAGTACAAAGATTTTCAAACCCAGTACTTATTTGTACATGATGTGATAGCAAAAAATGGCTGAATTCTGAGAAAATATCTTTTCTTGACAAGTTTTCTTCTATGGACCTGTGCAAAAGCAGGGCCTTTTTGGGGTTTTTTTGCCCCCCTCACTTTTTTTTGCCCCCTGGGAATCTTGAAAATTAATTTACCCCTTACAATCAGAATTTTATCTTGGATTTTTTATTTTTTTTGTTTTTTGTTTTTTGTTTTTCTGTAAATCAAAAATAATTTTTGATAATAAATACATTTGGTTACCTGTGTATTTTCCATCAGAAATTTATTAATTGAAGGAATACAGAGAGCAGCCAGCACTGGGAATCAGAAACACTCTTGGCTTGAGTGAGACTCGCTCTTTGATATTAAATGTGAAATAGCAGCATAGTTAATAGCTTTTTGCATTAAAAAACAATCAGGAAAAATATCTGTTCAGCCTTGAAGAAGAGCACGTTGAAGAGTGTGTGCTGCTCACGGCAGTAAACGATGATGTTTTCCTTTGCTTTGTCTTGCTGCTGCTGCTGCCTGGATATTCCAGCAGCATTTAAAATATAGCATTAAAATATCCCAGAAACTCTGGCAAAACAAATATTAGAGCAGCCTGTGACTGCTCAGGGCCAGGATTTAATGGTATTGTGACAGAAAGGGCCATTTCCCCACCCTGACTCACACAGGGGTGGAGGCAGCCACAGGTGTATTTTTATTTTTTCCATCCACTACGAGCATTTTTTGGGGAAGGACAGGATGGCACGGGGGGATTAAGGATTTCTGGAACCTGTTGTCACTTCACCCCACTATTTCTTGCTCAGCTGAAGTTTAACTGCACAGCAGACATTGATTTCACTGCATGAACTTGTCTGGAGGTTTAATTAATGTTATGTTCAGTCTGCTTTATTTATTCCTGTCATTGGCTTGTTGGTGCTTCTGACTCACTGCACTTGTGTTTGAGAGTGTAGGAATATGGTTAAATCTCCAATATTGCAGCCATCATGCTCCTCAGCAATGTGTGGCATCCAGAATATTCCCTGAGAAGTTGATTTTAGCAGGAAAAACTGAGTTTTGTAAACAGTTTATTTCAGAAACTCTATTTTCAAGCCTCCTCCTATCTACAGACTTCCACAAAAGAAAAAATACATATATTTCTGTTTGAACTTTCTGCTTGTGCTGCTTCATTCATTTATCATTCCTTTGTAATCACTGCTTTTTTCCTTTTCCATTTTGCCCACATATTTTAGATCTGTGTCATTCAACACCCAGAAAGGAGATTTGTGGTGATTCAGATGTATTGAGGTACTTTCCCATCTTTCCCACCAAGACTTAAAAAACAGAATTCACAGAATTCTGGACTGGTTTGGGCTGGAAGGGAACTTAAAGCCCATCTCAATTCACCCCCTGCCATGGCAGGGACACCTTTCACTGTCCCAGGCTGCTCCCAGCCCCGTCCAGCCTGGCCTTGGACACTTCCAGGGATCCAGGGGCAGCCACAGCTGCTCTGGGCTGTGGGAAGGCTGATGGAAAATTGGAGTGGTGGAAGGAGCCAGAAAAAACCTGTGAGAACAGCCAGGAAAACGTGGAGCTTCCCTGGGGACAGGCTGGGATTGTCCGTGTGCGTTCCCTTGGCACCATCGGGGCTTGGAGCAGCACATGTGGGACACGTGGGGCTGGAGCAGCACCCAAATTCTCTCCCTTGACCCCAGGAGATTTTCCAGCCCCTCCTGGCTGCCTCTCCCCTGTCCCCAGGCTGGCCAGGCTGGCTGGATCGTGGATGTGTTCTGCAGAGGGATGGGGAGAGCGGAGCAGCCCCTGGGAATTGGGGTTTCATCACAGCCTGCCAACACAGAGAGCACTGAAAGCTCCCTGCTTTTTGTTTCCCCTTCACCAGTTAGATCCCATAAGCAAATGACACTTCCAAAAGCCTTATTGAAGGAAAATATTAAATGTCCTGGATCAGGTTTAGGTTGGTGTTGAGGGAACGCTGTGAACTGCCAGCTGGGAGAGGTGACTGTGCTTAAAAACCAGACACCATGTCAAGAACAACATTCCCTGCCTGATTCTTGGGACTCTCTTCCCTCTCTCCCACTGTGGGACCTGCTCAGATTGCCCCAGTAGCCTCTAAGAGCATCCCACAGGGAGAAAAAATAGAAATTAAAAACCCAACACACAACACACAGAGTCAGGCAGCTTCATGGGAGGATGAAACTTATGCAAACAGAGAACGACAAAAAAACAGAATTAATAAAATATACCCTGCCCATGCATTATGAAACATCTGGCTGCAGAGTGACATGCCAGCTTTAATTTTAACTTTGGCTTGGGAGCGGTGGTGGGGGTGAAATGACTGCATGCATTGGTGAGCAGCCACTGCAAATGTTTGCAGTCACCTTCTTTTCCCCCCTCTGTCATTTTTTTCATGTGTCTGATCCCACAGAGGGTTTGGGGAATGGGCTGGGAGTGCACAGATGATTTTTTTAATGCCTTGGAGATTTGGATTGGGCAGTCCATAATCCAGGAGGAGGCACAAAGGAATGAAGGGAGCAGCTGAGGCTGGGGGTCTGAATCCTTGAGCAGGTTTGGGGGGCCATGCCCTCCCCTCTCCCCTCCCTGCTAATGGTGCAGTGTCTTGCTGCTGCTGTGAGCCATCAGAAGCCTCCTCTGTACCCAGGAGCTCTTCCCAGCTTTGTGTCTCCTGTGCTGCTGGAAGAAACTGCCCCTGGGTGAGGAACAGAGCAGCTGCTCTGGGCAGGAAGGTTCTTCTTGGGTTTTACCTTGTAGATGGAAACTGGATTCCTTTTAACCCTCCCAATTTCTGGAGTTCTTCATATAATTCCCTTTCTTCAATATCTGCACCTGTTTCTGATGCCTGTCCTTCAACAACAGGATGAGGCTGTGGTTTCCAGGGGCCAGCTCCCGGCTGTACAGACACTCCCTTCCCTCTGTGCTTGCCTGTTTTCCTTTGCACTGAGTCTGCAAAACTCAAGACACAAAGTCTGTCCTCAGGGTTATGAAGTTGCTCTGAGTGCATTGCACAGCAAATGCTGAAATCAGGCCAGGCAAGTGCAGTGAGGTGGATGTGGAACCCACCAGCTGCAGAATTACAGCTCTTCAGGAATCCTTTCCCTGCCCCTCCTGCCCCAGCTCTCCAGCTGAAATGGAGGAGAGGTTAAATATTCAGGACAGCAAACAGCAGGAGGAAAACTGAGTCCATTAGAAAGGAAAGTTCCCCAGGGAATGGTCAATGGAAAAGCTGCCAGAGCTCCAGGAGCGTTTGGACAGCGCTGCCAGGGATGCCCAGGGTGGGGTTGTTGGGGGGTCTGGGCAGGGCCAGGGCTGGGCTGGGGGATCCTGGGGGTCCCTCCCAGCTCAGGATTCCCCCTGGAAATGGGTGTTG
The DNA here is from genome assembly GCF_049639895.1 of Pseudopodoces humilis. Taxonomy (NCBI): domain Eukaryota; kingdom Metazoa; phylum Chordata; class Aves; order Passeriformes; family Paridae; genus Pseudopodoces; species Pseudopodoces humilis. The sequence continues at coordinate 2,389,104 of NC_142218.1, forward strand.
CTGTCACTGGGGCTGTTTCTGTCACAGCCAGTGCCAGGCAGTGCCTGACAGGAGAAGCTTCTGCTCCACAGCCAGCTGGGGTTGTACTTTCAAAGTCAGCCAACATCGATGAGCAAGGAACAGAACTTTCCTGCTATAAATATTTGAACAGCAGTTTGTTAATTTTTGTTACTCTCAATGTGGATTAATTGCTGTTTTATTATCGACTTCAGCTTCTATTAGTTTAGGATTTACATCTTAAATGATAATATCAGGCTTTGTCTTGAATAAAACATTTTGTAACCTAGACGAGTTCATTAAATTCGTGAAGGTGAACTGACAGATTAAAGGCAGAACAAAGATCCTGATGTGTTTTACAATCACAGAAATACTCATTTGGAGTTTTGTAAAACAACATTGCACATCTCAGATAGCTCAGCTTCAAATGGATTGTGATAAAAGTTGCTGCCTTTTGAAAGGCTGCTGCTCCTTGTTGTGTGCCTTCAACAGAATTCTGCACCTTTCCTCTCTCCACAGGCTAATGAGGTGTCATTTCACATTATTAATGACACAAATGACTAAGGTTGTAATGAAATAACCCCCTGCATGTTGTTCTTTTACCTAATTAACCTTGGGAGGGTGGGATTATTCCTGTGGCCCCAGTGAGGGCTGCCAGGATTCTGCAAAGGAGGGGCAAGGGCTGAAGTGGGGACAAGTGGCACTTGTGCTGCACCCCCATCCAGCAAGAACTGCAGGAGGTTTGGAACACCAGAATGGTTTGGGAGGGACCTTTAGAGCCATCTTCTCCCAGCCCCTTGCAGTGAGCAGAGCTAAAGTCAATTTGTGAGGAGGCAACCTTGACTGTTCCCAAGGATGGGGAATCCACTGCCTGTCTGGGCAACCTGTGCCAGGCCTCACCACCCTCATTGCAAAAACCTTCTTCTTCCTTATTTAAATCAACCTTGGTTTACTTTAGAACTCCTTGTCCTGTTGCTACAGGACAGATTTATCCAAATTTGGATGGAAGCCCATGACCAGCCAGGGGATGGGCACCAGAGCTGCTTGAAGGCTCAGATTATTCTGTGATAACACTGGGTACCAAATGCAGTGTGGGGGAGGCATGGTCAGATCCAGGGAATGCACAGACTCCTCTGCTGGGAGAGATACCATTAGTTATTATTAATTATTCACACCTGGTATGATTAATTAGGATGTACAGTCAGGCTAATGAGTGTCCAGCCGAGCCTCCTCTCTGGCTCAGGTTGATGGCCTGGGTCTCCTCTGGCTGGTGCCCTGCAGCCACCCTGGGCCACCTGCACGGGCAGAGGCACTGGGGAGGGTGGGAAGGGCAGGGCTGGGGCTTACCATGTGCTCCATGCAAAAAAAAAAAAAGGGGAATTCTGCCATTGGAACAAATCACTTGCAGCCATTTCTTGTCTTAATCAGGAAATGTCCTGAAATCATCCCTGGGCACAGGAGCTGCTCTGCAGGGCTGGGTTAGGTTTTATTTTGACCTCAGCAATATGTCAGAGGTGCAGGATGGAGCCCCAGGACAGCTCCTGGCTCTGCTCCTCTGCAGGACGTTGTCATGGCCATGTCCCAGGGATGGGGACAGGATGAGCCAAGGCTGAAGTTTGTGTTCTGAATTTAGAGGACTAAACAAATAAACACGCGTGTGAGAAAATAGCAGAGGGCTTAATACAGAGACAGGGTGCTCAGAAGTATTATTGGAGAGGTTCATTTAATCCCAGACAGATTCAAAGGGATAATGGCACAGGAGAGCTCTCCAGACCTCCTTACCCTCCCTGCCAGAGGTTACGTGGGCTTTGCGAGATTGATTTGTCTGCAGAGCTGAGGGGAATTGGATGATCCAGATGACTAACAATGAGATTTAGGTTTGAATTTATTTCACTCGAGCTAGTTAAAGCTGATGCTGTTGTCCCCCGGCTCTTGTGTCTGAACTTAACACAAGTTAGTGATGAGCACAAGTTTTTCCTGCTGGGGGATGCTCAGTGACTTTGCATGAAGTGGTTTTGGCAATTTGGATGAGCAGGAGCCCTGGGTGAACCTGCAGTGACAGGAGCAGTGGGATCAGCCCTTCCCACACGAGGATGTGATGCTGGAAAAGTTTTTCCTGCCATCATTGGTGTTTCTCTGGCTCGGGGCTGTCTCTCGAGGGCACAGTCACACCAGCACCTCTCTGCATTTGCTTTTTCTCCTGGATTTTTGCCTTTGGAAAGAATATTCCGAGTAACACCACCTGTTGTGAGGTTAAACACTTGTCACTGTGTTACTGTCTGGGTTTTCTCTCTGTGTGGAGTTGGGAATGCTCCAGTCCCAGCTCTGCATTTCTCTGACTCAGAGAATCTCTTCTTAAAAAACTGTAGAGTTTATTTTGCCTGAGATTTGCTGGAAAAAATCTGGACTCTTCCCCTTGTGTGGTGGAGACATTGGAGGCATCGATAAGGCTTTTAAAGAGAGACCACTAAGGCAGGCAGGTGTTTTTCCCAGGATCTGAGGGCTTTGAAAACCTGTGGAACAGCCTGCAGTCCTTAGCAAGGAGGGCAGAAGCAGGAAACCACCAACTCCTGATTAAGGTGGAAGCAACCCAGGGGAAAGGAGTGGGAACGGGGGAAGGTGGCAGCCAGCGGGAGGGGGAGAGGAGGAGCATCCCTGACTTTGATCCATGAGGAGCAGGAACTGCTGCTGTGGTGACCCCCCAGCCCCCAGCCTGGGCTGGCTGCCACTGCTGAGCCATCCCTCCAAAACTGTGGAATGAGGAATTCTGGAGCGAGTTTGTGCGGGCAGGAGGGGCCGGGGGAGCCGCGTGTGCGCCTGCATAGGCTCTGGAATTGGCACTTAATTACATTAATTCCATGGGCATGCTTTCCATGGCAATTGTGTTTTCATGGCTATTTAAAGTCTGTTTAAATGTTTGCAGAGCTTTAATGGCTGTTAATTAACTGCTGGATGCAAATATGTAGAAGGTGAGGACGCACACATTTTGGGTGCACGCACATCCCCTCTCCTTGCTATCCTACAGGACCTGGAAATGTCCCCACTGCCAGCTGGTGCTGCCCTGAGGAGCTTGTGCCCATGGGCTGTGGGGGGCTCTTCCTTTTGGGGGTACATGGTTCTGTAGCCCACCAAAACACCCAGCGACATCTGGCTCTGGAAAACGGATGCTGGAAGTGTCCCAGGCCAGGCTGGACTGAGCTTGGAGCAGCCTGGGACAGTGGAAGGTGTCCCTGCCCATGTCAGGGGGTGGGATGGGATGAGCTTTAAGGTCCCTTCCAACCCAAACCATTCCAGGATTCTGTAAATCATGCAAATTTCTGCCCAAGATTTTCGCTCTGTTGGGAATGGAGAGAGCGACACAGACTCTCTTGTGTGTCGAACAGGAGAGCAAAGTTTATTATTCTTGGTCTTCTTTTATACACATGTTCGAGAAGGTCTGAGAGGTAAAACTCTCCTTGGCCATTAAAGCAACATATCCACCATCATTGGTTAAGTGGAACACCACCCCTTGCCTAAACAACACCTGTAGATTGTTGTCCTTTACCAAGGACTGTTTGGATTCTTTCTCATGCTTCCTCAGGCCTGAGTGAGAAGCCTCTGTGACTTAGTTTTACACAGGCTCTGTTCCCTTCTTTTTGCATTTAGCATCCACACAAGATTCCTAAAGCATGCTGGGAATTGTGGAGTCAAGTTAAATCTGTATGGAGTTCATGGCTTAATGAAGCAGGGGGAGCAATTTAATCTGATAATGAAGGGCCAAAAGCAATTCCTGGTGCAGGAATGAAGTTCATCCAGATTCAGAGTTGTTCACATCAAGATTTTATCTCAGTTTGGAAATGGTTTTAGGTGTCCTTTACACAGAGAGAGAATAAAATCAACATTCCCTTGGGTGATACCAATTGTGTCTCTCTGGTGTGGTTTGGACATCCTGCAGTGCATCAGTCTGAGACTTCACAATGAAAAAACCCCAAACCTCAGAAAATAACATCTGTTATACCTTGGGGTGTTCCAGCAAAACAAAAAGTGGTTGGATTTTAGAGGGAGCAGTGGATGCTCCCTCATGGGTGAACCCACGAGAAGTGGTGGGTGCCAAGTGCCTCTTGGTGCTCCTTTCATTTTTATAATCAACTCTTCTGACAAAACTAACACCAACCATACTCTGGTCAGAGCCATGAAGTTCAGGAGTGTTCACTGCTCCCCAGTGCGAGCAGACCAAGGAAATCCTCCATTTACTCATTTCAGGGGGATCCACCAGACTAAACAGTGTATTTACACAAAAATATGCTCCTTTTCTGCTTCCTCTGCCCATTTTGGGCTGCTCTAGCCCCAGATTTGGGTGCTCTGTCAGGTGGAGACAGCGAGCTGCATTTTTAATGCTGTGACAGGCTGCTGGGAAGGGCTGTTGATGCTGTGAGGCTCCAAATAGGACAAGGAAATCAATGTGGAGGTTTTCCATGGCTGAACACCTCCAGGTGGTGCAGAGCAGGAGGTGGGGGCAGAGAGAAGGGCCATGCCCTGTGCTCTTGGCTCCCCAGCAATATTATTCCATAAACATCTTTGGGCAAAGGGCACCTTGCAGTCGGCTGTGAATTCCCAGAAGTGCCTGAAGCCAGACAGACACTGCTGGGTTTTTTTTTTCCTTCTTTGAAACTGAAATATAAGAGAAAAGAAAACTCAAAGCAAAGAAAACCAGAAAATGATCCTGTTTCTTTCAGTGATTCAAACTTAAACAGCTGCCACTGGCTTTGGAAAAACATTTTTTTGGCACCAGCAAGTTTTCTGTGACCCCTTCATAAGAAATTTCATCTTATTTGGTCTGGAAGCAGCAGCAGAAGCCAGTGAAGCTCAAATGCATTTGCTGCTACCTGTAAATCACAGAATCATTAGAGCTGGAGAAAACCTCCAGGATCACCAAGTCCAGCCTTTGTCTGATCACCACCTTGTCAACTAAACCACATTGTCAAGTGCCACATCTCCTTGTTTCTTGAGCATTTCCAGGGGTGCTGATTCCACCACTGCCCTTGGCAGCCTGTGCCAATGTTTAACTACTCTCCAATGAATCATTTTTTCCCAATATCCACCCTGAGCCTCCCCTGGCCCAGCCTGAGGCCGTTCCCTCTCCTCCTGTGGCTGTTCCCTGGGAGCAGAGCCCGACCCCCCGGCTGTCCCCTCCTGGCAGGGATTGTGCAGAGCCACAAGGGCCCCCTGAGCCTCCTTTTCTCCAGGCTGAGCCCCTTTCCAGGGAAGTCTTTGGCCCATCCTCTCACCTCCCTGTGCCATGGCTCTGCACAAGCTTTTACAACAGCCTGGTTGGGATCTGTGCTTGGGAAATGATGCCTCTCCTGCCCTACTGAGCCAAACACAGAAAAAATCTGAATTTTGCTTTTTGCAGAGCCTTTTAGTCTCCTTTAAACTCTTCTGCAACTGACCTTATGCTTATGAAAGGGCATTTTTGTTCATCTGAATTCCAGCCACCAGGACAGGACATGGCAAATGATGCAGGCTGAGGGAATTCTCATCCTCCCAGCCCATGTTTCTGCCTCTTCTCTGGCAGGTGCATCCAGAGGGTCCTGCCTGGGGTGTCAGTGGCAGCAGGGGGAAGCAGAGTGTGTCCAAACAGGAGTCCAGGATTCCTGTGGGGATGTACAGCTCTGCTCATTGCTGTTTCTGCCATCAACACCTCTCCCCAACCCCCTGGAGCACAGCTGGGCTGCTTGTCCCTGCTCTGGAGGAGGGCAGGCAGAGCTGGGCAGGGACATTGCCACCCCAGGCAGTGTCACACCACCCCTGTCCTGCCTGCTGCCAGCCCTGGATAGACACCAGGCTCCTTCTAAAATAACAAAGTTTAATCTTCCCTTTTTTTCATCTTCTTTTGACTTTCAGTATAAATTACCTCATCTGAGGTGTCACTAGAAATTGATTTGTTATGCTAAATACTTGCCAAATAAATAATGAGCTCCCAAACCAGTCTATATGCAATAAGACAAGGAGTGAATTATTTCTAGTGGTTTCTTTTATCATGCATGGATTAAATTATTTCAGATTTCCCTGATTTTCAGGGCTGGGCCATCCCTGAAAATGTGCTGGTGACACTTAAAAACACCCCCTTCTGTGCTCTTTTATGATATTAAATGTCACCAGTTTCCTCATTTTATCACATTATTACAGCCTTTTCTTGCCTGGAAGGAATCAAATTAATGAAAACCGAAAGAATCTGAGGTGTCCGCCCATACATCTCCTGTAAAATCATCCCCCACATTACAGAACAAGTTTCCAGGTGATGCCACGAGGCAAAAGACCAAACCAATTTAAATAAGGCCAATTGCAGCCTTTAAAAACCCCAACAACCCAACCCCAAAGCTGAACGACACTGACGTCTATTTTAAGGTGCTGATAAAGAGAACCAGAACATTTACTTAGCAGAAATGCTCTGTTTTATTTGCTCTGCCAGGTTTTTGCAGAGATGTCTCCTTCTTGGCTGTGTTTTCCCACCTGGTTTCATGCACAGCTCCCAGAAGTTGTTTCCTCTGTCTCAGGTGTCCCCACTGTGCTGCTTGTGGGACACTGGTGAAGGAGCTGGGACTCTGTGTCTGAAACCCCCCCAGAGCCTCTGCCAGCTGTTTGGGGGCCTGAGGAAGGAGCTGGGGACATGGAGAGCACTGGAACCCTGTGGGCAGAAAGGCCAGGCAGGGAACCAGCCTGTGGCCCTTACGGAGATGGGTGAGGTGCCAGGGCTGCACCTCCTCGCTGCTGTGCCCACCTCAGGGGGTTTTGGATGGAACTGATGGTCTTGGAGCTCTTTTCCACCCCAAGTGGCTCCACGGTTCTGTTTGGCCCTGGGGCTACAGGAGAACACGGCTCTGGTCTCACCTGTGTGCTGTGAAACGTGAGGTGAGAACAGAGACAGCTCCAGAGGCTGACCTGACACCTCCAGGGGAGTGAATCCATGGAACAGAGTCATCAGGGCTGGAAAAGGCCTCTCTGCTCATCAACTTCAGCCACCAACCAGCACCACCACTGTGTTCACCACTGACCCGTGTCCTCAGGTGTCTCACCCACGCTCTTTTTAAATCCCTCCAGGGATGGGGGCTCCACCACTGCCCCAGGCAGCTCTGCCAGCCTTGGACAACCCTTTCAGTGAAGAAATTCTCCCTAATATCCAACCTAAACCTTCCCTGGTGCAACTTGGGGCCATTTCCCCTCATCCATCCTTGTTCCCCGAGGTTTCAGAGCTTCACCCCAGGCTCCCTTGCTGCTGGATCTCAGCTCCTGCCCCTCTGTGCCACTGCTCCAGCCTGTGGCTCTTCTGCAAGCAAGGAGGGCTTTTCCACAGCTGTCCCCCCTCAGTTCTTCAGCCCAGCTCCTGGGAAATGCAATTCCAGCAGCTCAGACTCACCTCAGGGGCTTGAGAGCAAGGGCTGCTCTGGAGGGTTGGACAGAAGACCCAGGTTCCCACATTTAATTACCACTTTGCCTTCATTGACTGTGAAAAGCCCTGGTGGGATTCCCTTCATGGGCTGAAGCTTCTGCAAGTGTCCAGTGAAGAAAAGAGAGGCAAAAAACAGAGGAGGGTGGATAAGGTGGAAAAAACCCTTATTCAGAAGCAAAGAGAAAAATCCCCATGGCAGGCCAAGTGTGACTGGTGCTCTTGATGCTGATTTTTCTGCTGTAAAATGAGAGATTATTAGGGTTAAATTAGGCAGCTATTGCCACTTTTCAATAAAGTGGGCTGTGTCCACTAATGCCTGAAGATGCTTATTATTATTTATTGATATATAAAGCTGCTGTACAAGCTTTATTTAAAGGCATGCCAGGCACGATTACTATAATTTGCTAATGTAACGAAAGAATTTCCTATTATCCTAATGTCACCTTGCTAAAGCTCTGGTGATTTTTTTTCCTGCAATATCTTGCTACAAAGGGAAATCAGCACAGCTGCTCAGTTCAGTGTTGGTTTTGTGCCACTCACTGAGGTTACTTGGCTTGTGGGTGACTTAGATTATGAATTCAATAATTAAATTACATTCAGGCAACATAAAACGAAACATTGGTGCACAGAGAGGCCTGAGATGGTTGTTCATGAGGCATTTGGATCCCTCAAGTGGCTGCTGGCACTCAGGTTGGACCCTCTGTGCCTGGGGCATGCTCAGAGGCTGCTGTGCTGTGGCTGCTCCCAAAAAGCTGCTCCTGCAGGAGAAGCATCTCCCCAGTGCTGCACGAGGCTGAGGAAACAAAGAGATCTGAGGAAGTCTGAACAAGCATCTTCCAGAATCCCAGAGCCTTGTGGGCAGAGCTCAGCCAGCTCCGTGGCTGGGACTGGCTGAAGGGCAGGTGGTTGGTGAAGATATGGAAGAGATAATTCAGGGTTAAAGGCCCAAAGGGGTCATCTCTGGTGCCAAAAGGGCTCAGGCCCCAACTAAAAATCAGCATCTCAGTCTGGACAGCAGGTGTGGGAAGAGATAAAATAAATATTCTTAGAGACACAAACTATAAAAGACACACAAGTTATTCCCAGAGGTAGAAGCCTCTTACACACACACCCTGAAAGTGTTCCAGATTTCTCCCCAGAGTTTGGATGCAAATCCGAGGTTACTTCCCTGGGGATTAAGGGAAAGGATCTTGTGCTCCATCACAAATTGGTTGGTAAGGAACATTGGATCTGAAGTTAAATTATTACTTTCCTAGCTGTAACATTAATGGTACCTTTAGCCCTGTGCTGTATATACCTGCCAGTGGTTTCTTTTTGTCCTTACTCCTGTGTAGTATTAGTTTGTTTTAAGTCTTATGTCTGTTAGTTTCGTGTCTGTTAAATAAAGAATTCATTCTATAATAGACCAAATCAGCCATTTTTAAAGAATTTGTGAATGAGAGGGGGTTTTGGGGTGGTGGCCACCTCCATAAAGCTCCTGCCTGCTGCCAGAGGCCTGGGCAAGAGGCAGGGACTTATCTAAACCCCACATCCATCCATAACAGATGAGTGGCAAGGAGGTATCTGTGGCACAATGTTTGATTTCTGAGCCTGCAGCCCTCAGATAGAGCCAGGAAGGCCTTTGAGATAAGATCAGGCATTGCTGGATTACAGCAGGAGGAATTTGGGAAGCAGTGATTTCCAGCCCTGGATCCACGGCTGCAGAGCCATTGCTGCTTGGATCTCCCTGTGGGATGGACACACTGCTGAGGTCACAGCTTCTATTGCAAGATCTCCCCTCCCAGACAAGTGTCCTGCTGATTTTGCAGAGCTCTTTGATCAGAACTCGGGGATCCTCACCCAGCTGTGCCCTTGGCCAGGGGTGCAGCAGCACAGCTGGGACGTGTGGCCGTGCTGTCCCCTCACCAGGCAGGGGAATCCAGGCCTGGCTGAATTTCCCTGCTCCCCAGGCAGCCCCTGGGCTCTGGAATGATGGCTATGGCCACTTGGCCACTTGAGGCCATGATGTGTTTTGCTGCTTTTTAACTGGTTTTGTTTCAGTAGGTTTTTTTTTTCCTGTTTGTGTTTTTTAGTCACAATTACTTTCTTTTTTTCCTGTGTAACTGAAAGCACTTGGTGTACACCCTTTCTTTTCTTTTCTTTTTTGTCTTCTTTTTTTTTTCAGTAATCAGTGGTCAGAGTGAGGGTTGATGTTCCCTTGCAGAAGCCAGGTGACCCCTTCCAACAATCTCAGGCTGGCACACGGATCACTCTAAGGACACCTGAACCTGGGTGTGCAGGTGTGACTGGGGCGTTTTCCCCTGGCAATGCCCAGCTCTGCTGCCATTTCCTGGAGAAAAATGCATTTATCCTTATTATGGATCTATTCTTACTATGACTTTATTCTTCTGAATGCATTTCAGAGCCTGAGAGTTCAGAGCCTTCAGAGCTGCTGCTGTGATTCCATGATTCCATGAGGTGCTGATGGTCATGGATGGGGCAGACAGGGGTGGTGGAACACACACCTGGATGTGCTGCAATGCCCAGCTCTTGCTTGCTCTCAGATCCAGCTGTGCCAGTGGCAGCTGGAAAAAAGGGAACTCCAGGTAGAGAAAATGTGGGAGAAGGATCCAGGTGTTCATTTTGGGGGGAATAAAGCAGCCTGTACTCAGCACCCTTGTCTTTGCAGGAACACTTGTGCTTTTACTTCCATGGATTTTCAACAAAGGCCCAGCAGCTGCTGAAATTGGATGAAGCAGCTGCTGGGGAATGCGGTTCAAAGTCACCTCAGGTGTCCTGGGGTGGGCACAATGCCAGCAGCAGATGATACAGTTTACCTGGAATATTCTGCAGGGAGTAAAGCATCTTCCAACAAACACCCACCCACTATTCTGTGATTCCATGAAAAGCCTTTGAAGCCTGTGCTCCCTGAATATCAAATTCCTTTAGATTAGCCATGTCACAAATTCTTTTCATAAAACAAGAAAAACCCTGCATTTTCACCAAAGCTCAAAGTCTGAACTTTCTGTGTGGCTTCTTTTTCTTTCTCGTCCAAAATTATTGATCATTTTTTGGCTATTTTTGAGGTTCTGGGTTCAAGCTGGCATGGTTGAAAAATATCCCAGAGAAAAGAAAGCAAATAGCAAGTTTGGAAATGGAACTGAGCAGGCACGAGATCTGCAAGGAGGAACAATTTCAGTAATGGTACATCTGTATTTGTGCCCCCTGCACATTCATATTGCTGCTGAGCTTTTATAAAAATGATGTTTGCTGCAAATGATGGACAATCATGAAAATGTACCTGCTGAAAAAGGCAGCATTCTGCTTGGAAAGGGAACAGGTTCTCCTTTGGGAGAGTTCTTTCTGTGGGCTGGAAACAGGAAAGGAAACTGTACCAAATTACAGTGACCATGAGGATTACACAAGGGGCAAGACTTGGAGTGTCATCAAACATTTGTCAGCCCAGGACAGGGATTTCTTTGTGTAACCTTCTAATACACAAATGAAAGTGGGGTTCTGACTAATTAATGCTCTCAGAGTGGTGTGATGGGCCTGGAGTGTAACAGGGAGGTCAGTGTAGGTGTCCAGGGAAGCTGTGGATGCCCCATCCCTGGGAAGTAGAATCACAGAATGTCCTGAGCTGGGAGGGACCCCCAGGATCCCCCAGCCCAGCCCTGGCCCTGCCCAGACCCCCCAACAACCCCACCCTGGGCATCCCTGGCAGCGCTGTCCAAACGCTCCTGGAGCTCTGGCAGCCTCGGGGCCGTGCCCATTCCCTGGGGAGCCTGGGCAGTGCCAGCACCTCTGGGGAAGAACCTTGCCCTGACATCCAGCCTGAGCCTCCCTGGCACAGCTCCTGTTCCTGGTCACAGAGAAGGAATCAGCGTCTTCCTCTTCTCTTCCCCTCACAGGGAAGTTGTAACTGCAATGAGCTCTCCCCTCAGGCTCCTTTAGCTGAACAGACCCAGTGCCCTCAGCCACTCCTCGTATGGCTTCCCCTCGAGGTCCTTCACCATCCTCATGTTTCCCCTTTGGACACTCTCTAATGGTTTTAGATCTTTTTTTTTTTTTAATACTGTGGCACCCAAAACTGCTCCCATCACTTGAGGTGAGGCTGAACCAGCTCTGAGCACTGTCCCAGGCCAAGCTGGATGGGCTTGGAACAACCTGGGATAGTGGAAGGTGTCCCTGTCCATGGCAGGGGGTGGGATGGGATGAACTTTAAGGTATTTTCCAACCCAAACCATTTTATGAATCTGTGTGTTCAGGGTTGAGGTTTTTTTGGTGGTAGAGGTTTGAAACATCAAGATTTGAAGCCCATTATAAAGATCACTGTGCAGCTGATGTGCAGGGCCCTTTGGAGTCACCAGCCCAAAGTCTGATGACAAATAATCATGTCATTCCTAAAGGATTAATGCACTTATTAATGTGCAGGATACATCATAAGAAGCATTTTCCAGAAGGGAAAGCCCAGTTTCAAAGTCACCAGCCTGTCACTACATTTCCCCCTGGCTTTTCAGATATTTCCTTCATTTCTTACCACTGCCCTCATTTCCTTGGGATGAGTTGTGGGGGGCTGCTCCTGTTCTTTTGTGCCAAGAGGATACTGAGCCAACCTTGAAAAAATTCCTGCGAGGCCCTGTAAAAAACACGTGGCCTTGGTGTTAGCTTGTTTTGTTGAGAAATCTTCTTTAGGGCCTCTCATCTGGCCTAGAAACATATTTTTATTTAACTATTTCTTTTTGAAAGGAAAACTGTGGTCCTTGCATTCCTTTGTGGTGGGAGAAACAGGGGAAGCGTGGATGTGTTACCCAGCTTGCTTCTCACTGTGTGCAGGGAACCAGGATTTCACCTCCAGCATCACCTCCCGCTGTCTGGAGGTGGTGATGTCTGAGGAGGGGGCAGGTTTGCAGGTTTGCAGTCAGAAGTGTGTTCAGCAGGAGCAGGGGAGCTGCTTTGCCAGGAAACATTGCAGGAGGCCAGGATGAACCACCTGAAGAGCCCCTCCTTCTTGATTAAAACCCTTTTCCTGGTAAAGAGTTCAGTTGTGGCAATACTGAAATATTCTGTGATCTAAGTTCTGGCTTTATAAGAGGAATATTAGCAGAAAAATAAAGTGGGATGAGGGAAGTCTCCCAGGGTGACGATGTCACTCTTGTGTGTTCAGAGATTGGAGATTTTGCATTTTTAAAATAATTTTCATTTGGAAAGTTTTCCCCATTTCATCAGTGTCAGTACCCCACATACCCAAAGGTCAAATTTACACATTTCCTTGCAGATGAAACAAAATGTTATTGACATAAAGCTCGTTGGACAGAGCTGCCAGTGCTGTGGAAAGGCAGCTCAAGCAGAGAGCTCTGCTGGTGTCCCTCAGAGCCCTGCTCAGGCTCCTGGTGTGTCCAGAGCACAGCAGGGTCACTCAGGACCTGCTTTGACACTTTGGGACATTGAGGTGCCCTCAGGACAGGGCAGAGGTTGATGTTTGCTGTGCATCCATGGAAAGCTGCTGTCCTGGGGTGACTTTATGATGGTTGTATCCCAGATCTCCTTGTTTATGTTATATATTAAGTTCTGCACTTTTAAGACTGGCTCTGAGAGCGAAGGGGAGGAAGAAGAAGCTGCAGTTTGTGTTGAGAAAGATCCCTCATTCCCCACATCCCACTCCTGGACTGTGCTGTCTGCAGCACGGACAGACAGCAGGACACAGCTCTCCTGTGCTCTTAGTTAGTTCTTAACTTGCTGAGGCAGAGGAGTTCCCTGGACTGCTTTTCTCCCTTTTCCTTGGAAATGTTCAAACCTGCTCTGGACTGAAAACCCAGCCAAACCCCAGGAGCTCACAGCTGTGGCCCACCAGTACCAGGCCTTGGCACTTTCCAGCACCAGAGGGACTGATAAGAGACTGAGCGAGCCGAGCTACACCCATGGAAAGGACTTTTCTGGATTTGCCATCTCAGTGAACAGAGAGAGGTTTTATTGTTCAATATTATTCATTCTTTATGCTTGTAGATACTTTGCTTGTTAAATAAACAGCTTTTTCCACTTTTCTCCGAGGAAATCTTTTCCTGAACTAGTTTGGGGAGGGGCTTGAATTTGCCTTCTGGAGGGACCTCATTCAGAGGTTTTCTCCCAAATTTGCCTTAAATCAGGAGAGCTGTGCACACCTATCCTGTCCTTATCCAGCTGATCTGGAAAACCCATCTCCCTGGTGATTTTAGGAAGGCTCCTGTGGGATCTTGCCCACCTTTGAGGCTGCCAAGGCAGGAGGAGCAGGGACAATGTGATGTGCACAACCTGCCCACAGCCCCAGTGCTCCCTCCAGCACCGCCTTCATGCCTCATTTTCTTTCTTGGTGCCCCCAACCCAACTTGCAGTGTGAGAAACCACACCATTACCAGGAAATGAAACTTTGTTAACATGCAGAGTTACCAGTGAGAAGGAGAAAATTACTGGTTCAAAACTTCACCACTTGTTATTTGGGAAGAGAAAACTTCTCCCATTTTTCCCTCACACCCCAAACCATGCTCTCCCCCACTCCCTTCTTCTGTGTCTCTGCCTTGGCTTTCCAATGACCAGTATTTATTTCTCACCCTCCAGATTTCAGGAATTCCCAGTGAGACATGGCTTTGGCTGAGTGCTGTACTGTGCAGTCTGCCTGGTGCAACGTGTGATGGATGAGAGAGGGCAAAGCTGAGAGCAGGGCTAAGGTGGATCTGCCTGGATTTATTTCTCTCTTCTGTGCTTTGCTTTCTGTTTCTCCTGCCCCACAGCTGCCTGAACCCAGCCAGGTTTTAATGGGGAGACAGCAGCGAGCCAGGGTTGCTTCATGAATCAGGGGGAGCTGAAATTCTGCAGCACCGAAGACCATTTTCAAAGGCAATTTCATGGGCTATTTTTTTCCTGATTCCAAGTGGTGTCTGGCCACATTTCTGCATGGAGCTCATCTAGGACACGCTGCCAAGCCTGAGATGTGAGGCCAGGCCAGTGCCACCCACTGTTCTCAGCTGTGTGATGTTCCACTGCAAGCTGGAGGAAAACAGAAAGGAAAAATGCCACGGGTTTTGGTGCCTCCTTCCTTTCCAGGGAGATCCTGATGGGTGGCTGCATTGCACAGCTTTAGAGAGCATGTCCTTGAAAATTACAGCTCTTAGCTCTATTCTGTCTTCCTACACAGTGGTTTGGGATCTACAAATATTTTCTGTTGCTAAAAGGAGAGGAAGGATCACAAGGTTATCAGCTGCGTTCAGACACTGGCACGCTGTTCCTTTGTGGAGAAGGACACTCAGAGAGCCCAATTTTCTGATCTGATACCCCACACAAGGAGAAGATTCTTCCAAAAATGGATGGGAACTGAAATTGTGAGCGCTATTATCTGTATTTTTATCTCAACTGGGGATCCTGGGTGGATGGGAAGAGGGCTGGCCCAGAGGAGGTTGAGCTGCTGCTCTGATTAAAGACAGGGCTTTGAGAGGAGCAGCACAAATGTCCATTGGAGCTGCAACCCAGCCCAAACCTCCCCTGTCCCCAGAGCCTGTTTGTGTTCGGAAGGAGCACTCACAGCACAGATGCAGCGAGAGGGGGGAGCTGTTTCCATGTGGCAGCAGATTGGGGGCTTTTACTGCAGGGAGCACAACCAGCTCAGTTATTACCCATTTATGGGGTGAACTCCTGTGTGCCCATTCCAATTCGTCTGCTTGGCAAACTGGGAGCATTTCCTGGTTCAAGAATCTCCAGTGAGCAGCTGGGGACGTCTGTGGGCGCAGGCTCCTTCCTATTTCAGCTGCAGGCATTAGTGGGGTAAAGAATGAGCGGAGCCAAGGCACCAGCCACTGGTGTGGAGCCAGAAATTGCTTCTCAGGACGCCTCTGGAAGCCAAATTGCTTCCCAGCACAATTGTGATAACAGTGCTGCAGCAAATGCCATTTAAATACAATTCCCTGCTAACACAGGGTGGGGATGAGGGAATACATAAACCAAATAATTAACGCTGCCTGGATGGCTCCAGTTCTGTGCGTGGAAGGACAAGAGGGAGGTAAACAGTGGGGTGGAAGAGGACAGCTTTTCCTTGTAATTGTAAAACTTAATTTGCTCTTTAAGGAAGGATCAAAATGACATTAAAGTGAATGCCAATTGATTTCAAAGGGGTTTGAATTGATTTCTGGAAACTATTGCTGGTTAAAATTGCCAGGGAAAGCCCATCAGGACTGACATCTTTACAGCCACTATGGCTGACCAGAGATGGGAACTCCTTTCTGGAAATAACTTAAAATATTTCTGTACTATAAAATGGAAAGAAAACTGCTGCCTCCTAAGGAGGGACAAACATTTTTTTTAAGGTGGCTTTATAAATATTAAACCAGACATTTCATTTCTTATGTTTTAAAACCTTTCTTCAAGGCTCCCCAACTTTCCTGGAGCCCAGGATCTTGTGAGGGGAGTGGAGGAGGTGATCCAGGCTTCTGACATCCAGGGTTTCTGACATCCTGCTGAACCTAAAGAAAGTGGTTAAATGCAGCCCTAGGATTGGATTCTCCAGGACTGGACCAAGTGGAGGTCTGGGTCCAGAAATTGGTGCTTGGAGCCAGGTATCCCAGGGCCCACAGACTTCCAGGGATGAGCATGGTCTGCCATGGAGATATGAACCTCTGTGTCACTGGAAAATGAAGGGTTTTTAAGGGGCAGTGTGTGCTCCCCTCCAGGTCTCCAAAACAGAGAATCTGGCAGTTTTCCACAAAAATTTGATCATCACCTGCATGTTCCTTCAGGAAGTATTGTTTTTTTCCACTGAAGACCTGGTCTGTTGGAGAATTCCCAGCTAATTCCCAAATTCTGCTCACCACGAGCAGCACTATGGAGCTTCCCCAAAGAACTCCTTCCCTGACCTCCGGCTCCATCCCCACTGCTGGGGTTTGTTGGGAAGTGCATGATGTGGATACAGCTGTGGCAGGCTGCACATAAATCACTGAACACTGAAACCAGTGAATTCTGGAGTTGTTGGCTCCATGGCTGGGCAGGGGTGGAGGGTGACCCGGTGAGTAAAGATGAGATATTTAAATACCTGTTCCTTAACGAGGTCCATCCTTCCAAACATGCACAGAACGGTTCTTTGGGAAGGATATTATTCCCTCAACAGCAAAAGCAACACGACACACATTTAATATTCCTTCTTATTAATATCACATCTTCTAACAGGCAAATCCTGTCAGCTTATTATCAAACTCACAGCTCCTCTGACTGAGCAGAAACAAGATAAGTCAGAGAGGTCAGGGCTGTGTGCCCAGGAGAGCAGCTCACCCTTTGAGAAACCCTTTTCTTCATTTCCTCAGCCTTTACCTCACATTTGTAAATGACTCATTTGCTGTGTGGCTGATATCATATTTAATAACTCTCCCTGCTCTGGTTTACATGGCACCCACAGCCCTCCTTGCCATGCAGCATCACTGGAGACCTGGCACTGCCAGAATTAGCATTGCAAATTCCTTGGAAAACTCAGTCTCACTTCACTGGAGCCTCCTAAGGCGATTTGCCCAACAAATCCCTATTACAGTGCACTGGTAATGCTCTCTGAGGCTAATTGTTCTTCCTCTGTTAGTGAGAACAATGCCCAGCCTTATGTTAAGGAAGCAGAACAGACTTATTGAATCCCCATGCCAAGTGCTCTGTCATTTTTCTGCCTTTGACGGGAATTGAGAGCCAGCAGTCCTTGAGGCAGGACATGACAGAGCACATTTTGTGAGCACATCTGCCTGTCCTTACACAGATGTGGCCAGCTGGGCTGTGGGCATGTCCCTGACAGACACAGCCCTTCCCCAGGCTGGCCCTGCCTGGAGTTCCATGAACTCCCAGAAAACTCCTCACACCCCATGGGAAAACCTGACTGCTCTGGGTCAGCCAGAGTGGGATCACAGCAGGGATTAAAACACCAGTTTCTCTTTTCTCATGTCAATGGCTTCTTTTTCTACCTCTGTTCCAAAGGATTCCCCTCATTCCAGGCAAGCAGCTTGAGCCTTCTCCTTGGATGCACGGAAGGCCTGGTCCTTGCTCATTCATTGTCTGTGCTGGAATTGATTTTCCAATTCAGTTCTGGGATAAGAAAGGAATATCAAGAACCCTGAAGGTATTTGCTCAAACGTCTGTGAGGAATCAGGGCTCCTCTGAGCACATCCATGCACCCAGTCTGCCAGCTCAGGGTTTTCCCACGAGATCTGCTGGTCCTGCTGGCAGTGGGGCAGTGCTGGCCCCAGCTGGGACAGCCGTGGGACCTCTGGGGGTTCAGCACTTGTTGGGGTAACACAGACAACAGGGCCAGGCAGGCCAGGAAGGGAGTTCCCTGGGTGTGACCTTTCAGGCCTCGTCCTGCTGCATTTGCCTGCCCTTTTGGTAATTAAATGCACTTAATTAACACACAGTGAGAGTGTCCTGGCGTTGATGAGGGTTCCTGTTTGTGCTGCTGCTCTGGGAATCAGTGATGCAGACCCCTGAGGTGAGAGATAAACCTTCAGCTGCCTTCCTGCTGCTGGATGGGGGCAGCTGAGGATGTGCCCAGGTTCCAAGTAAACCAAAGGGAAAGGAAGAAGTGGAAAAAAGGAAGAAAAAAAATAGGAGAGACGGACAAAAGGCCTGTGTCACCACCACTAGGAGATACTGCCCCTGGAAGGCTGCATGGAGGAGCTGATGCAGGACTTGATGAGGAGAAGGCTCCTAAATCCTGTCAGCGTGACCACAATATCATTTTGGCACTCAGGTGTGATGCTGTCTCCTGCCTCCTGTCCACAGGCAGCTGCAGAGAGCTCCAAAAAACCTCACCTTTAAGACAAAGAACTTGGAGAGGCTGCTTGAAGCCTGCTGGCCCCAGCTCCTTCAGGCATCCTGGGCAGGATGAACCCCCCTGGCTGTCCCCAGCACTGCCTCCTGTCCTCACCACCTGGAAAAGAGCCTGTCACTGCTGGATTCTGCACAGACTGAGGGGAGCTAGGTTTACAGGAGAAGAAAAACAAGGATATGGGGAAAAAGAAGGGGTGCTCGTGCAGCCTGTTCAGCCATAAATTCTTTTGGAGAAGAGGAGAGGCTGCTGTTCAGGAGGCAGATAAATGCCATGGAGGAAAGGTGATTTAAACCACAGATCAAAACCAGACTGCTTAAGTGCAGGTTTTAATTGGAAGTGAGGAGATTCCCTGATACATGATAAGGGAAATTCTTTAACAGCCTCCCCTGGGGAGCACGGGAAAAGCCACTGCTTTCATGGCAGAGTTTAATAAGCTGGTGTGATGGGAATCACAGGGAAGAGGACTTGACAATAGAGGAGACTCCTTCAGTCCCTCTCTTACTACATTCTTATCTCTGCCCTTCCCTTGATACTCTGGTAAAGGGCTTTCTTAATTTAATTAGCATGTTATTAATTAGCACGATTACAGTGAGAGCAGGTGCCTGCCCTGGCTGCGTCCCCACCACCCTCTGCTGCACGCCCTGGAGAGGCCAGAGACTGCTGAATTCTGTGGCTGGACAAGACTTTAAGTAAGTAAAGAGAAATAATGTTCAGCTCAATGCCAGGCTCTCAGACACTGTTTAGACCAGGAAGGGGCTGTGCTGCAGGAGGGACAGTTTGAAGGATCATGCACAGGGAAGGAAGATTTGAGGGGAGATGGAAAGGTTGATGTCCTGCAGATGGACATGTGCAGCAGGCATCCTGTGTCAAGGAAAGTTCATTTTATAAGGCTTTTTAACTGTTTTTGAGTAATTTTTGGGCTACTCTGCCTGGCACCTGTTGTTGGTACCTCGTACCTTGGAGGTTGGTGGGAAATACCTGAGGGGAGCTGACAAGAAAGATGGAGAGGAATTATTTACAAGGGCCTGGAGAGACAGAACAAGGAGGAATGGCTTGAAACTGGAAGGGAGCGGGGTTAGATGGGATATTGGATGGAAGTTCTGTGCTGTGAGGGTGGGCAGGCCCTGGCACAGGGTGCCCAGAGCAGCTGTGGCTGCCCCTGGATCCCTGGAAGTGTCCAAGGCCAGGCTGGACAGGGCTTGGAGCAGCCTGGGACAGTGGAAGGTGTCCCTGCCATGGCAGGGGTGGCACTGGATGAGCTTTAAGGTCCTTCCAGCCCAACCCACTCTGGGATTCTGGGATTCCCAGCGCTGTCCCCGGAGGGCCCAGCCCAGCTGCCAGCACAGAGGGACCACGGAGGTGCCCTGCAATCCTGAGCTCTGTGTCAGAGGGACCATGAAATCCAGTGAGAGGCCTTTTGCCTGGCGTGGCAAGAAGGTGCAGTGGTGTCCCAGAGCAGTGGCAGTGTCCCAGAGCAGTGGCAGTGTCCCTAGAGCAGTGACAGTGCCCCAGCAGTGTCCCCAGAGCAGTGACAGTGCCCCAGCAGTGTCCCCAGAGCAGTGGCAGTGCCCCAGCAGTGTCCCCAGAGCAGTGGCAGTGCCCCCAGAGAGGTGGCAGTGCCCCAGAGTGATGGCAGTGTCCCCAGAGCGGTGGCAGTGCCCCAGCAGTGCCCCAGAGCAGTGGCAGTGCCCCAGCAGTGTCCCCAGAGCGGTGGCAGTGCCCCAGCAGTGTCCCCAGAGCGGTGGCAGTGCCCCAGAGCGGTGGCAGTGCCCCAGCAGTGTCCCCAGAGCGGTGGCAGTGCCCCAGAGCAGTGGCAGTGTCCCAGCAGTGTCCCCAGAGCGGTGGCAGTGTCCCCAGAGCGGTGGCAGTGCCCCAGCAGTGTCCCCAGAGCGGTGGCAGTGCCCCAGCAGTGTCCCCAGAGCAGTGGCAGTGCCCCAGCAGTGCCCCAGAGCAGTGGCAGTGCCCCAGCAGTGTCCCCAGAGCGGTGGCAGTGTCCCCAGAGAGGTGGCAGTGCCCCAGAGTGATGGCAGTGTCCCCAGAGCGGTGGCAGTGTCCCCAGAGCGGTGGCAGTGCCCCAGCAGTGTCCCCAGAGTGGTGGCAGTGCCCCAGAGCAGTGGCAGTGTCCCCAGAGTGGTGGCAGTGCCCCAGCAGTGTCCCCAGAGCAGTGACAGTGCCCCAGCAGTGCCCTGCTGTGTGCAGCTGGCAGCGAGCCCCTCAGGGAGGAGCCCCCAGTGCCCACGGTGCCCCAGCCGATGGCACAGCCCCGCTGGCAGCCCCAGGCCGGAGCTGGCTGCCAAGCACAGCAGAACCGAAGCCGTGTGTTGCTCTTAGGCCGGCTGAGGCCTCCCTGCTCCTGTGGCAGCGCCGCGCTGGGAAAGGCCTCGCGTGCCATTGTCCTCGGCAGCCACGGCCCTGCTGCTGCTCTGGAAAAAACACTCCCTCCTGCCTCATCCAGGCCGGGATCCCTGCCTGGAAAAATGGCTTTTTCCTGAGCGTTTGTTACCTGCAGCTGCGTGAGACTCTCGGGCTGTTCAATTAAAGAGCCCGTTTTCCCATTAACTGTCTCCTCAGACAAATGGGAAGTGTATTTAATGCTCGCTCAGGATGAAGCCAACACGTTTCTCCTGCTGTTTTACACTTTCTTCTTCGCGGGGATTTGTTGTCTCTGACTGTTCAAGTACCTTGAAGTTCCCCAGCATTTCCCATCAGGGAAAGGTAACAAGTGTGGTGACAAAGAGTGAGTGCCAGATGAGCCTGGGGAAATGGATGGCTTTAATAGATGTTACTGAGGCCCTTTTGCACCCTGCCTGACGCTGAGCAGCCTCCCCATCCATCACCCTCACTCTGCCTGAGGAGAGCACAGCAGCCAGCCCTTAACAGACCTTTCCTCCCCTGTTCCTTTAGGCAAAGTGCTGGCCTGGCTCCCTCCCCTGCCTGACAGTCTCAGAAGCAGTTTGGAGAAGGCAAAATTAGCAATAGATCCCCTATCTCAGCTTGATGCTTTTTGTTAACGTGCCCTGAGAATCAGCTTCTTCCTGCCACTGGTACCTTGCTGTACATTAATACAAGAACTGATAAAGTGTGTTCCGAGCCTTTATTTTCCTTTTTTTTCCCCCCTCCTTGTTTCTTCAGTGCTGCTCTCCTGTGAATCAAACAGCTGAGGAAAATTATGTAGATTTTTGCCTGTATAAAAATACTCTGCCCAAAATACGAGTTCCACGTTGGGCTGATGTATTAATCCTTGTCTCCTGGACAGCAATAATCACTCTCTGTCGTTTTTCAAGCTGCAACTCAGCTCTTCAGCTTTTTCCACATGCCTTTCAGCAAGTTTGGTGTCTGCTCCAAAACGGGGAAGGGAGGGAGGAGGGCAGAGCTCCTCTGAGCCTGATCCTGCTCTGGCCTGCACTGAAGGTGTGTAATGAGTAACTGGGGTAAAAGCAGCTTCACACTGTTATCTAATTCCTCATCTCCTTCCTAAAGCAGCTTTGTCTGAAGAGCAGAGGGATTTGTGTGGGACCAGCCTGCCCCAGCTGGACTGAGCAAGGCTTGGTGGGACCATTCTGGCTCCTTGGGACTGACCAGCATTGATGGGACCAGCCTGGCTCGCCTGGACTGGGCAGGCGTGGTGGGACCAGCCAGACTCCTCTTCCCTGCCCATGGCCAGGGGCTGGAACCCAATGGTCTTTAATCCACCCCAAAGCAGTGTGAGACTCTGATTCCTGAGCTCTGTGTGCAGAGGGCAGCTGTTCTTGGCCAGGGCAAGGTGTTTGCATTAGCTGTGAACAAAGAGAAGTTCAAGCTGCTGTGTGATGTGAGCTGCTGTTCTCCAGCCCTCGTCCCTTCCAGATGTGCAGCCCCATGAGCACCAGCACCTCCTGCACTGTGCTGCCCTCCTTGTGCTGGGGGATTAGGGTGACATGAGAGGAGCCCTGCGAGCACTCAGAGCCTTCGTGCTCTGAGACCAGCCCCAGCTCTTCACTAAAACAAGGCCTGATCTATCCCTGTGGATAAATAACTTCAGTTTAGGACTCCATCACTGTCAGGTGCGAGGCACTTCCCCTGCAAGAGGCAGTAAAACCCTTTACAGCTCTTGCTCAGCACGACAAATGCTGTTGGTGCCCTTGCAATGGGGGCTTTATGTCCCCTGCCCCACGGGGGCTGTGCCAGTCACTGCAGCCCTGCTGCTGGGGATGGTGTCACTCTCTCATCCTCACTCCCAGCAGAACCTCGCCTCCTTCCTTGTCCCTGGTGGCCTGTAGATCCAGAAAGGGAGAAGATTTGGCTCTAAGCAGCTCTGCTTTGGGCTGAAATGGATCTGATGGCCACCAAGAGGGTGCCTAAAGGATGGACCAGGTTTTTCCCAAAGTTTCAGCTTGAAATACTGATTTCCTGCTTTGTCTTCCATGAGTGTTGCCAGCTGGAATTCCACCCTGCTGATATCAGCAAAAAAAGGGAATAAAAGGGGGTGCCAGGATGAGAGGATGTAAATTCTTGTAACTCCAGGATGCAAAGAGTCTGCCAATAGAATTCCACAAGAGGAAATTTCTGACATGCTGCTGTCACCAAAATCATGGGATAAATCAGACTTCTCTAACTCTTTTTAGTGTTACAGAGTCAGGCATTCCATTATTCTTGACCAAGGTTTGTGTGTGGCTGACAAAATTCCAGCCTCCACATCAATACAAAACATTTCACTTATTTATACATCTTTAGCAAAGAAAGAACTTCACGTACAATGGTTCTGAATTACATAATCCTCTTCATTAATTGGCATTCTATTCTCTGTTGGTCTGTGATTCTTGCTCTTTATGTTAATCTGGTCCACGTTCTGTGGTTCTTTTGTTATCTTTTTCTCACATGGGGAGTCTCCAGCTTTTCAAGCCTGAATCTCCTCTGTATCTTCTGGTTACTCCAACTTTTTTGAAGTGCCATAAATTTAAGGTTTCAGACTCCCAATCTTCAAATCCCTTTGGCTTTGTTTATCGAAGCTTGTCAGGGTTAGTTTTAACACCTTTAAGTTTTTGATGATTTAATGATCAAAGTATCAGTAAGAGTCTGTGAAAAAAATTTAAATAGTGCTGGCTAAAAGTGAGCAATTATTACAATTAATTTAAACAACTAATTAGAAGTTAGTTAGGGATGTTATATCATTTCCAATGCCACCAGTGCCATAAACTTGCAGAACCTGGAAGACTCTTGAGAGGAATGAGGGATTTGTCTTTACAAACAAGCTGTGGGTCTGCTGGCAGACAAAACTACCACTGAGAGATAAAAGAGACAATGGGAAGGATCCCACTGATTGATGAATGGAAATAAAAAAGATATTTGCCTTTATAAACAAACTGTAGGTTTGCTGATAAATGAAACTGGATATTGAAAGATGAAAGAAACTATGGGGAAACACCATAAAATCAATAAGAATTAAAAATTAGAAGGGAGGGTTATACATTAGAGAGGAATCTTGGGTATCAGGTGTTCCAGGAAGTCTGTACCTCTCAAGTACCTCAGCCAATGGGGTAAGAGAGAGGGACATGTGGCTGGAAAATTGGGATAAAAAGGAGGCTGTGTCCTCCAAAAATTTGAGAGACCCCAGGGGAATGGCCCATGGCCTGTCCCTTTATTCAAATAAAGTAAAAGGATGCCTCTGTCTCCTTTATAGGCATAAACCTCTGGAGTTTGTGGATTAATTTTTCTGACACTCTTAACCATGTCAGCAGCTGGAAACCTGAGGGGTTACCCTGGAGTTCTCCTGTGTCCTGTAGGACAACATCTCCCATGTTATCCAGCTTTGGAAGCAAGCACAGCAAGGGACAAAGGCACCTGAGAGAGGTGTCCCTGCAGGGGACAATGCCAGGACCCCAGACAGCCCAAAAGTGTTGGAGTGTTCTCCTGCCACCCTTTGCTCCCCTGGTTTTCAGGCTGCTGGATTCCTCAGGCAAGGGTGAGATGTTAATGTGTATGTGGTTTGTTTTGGTGGAGTTTCCTTCTTGAGACCCAGAGTCCTGACCTGGCAGCTCTTCATCCCCCTGCCCCAGCAAGGGCTTTGCCCTGGGGCTGCTGAGGAGGAACAGCTTTCCCTGAGGACATGTGGGGGTGGCAGCAATGGGAACTGGAGCATCCCTCCCTCTCACAGCAGCTGTGGGTGCAAGGAGGGAGGGATCAATTAAACAGCCAGCACCGACCTGGCACCATCCTGTTTTCACCTCTGGCTCTCATTCCTTCTGCTTCAAGACACATAAGCAAGTTTTAGCTGCTCCATTCTTCCTTTGTTTGTTTGTTTCTCCATCTTTCCTCTACAGACCATGTGGAAAAGTGGGATTTTTCTTGTACTGGGGGCTTGCTTGGGCAGGAAAAGTTCAGCACTTGCAGGGCTGAGTGACCCCCACCCTGTGACAGACCCCAGTGACCAGCAGGGCTGGGCTGGGGGGATTCCACCTGCTACAGCCTTGCTGCTCTTCTCAGCAGCCCCCACCCTCCTTCCCCAGAAACTCTTCCCTGACCTCACCTTCGTTTCCTGCTGCCTGCTTTCACTTGCTGGCTTGGTGCAGGAAATATTTGTTTGAGGTCTCCCAGTGCCTGAACTTTACTGGGATTGCTGGGAGCATCTCCTGAGGTTTTGAAAGGCTCCTTCATTATCAGTGGAGTTAAATCCTTCTACCAGCAAAGCCCTATTTAGATGATGAGATAACTCACTGTGGTTATGAACACAGTGCACAAACCTGCAGCATCTTCAGCACACCTTGGTGCTTTTTACCTCCAAGGTTTCCCTGACCAGCTTTCCCAGTTTTCCCTGACCAGCTTTCCCAGTGCAGGGAACCTCAGAGTGAAATCCCTGACTGGTGTGGGCTCCTGCAGCTCCTTGCTCAAGGCATTCCTGCTTGGACCAACACTTGATAGCATGGCTGAACTTACCTGTGGCATGTTCAAAATTTACTGGTAGTGGTGGTGGTGGACAGAAATCCTCAGTATTGGGTCAATCCAAAATGGAGAGTCTAAATAAGATTTTTGCTTAGATTGACATTTTAGAAATGGTTATAGAAAAATGCAGCTATTCCTTGCAGGAAACAAGAGGCAGAAGTACCATCATTATTATTACTGGTCTCAGTACAGCTCTTTTCCCTCAAAGCATCAGCCTGTTCTCTCCTTGGTTTGTTTGCTTTTAATGTGGTCTGGAGTCACAAGGCCACCAGTGAAAACTCAGAGAACCCCCCCATTCTGCTGTTGTTCTGTGTTCACCTGCTGACTGCTTTAAATTCTCAAGCATTTCTTCTCTAGAATTTTATAAATGCATCAAGTTTCCTGATATTATCAGCTGATCAAATCCTGTTCCCGTGCCAGGCAGAGCAGGCAGCTCCTTCTTCTCCTTCTCCTTCTCCTTCTCCTTCTCCTTCTCCTTCTCCTTCTCCTTCTCCTTCTCCTTCTCCTTCTCCTTCTCCTTCTCCTTCTCCTTCTCCTTCTCCTTCTCCTTCTCCTTCTCCTTCTCCTTCTCCTTCTCCTTCTCCTTCTCCTTCTCCTTCTCCTTCTCCTTCTCCTTCTCCTTCTCCTTCTCCTTCTCCTTCTCCTTCTCCTTCTCCTTCTCCTTCTCCTCCTCCTCCTCCTCCTCCTCCTCCTCCTCCTCCTCCTCCTCCTCCTCCTCCTCCTCCTCCTCCTCCTCCTCCTCCTCCTCCTCATTATCCTTCTCCTTTTTTCCTTGCCTCTCCCCTCTAGCTCTGCTATCAAGTGCTGTTTTCCAAGGACATGCTTGGAATACAATCCCATTTCCCTCCCTGGGCCCACAGAGATGCTGCTGCTGTTGCTGCTCCAGGGAGCAGAGCAGGAAGGCCCAGGCTGGGCAGGGAGAAGACCCTGCATGTGGTGTCACTCCACAGCTCCCTGTTGCAGGCCAGGTGGTGTCAGGGAAGGTGCTCCTGCAAGGCTGCATTTCACAGAAACACAATTTGTCTCCTGGCTCAGCAAAATAGGTTCAAGATCACCCAAAATTTGGTGTCAAGGCGGAGCTTTGAAGCTTTCCCAGGACACCCAGTTCCACATTTAGTGCATGAACAAGTGGGGGATGCCACCATGCCTTTAGTGCTGCACTCCAGCTGTGCCCAAACATCTGTGCCCGCATTCCAGAGCCTCTGTTCACAACTGCAGGCGCTGTCCAAGGATGATTTTTCAGGGTAGGAATTTTTTTAGTTGGTGTTTGGCCATATGCAAGGTGAAAACCAAGTCTGGTGCATCTCAGCTCATTTCCTGGCAGGTTGAATTCTGTGTGAGTAATGAGTGTCCAGAGCCAGGGAATGGCTGTGGCTGGAAAAGGAACCATGACTGGTCCTGTCATGGAATCATGGAATGGTTTGGGTTGGAAGGGACCTCAAAGCCCATCTCATCCCACCCCTGCCAGGGCAGGGACACCTTCCACTGTCCCAGGCTGCTCCAAGCTCTGTCCAACCTGGCCTCGGACACTGCCAGAAATCCAGAGGATTCCATCTGGCAGGGCTGGGGCACGTCCCTGCCATCCATTGATTCTATTTGTTAGAGTGAAATGTGGGACAGGAAACATCCAAACTACGATTTTTGGAAGATCTGAAGTTCCTTACAATAACTCTCAGAGCTGACTGGGCCATGTAATCCTGGGGGATTTTCTGTAGTTTCCAAACCAGCAATTTGCCCTCTTTGACTCACAAATAACTCCCCAAGTCACCAACTTTCCTGCAGTTTGAAGCTTAAAAAAGACCTCTTCACTTGGGCCTGTTGAAATGTTTTTAAGCAGATGGTTAAGTGGTGAAATAGGCAGTTAAATAAGTGGTTAGTGGCTAGTAAATGGTTTAATAGCTGGCTTTAAATAGTTTTCGTAACTGAGGCTTTTTAAAATTCATGTTCATATAGAAAAAGAAGAGTTTTTTGCTTAGAAAATATTGAAATGCAATATTTTTCTAATTTCACTTTACATTGTGGAATTAGAACCTCATTGACCATGTCCCTCTCCCCTGAAGAGTTTTGGCTTCAGTAACTGATATTTCCTCTGTGGAAAAGAATTAATGGAAAACCTTCAGGTGGATCCAATCTGATTTCTACAAGGAAGGGGAAAGTGAAACTATCTATTGTTTCAACAATAAATTCTCAGTGATCTGAGTTTTGAATGTAGCTCCTCTCCAGATTCAGAAATGTGTGTCTGGAACATACAGATCCCAGCAGACAGAATATTCTCTCTGAAAGCTGCTCACCTCGGCAGGAATATTTCACATCCAAAATGAACAAAGAGAGAGGAATAGCCTGAAATTGCCAAGTGTTTTTTTGCTAAGAGCTTTAATGTGGGATTTAGGGATTTCTTATTCAGTTTTCTGGGCTGAACAGAGCTAAAGAGTTTAAATCTTTTAAGTTTTGGGTCTTTGATGATGTTTGGTCACCAGTTGAACCCTGACTACTGCAGGTTGATACTTTGATTTTGTCCAGGCTTAAAAGAATTTGGATAAAGGCAGAAAGTTTCTTTCTAGAAAACAGAAACTTTGCTTTTTGAAAAAGCTTCACAATTTCCAGTGGAGATGGAAAGTGCAAGTTTTTAGATTTTTGTAGCAAAATTATTTCTTGCCAACTACAGCTGAGCATGTATGTTATTATTACTATTATTATTATTGTTATTGTTGTTGTTATTGTTATTAATTATTATAATAATATAATAATATAATAACATTATAATATAATATAATATAATATAATATAATATAATATAATATAATATAATATAAATTATAATAATATTAATAATAATAATAAATTTCCCTTCAATTAATTTATTTGAAAAACCCTTCTGCTGTTTTAGATATCTCAAACATAAGCATTATTTTTTTTAATTCTGAAATTAGGACTAAAATAAAATTTAATATCATTCAAATTACTTGGTTTCATATTTTGTATTTTCTGAACTACCAGACCTAACTCTTAGGAAATCCACCCAGCTTTTGAAATACTTACTAAGAGAAGAAGATGGGGGGGAAAAAAGTGAAATCCAAGGAAGGAGGACAAAATAAAGCTCAAAAATTATGTTCCTTTTCCCCTCTAAATTCCCTCAGTCACCTGAGAGCCACAGATCCCCCTGCAGGGAGAAGGAAATGCAGTTCTCATTCTGCTCTGGCACAGCAAAGGCTAAAATCAAAGTGGTTTAACACAGAAATAATAATTTGCAGAATATGAGAGCAGGGCTTTGAGGATGCTCCAGCATGGGCAGCACCAAAAGTGAAGTTCAGGAAAAATGACTTTCCTTTGAGATTTTATAGACCTTATTGTAAACAGCACGTGACAAATTTATTTTAAAAATGGTGAAAAAAAAGAAGTCCTACCATGAACCACTTAAGTCAGCTGGAATATTTCTCCCCTGATAACTCCAAGTTATCTATTTTCCCGTGGTTCTGCCTAACTGTGGCCCTGCAAGAAAACAGCCCCAACTGCTCAATAAATAATAACGCCACAGAATTTTAAAATAAGAAACTATTATTAAAGTTACAAATCTTTGTGGTCTTTATATCATTAATAAAACATTTATCTATTAATAATGGATATTGTTTCTACCTGACTCCTGCTTTAAATGGGAAGAAAAGTGACATAAAATGAATGGTGATTGGAAAATTGCCAATATTTCCTTGCCCTCTCCAGCCAAGGCTGACAAAAGCAGTTCCATTGATAAACTGCTCGTCATTTACAGAGGTTTAAAAATTTTAACAGCCTGGCATAAATTGAGGGCTCTGTGCTTGGCCTTGGGGCCACGAGCAGCTGGAATTAATGGGGAGAGGGGGCAGGAACAGGAGCTGTGGCTGCACCTGAGGTTCAAGGGGACAGTGCACACATCAGTCCAGCTCTGCATCTCCTCCTGCAGCACACCAGGACACCTCAGGGGCAGCTCCACCTGCACTTTTTGGGAGCTGAAGGGATCCTAAAGGGATAAAAATGTGCTGTGAGGAGGCTGATGGTAATTTCTCAGCGGTGGGAGAAATAAAAATATGGACATGGGTTGGGCACAGGTGTGTGGGTTTGTATTTTTGTATTTTTCTGTGTTTCTATTTTTCTAGTTTTACATTTCTATATTTTGACATTTTATAATTTTATCGTATTTATTTGTTTGTTTGTTTGTTTACAGGGTTAGATATTATTATTTTGGAATTTATTGTTTTGGGGTTGGATGTCAGGGCAAGGTTCTTCCCCAGAGGTGCTGGCACTGCCCAGGCTCCCCAGGGAATGGGCACGGCCCCGAGGCTGCCAGAGCTCCAGGAGCGTTTGGACAGCGCTGCCAGGGATGCCCAGGGTGGGGTTGTTGGGGGGTCTGGGCAGGGCCAGGGCTGGGCTGGGGGATCCTGGGGGTCCCTCCCAGCTCAGGATATTCCAGGATTCTGTGATGTGTGTCTGTGTGGGTGTATATAACTGTGAATCCTTATCTCTGATACCCGGCTCTGACATCCAAGAAAACATTGAATTTCATATAACACCATGAAAACAACTGGTAAAGTTAAATAGAAAAACTGTTTTAGTAGATTAGAAAGTTTTCTTAAGTCACTGGGTGAAAAAGTTCGTTTAAGCTTAAACTAGTTTAGAGAACAGAAGACAAGATGGAGGAGTTAGGGTATTGTCTCTTGTCCTTCTTTCTTCTAGAGGTTTTTGGGTAGTAGTAGGTGATTGTATAGAGAATGTCACAGTGCAGCACACAGGTGAGGGGTCATTGGGTCAGTAAGAAAAACAATTTACATGTCCATTGTTAATTAGGTAAGGATAAGTATAAAGATAAAAGAGCTGCATATTTCAAGGCCATTTTGTGCCTTTTGAGCCAGGTGATGGTGGGCTGAACTTGAGCAGAAAGTCTGGGGAAGACCTGCCAAGTGTTTTGATTATGTGTTAATAAACACAAGAAACAAGAGCCTAAGGAGCCTTTGGAGAATCCTTCCTGACACAGAACTGAGATAAGGGAAACTCTCTGTGAAGGAGTATCCCAAGGGAGCTCAGCTCTGAAAAGAGGAATGATGGACCAAGGAAGTCCATTCCCAGCAGTTTTCCTCAAAGATGCAGAAAATAGACAGAGATTTCCTTCCCGAGCTGGGACACGTTTTCCAGGGTCCTGTCCTAAGGCAGCTGCAGTGTGAGCCCCATCAGTTCTGTGTTTCTGGGCACAGGGAGTGTCCCAAGGCACACACCCCAGTCCCTGCTCCCTCCTGTGCCCGTCTGTCACCGCAGAGGGACAGGGCCATATGGCTCCTGTCATTTCCCAGGGAGCAGGGCAGGGTTTTGGAGCTGTGTGTGCACAAGGAAGACTGGAAACATTGAAATTCCCTGTCCATTGGACAGGCAGGAAAACTCAGGGAACTCAAATGTCCTCACCCAGGAGGAGCTGGGAGCTGCTCCGAGGTGTTCTGCACCCATGATGCCTTTTTGGCTACCTAAAAACAGAGGCCAGACAGAATGAAGAGAATAAAAAGCAGTTCTATTTATTGAAGGGCCTTCAGGTACATCCAGGACAGATGGAGCCCCCCAGGGGCTGCACCCAAAATGGACCAGGAGTCACAGGGTTTCACACTTTTATAAGTTTGGTTCATTTGCATATTGGGGGTTAATATTCTAATTACAGCTTCAGGTAATGAAGTCATTTACCCCAAGTTTGCTCCCTCAACTCCCTTTTGTTCCCATCTCTGGGGGCCTGAGGCAGTGAGGTGTCCTTGACTGCCAGGCCTGGAGAGGAATTGTTGTGTCTGCCCAAACTGGGAAAGCAGCAGCTCCCAGTGTGTGTGGAGTTTAGAGTTATACACTGAGAACTGCAGGGTTACAAATAGATGGAAAATATAAAATATAAAAGAATATAAATTATCAATTATCAAATATAAAATATAAAATCCTAAGGCATCACCCCTATGGTGCCATGGCTGTGGAGCAGAGCAATAATATATAAAATAATATAAAATATAAAATATGAAATATAAAAGATAGAATATAAAATATGAAATACGAAATATGAAAATGAAATGTAAAATATAAAAATACTAAATATTAAATATGAAATATTAAATATAATATATAAAATAATATAAAATAGAAAATAGAAAATAGAAAATAGAAAATAGAAAAATACTAAACATGAAAGATTAAATATGAAATATAATATATAAAATAATACAAAATATAAAATAGAAAATATAAATATAAAATGTGAAATATCAAATATAAAATATTTTATATTTTATATGAAATATGAAATATCGAATACAAAACATAAAATATCAATATAAAATATACAATATAAAAATATGAAATGTGAAATATAAAATGCTAAATATAGGATATAAAATATAGGATATAAAATATAGGATATAAAATATAAAATATAGGATATAAAATATAGGATATAGGATATAGAATATAAAATATAGGATATAAAATATAGGATATAAAATATAAAATATAGGATATAAAATATAAAATATAGGATATAGGATATAGAATATAAAATATAGGATATAAAATATAAAATATAGGATATAAAATATAAAATATAAAACATAAAATATAAAATATAAAATATAGGATATAGAATATAAAATATCAAATATAAAATATAGGATATAAAATATAAAATATAAAATATAAAATATAGGATATAAAATATAAAATATAAAACATAAAATATAAAACATAAAATATAAAATATAAAATATAAAATATAAAATATAAAATATAAAATATAAAATATAAAATATAAGATATAAAATATAAAATCCTAATGCATCACCCCCAGAGTGCCATGGCTGTGGAGCAGGGCCTGCTGTGCACACAGCACTCAGCACTGCAGTGCTCCATGTGCAGCTGCATCCCGCAGCTCAGAACCCCAATATTTATGGGATGGAGAAGGGACTGGTGATTGTCCCTCCTGTCCTTTGACAGGGGCCCCTCCCTGCACAGCCAGGGCCCAGCAGAGCAATCCTGCTGAGGTACTGCTGACACATCCCGGTGCTTTTCCTTCCTGTTAATGAGCCGGAGCTCTGGAGTGTCCTGCCCTTTCTGGCTGCACGGGAACATCCATCCCATTGTCTGGGCGGGATAATTGCACTCGAAATAGCAGCCTGACCCAAATGAGAGCATTTCCCATGTGGCTGAAAGTGTCTTGTTTTCTCTCTCAGAAAAAAAAAAAAAAAATAGGAATAGGGGGAAATTATTATTTTTTTTAAAGAAATGTTCAAGTGTTGGTTTGGAAGTGCTAAGCACCCACAGGTCTCTCAGGCACTCCTCAGCAGATGTGTGCTCCAGAGCCTTCCCCAGCTCCATGCTGGGGGGCTCAGCTGGAGAAAAGGAGGCAATATTAATCCAGGGAATCACATCACACGGTGTTGGATCCTGTGTCTGGTTCCACTGGAGGAACCTCAGCAGCTGCAGATTGATTAAAAATCATCAAAATGCAAACACCCCGAGGAGCACGTCAGGAGGAAAGCTAACTCCAAGGTGTTTTCTCATGGTGTTCCACACTGCAGCACTCAGCTGGCAGCTCTGCACTGCTCCCTTTACAGACCTGAGCCTTTGCTCTGGTGTCCTTTTCTCCAGAGCAGCAAATATTTCATTCCCTGGTAATTGCTGCTTTACAGGGGTGGGTGGCACAGGGACACGGTGAAGGATGGAGTGTGAGCTCTGGAGGTGGATCTGATGGAAAGATTCATGTTTGCAGCACAGCAGGAACATTCTGGTGACATCTCCTGCTGCAGTGCCTGGCAGCTGCTGGCTTTTCCCTGCACAGAGTTTGTGGAAATGTCCCTCTCCTGTGGCTCAGTGCCTGGCATGGTCCAGACACAACACAAACAGAGCCCTCTGAGGAATTATGATGAAATAGTGCCTAACATGCATTTGCTGCTGTTGCAGATGGGCCTGGGGCCACTCCAGGCTCTCCAGAATTCCATCAGGAATGTGGCAGTGGGATCAGACTGCAGCAGGGGGGTGCATGGTGATAGCTGCACTTTCAGATGCTCTGTGTGCAGGACATTGGCACCTGTGCTTCAAATGTCTCCATCCAGCTGTTCCTGACAAAGCCAAGCTGCTGAGCCTGTGCTGGAGTCAGATCAATGCCAGCTGAGGTGCCATTAAAGCTGTGTGGCCTCCCCTGTGACAGCATCCCAGTGACAGCTGGCCAGTGCTTAATGACAAATCATTGTTTGTAACACACAGGGGCTGAAATTCCTCTGCACCAGGAGGGGGGTGAGGGCTGGGGCCCTGCCCTCTGTGTGAGGACATGAAACCACAAAGGGAAGTTGGTGTGACTCCTTCAGAAGCAAAAAAAGTGCTAAATTCATTTTTTTTCCTTCAAGGTATTACCTCTGTAAAAGATGTAACCTCCAGCTGGGAAGCATTTGGAACTGTGCAGTTCAGAGGAGGCAGCAGAGTGAGAGTGCAGAGCATCTGTGCAACGGGAACTGGCAGTGCTGGGCCAAGAGCTGTGTTTGCTTCTGCACAAACACCACAGGGAAGAGAAGGATGGAAACTCAGACCTGTAACTCAAGTTAAAGCCCCTCAGGGAGTGGAGCAATGGAGCAGCTTTGGGGGTTGGAATAAAATGGGCTTTAAGGTCCCTTCCAACTCAAACCACTCTGTGATTCCATGAACTTCTTAGATGGGCAGACAGTGATAGGACAAGGGGAAAGGGTTTTAAACTAAGAGAGAATCAGATGTTTGGAAAAAATTCCTCCCTGTGAGGGAGATGAGGCCTGGCACAGGGTGCCCAGAGCAGCTGTGGCTGCCCCTGGATCCCTGGAAGTGCCCAAGGCCAGGCTGGATGGATGGTTAGAGAAACCTGGGATAGTGGAAGGTTTGGGGTTGGAACTGGATGGGCTTTAAAGTCCCTTCCAACGCAATCCATTCTGTGCTTCTGTGAAATGAGCATCAGAAACTCAGGAATTAATTAAATTTAAGTGTAAGGAAAATAGAGAAATATGTCACATCCACATTTTTAAGGTCTGTAAGTCCTCAGTAAATTGCCATTATTGGGGCACAGAATTATGGTGATGTTTATTCCTACAGATTAACCAAAGAGTTTTAAAGAAGTCACAGCAAGTTTTGTTTCCATTTTCACTTCTCACTAATTTACTCTTGGCTGTTGGGAGCACAGACACTGAGAATGCAGAGAGGAGCAAACCCATGAGTTCAGTTTGCATTCTTGGCCTTGTGTTCCTTGGCTTTCCACCCCTAGCCTGGAGGATGTTTACAAGCTCAGAAATAATTTTTACCTTGAAATGGATCAGTTAAAAATTAACACAGTTGTAACTAACTTTGAAAGGATTAAATTAGAAGTACTGTGCAAGAAATGTAAAGTCAGAACATGCCTATAATATCATGATGAGCTGCTTTATGCTCTTAAATTAATTTTTTTAATTGAATTTTTCTCTTTAAAAATTATTTTGCTTCTACAGTGTTATCTAGATGTTTTACTCTGCTGTGGAGGAACAGAAAGAAGGTGGAGCAAACAAATCAACTCTTGCATAGAAACACACATTTCCCTTTCTGATTTATCCTGTGGAATTGCTCTGGCCCATTGGGGAGGTTTTTGAGTTATGCTGAACGTTCACCTTTCCAGAGAAAATATGGCAATCAAATATTTTAGAGCATTTCCCTGTGCTCCAGGTGCTGGGGTGAGCCCTTGACACCATCAATTCCCCCTCAACAACAACAATTCCCCCTCAACAACAACAATTTCCCCTCAACAACAATTGCCCCTCAACAACAACAGTTCCCCCTCAACACCATCAATTCCCCCTCAACAACAACAATTCCCCCTCAACAACAACAATTCCCCCTCAGCACCATCAATTCCCCCTCCCACTGCTGCTCCCAATGGACTCGATGGCTCCTGGGAGGTTTCAGGGTTTGTTACTGATCAGCTTCTGCTGAATGCAAATCAGTCTGGGGATAAGGGGCATTATTAAAGGAAATAAAACCCCACTGAACGAGTTGTAAGGTGCTGGTGAGGTTTCCCACACAGGACAGCTGGGGAAGCAGCATCACTGAGAGTCTGTTATCAAATTATCCAATTTTCCAGGTCCCCAACCACGTTATCCCAGGATGCTCACTCATCAAGGAGTTCACAGAAAGATGTGTAAATTCGCAGAAATTCCAGCTGTGGCTGCAGGAGGGGAGTGGTAACTTGGGAGGGGATGTCCTTATCCCTCCTGCAGGATCTTCTCCTTGGCCATGGAGCAGAGGAGCACGAGGTGTCCTGGGGGCAGGGATAGAGCAGGGATGAGCTGCTGGGAGAGGGAGGCACTGTCCAGGAGCAGAGCGTGGGGCAGCCCTGGGCTGAGCCATGCAGGAAGGGAGGATGCAGGATCCTGCCCTTTCTGCACTTTGGGGCACTTGAAACCCTCCTGTGGGCTGGGAGCTGCAAATTAGGGGGAAAACAGCCCTAAAACACCCAACAGAGGAATTGTCCATGTGTGAGCTGGGCCAGGGCCCGTGGGGTGATCCCAGCTCTGTGGCCCCGTGCTGAGCTCCTGGAGGAGTGGGGCAGGGGGCTGGATACACCTAAACCACAGACTCAGGGATTTATGTGGGGTCTGCAGGAGGAGAAAACACCAGGTTTTGAGAGATTTTTAACATAAATCTATGAAGGTCACAGGATTACAGAATGGCCTGTGTTGGAAAGGATCTTAAACACCCAGTTCCAACCCCTGCCATGGGCAGGGGCACCTTCCACTGGACCAGGTTGCTCCAGGCCCCTTCCTGGCCTGGAAGACTTCCAGGAGTGGGAGATGAGGAGTTTTCTCATTTCTGTGGATAACTCTGAGGGCTGGCTGTGATTCTCCCCCTCTTCCCTCCAGCACTTGCTGCTGACTCAGCTTCCAGAGTCTCGTTCATTCTTCACCCTTTCCTTCCACACACCCCATTTCCCTCCTTGTCTGTGTCATTACACCAGCCCCCACAGTTCCCAGTTTTTATTTAGAGACCTCTGAGCAGCCTGAGGAGAGGGTATCTCATCCCAGCCAAGAGCAGCTCCTGGCTGCTGAGCACAACGGGGACACTCAGTGTTCCAGACCTGCTGCACCAGAAGCTGCACCTCACTTTTCTAATCTGATCTGAGTTTATAAGGAGGGGTTAGGCAATGGGTTGTGTGTATTCCACTCCCTGAAAATGCCTTGCTGTGGGCCCAGCTTTCCCTGTCTCCACGGAGCTCTGAAGATCCATTGGAAGGTGCACCCAGCAGCGGCAGCTTTTCTAGGGTGACTCTGTCCCCATACAGGGGATGCCACAGACATCTCCCACAAACCTTCTCCTGTTGCTCTTCTGTTGGTTTTCTTCCCCTCCTGCTCCTCTCCTGACCCTTGGAAGGGGTCAGCATGCACCTGTGTCTCAGCAGAGGGATGGGGCTGGCTCCTCCACGCAGCCACCTCCCAGCAATTTGGCATTTCAGTCACAGCCCGTCTCCAGCTCTGAATTCTAGGAAGCAAATTTTGCCCAATAAAGGGATCGATCAGCTGCCCTGTGCATGTTCTCAGTGCTGTTAACAAAACCATCACATAAGCACTTCTTCAAATCTCTGTTCAGATATTGCTCCCAAAATCTCAGCTCGCAGCGCTCGATGGAATGAGCACAAAGAGCCCTTTTGTGCTGCAGCTCTCTGCAAAGCCCCACGTTGGCTTTCCTTTCCCCAAAGCTCTGGGGAAAGGGAGGTTTGGGCTGGGGGGAGCAGTTGGAGGAGAGCAGGCTCCTGCTTCTGCATCAGGAATTTGTAAAACAGAGAAAGAACGGAGAATTTGGCTGGGGAAATCAGAAGGGGAGTTTGCAATGGGCAGCAGGAAAATGAAAGTCTGGGATGGGCTGTGCAGAGGTGGAGGGGCAGGGTGGGAGCAGCCTGACCTGCTCCTCTGCTCCAGGAGGGAACAAGCAGGATTCAATGCCTGTCCTCCAAGGGTCTCCCTCCAGAAAATTCAAACTGCTGCTTATTCCCCACAGCAGATTTTCTGTTCATGAATTATTTTGATAGTTTTTTTGATTGAAAAAGTATCTTAACGCAGAATAATTCCAGAAGAGAAAGCAAAGGCTGGTTTACATTGCAGGCTGCAGTAAAAAAGACAGATAGAGGATGTCACCAAAAAAAATCAAAAAGGGGGAAACACTTCTAAAAAGCCAATAGTTTTTCATAAAATCTTTCATGTTCTACTAAAGGCCATTTTTCAACCAAATGATTCTTTGCCTTGTCCCAGGCTTGAAAAATGTTAAGCAGCATCTCCCAAGGCCATACTGGAGAGGCTGGAAGGGAAGGGGAGCGACTGCATTTCACTGAGGGGGCTCCCAGCCCCAGGGGCTGTGCCTGGGATCACTTCTGGGATATTTCTTGCTCTCCATTCGTGCCTTCAAGTTCAGTTTTGCCTCTGACTTTTTTGGTGCTACTCCTATTTTTATGTCCATGTTACTCTTGTGAGGGGAATGGTTTTGCTGGGAGGATCCTGGGCTCAGGGGTGCTGGAGCCTCTCCCGAGGTTGGATTGACATGTTGGACTTTCCACAGGGCCGTGGAGTGAATGGACAGGGGGGAATGGCCTTAGGGTGAAGGAAGGCAGGGATGGATGGGATATTGGGCAGGAATTGTTCCCTGTGAGGGTGGGCAGGCCCTGGCACAGGGTGCCCAGAGCAGCTGGGGCTGCCCCTGGATCCCTGGAAATGTCCAAGGCCAGGTTGGACGGGGCTTGGAGCAACCTGGGACAGTGGAAGGTGTCCCTGCCATGGCAGGGGGTGGAATGGGATGGGATTTAAGGTCTCTCCAATCCAAACCATTCCGTGATTCTGTGGTTCACCCACTCCTGGTGGTCAGCCCGGCCCTGCAGCCCCTCACAGGGGCCATCCCACAGCTCCAGGGCTGGGTTTGGTCCCTGAGCTGGGGGAAGGACAATCCTTGTCGGTGCTGGGAAGAGGAATGAGGGTGGGCAGGGCTCACCCCTGACTCTCCCAGCAGATTTGCTTCCAGGGGAGAGTTTGTTTGCTCCTACAGCCCCAAGGCCTGGTGCTGTATCCATGGTCTCAGAGTGTGCTTGGAGCTTTATCCACGGAGCTGTCTGTGCTGAGGGGTTGTGACAGGCTGAAAGCAGCCATAAAATCCTTCTGGAGATTCCTGCAGCACAGAATCCCAGTGAGCACTGTGGGGGAGCTGCCTGGAGCTGCCCTCGTGTGCATCCTGCATCCCTCTGCCCCATCCCTGCCTGGGCTGGCTCTGCTCTCCCAAAAAACCTGGATCCACACTCCAGGAGGTCAGGGCTGGTGGTGCTGCTGTCTCCACCTCCTGACCCTCCTGACTGCTGCCCTTCAGAGGGGGCTGAACTGTCTCGCCAGGCTCCTGAGAAATGGATTTTGTGCACTGCCAGCTGCTTTACACCTCCACCCCGAGCCAAGCACCGTGTGCTTCTCACCCTCTCTGGAGAGATCTGCACTGAAGCAGGGAATTGCTCCATTACAGAAACTGTGGCTGAAAATGAAGTTGTTTTTCTAATGGGCCAAATATGTACATCAGAATGTTACAGAAAAAGCCCCGGCAATTGCAGTTTCAAATGACTTGGCAGGATCTATTTGCCTGCTATCACATTTGCTTGCTACCTGATTTATTGCCAGTGTGGGGTTTATTGCAGGGAGGAGAGGCTTGCAGGCAGAGGTCTGTGAGTTATCCCTGCAGGCTCCTGCCCTGCCTTTGGCTGGATCTAGGGGTGGGAGAAGGCAAGGAGCAGTCTTTGAGTAAATATTGGGTTTGCCACCTCCATGCTCATTTTTTGGGCTCTTTGAGGTGTTGGACAGGGTGACTGTGAGTGGCTCCAAGGGGAACTTCTTGATGGAAACAGTGGACATCGTACAGGCAGGATGGTGTGACCCACAGGAAATCCACCTGGGAATTTCAGTGTGATTGCAGGGGCTTCTCCCTTCTTCCTCAGCACTCCAAACCTCTGTGGCTCGGGTCTGGAGGCCAGCCTGTCCCTCTGCCACCAGCAGGGCTCTGCTAATGCTGTCCCTGCCTCACCTGTGCTTTCCACCAAGCCTGTGTCCATCCCTGGCAGCACGTCCCTCCTGAGAGCCACCCCCCCAGCTGATCTCAGTGAGGTCACAGCTCTGTGGCTGCATGCAGACCCCAAATTCCTCCTGGCTGGATCACACTGGGAAGGAAGAAACCAGAATCCTGATTGAGTCTAATAATCACCCTCACAGTAATACTGAGATGTGATTTAGCTCAGGGCTCAGCTGTCGCTCAGCGTGTCCCTTCAGGACACTCCAGAGCTGGCATTTCTGTGAGAGAAGCCCTTCTCCTGTGCCACTGAACCCTTGAGCTCTTCCCCTTGCTCCTTCTTTTCTCTGCTGGCTCCTGCCCTCCCCACAACTCTTTGCTCTCCTGCTGTGCCCAGTGACCTTTCACGCACCAGCTTTGCACCAGTGAACACGAGGCAGGGACACCTTCAAGCAGGTGCTGAAACTCCCATTTCTGCCTGTTCTTCCCTTTGTGCTTTCATGGAAATGCAGCCCAAGAAAACCCAGGGTTCAATACTTCTGTGATGTGTTCACCAGAGCCCTTCTCACAGACAGAGGCTCCTCCTTTCAGCAAGATAATGTCCCCTGTGCCATCAGAAATCACCACTGGACAAACACATCCCAGTCCTGCTCATTCCTGCTCGTTCCTGGCATTTGCAGGGACTGTGGGACACAGGAAGAACAGGCAGCAAGAAGCTCCTTGTGTCCTCCGCACAGCATGAGACGTACTCAGTGCTCTTTGTTTCAGGGAATTCTGTCACTGCTCTGTTCAGTGATGCTCTAAAAGGATGTTTTATAGCCTGGTGGGAATGTTCAGGGGGAAATATCCCTGGATCAAATGGGAAAATATCCCTGGATCAAATGGGAGCGGTGGCCAATGCCATGATTGCCCGGGATTGCTGTACCCTGGTGGCTCCTTCCAAGCCTGTCAATCCCTGTCTCCACAGGCTCAATCTTTATGTTTGTCGTTCTCTGCTTTCTTTACATTATTCAGAGATAAGTGCAGTGACAGCAGGGTCCTGTCACTGTGAAGCTGAAGTCATTTTAACAGTGACTGACAGTGATCACTGTCACACGAACATGAAGGCTGGAGAACATTGTTTCTCTTCTAGACATCACCCACTTACCCGCAGCCAGAGCTATCTATGAACAATCTCCCTGTTTCAAACAACTTCTGCCTGTATATTCATCAAATTGCCTTACATATTGCTGGGATGATGCTGAGGTGTGTGATGGGCTCAGCAAAATGAAATGTTTGGAGGTGTCAATTTATCAAAGACCCTGAACTGTGTCAGGCATGTAAGAGAAGAGAAAGTTTTGGGGATTTTTTCCCCCCACAAAATGGTTCAGGTTGAGCTTTGACAAAGACTCAGATCATACCTGAGCACAAGGTGATGCTTCAGCTCAACCAGGGCTGTTTGTTTTCCCACCAAGTAAATCTGAGGGGTTTTCTAGAGAATGAAGGGCAGGAGCAAGCTGGAATTGAAGGAATCGGTACCCAGGCACTGGATGAATCCCCAGGGAAGCTCAGTATCCAGTCTGAACTCCAAGGGAAGCAGCAGGACA
Organism: Pseudopodoces humilis; assembly: GCF_049639895.1. NCBI lineage: Eukaryota > Metazoa > Chordata > Aves > Passeriformes > Paridae > Pseudopodoces > Pseudopodoces humilis. The sequence continues at coordinate 2,429,890 of NC_142218.1, forward strand.
TGGGTCAGAGTTCAGGGCTGTGCTAGTGAGCACAGTGGTGGCACTGCTGGATTCCATTTCAATGGATTTGAACAAAATGGGAAGATTTGAGGAAGTCTCAATACCTGGATTTGGGGGAGACTGGGTGGTTCAAATCCGTTTGGCTTGAGCAGAACTTTCTGTTGCCACTTCCCTTCTCTGATGTGCTTAGAATCGATTTCCTGCAGAGCAAAGAGCGTGTGGAAACAGAAGTCAGCCCAAATGTTGTCTGCAGGGTTTGACCTAGATTTTCCAAGGGATTTGGCTATGCACAAGCATTCGCAAAATCTAAATTCAACCACCTGTCTCCTTGTGCTGGTAAACCAAAAACCACTGATGCAAATGGACAAAGACCTTGTTTTTCCCCACACAATTCCTGATCAGGCCGTGGCAGTGCAGAGAGCACACTTGCAAATTGAACATGCAGCCAAACACGTGCTTTTTTCACAGCTAAACTCCCTTGAAAAATATTAATCCTGCACACTAATTAGTCAGAGATCAGAATGTGATCCCAGAAAATATGCTCACTCAGCCAAAAATAGGAAGATGGTTGCAGATATCCATATGCATACATTCCTGTTCTGCATGTGCTCTAAATGCGCACATTTCAGAACAGCCTCGACATGAGAACTTTTTAATTAGGCTGGTGGCCTTACAGAACATTTCCTGTTGGGATAAAGTGCTAAGCAGGGAAAAGGAACGATCTGGAGAACAAAATGCACTTTTGCAGAAACGCTCAGGAGGCTGCAGGCAGCAGATCAGCAGTGCAAAGATCCCCAGCATGCAAAGGTTCCCCGAGCTGACAGGGATGTGTATCCGAGTGGGAGGGATGTCACTCTGGCTCTCAGGCACTGTCACAGCTCGGAGCCATGGGCTGGACAGGCTGTGGCTTTGTTCCAGCTGAGAGACCCAGGCTGCAGATCCGCCGTGTTCCTCGTGAGGGGCCGTGCCTGGAGAACCCAAAGTGTCAGCAGGAGGTGGGGTGGTGAGCGATGGGATCTGACAGGGAACAGGAGCACATTTCCATGGCAGGAGCTCCTTCAAATGGCTCCAATTCCCAGCATTTAGAGACTTTTGGCAGAAGCTCTGTCACAGCTGCCCTGTCAGCCTGGGCTCTCTTCCTGCCCCGTGGGGATGGACCTCGTATCCCACACTGTTGTCAACCTGCATGGCTGGACTCAGCTTGTTCTGGAGCTTTCCAAACCTTTCAGGAGCCATTCTTTCACCCTCAGAGGAGTTTTGCCTCCAGTGGTCGAGCCAGCTTTAATTATTCCAAAACAACAACCAGAGCAACAAAACCCTGTGTTGTGGTGGGAGCTTTCCTCAGCTCCAGCTGGGACTGGGAGAGCCTTTGAGCCCCTTGGCTGCTCGTGGTGGTCACCAGGGCTTGTAGGAGGCAGCTGTAGCTGAATTTGCCCATGTAGGGAGCAGGTTTTTCCCCTTTTGCTTTTGAGTGTTGTGCTCAGAAGAGCCACCCCACCTGGCTTCCTGCCACCCTCCCCTGGCTGCTGCTGGGCATCCTCTGCTCGGGCTTAAAACATTCATTAGGGACATAATTAGCATCCTCATAGTTATGAAAGAGTAGGAATAGTGAAAATTAATTCCTTTAGAAGCACAAATTTGGGCTGTGAGTGCTTCTCCTGACCTGAGGGGTCTCAGACACGAGTCTGGTGTTCTTATTATGTCACACCTTATACAAATAAGGGATAAAATAGCAGCTCCGTGAGCAAGGAGACGTTCAGGAGACAGAGGAGTAGAAACACGAGTTAGAACTTCTGACAGCAGAGTGCTGCAGTAGAAGGTTATTTTAGAACTTGCTGCCTCAAGGGAGTTTGCACTTTCTTGCCTTGCAGTCAGCCAAAGATGTTGATGCCAATTTAGTAGGAATTAAATGTATTCTCCCAACTTCAGGCATTTTTCATAAGTTGCCCTAAGTAGGATCCCTTTCCCCCCACCCCCTTCCACTTTCTCTGGGTGCATGGCTTTTGATCCAGCCTAAAAAGCAGAAGGTTCAAATCAGCCTTACAAACAGAGCTGTCATTCAGCTCCCTCCTTGGCAAAAGCCGTATTAATATCTACTGAAGTGTCTCAGCCAGTGATCAAAATCTTGCCTGCATTGCCATGGCAATGCAAAGGAAACTGAATTCCAATATGACAAAATCCCTCCTCTCTTCCCCCTGTCATTGTCCCTGACATGGGACAAACAGGCTGACAACAATCAGGTGTTCCAGAATGGGGCAGGGAAGAGAACCTGGCTCTCCTGAGGAGTGCTGCAGGTGCTTCCCCTCCCTCATCCTGGATGTATTTGCTTTGTTTCCCGTTACTGGGTGATTTTCAGAATCCTCAGCTCTTGGCAGTGCTTTATATGCCTTTTTTTTCACTTATTTTTTAAATTTTCTCCCTGCTTGCATCTTATATTTCAATTAGCAGTAAGGAGCTCGTGGCTGTGGTGGTTGTAGAGAAAATGCAGCAAGGCTGGAATAGAGTCCAGCCTTGGTCTGGTGTTCCCTCTGCTCCCACTCAGCACTCTGTGCCCTCTTCCCTCTAGGTGATCCCAAGGAACTCCTTCCTGTCTCCTCACCCACCCCAATCAACAATCATTGCTTTTCCACTATCACCTTTGTAATTAATAATTAAGAAATTCACATGGCAAACCACTTTAACACCATGGTTTTCCAGCAGCCCTAAACTTTTGGAACTACATTTTTAGCCTTTGATTTTGGGAAGTCTCTACCTGCCCAGCTCAAACAGCTCTGCAGGTACTGCCAACCACCTGATAAAGCTGGAGCCCAGCATTTTTAAGAACCCTTGCAGAGGTGGGTGGTAAATACAGACACCAGTCAATCCTTTTACCCTCCAAAACAGGAGCCAGGATGCTGGAGCCAACACAAAGAAACAAATCAGCTCCTGCCTTAGTCTTGTGGGTGAGCTCCAGCCGAAGGAAACTGCATTTTCTGAGCCACATTGGGCTCAATTATCCAATTTTCCACAGATGTTTAAGATGAGTTTTTCTTCGTGCCTTAAAGCACTTCAAAAAACACATCTTGATGCCCACATTTGTTCACCAACACAAGGCAATGTCCCAAGCCAAGACCTAAAGGGAAATTTGATCAGAATTGCAGAAAATGAATTTTCCATCTCTATTTGTACTTACAATCAAGGAGGACAATCAAGGCATTTGTAGCAGCTTTCCTTGCAGAGATAGTGTGTGTGTGACTTCCCTATGATACTTTCAGAAATGAAATTGATTCCTTTTATTTGGAAGAAAATCAAACACGAAATAGAGACAAACAGAAATATCCTGACCAGTTCTACCTGGTAACCAAATTTGCTTTCAGAGGACATGACAGAGAAGAAACAGCATGTTAAAAAAATAAATAAATAAATCTAAAGTGGCCAGACCAAGTCTGAATTCTGAGGCTGTGTTTTCCCAATAATGGAGACGTGTGGTGCTTTCAACCCTGTCTCCACTGAAATCCGTTAAGGCTCCTGCATAACCTCTTGTCCCCTTTTATAACCCAAATGTTGTCACTGCTTTTCAAAGCCATCACTCCTGAGAACATCTCCCTGGGAAGGGCACTAATAACAGGAGCTGCACGTGAGGGAAATCCATTGTCAGGGAGATGCTCTGGAATATGGCACAGAGGACAGGATGGCAGAAATGTCACAATTCATCCTCCTGATAATGCATTCCCTGGGAGCTGCACAAAGAGCAGAGAAAGAGAGGCATTTGTATGGCAGCAGCACCCCAGAGCCTCGACAGGAATTCAGGAGGAGCTGTGTATGCCAGGGGGAAAAAGTTGCTTTCCCAATTCTTTTTATCCTCTCAGTGCAGAATCCACCCACGGCAGAGCTGCTGCTCCTGAGCTCCACAGCCAGTGGCTGTGTCAGACTGTTCCTGTCCCTCAGGCTGCCCCACAGAGCTGCCATGGGCCCCTGCCCCAAACAGGACACCACGCACACCTTGTCCCAGAGCTCAGGCTGGGCAGAATGGAATTACCTCTCCCTCATGCCCAGCTGGCCCAGGAGCTTCCCCAGCCCCAGCTCAGGCAGACCCTGACCTGAAACTGGTTGGGAGTACAGTGTGTCCCACCCTTGTCCCCAGGTCCTTCCTCTGCATGGCCCTGGATGGAGCCACCAGGACACCAGAGGAACCCTTGGCCACTCACAGCTGGTCTCATCTCCTTGCAAAGCCTGCCCAGGGCCTGCCTGTTGCTCCCTTCCCAAACAGGAGTCCAGAGGCAAAGCTTGGCTCAAGTCACCCTGCCAAGATCCCAGACTGATGCCACCATCCCCACCAGTGAACCTCAGCCCTCATCACCTGGCTGTCATCACCTAATTGCCCTTCAGCCTCCTACCCCGCTCCTGGCTGGGCTGTTTTGTTGTCTCACAACATGTTGTGAGAATCAGGAGAGTTAAATGTGTCCTCTGAGGTCCCACAGCCAGTTTAGTCTGTTCCTGTCCCCAGCTGTGTGACCTCCAGCTGCCCCCCTGCCCCGCTTCCTTGAGTTCAAGCTTTTTGCAAGCCCCATGAAATAATCTTTTTAAATAAGTGCATTCAGATAAGAAAAGGGTTAAGATTTCCATGTTTATCATGGAGTGAAGCCTGCAGATAACCCTGATCTACAGTGGAATAGGGTGGGCTTCCTCTGAGGGGACTGAAGAAGAAATGAGGAGTCCTTGTCCGTAAACCTGACTGTGGCAGCAGCTCCTGCTCACAGCAATAAGGACCGTGTGTATGAGCACAGGTAGCTCTAGAGGTGATAATTACACACTAATTAACCACTGCCCAGGACCTGAGAGCATCCCCAACTCTCTCATCTCCTGCAAAGACTCTGGATATCCCATTAGAGAGGAGATTGAGTGAACATCCGATACCCTGCTGTGTATTATCCACAAGTAAACCACAAGTAAACCACAAGTAAACCACAAGTAAACAGATGAAGAACAAAGATGCCTTGTGTTGCCAAAAAAAATCAGAATTATTGGCTAAATATTTACTTGTCTTAAGATGTGAGCAGCTCATGCCAATGCAAGCCATGGTGTCTCCCTGTTTTAGACTCAGCAAAACCACATGGAAGCTGTTAATTGATTAAACATTCATTGTGTTTTGCTTGGACACTTGTGGGCAAACAAAGCCCTTTCTACTCCTACAGTCCATCTGCCTGGTTCATTAAAGGGTGTTTTATCCAAGGTTTGTGAAGCTGGACCCGTGATGGCCAGATCTGCTTTCTCAGCCTCTCCTCAAATCATAGAATCTCACAGTGGTTTATGCTGGAAGGGACCTTACAGCCCATCCAGTGGCACCCCTGCCATGGCAGGGACACCTTCCACTGTCCCAGGCTGCTCCAAGCCCTGTCCAGCCTGGTCCTGGGACACTTCCAGGGATCCAGGGGCAGCCCCAGCTGCTCTGGGCACCCTGTGCCAGGGCCTGCCCACCCTCACAGGGAACAATTCCTGCCCAATATCCCATCCATCCCTGCCCTCTGGCAGTGGGAAGCCATTCCCTGTGTCCTGTCCCTCCATCCCTTGTCCCCAGTCCCTCCCCAGCTCTCTTGGAGCTCCTTTAGGCACTGGAAGGGGCTCTGAGGTCTCCCTGGAGCCTTCTCTTCTCCAGGTGAACACCCCCAGCTCTCCCATCACCTTGGAGAGATGATCCAGATCCCTGATCACCACAAATGCTGACTCTCCTTCCCTGCAGGCTCATTGCAGAGCAGCCTCCTGGCCCTGCCTCAGTCCACATCCCACTTGGATCTGAGCAGCAACCTGTGGCTTTTCCTCAGCCCCAGCACTTCCCGGGGCACTCCTTCCTCCCCTGCAGCCTCCGTGGGCTGGTTGTGACACCTGCCTTGGCTGAGGGAGTTTTTAAGTGGAAATCTGTTCTGGAGAGTGGAATTCCCAAGGCTCCTCTGAGCAAAGGAGACAAGAGCAGCACACTCTCGTTAAAGGCTGCCGTGTGTTGCAGGCAGCCACAAACATCCCGCAGCTCCCGTGTGCCGCCGGGGAGGAGAGGATGGAGCGCTATAAAAGCTTTATGAATGACAAACTTGCCAAATTGCTGTTTAAACAAGGAAGCAAATGGGAAGACCATCTGCATCAGATTGAAACTGCTCATAATCCTGTCACTTGTGCCAGCATGGTGTGTTTAAGCTCTTGAGTTGGCACGTGCCCAAGAGACACAGAAATTTGTAGGTTTTGCCGCAATGTTCCCAGATTCCAGACAGGATCTGAGCTCTCTGCCATTTTCATGGATTTCTGATGGAACATGGAGATTTCTCCCTTCCTTCAGCCCAGAGTGAGCCCTGCTGTGCTTTGTGATCTGCAGGCTGGGGAGCCACACTGAGAACCCCCAGACTCTCAGTCAGCCCTCACTGTCTCCCACCTACTGACTCATAGCAGTGACCATCCCATGGTCCTGCCCCATCTCTAGCACCAGACACCTCACACCTCACCTGCTCCTGCTCAGCAAAGCCCCAGCAGACCAGCAGTGCTGCTGGCCTGGCTGTAAAGATGAGAAAACAAGGCATTAAAATGAATGTGTGAAGTTACAGGATGAGCCTGATCCCATCTTTCCCATTGCTGGACTAGAGTGAGTTCCCCATCATCCAGGGCTCCTTTCCACTGCTGACAATTAGTGCAGACACCAAGGAGATTGGAGAGAAAGGCAAAACACCAGCCTCCCCTGCTCATGTAGATCTTTATCTCGTCTCTTCACACCGAGCTTTGAAAGAAGACTAAAACAAGTTACTGATAATTAGCTCGAAAGACACACAAGCGATTGTGCTTTATCATGTACAAGCTCTTTGATAACAGGCCAGGCCTAGTGCCATGAATTGCTAATTGATTCTTTCTTAGCAAAATGTTTTGCTTAATTAAAGGGTGAGCTGATTTATAAACACGTCCCTAAATATTATTCACTTTTGCATCTGCTGAAAAGAGCTCAGGCTGTTCCTGCACTCCAGAATTCCCTTTCAAATCATTCCATTACACCCAGCCACACTCTTTCAATACTGATTGTGACAGATTGAGGAATTATTAAATCATAAATACCAAGAGGAAAAGCCACTGATACACTTGATGGGAACTGTTCTCACAGCCCCCCAAACATTTCAAAGAATGACAAAGCCAGAAGGAGATGGGGAGGCAAAACTGAAGCTCTTGGCCCAGCCCTGTTCTCCCTCGTGCTGGAGTAAATCATGACCCAGAGCTCAGCCTGATGCAGAAGCAGAGGAAGGATCTGTCTCACTTTTTCCTGCAAGATTGCTGAGATTTAATTCAGGTCACACCTGACTGCTGTCTCTCATGGTGCTTGCATGGGGGTCACCAGCACATTCAGTCTCTGCACAGCCCAGGACATGCTCTTAACTCATTTTTTCCTTCTCGGTAGGTGCTGTGGAGGTTTTGCTCCTGCAGCAGGTCAGTGCTGTGCTGCAGAGGGATGGAGTCCATGGGTGATGTTCCATTGGACCTGTCTGTCCCCAAAGTCCTGGGGACTTTAACCTGGGGCCGGTGGCAGCAGGAGGTCAGGAGGCTGTAGCCCAGCTCAGAGTGTTTGGGATGCCTGGAAGAACACAGCTGGAAGAGGGGGAAGTAGAGGTGGACCCTGTGAGGGATCCAGGGCCAGGCAGCTGGCTCAGAGGTGTGGGGACATGGGGAGGAGGAAGGTTTGGTTTGAGAGGGGAGCTGCAAGCTTGATCCAGAGGGTCTTTGGGGGAGCTTGTCTGTGCAGGGAGGCCCAGGTAAGGGAAGTGGCAAAGCTGAGCCACACCAGGATCAGTAGCGGGTGCAGCTCCAAGGTGGATCCGTGTTCCAGTGCTCGGGAAGCGCTCAGCTGAACACACGGTGCTGATGGGGACACTTTGCTTTTCCTGGAGCCCAGGAAGGACTGAGTGCCAGGGAGGGCCGATGCTGCTGCGGGGTGAGCCTCAGGATTGTTCGGTGCAGCATCACCCTGTGCCTGCCCAGCTCTGGAGCGCTGCCCTGGCAGGGACAGGACAGGGGCTCGGTGCAGCTCTGCCAGAGCCCAGCCCATACAGTCCCACAGTCCCACCACTTGGCCATGCCCCACCACCCATGAGAGGGGCTGAACCCCCAGGAGCTGTGCCTGGGGGTCTGCAGCAATGGCAGAAGATTCCTGCTGCCACCCCTCCCTCCCTCCCACTCCACAGGGTCACCCTGCTCTGCTCCAGCCCCACAGCCCCCGGGATGAGCCAACCCCTCGAACACCCTGCCCTCCCCATCTTCATGTGCCAGCCATAACACGGAGCTTCTATTTACTCAGGGCAAGTCGGTGATTTACTTTCCACCCTGTTTCACTTCCATTTCGAGCTGGATTACTGCCTGCTGCATAAATCCAGCCCGGAGTACCTGAGGAGCATCTGATGAGGCGCTGCCCTCTGGAATGCAGAGGTTATCGCTGTCTGTCAGCATTCACATGGAAATTAATTTCCATCCAGTGTTCTTTAATCACCCAAACACCTCCTCCTCTTTACCGGTGTGTTGTGTGGCACTTGCTCGTTAGGGATCTTTGCTTTCGGGGCAAACATTGTCCCGAATATTGATAGGAAAGGGATTTGGGCTGAGGATCAGGTTTAGGCTGGGGGCTAACTGGTGAAGTGAATGGAGACACTCAGTTGTGAACCCTCCCAAGGAATTCCATGAGTTTAAACAGGGAGCAGAGGAACGGGGCTTGGCGTCCCAGCTCTGACACCAGGTGAGATGTGGCTCTTCTGCACGGGGCATCTTTTGGGACTCTGAGTTTGATCAAAGGCATCAGCTGAAGAGAGGGACACGATCAGCAAGCACGAGTGACTGCAGAGGACAGGAAACATCCACTCGTGTCCTGGGAAGCTGAGCTGCCTTTGGGCAGCAGCACAATTTACACCCACGGTAAATCCCATGGTGAGCCTGTCTTGATAATCAGCTCGAAACTCCTGTTTTACTCAAACCCGGCTTCCCCTCGTGATCCCTGCTCTCAGCACCCTGTTTTCCCTAGAGCATCTCTTTTCCATGGATCTCCACCCCTGCCTGGTGTGAAAAACAAGGTTCACTCTCCTGATAAATTTTAAAAGGTTGAATATAAACAAAAAGACAATAGGAGAGGAAGATAATAAGGCAAAGGGTTAAAATGTCCGGGTTTAAATGTTCTCTGCCAAGAGCACACCTGGTGTCTTGGAAACACCCTTTAGATACCATCCTGCTACATTGATTTCATGCATATTCAAACTTTTCCAGGAACTGTTTTGTAAGGCCACTCCTTGGATCTGCCTTTTTAGAGCATGTGAATTTCTTGGCTTTGCAGTTTTAATTTCATTCTTATCATCTTTTAATTTGGGCCTTGGCTCCTTCTTCCACAGGCGGTGAGTGTTGATAGCGGTGTTGAGCAGCCTGGGCCTCATTCATTGTTCACTGGAGGTTATCCTGCCTGAACCCAATGTCCAAAACTCTTCTGACCTGCGTCTAAATTCTGGTTAATAGCAGAAGAAAAAGAAAAAGACATAGCAAAAGCTATTCTAACATTATACCTATAACATTCAACTTAATACTTGTGAAAAGCCAATATCACAATATGTATTTACAGCCCTGGGATCTTCACACCGTGGTGAAGGTCCTGCTCCTCAGGTGAAGCTGCTCCACCACGGATCACCCCGGCTGTGTGCCCTGTTTCCAGGGGTAAATGTCTCTGCTGGCTGCCTGCAGAGACATTAAATATGCTGAGCACTGGATAACACACACTTCTCTGCATATATTTGCAGCTTGATAATGTGACTCTGGTTGCTTCTTAGCCTCTGATCCCCGGCTGGGGTGGATCAGGATTTTTCTGTGGCAGTCAGGGCAGCTGTGCCGGTGACACGACTGGATCTGGCCCCTCATTAAGTGCAAGATACAGCTGCTTGTGACTGAAATACTCAGTGATTTTTGAAATATGGAGAATAAAAGGTTAAGCTGCCACAGAGATTCATATTAATCTGTTCCAATTACAATATGCATAGCACTTTTCAAAAAGGATTTGAGGCTTCTCCCACACAGACTTAGATGTGGCTGCATGAAATATCAATGTTTTAGGGTAGGATTTGCAAAAGCACCTCGAGGAAATGAGGCACCCACTTCTTACTGACTCTCATTGACTTCCCTGATTGCTTTTGAAAAAATCCCATCCTTAATTATGGTTATTATGCCATAAAAAATGGTCTCCCTCATTACCAGGGGCATGTCCTAGGTACTGACAGTACTCACAGCTGTCAAATAAAATAAAATAAAATAAAATAAAATAAAATAAAATAAAATAAGATAAAATAAAATAAAATAAAAAATAAAATAAAATAAAATAAAATATAAAATAAAATAAAAGATAAAAAAAATAAAATAAAATAAAATAAAATAAATAAAATAAAATAAATAAAATATAAAATAAAATAAAATAAAATAAAATAAAATAAAACCCAAACACAGAGGTTGCAAAGTGGACAAGTGCTCAGAGTGTTACTGGTGATGTTGGTTAGGCAAAGTTTTTGAAAAGATCTTTAAAGCAGTCCCTTGAACTCCACACCTGGACTGGGAAGTGCAGCCCAGGGGGTCCCAGCTGGACACCCCATGTCCAAGCACCCCTCTTTTCCCAAGGGCCAGCTGTCTGGAGGATGATTTAGGAGCCAAGGCACAATGCAGGGACGTGCTTGGCCACAAACCAGCGGTCAGAGGGCTCCAGGTGAAGTTTGGGTTCCCTCTGGTGTTTTTTGAGGTCAGACTCAGTCTGAACAGGCACCCAACGCTGTTCCTGCTGTTCCCAAAGCTGGTTTCTCCTGTTCCTGTCTGACTGCTCTGCTGACCCTGCTCAGGTGCCAGCAGCAATCCCGAGGGAAGCAGCATTCCCAGAATGGGCTGCAGCTGCAGGAATGCTCTGGGAAGAGCCCAGGATGGGCTTCAGAAGGTTTGGGAGCCAGGAAGGAGTCAGGAGGCAGCATGGGGCTGCTGTTGGCACCATAAGGAGTTCCTGTAGCACTTTTCTCACCCCTGAAACCTTTCCTTTGTACACTGGAAGGTTTTTACCTCCAGCTTGGCCCCCTCAGGCTCTCCAGAACCCTCCAGCACAACACCCTATCCTGGTAATTTGGGATCTCTCGGACATCTGCACATGCTCCAGAGAGGCCCCACGGACACAGCCCTGCTCAATGGGAATTACAGGGCATTTCCCTAGAGAACCTCACTGGGAAATCCCCAAAATGTGGATCTCAGCCTTTCCCACCCCAAAATCTTTTCAGAACCACCCTTTCCATTTTCACTCATGTGCAGCAGAGCCTGTTGCTTGAAGTACAGGCAGAGCGAGCAAATTTGAGCTGATCTGGAAGTGACTGTTCCTCCTGCTAAGGTTGGCTTTTGCAGCACCAACCATGTGAGGAAAAGCTGCAGAGCCTGTTGGGGACAGGAAAATGAAATATATATCAGCTTTTAGAATTCTTTCTCCTTCACAGCAGGGTTTAGGAGGCAACCAGGCTGTAAGCACAACTCTGCTTATTTTTGCTTTCACATAGTGCCAAACCTTTAACTATTGATTGCAAGCAAAGGTTCATTAGGGAGGGAAAGGAAGAAGTGGGTTTAGGGAGAAAGGCAGAAATCCCAATTCATCTGCTTAGAGGCCTCTGTGGATTAATAGAATTAATTTGTCTTGTGGGGCATTAATTGAAGAATGTGCTGAGGTTAAGGACAAGGTCAGCACTTCCCAGGGTAATGTCTCCTCCATAATTCACTTACCAGCCCATCAGGACAATCTGGGCAGAGTAATGATGAAGGATGGCCGTGCTGCTCCCGGGATCTCAGGGAACAGAACCTTGCATTACGGATAACGTTAAGTGGAAGTTGTAGGAAGGTACCTGGCAGATATTTTATTGGATCAGCCATCCAGCATTACCTCGTGCTTCTTTAGGATCTGCAGTTGTGGCTCAGGCCTGGAAGACACAGAGGGACAGTTCTGAGCCAGCTCAGGGTGTCTGGTGCCTGTGCTACACAGCACACCCAGCCCTGTGCCAGGCAGCTGCCAGTCCCAGCCCTCACCCTGAGGAGCCCATCGGAAAAAAACAGCTCAGGAATTGTTCCCAGGCTGTGTTATTCCACCAGAGTGGCCCAGGCAGGGTTGGGAGCTGGCTGCATGCTGGGAAGAAGGCCTTGGCTGGGGTTGGTTTGCTGGGGGAGGATGGAGAGGCAGGCTGTGACTGCAGGTGCTGTGACAGCAGTGACAGCTCCCCCAGGCTGAGTGGGCAGGGCTGGAGGCTCCAGCACCTCCCCAGCACCTGGGATTTTCCCTGAAGCCTCTTCCACCTGTCTCAGGTGTGCCCCTGCACACAGCAGAGGGATAGATCAGGGTGGGGGAAAGGTGAAGAAGGGACAAGAGCCAAGCTGGGGTGACACTGTGCTTGCAGAGCAGAAATGCAGAGCAGGGGTGGCTGGAAATGCCTGGCTGCCCCTGCTGTCCCTGTGTGGGCAGGAGCTCAGCATCCTGCAGCTCCTCCTCTGCTCACACAGAGCTGGCCCAGCTCAGGCTCACAATTTGACCTGCTGGGGGTTATTTGTTCACTGGGCAGGAAGGATCTGCCTCCTGCTGCTGCCAGCAGCTCCTTCTGCACAATGTACCCGGGGATTGCAGCCAGGCCAGATTAATGGTGACCACTGAACACCTCCAGACACCACTGCAACACATCAGGCACTGCCTGGCTCTGACTCCATGCACTGCTCATCACCTCCTGTTCTTCAGCAACATTTAAACCACAGGCACAAGGTTTTGAAGACCAAAATTATTCTCCTGTGACATCAATCAAATACCAGAGCAGGGGTCCAGTATGGAGAGACAAAAATAAGACCTTCATAAACCTGATCTGCCTCACCCCTTTTCAGCTCAGTCTGGGGTCAGAGATCTCCAAAGGTTCATTTTAACCTAAGTTTCTCTGTAAACTACAAAAGCCAGAGCCCAGCAGGCAGAGGCAGAACAGGGCAGAGACATCCCACAGCTGTGCCCCAGGACTTGTTCACCTCCAGGGCTGCCCCAGGGGCAGAAGGGAACAGGGATTTTTTTCTCCCAGGTTCTTGTCTTGGGTTGCAATGCAAGATGTAACCAAAAGTCTGTGTTCCATCACCAGCTGTTAAAACCAGGCGGGGCAGTGTTCTTTATCTCTTCCACCACCCATCCTCCCTCCAGGGGGAAATCTTCTGTTCATGGGCCATTGAGTCTCACTGCAGGACTGATAAAATTCCATCATCCCACTGTGAGATGCTCCATCCAGGGAGGAGCCCAGCATTCCTGCCTGGATGGAATCTGTGGCTGTGAACACCACAGGCAGCCTTGCCTGCTGGATCCCAGAGGAGAGACCAGACCCATCCACACCAGCACTGGCTCTTCTGAGGGAAACTACACCCTTTGTGCAGGATCCCTGCTTCAACAGAACCACATCTGTCACTCCAGGAGGAGTTCAGCCACATTTAATCAGACTGCTGCCAACACCCTGACCAACAGGGTGTCAGGTTGTATTCTGGCTCTGTCAATGGGTTTTTTTTTGTTGTTTTTTTTTTGTACTACTGCATTTTTTAGTTTTATTTTCCTAGTAAAGAACTGTTATTCCTATTCCCATCTCTTTGCCTGAGAGCCCCTTGATTCCAAGATTTTAATAATTCAGAGGGGTGGGGAAGTTTACATATTTCCATTTCAAGGGAGGTTTCTGCCTTCCTTAGCAGACACCTGTCTTTTCAAACCAGGACAGCTCTTTAGGGCAGAGAGGGTTTAAACCCTGGTGCTGCTGTTGGTCATTTCTTCTGACCAGATCCAGGGGATGCCCCAGCCCTGCTCCATTAACGAGCCTTGAGGAGATCAAAGCTGATGGCACAAGACAAAGGGTCTGTTTTGCACTCCTTAAAAGCTTAAGAGAAATGAAAACCTACACAAGAAGCCATGTGAAGCCACTTTTATTGGAGGTGGAAAGCCAGGCTCAGAGAGATTTTGTGCTTGGCTTAAATGTCTCTTTGTGACCATGTTTCACCTCTCTTGTTTGGATGCATGATGACAGAATCACACTCCAGACAGTGCTCCTCTGAAGCAGCACAGACAATATTTGTTTGAATTCACTCCTTTTGGATTTTTTTTTCTTGCTTGTTTGCTATTTCAGCTCTTGTTACCTACCCACAGTTTAGATTAGTGCTGTCTCCAGGTTTCTGAGAGTGACAGAATGGAGTGTTTGGGCTGTCAGGGGATCCATCCCACCTTCCAGAGGGATACAGGAGATGGGCTGGGAACAGTCACAGGCAGGGTATGAGGTGGGATGGGTGCCCAGGGAGGCTCCAGGACACCCCAAAAGCATTGTCTCAGCTATTTTCACTGTCACAGGTGTTGGAGATGCTGGAGGACACCTGGCTCCCAGCTGCACAACAGCCATGGGCAGCAGAAAGCCACCCCTGACCCACCTGGGAGCTGCAAAGGGCTGAGGTTGTACCAGGACTGCCTTTCACACTTGTGCACCTGACCTAGAAAAACCTCCACAAAGTCTTCCAGGTGTCCTGTTCAGCCAGGAGCTGATTGGGCTTGCAAAATTCTTGTAGCACATCTGTCAGTGTGCTGTGCTCCCTCAGCCCTGACAGCTGGCTGGGACCCTGGGGAGAGCTGGCTGCTGTCTGGGCTGGCCCTGGTGACAGAGATGAGAGAAAAGTCACAGCAGCACTGCTGCCATTCACCCGTGACCTCTGTTTAATGTCTCGCCCCTGAGGGCATCAAAGCTTTGTTCTCAGCCACTGCTGGAGGTTTTGGAGCGCAGGGGTTGCTCATGGACGATTTGTGCAATGTTAATTTTCTGTGCTGCAACTCTCTGCACTGAAGGCATTTCCCTGACTCTGTCAGAGATTTGGGTCCTGCCCTGGCACCAGCCCCGGCCCCTGAGGGCCAGACAGAGCCTGGCCATGCCTAGCCCTGGATCTTCCTGTGCCCACAGGTCCAGCTGTTCATAGAATTGTAAATCATGGACACCCCTCCCTGCTGGGAGATGGGATTTGCACCTCTCTGCAGCTCATCTGGTCAGAGCTGTGCCCTTTCTTATCCCAGCAGCTCTGCTCCCACTGCCCAGCTCTCCTGGGCTATCTGCCACAAGTCCTACAAGCCTGAGCCATCTTCCTGGCCCCACCAGCTGCACACTGAGAGTTTTATATGGGAGAGACTCCTCGGTGCAGCTCAGGATCACCAAGTGCCAGCTGTGCCCGATCCCCACCGTGTCCCCAGCCCAGAGCCCTGAGCGCCACTTCCAGCCCTTCCTTGGACACCTCCAGGGATGGGGACTCCAAACCTCCCTGGGCAGCCCCTGCCAAGGCCTGACAACCCTTTCAGTGAAGAAATTCTTCCTGATGTCCAACCTGAACCTCCTCTGGCACAGCTTGAGGTCCTTTCACTTGCCTGGAAAAGAGTCTGACCATCACCTGGCTGTCCCCTCCTGGCAGGGATTGTGCAGAGCCACAAGGGCCCCCTGAGCCTCCTTTTCTCCAGGCTGAGCCCCTTTCCAGCTCCCTCAGCCCCTCCTGGGGCTCCAGACCCTTCCCCAGCTCCATTGCCCTGTCACCTTTCTTAGAGGGCCAAAGCTTCCCACCCACGGGTGACAACATCTCACAGGGACCTTGGGGTCCCACACTGGAGCAGGAGTGACCAGATATGGACCAGGGGGCAGAGCATCTCCAGAAATTTTGGTCAGGAATCACCTCTGCTCCTTCACTCTGGGCTTTCCAGGGCTGGTCAGACCCGCTGGTCAGGCAGTAGTTCAGGAGGGCTCAGGAGCTGTCCTGGGCCGGGCTGTTCCTTACCCAAGGCTCATTCTGTGATCAGGAGCCTCGTGCTCCTGCACAGCCCCTGGCAGGATGCAGAACAGCTCAGAAAAGCAAACTGCAGCCCAGGAGGTGATTGTGATCCCAGCCTGAGCTTGGAGCCTCTCCATGCAAATGAGTGCCCATCAGTCACCTCCATCCTGCTGGGCCTCGAAGCAAACTCAACAACCCCCATTTGCCCTATTTTTAGAAGCACTGTGATTTTCCAGCCACTCTTCTTGTGCTTTTTAGACCTGAACCCTGATTTTTCAAGTGTTTGGAGTTGTCAGTGCTGCTCCCAGCCAGGCAAGAGGGGAGAAGAGAAAGCAGTAAAATTCACCACGGACATTTCAGATGTTGCAAATGACCACCTGCAAGCAGATCAAAGTTGCAGCGTGTTCTCACGCAGCTGGAGTGTGTTTTATAACGTGCCATGAACGTTTCAGACAGGTTTTTTTTTGCCAATGGGAGATCTTATAATTAAGGGTTAGCAAGAGTCTCTGCTCACTGCTCCACTTAGGCTGGCATTGCCCACAAGGCAGCTCCAGCAACGCTCGGCTTCAAAGGGATGAGACTCACCTGGTATTTCAATATCAGCCAGACATTAACTGATGTCAGCAAAAGGTCAGTCCCAGCCTATGAGCAAAACCCTGTTATTAATATTTTATTAGTTTTAGTTGTCTTAATTTTTTTTTTTTTATTAAAATTCTTCAGGACATAATTAAGTCTCATTAGTGCCTGAAGTGCTTAGAAACAGAGGAGAATTCAAATGATACCAAACCCATCTTCCTCCCTGCCTTAAATTCAGAGCAAGGATTGTAAAGAAAATGCATCACCCTGTGTTCTCCAGTACTGTGCAGTAATTTTTTTTTGCTTTTTTGCACTCCTGGAGGTGAAAACCCAAATGTTTTTGCAGAAATCCTCACATATGTTTCACATCTGGGGTCTGAGCTCTCTGATTCTGGCCCCAGGTGGCAGGAGGGATGTGCAGGTGCTGTGCTCCAGATGGTTATCCCTCAAAATTCAGTAAAGTCTCCCAAAACCCATCTTGTGTTTTGGACTGTGACTCCTGCAGGTGGGAGAGGGAACGTCCTGCACAAGCCAATGAACAGAGTAGTTCTGGTAGCTGCAGACAAGACAAAAGTGCCACTGACTCCTAATATTTGAATTCCACGAGGTGTTTTCCCGTGTTTTCCAGTACAGCACGTTAGAGTGTTAAAAAATGTATGTGCTGTATATAAGATTTTATACTCTCATATAATTCATCCCAGCAGTGTGTTGGCCATTACCCACATTCTGCTGCTTCTCTTATTCACTTGTTACCCTGTATCTGTAATAAAGGAGAAATTGGTTCAATATTTGCCTTGCCCAATATCACTCACTGACTAATCTGCTATTTTTTCACTCCCTCTTTGCTCCCAGATTGCTGGATCTGATAATTCATCCATAAAACGCTGTCCATTTCATTAATCCAGCAGACACAGGGAAGTGGAGTGGGGAATTCAAAAGGAGACCATAGGTCTCCCTAATCCTGCAGGTCTGTGATAACAAATTCATGAAGCTGATCCCAAATTCAGGTGAGAAGAATATCAATGATGGCAGAGCAAACTGATGGCTTGAGACCGTGGTGCTGAACTCCCCAAGGGTACCTTGGCAACTTCTTCATAGTCTGTAAAAGGCTTGGGAGTGCAAAACTGGG
The DNA here is from genome assembly GCF_049639895.1 of Pseudopodoces humilis. Taxonomy (NCBI): domain Eukaryota; kingdom Metazoa; phylum Chordata; class Aves; order Passeriformes; family Paridae; genus Pseudopodoces; species Pseudopodoces humilis. Next base: position 2,447,426 of record NC_142218.1, read on the forward strand.
AATGGGTGAAAGGATGGAATATCAGCAATGATTTGTTTTTAAAAACCCCCAAACACCCTCCAGTCTTGAAATCAACATGCAGGGGCTCACTGGCAACCTGTGGAACACTGGTGATGCTTAAAAATACTCAAAGGCACTTTGCTTCATAGAAATACAACTTTATTTCCAGTTGTGTGTGTGGTCAGTGTCTCTCCTCCCAGACAGGAGAAGAACAAGAGAAGGATCCCAGGAAAACCTGCTTTTTTTTTTGGTGGTAGGTTGTCATGACAGGATTTTTTTTGTTTGTTTGGACATGGTTATGAAACTTTTCTGGAAGATAATGTGGTGATCCTGGCATTAGCAGGGTGGGTGGTGGCATTTAGGGAGTGCAGGAGCTTCTTGGAAGTATAAAGCAGGTGGAGTAACTCTATGGAGCTTCAGGCTCTCTGGATTATGGATATCAGGTGTTTTGGTGGCTGTCAGGTGAGGAGGAGGAGGAAAGTCCTTCTCTAGCGAGTCATGTTTCTTCTCCAGCAGAGACCAATCCATCAGGAACCCCTGGGAAAGCTGCTGGGGCTGGGGGAGCTTCCACCTGGAAAAGGAGCAGTTTTCCTAAGGATTTCTGGTCTTTGCACTGCTGCCTCCTCCAAACCCACACTCATCCTCCAATTTCCCTATAAGGAGCCAGTGAGCCACTGGAAGGGGCAGGAATTGAGAGAGGGAGATGTGGCAGTGATGGGTTAATGACTGGACTCTGATTTTGGAGGCCTTTTCCAACCCCAGTGATCCTTTGTAGCACAGTTCCATGCAGCACCTTCTCTTTTTCCCCTTTCAGAATACTGGATAATCCTGAGGTAAATATGGTCTGCTTAATAATCTAATTATCTGGCCACCACCAGAGAAACTGGAACACGATCCAATGGTGGAATGGACAGGGAAAAAATAGGGCATTTTTCCTTATTCTGATGGGAGTACAACCCATTGTGCTGTTTAACAGCACCATTAAACCATCAAGGCTCAATGTGTGCATGGAATCTGGATATGCTGCAGAACAACCAATGCCTGAGTGGTTGTAGAGTTTTTGGTTAACCCACAGAATGGTGAAAAAAAAAAATTAGAAAAGGAAAAAAGTGAAAAAAAGGAAAAAAAGGGAAAAAGGGAAAAAGGAAAAACTCTTTTCCTACACGTGGCTGAATTAGTGGAGCATCTTAAAGAGAAATTGGAGGCAGGAGGAGGTGGCGCTCCTTGGATTTGTACCCTGTAGAATGCAGCCCCTAAAACCTGCACCAGAAATCGGCACATCACTGAATATTCCCACCAAACATCCCAGGATGGTGCAGCACTGTGAGCAGCAAATACACCGAGGCTCAGTCCTAAACACAGCTCAGGCAGCAGCCACTGTGAGCTCTGCTGTGAGAAAGAGTTTCTCAATGCAAATGATCATCGATTTCCTGACAAACTTGGAGAAACTGCCAAGAATTAGGGCACATGCAGTAAATGAGGAGGTCAGTGCATAATCATGGCTTTCAAAAGAGGCTTCCCGAGGATTTCAGAGCCCTTGTTTGCTGCTGACAGGCTGAAGATCACTGATTATGCTGTGCAGTTCCCAGCTCGCCAGTTAAAAGAACAAAAGTGAGAAGTGGCTGACAAATGGGAAGAATAAAGCTGGAGTGGATCCTGTGCCTGCTCTCCTTGTGACATCTCCCCACGGCACTTCAGCCACCTCAGTGGAGGGAGAGACCTTCTGCACTCCTGAAAACACACAAAAGAAAAGCTTTCAGCCACATTTTAAGCATGACATCTCCTGACCTGACCAACGTTAAATTGGTTCTGATTTTATTTAGCTAAACTTTGCTGCCCTCCAAGGATGGGTATTTCTTCTGTGCTGACCTGTTGTGAAACCACACCACCCTCCTGGTGAAAACTGACTCACAGAATTCATTAAGGTTGGAAAAGGACTTCTAGGAACATGAAGTCCAAACTTCTACAAATGTTTTCCCTATTGTCAGTTCTGCACCTCCCAAACTGAAATTCAATGTATCATGGAATCACAGAAAGGTTTGGGTTGGAAGGGACCTTAAAGATCACCTCATTCCACCCCTGCCATGGCAGGGACACCTTCCACTGTCCCAGGCTGTTCCAAACCCTGTCCAACCTGGCCTTGGACACTTCCAGGGATCCAGGGGCAGCCACAGCTGCTCTGGGCACCCTGTGCCAGGGCTTTATATGTCACAAAATGCTTTAATTATAGTAGCACTCCTTGCTCCCTAATATACCCCTTCATTTTATTTTTTATAACCTATTTAGGCTCTGTTTTCTCTCACTGTCAGGGGCCATGGTGGATGCACAGCAAAGCTTTCAAGAACTCAACTCTGCTGATAACACCTGAGAACTGAGAACTTTGAAAGGCTTGCAAAACATCCCCACTATGTTTCTTTTACAGTGGCCTTGTTTTGTTGAAATTGTTCTGAAAACCATCCCTGGCTGCCTGCACTCAGACTCCAGCTTTTTGAGATGATAAGCAGTTTATGCAGAGTGTGGCAGTTTGGAAAATCCAGATTGCTTGTGCACGCCTGGTCCTCCCCAGGTGTGGTGCTGAGCACCTGGTTCCAAGGCAGAGCAGCCAGGAATACCTGGGAAGGCAGGAAAGCTGCAGTTCAGAGGGGGAGAGGAGTTTATTCTGGGGCAGGTATCAAAGTGCTGGTTTCCTCTGAAGAGAGCTGCCAGTTCCCAGCTGGAAATGTCCCAGGTGTGTGCAGCCACCAGCTCCTGTCAGTGTGTGTCCCCTGGCTGCTGTCCCCTGCCAGCACCTGGGGAGCTGAAGCATTATCCAAGACTCCAGAAGGAAAGGAGGCTGCTGCAAAAATAAATGTCCAAACCTTCTGTTTAGAAACCTGGTCAGGTGAACTAGGGCAGAATTCCCTGAAATTTGGTAGTTCCCTGATCTGATTCACTGCTGGATGGCAGAGACTCAGGGGGGCTCCTGAGGCTGTTCCCTGAAAATCTGAGCTGTGGCTACCTGTGCTGTGTGGGCAAGTGGGGACTGTACAAACCAGAGCTGAGCTGGGCTGTCAGGGGCCTCCTAAAATCGGAAATCCTGATGCACTGTCACAGCCTGCTCTGCACTTCAGGAAGGAGGGGAGATGAAAGGCTTTTGGTATTTTGTGTTAATTTTTTTAAAAGATCCCTCAATAAAATTGAAGCCCCCTAAACTTCAGGTTCTCTAAAATCTTCTTTTTGAGTCATTTTCTGCTTTCACCCCTTTGGTTCATATCCATATTAACTGGTCTCCACTATCCATAAGGAGGAGAATACTGAGATACCAGTTCTTCCCATGGATGAAGATGGGAATTGGATGCCAGGAAGGGGGTGATGTCCTGGGATGGAATATGTGCAAAGACCCTTTGTGTTCCCAGAGGTTTCAGTGATGCCCCTCTGCCCTGCCCAGCTCCCATTTCCCCCAGCAGCTGGAATTGCCTGGTCTCTCCCTGCTCTCTGCTTCCAGCTGGCAATTCTCTCTCTCTCCACCGCTCCCCACACAACCTGCTCGTTTGAGGGCACATCAAAACACCAGCAGTTGTGCTGTTTGCTTTACACTGATTAAAAAGCACTTTATTAGGCTGTTAACCCCCAGGCTCTGGAGCTGCCCGGCCCCAGCTGCCTCGGGAAGCAAAGATCCCATGGAAGCAAAGGTCCCTCCAGAGCCAGAGCAAGGCTGCACTTCATTACCAGAAACTGGGAGCTTCTCCCACCCACCCTGGCAGGGATTTATCACCACAAACCTTCAGTCAGGACAAAGGACAGACCTGGTACTTTCTAATTGATAGGGTATCTATCCAAAACCTATTCCCACACTTAAATGGGATCCCAGGAACACCGTGCCAGCCTGTGGAGGTGGGGAGCTCATCAGGAGCTTTAATGCTTTCCATATGCAGCAGAAAATGCCATTTTGCAGAGCTTTCTCCCCAGTTCCATCCATCTGCCTCTCCCAGCTATTCCTTTTGTCTCTTATTTATGGCTGTAATTTTGATGCCACAGTTACTGTACAAGAGCTGCTGTATATTTCTCTTATTTGCTTTGAAATTGCTCTTTCCAGCTCATCTCGACAATCATTTATTTGCCCACAAAATAACCAGGCCCTGAACTATTTTCTGGCACCAGTTTTGCAGAGCCCAATCACTTTTTTTTTTCCCCCCTCTGTAATGGTGTAGGTACATCCTTTATTATTGCACTTAAATGCTCATTAACAATTCATGGAATCTTAAGTGGCTGAAAAAACAGGTTCTGGAGGTAAACATTTCTAGAGAGTGTCTTAGCCCACAGTCCTTCCCTGCAAGTGCAGGATTCCAAGTGGAGGAGAGCATGGCTCCAAGTTGTTATTTTCAGGGTAATTGCATTTTTTAATTAACTCTATATTTAATCCATGCACAAAAAGCAAGTGACACAGCTGCTCAGGGGCTGCTGTAATGGGTTAGCAATAATTTTGCACCGTTTTTCCTTTCTTTTACCAGCCTTTACATCACGAGCACTGGAGGCTTTGATGATGAACACCCTAAAGCATTGGGTTCCTGTGGTTATGGCCTTCAGCATGAACGTGGGCCCTTCTGAGTCCTCACCCAGAGCAAATTCTGGTCACACTGAGGCTGTGTTTAGGCTTAGTGACACATGAACACCCCCAGGACAGGATTTTTCCCCCATGGATCACAGACAAGGATGGTTGAGGCATGGAAAGGCTGTGACAAGCTCTGCTCAGGGCACTGACCCCAGGGCTCCTGTGGCAGGGGGGGCCCAGAGAGGAGGGTTTGGGATGATCTCCCCATTCTGGGGCACTGAGAAATGTTCCTTTTCTGCTCAATTTCACAGAGTTCCAGTGTCTGGGTAAACAGCAGAAAGGCAGCTGTTGGTTAAAGGTTAAAATTTTGTTGTTCTGCAGAGGGCTCCCAAAATCCCCAGTGCCTGTTTGTGCACCAGTGACTGAGAAAATCACAGAATCACAGAATGTCCTGAGCTGGGAGGGAGCCCCAGGATCCCCCAGCCCAGCCCTGGCCCTGCCCAGACCCCCCAACAACCCCACCCTGGGCATCCCTGGCAGCGCTGTCCAAACGCTCCTGGAGCTCTGGCAGCCTCGGGGCCGTGCCCATTCCCTGGGGAGCCTGGGCAGTGCCAGCACCTCTGGGGAAGAACCTTTCCCTGACATCCAGCCTGATCCTGCCTGGCACAGCTCCAGCTGCTCCCTGGCTCCTGTCCCTGTCACAGAGACCGGAGCTGTCCCTCCACTGCCCCTCGGGAGGAAGCTGCAGAGCCTGGTGAGGTCTCCCCTCACCATCATCATCATCATCATCATGACCTTTAAGTGAGCAGCCCTCACATTTTGAGTACTTCCCAAGCAACAGCTGAGCCTTTCAAAGCAGCAGCTGCTGCTCCCTGAGCTCGTTTCTGCCACAAACAGCAGGAGTGAGATGATGTGATACAGAGGCCTCTGGGGCCCTGACACTTAATTGTCCTCAGTTGAAAAGCCGATCAATTTGGAGACTCTCCCTGAGCCTCTGGCCTTTATCTTGATCTCTTCTTCCTTTCCTTGTAGCACAGGGTTTCACACACATCCCTCCCAGCACAGGGAGCTCAGGAAACACATTTTTCCCTGGCTCCATCAGAACATCTCTCAGTGTTGACTGTGAGCAGTGACACCGGGGGTTCAACATCACAGGAGGAGCCTGTGAGCAGGAGAAATCCACGTCTGCTTCCCATGGCTGTTATGCAGTGCAAACCCCATAACATCCCCTGCTAGAGATGCTCTACAGTGACACAGTCAAAGGAAAGAAAGAAATTTCTGGTGTTTTTCTCCCAGGGAGGAGGGTTGGTCCTCACCAGACTCCTGTCCAGGCAGGCCAGAAGGGATGGTTTGACCTCATCTGTCAGCTCCTGTGTGTGACAGACACCAGCACAAGGAGAAACAAGAGCAGCAGTTCTGAGTTCAGCACTGGGAGCTGTGGAAAGGCCAGGAGAGGAAGCCAGCAGGGAGCAGGGTGGGCAGGAGAAGGTGTGATGGAAAGCACAGGAGAGGAAGCCCAGGAGGGAGCAGGGTGGGCAGGATGTGATGGCTGTGGATGCTCCAGCTGGTGCTGCTGCAGGAGGCCCATCCTGAGGGCTGCAAGCACAGGTGAGATGGAAAAGTTGTCACCAGAGGTTTTTTGGTGTGGGTAGACCCAACCTGTGAAAGCTGCCAAGAATGACTAGCTGGTTCCTCAGGTGCCCTGATTCTCCTGATGATTTCCAGGATGTCTTGTGCTTTTGTATTTCAGCTGGCAAAGGAGAAATCTCAGAGAATTCCTGCTCGTCCCTCATGGGTTCTCACCATCCCTCTGTCCACCCTGTGGTCTGAGGGCAGTCTGCTTTGTGCTCAGCCCTTCCCCAGTGGGGCTCACCCCATGGAACTGGAGCTCCCTGTGACATTCTGAGCACCAGGGAGCGTTGCCACACCAATAATTCTGATTCTGCTCAATGGCTGCTACAGCTGAGCCAAAGTGGCCTGGGCACAGGGAGAAATGGCCACCACGATGAGCGTGAGCAGCTTGGAGAGGGGTCAGGACAGTGGGGTGCTGCTTGTGCCACCTTAGGGAGCAGATGGGATTTTGCCAGTGCAGTTTAATTTATTCTTGATGTTAGCTTGAAGGAACTGGTTTTGAAAGAGGTACTGGCTGCCTTAAATGGCAAATATTCTTACTGTAATTGGAGAAGACAGACATGGGGAGATGCCAAACTTCCCACTCATTTTCTTCTCCTTGTAAATGTTGTGATGAGACAGGGTGGTACCCACTGAGCTGAGCCCAGCTTCGAGCTGTGCCATCCTGGAGCTGTGCTTGGCACCCAAACCAGCAGCAGAGGGGAAGAGACTGCAGACCTGGCCCTGGGAGCAGTCACTGCCCAAGCTCAAAGTGAGCCTTTCCTCCAGACACCCCATGGGAACTGCTGGGAGGCCAAAGCGTGGCTGGGAAGGGAAAGTGGAAGCTCCCAAAGATATTCACAGCAATTTTCAGAACCAAAATAATTTTATTTAAATAATTCAGACTTTGAATATTTATCAAAAAAAGCTTTTTAAATGCCATTTCTTATAACAGTATTCATGTTAATGGCAGATAAGGGGATGTTTAAAAAATGAGATTATTGCTTGGCTTAGGTGTGTAACAGAGTTGCTGTCACAGCATTTGTCGTGCTGAAACCAAAGCTCCAAGGTGGCCTTTCTTCCACAAGCCCAGAGCTTGACCCCTCGGACCCACAGATGTGCTGGAGCCACGTGGGCTGGGATGGACAGACCATCAGTGTGACTGTAATCATCCCTTCTCCACCCCAGAAACTGTGCCTGGCTCCACTTTGGTTTGTTTGCCCACTTCTCTGGTGAGGAACCAATATAAATAATCAACAGTCAGACAGATTGGTGCTTTGCAGCCAGTGCAAACTCTCTTTTTAGGCTGTTAGCAAGAACCCCCAAAGCCTCACTCCTTGCTTTTGTCTTCTGTGGATACCACTTGTCATGGAATGGGCCTTTCATCTCAAACAGGACTTTTAACTTCAAATGTGTCAGATCTTTAAAGAACTGAAAAACATTAACAGGCAGGGAGAAACTTTATTCTAATTTGTTAGATGTGAGAGAAAAAGGAGGATGCAGCCATTTGAAAGAGCAGAGGCTGTGTTGGGATGGAAGCTCCTGTTCCTAAAGCATCACTGGGTTCTTTTTTCCCAAAGGTTCACCGAGGCCCTGGCATGGGGTGGCTGCCCCTGGATCCCTGGAAGTGTCCAAGTGGACAGGGCTTGGAGTGACCTGGGCTAGGGGAAGGTGTCCCTGCCCATGGGACAGGTTCTTCCCAACCCAAGCCATCCTGGGGCTCCCAGTGCCACGATCCAGCACCAAATCCAGCCTGGTGACAGCAATTCTTGCCAAGGAGGGGTTCCCAGACTGTGCCATATCAGCACCCCTGGGTGTGTTTGAACCTTCCATGGATTTGCTGTTGATATCCCACACTGAGCTGTCACCAAGCAGCCTGGAATGAGAAGTTGTCCCAATGGACAGAGCTGCTGCTCCAGCTAACGAGTCATTACAGCCATGGGAGCTTTCAGTCACACTGCAAAGGAAGCTCATTCTCGTGCCTGCTCCAAGGACCAACTTCTAAAGTGGTTTTGTGACTGTTGTTTGTTTATCCAAAGCTGAAAAGACTCATTGATGTAGCCATATGCTGTGTGGAATTAAAGCTCCTTAATCAAAAACCAGAAGGAAATGATTCTTTCCTGCTTTGATCTGAAGTTGAAGTGAAGAGGCATCTTAGGCACAATCTGCAGAGCCAACTCCAGCTCTGGTTTCTTTCAGCTTTACCAAAATTGGCCCAGCACGGTGCCTGGCTCACGCTGGGGAATCCCAAATCCTGTCAGGGTATTTATCTGAGTTACAGTCTCCTTTTGGAGAGAGTCAGCTCTGAACACAGGCAGAGGTTTTGCTGTCGTGTGTTAGACCCTGATGATACAAGTTAAAGCTGTGCTGAGCCAGGGGATAAAAAGAATGACAGGAAATAAAGATATTTTTCTGAATTTTCTTCACCCTGAAAGATTTGGGTATTGAATACAGAGCCCCTGCACTAGAATGTAACTGGAGATGTTTAACTCCTGGTTCCTTCCACACTCACAGGCAAGGGAGTTATTACTCTGCAGTCTTTCTCTACTTATCACTCTGTTTGAAGTCACATCACCTGGAGTCAAGTGAATGTCTCAGTTTTCATTTTTGTAATATTTTACTCCCTGCCATTGCACAGAGTGCTTGAAATACAACAGTAAGTGGAGGTTATGAGGAGAGTAGGCAAATAAAAACCCAACTGACAGTGGATGCTAAGAAGGACCAATATTTTAATTTTTGAATCACTCATCATTTCAAGGGGAGAATGAACTGGTTCGAGATTTCTGGATGCTCAGGATTGGCAAAAGCATCATTAATCTCTTGTCTCCTTTGTGCCTCTGCAAAATTGTATTAATAAAGGCAGCATTTACACATTGCAGACTGTGAGTGCTTTGGGCACAGTGTAGGGCCTGCCTCACAGCCTTCACTTAGGCCTTAATGCAACATAAATAACAAACCTTGTTGTTATTGCCTGTTCCAGGCTGCTCTTCACCTGCATTTTCAGTGACATGAACAGGGGTGAACATCCACCCTCTAAGGCAGCAAACAACCACATTTTAAACTCTGCGAGGGAGTCATTTTAATAAGTCAAGTTTCTCAAAGCAAAATTATCATAATGAGTGAGGAGCGAGGTGAGTGTAATTGGAGTGACGTGAAATGCAGAAAACTAATTAATTTTCTCCTGAAAGGTCTGGGAAAGGTCACAGAGGGGCAACAGAGATCGTGGTAGAGGACGCACAGTGCTGTAAATATTGAAATGTCTCCCAGAAATCCCTGATTTATTCCAGAGCATTAAGGTGTTCTGGTTTTGAAGTGGCAGCAGCGTGTCTCGGCAGTTCCTGTGGTTTGAACTCAAAGCACATCCCAGCTTGTGGAAGGGAGTGGTTTGGGACCCTGGAGGAGCAGAGGCAGTGAAGAGAGGGGGTGGGAAGAGGGTTGGCCATGGCTGTGGAGTGTTTCAGCTGCAGGTCAGTGGGATGGGCAGTCACTGCTGGCTGGTGGCTCTTCAGGAGCATGTGTGAAACGAGGAGGTGGCTCCAGCCCAGGCCCTGGTGGCCAGGTGTCCTTCCCATCACAGCCACCCCCTGTCCCGGCAGCCCCTGGCTCTCAGGGGTGCTCTCTGCAGGGACATCCCTGCGGCACAGGGGGCTCACAGCAGCAGGGCTGTGTTCCCTGCAGGCAGGGCTGGTGCTGCAGCTCAGCTGAGCCTGAAACAGCCCTGACACAGCACTCCCTGGTTTCCCTGGAGCAGCACTCACTCCACATCCCAGCTGTAGCAGATGGGTCCCCTGTCCCTGCCAGGACATCCTGGCAGATATCCTGTGACACTCCAGGGCCTCCTGAGGGCTGGGCACAGGGCAGTGATGGCTGTGAGGGACCAGCACCTGCTCCTCACAGCCCTGCAGAGGCTTCTGCTGCTTCCCAGGAGGTGGGATGGGGCTTTCCTGGAGAAGTTTGGCTTCCTCCGACCTGGCTGTCCCTGGGGAGTCAGGACACAGTGTCACAGATGTCTGATGGCTTGAGCAGGGCTCACCTGTGAGCCACAGAGCAGGGGAGGGGAGAATGTCTGGCTGTGGGGGCACACAGAGACTGTGTTTGGGGTTAGGGATGAGGCTGGTGGACAAAGGGACATGTCCATCATGGTTTGGTCAGTCAGGACCTGCAGCTGAGATCCCAAATTGCTCCATTTCCCCTGGACCACCTCTGTTAATGTTTCTCTCCAGTTTAATTTAGCAGTCCCATGGAAACACTTCCCCCAAGTCCTTCAGTGCTTGATGTGTCTGTGGACTGCCTGGGACCCCAGGGGTCCTGGTGTGCCCAGGCCATGGTTGAATTAAATGGTTTGGAATTGGGCCACTCACCCTCCTGATGGCAACATCCTCTTCTGGAGTACAACCCCTCCAAATGCAGCCCTCACACCCTGCTGACCAGGGCTGTCCTTCCAAAGCTGAACCTGCCTTTGGTCTCTGAGGCACGGAGGGAAAACACCTGGAAAACACCTCTGGGCTCTCCCTCTGCACACACTGAAATCTGCACTGTAGGAGGTTTTGGAGAGCTGTCAGAGTTACAGAAATCGTGCCCACATTTTTTGTTGGAATTTCAGAGGCACCCAGACAACCAGAACTCCTTGTTCTCTGTGTCACACACGTGTCACCTTGGTCCCTGCACTTGGAGAAATGTGTCTTGCTGCTGGTGAGCATGTGAGTGTGAGAGAGCATCAAACCAAATATTACCCTAAGATCACACACTGAATTTTATTACCCTAAATTCCCCTAGAAGCACACCCATCCCTAGGAAAGATTTCTCGCTCACAATGTTAAATTCATGTGGCTCCAGTGAGAGAATTACAAGGCACTTGACATCTCCCAGATTCAGAATAACTTTGGAGCATCTGTTTTCACTCATTTAATTTCTCTTGTCCCAGAGGGGACCCAGCCAAATGGCCAAGCTTGCCTGTGCTCAGGGCTGACATGATGTGATCTGAAGAGGAGTTGTGTGTGAGTTCTGTGCTGCTGCTGGAGTTGGATTCATTAGCCAGTTTCCCCCCAGAGTTTTCAGAAAGTTTCTGCTGTGTTTGAAGGATAATTGCCATCCCTTGGTCTCAGGGGAGGGAGAAAAAAGGACTTTGTGTTCCCCTTTTGATTCAGACTCAAAGAGTGACAGAGGCACGAAAAAATAGCAGGTCCAGGGAATTCTTCAGTAGCATGGTAATGGCTCTGCATTGGAAATAAAGTGTGGGGTACCACAGGGAGCCTGCCTGGGGAGGGAGGGGACAGGCAGGACTGCCAGCTCCTCTTCTGGAAAAAATGTCCCTGTACTTGTACCTCTCTGGGGAGTCAGGGAATGTGACTGGCAGCCAAGCCTTCCAGAGCAATGGTTTTGGAGGCATTTCTGTGTGTACTGACAGAGATTTACACACCTGAATGCCTCTGGTGTCCTCCTGCCATCACATCCCTCTCCTTCCAGCCCCCACAGCCCCAGAGGTTGGGCTCAGTCCACATCTACCAAGGATTAATGACCTGCAAAGGTTAGAAAACACCCAGAGAAAGGCAATTTTCATTTGACAGTGTCAAATGAGTTTCTCTCACTGCATCAGGCCAGCGCCTTGGTTTCCCTGATGGGATCTCTGCTGGTCCATCCAGCTGTGTCCTCCCTTCCAGCTGCAGTCCTGGAGGAGCAGGGATCATCCCCATCCATCTGAGTTGTGCAGAGGGACCCAGCTGTGACCTCTCCTCCCAAATAAGCCAGTTCCAGTCCTCTCTGCTCCAAATCTCCTTTCAGCCTCACCTTTCCCCCTCCCTGGTTTGTGCAGGGAATGAGCTGCTCCTGGGTTATCCCAGGTGCTGGGGATGGGTGCAAGTCCCCATTTCACACCCAAAAGCTCTGCTGCCTTTCAAATTAAAGCCAGTGTGAAATTGTGTGTTCTGCAGCTTGGTCCCCTCCCAGGGAGATGCTCCCAAACACAAGCAATGACTAATTGAAGGTGTTTCCAGCTCTGGATCATGACAAACCCAAAATGAAAAGAAGGGAAGAATCTTACACCCTCCAGCAATTAAAAAGACTAGAAGAAGTCCCTGGAGAAGGATGATTTAGGTGCCTAAGGAGTTGCTTTCCTCTTCTTACCATTATCATAAATATTTTCTATTTCCTTCCAGTTGAGAATTTCATCATGATTATTTAATGATGACACTCTAACAAGGTTCAACAACTAGCTTTTCTTTTTTTGAAAAAAAAAAAAGGTGAGAATTTTGCCATAATCCTTTCATGAATAACACAAATTGTCTCCAGTACAACTTCAAAGATGTCAAAGATGTGTTTTGGTGCTAGAGTGTATCTTGCATAATGGATCTCTCAAGCAGTTCAAGTGACTCTGGATCACATAAGAATGTCTTTAATGGCAAATATTATGGATTTCTCTAAAATATTTAAAGGTACTAAACATTCTGAATTCCTGCTTCCAGTAAGCAACTGCTCATAATTAGATATCCTAATCTGTGTTTAGTGCATCCCTTGGGTCTGTTCAGTCTGCTGCTGAATTACCTCCATGGGCAGTGTGGGACAGACCTGCACCCTGAGCCTCCCAACTCCCTCTGTTCTCAGAGATTCCATCTGCCTCCAACACCGTGCCAGGGACCTGGAGAGAGGAGAGCAGTCCATCAATTTCTTACCTGAAAATTCAGTTTTTACCACCTGAGAAGGTGGTGATGCCCAGTGAGAATGTGGATGCTCTGCAGAAAGGTGCAAGTGATGAAAACTTGTCATGAAAGACAGAGAACTTCACCATTCAGGGTTTTTGCTTGGAGCAGAAAAGCACTGAAAACACATTTTTTCCCTAAAAAACTGGCTTAAAACCTATTTTTTTTTCTCCCATAGTCCCTTAAAAGGGCTTGTGAGAGAAGCTGCTTTTCTCCCCAGCTGATCCCTGAACAGCCACATCCCTCATCCAAACCACGACACCCAAGGAGAGCCGTGCTGGAAGTTGTTCAAAGTTCCCTTGGAGCAGCTGCCTTGGGAGGAACTGCAGGATCCAGGTGAAAACAAAGTTCAAAGCCTCCAGCTGCCCCTTGCTGCCCACTCCTCAAAGCAAATCCCAGCTTGTGCCGTATCCAGGCTGAATAATGAATCCTGCAGCCAGCGCTGCTGGGGTCTGAGCCTTCCCTGCAGGGCACTGATGTGAGCAGTGCAGGCTCTGGGAGCCAAACTCACATCTGAGCCCACACAGAAGTGTTGGGGAGGAATTCCTAAAGCCCAGCACAAGGCACAGCCCAGTCCTCTCTGGGACTCCACACCTGCAGGAGCTGCTCAGCCATGCAGCCCTCACACTTATTCCAGAGTTTTCTGTGCTCTTAATTCGTGGGGCTGTATTCCAGTTCCAGGAGTGTGAAAATACCTCATTCCAGCATCAAACACGAGTGTTTTGCTGCTTAAAATAGACATTCAAGGCAGGCATGCTGTAGATTTGAAAAACAAATCTGCATCCTCATCCTCCTTCTCCTATCCTGAGCAGGAAGTCTGTGGGGAGATGGTTTCATCCATACCAGCAGCTTCCAGAGCTTGGGGATTCATGGAATATCCTGAGCTGGGAGGGATCCACAGGATCAGCCAGCCCAGACACCCCAAGAACCCCACCCTGGGCATCCCTGGCAGTGCTGTCCAAACGCTCCTGGAGCTCTGGCAGCCTCGGGGAGCCCATTCCAGCCCTACAGGAATGTCACACCTGGGAAGCACAGCTGCTCCCCAAGCCAGGCCAGGCTCCTGAGCTCTGTTCCTCAGGATTGCACCCTCCAGGCTCAGCCCATCCTTTTCTCTCCCTGCTCCTCCAGCACTTTCTCCCATCCAGGGAATCTCGCACCGTTCCCAGGAAAACATCCCAGCAAAATGGGAACAAGCACCAAGGCTGTGCCCTTGTCACAGAGGATAATTTCAAAGGCTTCTTGTTCAGCTCTGACTCGGAATGAAGCCAAGTTGGAGGATGCTGAAATCCCCCGTGAGTTTGGGCTCCCAAGCTCTGCTCAGCCCCGGGGCTGCACAGAACACACGGAACGCGAAGGAATTGGAAAATGCAGTCGCTCATCCCTCACATTAAAGCTGCTTTTCCTGCCTGCATCTCCCTTGCATCCACAAGGGTTCCCCCCAGGTTCCACATAATGATAAATAATGAATTAATTTCTGATGGCTAACATCTAGCAGAGCCTTGCTTTTCCTCCTTTTCAGACCTTTCCTTTCATTTTCTTCAGTTTTTGCACTTTCTCAGCAAAATTTTATCAAGATTTTTAAGATTTTAAGGGAAGCTGGGGAATGAGTCAAAGGAGAAACCAGCCTTGTCTCCAGCAGAGTGAATCTGGGTACCTCTGGTACTGCACCAAGGCTTGACTTTCCCAGGAATAGCCATGTTCATACCATGTATTGCAATGTGTAATTAACATTATTATGCATTTCAGTTACTGATGTTATTTTTATCAATCTTGGTCTTTATCAGACTCTCCAGTGCAAGTGGCCACAGTCACGGGTCTGAAGGGACACACTGGCAGTGGGAGAGTGTGAAAATAGATGGGAAAACAAGAAGATGGGAAGAGGAAGGATCATAGAAAAAGGGATTCACTGGATGGTTTGTGTTGGAAGGGATCTTAAAGAGGATCTGACCTCTTGGCATGGCCAGGGACACCTTCCACTGTCCCAGGCTGCTCCAAGCCCTGTCCAGCCTGGCCTTGGGCACTGCCAGGGATCCAGGGGCAGCCCCAGCTGCTCTGGGCACCCTGTGCCAGGGCCTGCCCACCCTCACAGGGAACAATTCCTGCCCAATATCCCATCCATCCCTGCCCTCTGGCACTGGGAGCCATTCCCTGTGTCCTGTCCCTCCATCCCTTGTCCCCAGGCCCTCTCCAGCTCTCCTGGAGTCCTTTTAGACCCTGGAAGGGCTCTGAGCTCTCCCTGGAGTTTCTTTTCTCCAGGCTGGACACCTCAGTGGAAGCTGTGAGAAGAAGCCAGAAGAACAAGGTGCAAAGGCTTGGGAGAGCCCTTCAGCATTCCCAGGTGTGGGGGTTCCTGTTCTGCCTCACTGGGTTTCTCCAGGATTGTCCACCACGCTGGGACAGAGGGAATGAGGAGGAGCAGTTTGTACACACAGTCAGGACAGAGGGTAAACTTCAAATAGTGCAACTGGGCAACTCAAAAAAAGTAAATAAAAAAAAATAAATCCTTGTCAGTCAGGCTGAGGCCAGCAAGGCAATTTTTCTGACTTTATTTTACATTTATCAAGCAGAGTAATGAGTGGAACAACCTTTGGGTGCTGACAAAAAACAGAGGAGAGCACCCACAGAGCCTGAATTATAGCAAATGCACCCTTGGAGGCTCCTGATGAGCTCCAGCTCATCCCACAGGCTGCAGGGCATCCCCAGGGGCTGCAGCTGCTGTTTGCCTTTGGACAGGGATGGGGAGCAGCAGGACCTCCCTTTGGAGGTGCAGCAGAAACCCCAAAATGTGGGGAGCTCCTGCTGCCCCCTCACAGCCTGGGATGTGCTGGGACAGCTTCACTTCGTGTGCCACCACGAGAGAAAGGAGGGAAAGGAGGAACATTCCTGGCAGGGGGACATCTCCCTAACCCCCTCTGGCCCTTGGAAAGCGTTTGCTCCCTGCTCTGCCTGGTGGCCCTGGCAGCAGGGGAGCTCAGGCTGCCCCTTGGCCTCTGTCACCCCAGCCAGTGTCACCCACCCAAAGGGCACTGGGCAGTGCCTGGGGCCACAACCACTTCTGGGAGTCACAGCCTAGCCCATTCCTCATCCAGGGGTCCCTGGGAGGACACAGCACCCCAAGGGCAGCAGGAGTGGCCTGGGGACAAGTGATGGAGTGCCCTGGGTTGGGCCATGCTGACAGCACTGGCAGCTTGTCCATAACCTGGCACATTTATGGAAAAGCCTTAAAAATTAAAAGAAACATCTTTATTTTTCTATTTATTCGTCAACTCTTAAAGCACCTCCTCTGTGAAGTTTCTGAGCCATTTGGAGTCAGCCTTTTAGGGAATGATCAAAGATTAAAATTCCAGGTTGAGGGTTGTGTTTGCTGAACTCTGGGTATAAAAAAATCTGAGTTCTAAAGTGTTCCAGGGCTGCTCAGCACCTGTGGTAAGTGCAAACATGATACCAAGAGAGGGCTTATTCAGAGGTGCTTATCTTGCTTCCTCAGTGTTCCCTGGCTGAAATTTTTTAAAGTATCTGAATTTTCTCTTGTCATTTTTTTGGCTCATAAAATTGGATTAAATTCTGCCTTTGCTGTGTGTATCTCTCTGGAAAATATCTGTCCACATACTACTCAGCACTGAAAGCTGAGCTGGCTTCTCAGCTTCAAGCATTTCTGTGTTGTCTCTCACATGCTCATGATGTGCCACACAAATATCACAGAATCACAGGATGGTTTGGGTTGGAAAGGACCTTAAAAATCATCTCATTCCATCCCCTGCCATGGCAGGGACACCTTCCACTGTCCAGCCTGGCCTTGGGCACTTCCAGAGATCCAGGGTTCCACAGCTTCCCTGGGCACCCTGTGCCGGGGCCTGCCCACCCTCACAGGGAGGATTTATCCAAAAATCAAACCCAATTATGTTTTAACATGGTGAAGGTGAGTGTTCAGTGTGAGAACCAAGGGGTTTCTCACACCAGCAAAGATGTGACTGTGCTGCCTTTAAGCCCCCAGCTCCAGCACTACTTTGGGAGAAGGGGCCCAGCTGTCTGCTGGTGTTCCCATGGACTTCCAAGGACCCAAAGCAGGGACATGGGTGGTGGCATCTTCTGCAAGGGCTGGATGAGCTGCAGTCCAGGACACAGAGGGAGGGAGCACAGCATCCAGGAGGGGACACACATCCCTAGGGTGGGCACACACACCCCTACGTGCATCAGGGCCATCCACAGCCTGTGCAGCAGGAGAGAGCTCAGCTCCAGGAGGGTTCTGAGTGCTTGAATGAGTTCCTGGGAGGTGGATTAGGAAGGGGGGAAGAAGTGATGGAATCTGCATTGCAACCAGGAGAGTAAAGAGCGTGTGCTCTTCTCCTTTATGTGCTTTGCAGCAGGCAGGGAGGGGGAAAAGGCATTGAGATCACACTGAATCCAAGCACACAATCCCAGCAGGAAGGAGCCACTGGCTGCTGTCCCTGCCCAGCATGGCCTGGGCACACAGCTCAGGGATGTGCCCCTGTCCCCTTCTGCAGACCCCTCCCCACAGCACCCACCCCCCAGGCTCGCCAGGTTTTCCCACAGGGCTGTACAACTCCAGGCCTGCTGGGTTGGGACTTTTCCCATGAAATCACCTTTCCACAGGTGTGCTCTAACTCCTAAGGCAATCTGACTGTGTATTACAGTGTTGCTGGTGCCTCCCAGCTGTCCCATTGGTATGCTGGCAGTGCATCCCCCCTGTTTGCCTTATTTATCAGTTAACCAATGCCAAAGGGTTGTTTTCATCCAATGTAAAAAATGGACACTTATAAAAATGCATAGGTTTTAAATTGCTCAGCAGTTGGAGTTGTTATAAGAACTAGCCCAGGGAATAAATGGTTCCTTCTCCCATTAGGCTCAAAGGCCATTTCCATACAGGCTGCACATGGAATGGGATTCATTCCTGCTCCCACCACACACAACTGTTTCTCTGCTGTTCCTTCAAGCTTCAATGTCTCCCTTAATGCTTTATTACCACTGTTAAAACTCCACAGTTTGGAATGTGCTCAGAGTAAATCTGCCATGTTGTGTTTAAGTACCAATTGCTTATGTTTTAATGGCATTAATCTTTGCCTTTTTTGCTATGTCTGAGGATAATGAAGGGATTCCCCTCTTCCTCAGCCACTGAATCCTGTGAAATGAAAATGGGACTCGGGTGCTGCAGGCAAAGCTGTTTCCCTGCTGTTTCTGAATGTCCTGACCCACCAGCCAAGCATGGAGAAGTCAAGGTGGCTGTGCCTGCATGCTGAAATTCCCAGGATCTCTGCCTGGCTGTGTCAGGCTGTCCCTGAGCTCCCCTCCCATCCCACCCTCCTCACTCCTGTCCTGCCAGCTCCCTGCACCATGGGAGGCTGTGGGGAAGGGGCTGGGAAGGCACAGCCATGGCCAGAGGCTGCCTCTGCCAGCATTACTGGTGGTGCTGGACACTGGGAATTGGACCAGGAAACCTTGGTGTTGTACAAGACAGAGCTCTCAGAAACTTCCATCTGCAGAACATCAGGCAGGGCTGATCCTGTGCCTTTAATTCCTATCACTCAAAACTCCACTGCTAAGCTTCCCTAGGGAATTTTACTTTGGATTTCACCCCACGGTCCACATGCTCTCAGGACAGAACCTCTAAAAAACAGTCCAAGGCAGCTCACCTGATAGAAAGGGTGATGTAACACTGCAACAGAAAATGCTAATGAGTTCCAAATTGTGTCAGGAAAATCAATGCTCGTCCTCCAGAAGGTTTTTATTGGATAACTTCTTGACTTGGTTATTGTTCCAGAGTCCTACAAAATGAGAGGGAAAGAGGAAGGCAAGGAAGTGCAGTGCATGACAAACAAGCTGATTCCGAAGTCTAAAATAAAACTTGAGGGTTTAAAACAGGCTTTAAAAATAGGAGATTATAAACTGGGAAGATGGAATGTAGACACAGTAAAACAGGAGAGAGAACACAGGAAAGATCTGCTTTTAACAGGTTTTTGTTGCAGAAATATGTTTTGTTAAACAAAAGCCAGTCCTTCATCCTTCCATCCTTCCATCCTTCCATCCTTCATCCTTCCATCCTTCATCCTTCCATCCTTCATCCTTCCATCCTTCCATCCTTCCATCCTTCCATCCTTCCATCCTTCCATCCTTCATCCTTCCATCCTTCATCCTTCCATCCTTCCATCCTTCCATCCTTCCATCCTTCATCCTTCCATCCTTCCATCCTTCCATCCTTCCATCCTTCCATCCTTCCATCCTTCCATCCTTCATCCTTCCATCCTTCCATCCTTCCATCCTTCCATTCTTCATCCTTCCATCCTTCCATCCTTCCATCCTTCCATCCTTCATCCTTCCATCCTTCCATCCTTCCATCCTTCCATCCTTCATCCTTCCATCCATCCATCCTTCATCCTTCCATCCTTCATCCTTCCATCCTTCCATCCTTCATCCTTCCATCCATCCAAGGATGCTTCCATGTTTCTGGTGGAGAAGGACACTTCCCAAAAGCCTCAGGAACCAAACCTCACCAGCAGGAGCTCAGTGGGCCTGGAGCTCAGCAGCTCAGGAATGACTCTTCCCCTTCTCAGGGGTGATGGGGTTTGCAGCCCTTCAGCACTTTGGGTCCTCTCTGCCCTCCCAGTTTTGTGGAGGGCAGGACCAAGGAGCAGGGATCTCTTCCATCCTTTGGTCATTTCAGCCTCAGAAGAATTTCCTGCAGTCCACATGGGGAGACCTTTGTGATACTTCGATGTCAGTGCAGGGATTCCTCTCCTGGGTCCCATGAGGGCCCACAGGTGCTTTAAGGGTGTTTATACCACAAGCAGGGAACACATCTCAGCCTTTTCCAAAGTGATCTCCCAACTCTCCACCATGGTTTTGTACATCAGTGGATTCTGGGCTGGAAGGAAAACCTCCCTGTAGTGAGGGATAAGTCTGTCCTGTACTGTTTCTTTTAAAGGTTGTGCTTTGGCAGCCTCTCATCCACCAGAAATGTTTTTGAAGTGCTTTAAACCTAAATTTCTTTCTAAGATTTTTTTTCTTGGAGGTGATTTACTTGGCTTCTTCTCTAAGAGGTGGGCAGACCCATAACAGATGACAAGAGTCCCCTGCCATCCCCGTGCCTGAACAGCTCCCTCCAAGTGTCACAAGCAAAGAGCAACCTCCTGAATTAGCAGCTCCATCAGCATCAGAATGAGGTGTTACAAACCCCAGCAGATTATCCCCAATGCACACAAGACCCCAGCATTATCAATATTTATCCCATCAGAGGATTGCACAGAAGTAGAAAGAGGAGAAGCCCAGCACGGGGTATGTGATGGCTGCCTTAGCTGCTCTCAAGGTGCTTTTCTAACAATTCCTTCAGATCTCATCTCACAGGAGCCCTTCACATTGACAAGCTGAGCACAGGAATGACCCCTACAACAACTCCCCTTCCAGCAGCTTCTTAAACCCTAAGCTTAAATTAACGAGGTTCAATGAATAACATGAGCTGTGTAATGTTGCTGTCAAATCATCACAGCACACAGCTTTCATCTGTGCTCAGATCCAAACCCTTCCAATCAAACTCCAGCCCCAGATTTGAAGGCTGCAGAAGCCTGGACTTGGCTTAGCCTTTAAATTCACCTGGCCTTGGCATTCTGAAACTGGGATTGGAGGGGCTCAAACACAAAGGGTACCAAAACTGGCCCTTTGGTTTCCAGCAGAACAGCTTCGATTTGTAGAGAACTGGGATGGATTTTCCTTGGACAGGAAAAAATTCTTTGGAAGTCATGGAATCTCAGAATCCAGTAGTGGTTTAGGTTGGGAAGGACCTCCAGAATCACTGAGTTCAATTGTTAGCTCAGCACTGCCACGGCCACCATCAAACCATGTCCTCAAGTGCCACATCCACACAGCTTTCAAATCTCTCCAGGGATGGGGACTCCACCACTGCCCTGGGCAGCTGTGCCAGGGCTGGACAACCCTTCCCAGTGAGAAATGTTCCCAAATATCCACCCTGAGCCTCCCCTGGCCCAGCCTGAGGCCATTCCCTCTCCTCCTGTCGCTGTTCCCTGGGAGCAGATCCCGACCCCCCCGGCTGTCCCCTCCTGGCAGGGATTGTGCAGAGCCAGAAGGGCCCCCTGAGCCTCCTTTTCTCCAGGCTGAGCCCCTTTCCAGCTCCCTCAGCCCCTCCTGGGGCTCCAGACCCATCCCCAGCTCCATTCCTTTGATGAGGGAATAGGGACAGATGTAACATCAAAGCTGTGTTTTGGGAGACTCATACCTGGGTGGGAACATCTCTCTGTAACCCAAGTGAAAAGTCACTAGGACTGCTCCTACTTCAGCTGGGCTGGCAGACGAATTTTTCAGGATGAGGAAAATTCTGGTTGAACATAAGCACCAGACAAAATTCCACAGCCAAACTTTGCAGAGACACGGAATTCTAACCCTGCCTGTGGGATGAGTCTGGGAAAAGCAGCTTTGTCAACAAGCTGCCTCAAATTCCCAACTCCAAACATGTGGAAACCTTGAAATACCACTCTGCACGTGGGTCTGCCTTCTAAATTCTGTTAATCTCTTAAGTACCTTGGTTATTTGACTCACTTCTGGAAGGAGGACAAAATGTTTCTCAGCTTTACCCCTCAAAAATTAGGTTTTGGTTCTCCTTCAGTCATCTACTCCCAAGTGTCTGTGGAAAGAGACAGAGGCTGGCATGTCCATAGTGGGATCCATAGGATCCTACACTTAAGGGATGAGTTCCCTCCAGAGTTCCATCCATGCTTTTCACCTCTCTCATTCATCTTTGGCAAGAAAAACTAGGGAAGTTCTCTCCTTCATTCTGAGGAAATGGCTCAAGCTGCACCAGGAGAGGTTTAGATTGGACATCAGGAAAATGTTTTCCTGGAAAGGGTTGTTAAAGCATTGGAGCAGGTGGAATCACCACCCCTGGAAGTGATCAAAAAACTTGTGGATGTGGCACTTGGGGACATGGGTTCATGGTGAACATGGTGGTGGTGGGTTGATGGTTGAACTTAATGGTCTTAAAGCTCTTTCCTGACCTCAACCATGCTCTGAGATGATTATGGTCAACAACTCAACAACTCAACAACTGTGAACAACTTCTAAAGAGCCAGGGAAAAGGAGCTGGGAAATGCGGCCTAATGTCAAAAGGCTGATAAATAATAAATCTGTTAAAAATAATCATGAGGGGTTGATAGAAATAATCATGAGAGGTCTGAAAGTGCCCTGGCAACATTTTGGGGTCTGCAGATGAGAAGAGACTGAAAGCCACATCTCTGAGAAGCTGGTGCTCCGGGGAAGGAAGGCAAAGCAGAGCAGAGCTGGTGCCCCTGGCACTGCAGACATCCAGCCCTCCTTGTTTTGCAAATGGCATTTTAGCAGCTCCTTCCTCTAATTTACCAAAGCAGCCTTTTTATTCCTCACAAAGAGAATAAAGAAATGGTAAAATAACTTTGAAAGTCAGGTTATTCCTATGCCTTAACACCTTCCAACAGATGTTGTTCTTACCGAAAGCAGAGTTCCTTGAATTATTAATGGTTCCCAACAGCTCAGCTTGAAATAATTTAGCATTTGAAAGAGAAAAGCCACTCTCATTATTCCAAGTGCAGAAACATTTTTGGTTATTAAAGGTATTCTCCTCAAAAAAGAGAAATCTGTACAGTTTGTATCTTTTCCTCCAGATGCCAGCAGGAGCACCAGATCCAGGGAAACCTTTGTGCTTGCTGAAGGTTGATTGATAAAATACAATGAAGAGAGAGGAGTCCATATTCCATTTCAAATTGAGAAGCTCTTATCTGATCTTGTGGTTCCTTTAAGTTCACCAGATCTATTGTACTTGCACTTGGAGACCATTACATTCTTTCTGAGGCTTAAAGTGACCAATTATTCACTGCAATAAAAATTCCCAAGGGCTACTGGCCAGGTTGGAGGGGGCTTAGAGCAACCTGGGATAGTGAAGATGTCCCTGCTCATGTGAGGGGGTGGAATGGGATGAGCTTTAAGGTCTTTTTCAACCCAAACCACTCTGGGATTTGTGAAACTGATCACCAGGATGTTGGGCATTACCCCTTGGATGGATCTCAATTGTGGAACCACAGAATGGTTTGGGCTGGAAAGGACCTTAAAAATCATCTAATTCCACCCCTACCATGGGCAGAGATACTTTCCACTGTCCCAGGCTGCTCCAAGCCCCGTCAGCCTGGCCTTGGACACTTCCAGAGATTTGGGGCAGCCACAGCTGCTCTGGGCACCCTGTGCCAGGGCCTGCCCACCCTCACAGGAACAATTCCTGCCCAATGTCTCATCTAACCCTGCCCTCTGGCAGTTTGAAGCCATCCCCTCTTGTCCTGGGACCCAGGCCCTTGTCCCAAGTGACTCCCCATCGTTCTGATAGCTTCCCTTCAGGGAATGAATTAGGTCACCCCAAAACCTTCTCTTCTCCAGGCTGGACACCCCCAGTTCCCCCAGCATTTCCCCAGAGCAGAGGTGTGAAGCCACTCCTGGGGGAGGAGATCAGGAGCTGGTGGGCCTGGGGAAGCTGTCCAGGGTGCAGTGGAGATAACCCAGGGGTGTGTGTGCCAGAGCCCTCCTCATGCACCAACACACTCACTGATGTATTGATCTTCTCCTGAAGGTCTCCTAAGCCTTATTTCAAGGGAATAATTCAGAGTTGCACATGGCTTTCGAAGACTCTTCAGAATTATGACCCAATTTATGCTTTCTGTAATAATCAGCACAATAAGGCAGTAAAGCTGTCATTGCTGGATACACCACATTTATATTTTATCACATCAATGTAATCAATACAATAAGAAACCAATACTTTATGAGTTAGCATTGTCTTCTCAGAGTCTTTGCAGGACTATTTCCTCAAGACTACTTTGGGTCTGGGGGATGTTTATGTCCATATTAGCTCTTCCTGCAGCTGTTCCATGACAAATAAACCTCCCACTGCTGCTGAGATCTCAGCCAATATGCTCTGCAGTAATAACAAAACATTTCCTTTACTGGTCTTTTTTTATATTCAAAGCAAAACCATCAAACAAATAAAGTTCTCTCACAATACAACACAACACAATGTTTTTCCCAGTTTCCCCCAGTTGAGTTCCTTGCATGCACTGCAGGAGCAGCTCTGAATCACTGAATGATGCTTTGCATTGCTTCAGCTGCTGTCAACAACAGAGCTGCAAACACTCCAAAATGTTCATTATTTGACTCTCAACACTCCGTAAAATATGCTCATAAACACATCCAGAGATGCCTGTGCTCACACACACTTGCATTTGTCTCTATATACAGATTTTTGTATCTATTTCTGTTTCCAGATGAGAAAGAAAAGTTCTGAGATGGTTAAATACCATTTCTTACTGCAAAGGAATGAGCAGAGGGGAAAACCAGGCAAGGATTTCTGATTCCCTTTCTCCTCATTTTGATCCCAACACACCTCTCCCCTGCTGAATGAACAACCACAGGAATCATTAACTCTCTGCAGATAAAGATTTTGATGTCATTTCTGCCCCCTGACTGGGGATGTTTTAGTCAGGCTTCTCTTCCATGGGCACCACGAGAGCTGGGAGTGCCCAACAGCAGCTTCAGAGTGTGACAGTGTGACCAGGACAAAGCTGGGCCCAGGACAAAGCTGGGCCCAGGACAAAGCTGAGCCCAGGACAAAGCTGAGCCCAGGAGAAAACTGAGCCCAGAACAAAGCTGAGCCCAGGACAAAGCTGGGCCCAGGACAAAGCTGAGCCCAGGAGAAAACTGAGCCCAGAACAAAGCTGGGCCCAGGACAAAGCTGAGCCCAGGACAAAGCTGGGCCCAGGACAAAGCTGAGCCCAGGAGAAAACTGAGCCCAGGACAAAGCTGGGCCCAGGACAAAGCTGAGCCCAGGACAAAGCTGAGCCCAGGACAAAATTGCCCAGGACAAAGCTGGGCCCAGGACAAAGCTGAGCCCAGGACAAAGCTGGCCCCAGGACAAAGCTGGGCCCAGGACAAAGCTGGGCCCAGGACAAAGCTGAGCCCAGGACAAAGCTGAGCCCAGCCTCAGGTGTCTGGGAGAAGGAGAAATCTCTAATCCAGCAGATCCTTCTCCTGCTGTCACTCGTGCCTTTTCCTCAGGCAGGTTGGAGCCAGTAATTGTCCTGCTGATGTCTGACATAGTTCTGAGGTCTAGCAAAGCCTGCTTTCCATAAAACCCAGGTTTTGCTGTCAGCCCTGGTGCCTGGGCACCTGCCAACACCCTTGTGCCCAGCAGATCCCTGGATTGCCTTCCATAATGTGTACCCTAAGAAGCAAAAGCTTTTAAATCCCCACAATAAAAGGTCCCTTAATTGCAGCAAAGCTTTTACAGTCACTGCTTTCCTGGCTTTCTTCTCTCTGTAAAATACCGATTTTTCTTCTTAGATTTGTTGCTCTTTCTCCCCTGTTAAATTGTGTGTGCTCCCCCTTTCCAGTTAATATAATAATTCTGATGAGCAGTGCTTAGCATAATTCCAGACACTGATGTACGTGCTGCTCAAAGCTGTGCTTTAGGAGAATTCCATTTCTGAGGGCAATGTAGCATGGAGAGCTCTCCAACATTCTGAAATTGCATAAAGGGGGACCCAGAGAGCATCTGGAGGGGCACTGTGGAAAAGTTATTTTATGGGATATTTGAGGGCTGGCAGAAGCTGGGAAAAGCCATCCAAGATGCAATAAGAAGCAACAGGGTTTACAGGGCAGAAAGAAATGCTGCTCTGAGGTGCTGGAGTGTCCAGGGAGGAGAAAGGAGCTGGGAAGGGTCTGGAGCCCCAGGAGGGGCTGAGGGAGCTGGAAAGGGGCTCAGCCTGGAGAAAAGGAGGCTCAGGGGGCCCTTGTGGCTCTGCACAATCCCTGCCAGGAGGGGACAGCCGGGGGGTCGGGCTCTGCTCCCAGGGAACAGCCACAGGAGGAGAGGGAACGGCCTCAGGCTGGGCCAGGGGAGGCTCAGGGTGGATATTTGGGAATATTTCCTATTGGGAAGGGTTGTCCAGCCCAGGGCAGTGGAGGAGTCCCCATCCCTGAAGGTGTTCGAGAAACCTGTGGATGCAGCACTTGAGGACATGGGTTAGTGGTGAATGGTGTGGTTGATGGTTGGACTGGATGATCTTAAAGGTCTTTTCCAGCATTAACTATTCCAGGATTCCATGATTTAGAGGCATGCAGGTCTGAGGGCTTCAGCAGCGTTATCCCAGCACAGCTGCAGAGTGATGCAGAGATGAACAGGGCACCCAGACATGTTCAGGGCAGGGCTGCACACAGGCACAGTGGAGATGGCTTATAAAAACCCCATGAGGTTTAAATTAAAAGCAATCTGTTTATTTACCTCCAGCTCTCTGGACCTTATCAGTACCCAAACCCTGCATTTTTCAACTTATCTCTACAATAAGGAGGCAAATGAGCTACCCTTCATTAAATATTAAAGCTGGCATCAGGGAGTGATCCTGGGGCTGGCATTTGGCACTTGGTGTTGTGACAGAGATTCCCATGCCAGGGAGGACAGGATATTCCAGGGGTGGGATGTGTCCAGCTCCTCCCTCTGATGCTGAAAGCCACAGGGTTTGAGGAATGAAAGGAGGATCCTACTGGGGTGTTTGGAGACAGGGACTCGCCATGGGGGGAAGACACTCCCAGCCACCCTGGAGGGAGACTTTTTTATATCTATCTATATCTATATCTATATCTATATCTATATCTATATCTATATCTATATCTATATCTATATCTATATCTATATCTATCTATATCTATATCTATATCTATATCTATATCTATATCTATATCTATATCTATATCTATATCTATATCTATATCTATATCTATATCTATATCTATATCTATTTATATCATCTATATCTATATCTATATATCTATATACATATCATCTATATAATCTATATCTATATCTATATCTAATCTATATCTGTATCTATATCTAATCTATACCTATCTATATCATATATATCTATATTTATATACCTATATCTATATTTGTATCTATATCTATATCTATATATCTATATCTATATCTATATCTATATCTATATCTGTATTTATATCTATATATACATCTATATCTATATATACATAATCTACACCTATATAAATATCTATATTATCTATACAAGCTATATGTCTCATATATATATCTCAGAAGTATATGTACATCTTTGTGTTAATTTTGGAGTTGTTCTCGTCACAGCAGCACAGAGGGTGCCTCACATGCACATTCCCTGCAGACTGGAGCTGTTTCCCAGCAGCAGGGAAGTGTTCCCAGTTCAGGCAGAGCCTATAGACAAGAGTCTTAGCAAACAGGAGCAGGATTTGGGGTTTTTGTGATTTTCTAAGCCAACATCTCCATGTATTTGCTCAGCCACCCAGTGCTGCCCTCCTGGTGCTCCTGGGCATGGGGAAATGGGAGTTTCAAGCCAAGAAGACTCCCAGCCCTCCTCCTGAACACCAGCAGAGCTTTCTTTGTGTCCCTGTCCCCATCTCAGCCCTTCCTGACACAGATACCTGCACATCCATGCCAAGCTCTTTGTGGGGTCAGCACAAATGTCCCCCAGCTGCTCCAGGACACGGGGCTCAGCTGGTGACCAGACATCCTGTCTGTGATATTTGGGGTTACACAGCCCTCCTGTGTGTCACAAACTCTCTCTCAGTCTCAGTTCCCTATCTGTAAAGTGGAAAATAAAAGAAATTTACAGCCAGCCTCTCCGTGGAGTGGCATTAATGGCTGAAAGCATCACTGCAACCCCAGTGAGCTCCCAGGGGTGGCTGTGATGAAATCCCTGCAGGTGGCACAGGGGGAGCACGGTGTGTGCACCATCAGCTGAGCACAGGTCTCAGTGACCGAGCTGCACAGACTCAATTTCCTCCTCTTTAACCCCCCCTGCCAGCAGCTCAAGCCTAATGGTCAGGCTGCCTTTTCTGAAAAAAGAGCAGTGAGTCAACAGTGCAGAGGAGAAAACACATCCATTCACTCTGTTCATTCAACAGCTGAGAGTGAGGGATGGAATTTTGGAAACCAGGGATGATTCACAAACAGAACAAAAAAAAGAATTGAGTTTGCAGAAATGATAGAGGAGGGGGGAGGGAGTGATTTAAGTCACCAAACCTGACTCACTGGTTAAATTAATCCCAACATATGATTTCCATCTTCTAAAATAGCAAAGAAAAGCTGTACAAATAGGTGGAATCATTCATTGAAAGCCATTTATCATAGAATTTTTGGCTTGTTTGGGGTTTTTTTAAACCTCTTTCCATCCCTCTAGTCTTCAATGAGTCAAACAGTATTCTGAACCTGGAAGTAATAATTTGATTATCCTGTTTCCCATTGCTCATTCCCTGCCATTTTTTGTAGACCAACATTTCAATTATCTCAAGAGCCTGATGAAGCAGCCCCAGATCCAAGATTTTGCCATTCTTATTTTGACATTCCCATCTCTACTTGACATGAAAAAAAGAATCCTTCAATGGACAATCACGGAATGACTAAACCAGGCTGCAAATTTAGAGGAGGGTCCTTTCTGTGTGGGCAGTTCCTGACTGCAGCTCTGTTTAACCTCAGCAGCCCCCCCAAAACAGCGCTGGGAGGAGGCTGTGACAAGCCAGGTGTCCCTGAGGCTCACTCCATCAGCCCAGGAGCTGCAGCTGGTGGCTTCAGCCTGGGTTCAGGTGAGCTGGGTGAGAGCAGCTCAGGAGAGGGGCATTGACATCTCTGTGTCGTGGTGACAACTCAGCTTCATTTTCCAAGTTCTCCCATCACTCTGGGCATGAGGATGTGAAGGGAAGGCTTTCAGGGAGAGGCAGCATCTTTTTTCCCAGGTATTCCTGCTTTAAAGGACCCACCACCACACACATGGGCCTTATTTAAGGTGAGAAGCAGAAGCTGCAGGTTTCAAGTTAAATCCAAGTGTCCCTGAATATTGGGAATTTATAATTCAGTTATAAATTGTGTAACTTTCTGTATCCTTTTAAAAACTCTTCCAAACTTGTGCATCTCCTGACGTCTGTGCCTTCTGAAGGTGAATTATGAGCTACAGAAAAAATGGATGAGTGCCCAAAAAATTCCTTTTCTTCTCTAATAATCCCTCACTCTTCACTAAGGAAGAGCTAAAAGTGGCTCCTGGATTTCCCAGCTTAAAACTTGACAAGGATTTGCTTATGTGGCCCAAGAGCCACTTCAATGTGTCTGTGCTAGACATGTCCCAGTGCAGAGTGCTGGGTGATTCCTGGCTCCAGGAATGGACTGATCCTTCTACAGTCACCTGCCAAACACAGAAATGTTTGGGAAGAGATGGAGAGGAGGATATTGAGGGACACAGCAATATTGTGAGCCCCTTGCTGATGCTGAATTCAGTGAACATTACTTCTCAAGCCCAGCATTTCAAAGGGAAAAAATCCAGCTGGGTTTTTTTTCCCCTCTGAAAGACCCTACAACACAAGGCAGTGGATTTTCTACTGTTAATCTTGTATCCAAATTTTTTTTTTTTTCCCTCTGTGCTAACAGATTGACCTGAAAGAGCAGGATCCTAATTGCTCAGAGATAAAGTAATTGAGTGGTCTCCTGGGCTCTATTTGGTACAACAGACTTCAATAGAGTTGACAAATGTCGATCCATAACCCAGGATTAATGGGGCTGTGCTTGGCTTCCCGTTCAGTTTCCCATTTGCTCCTTTGGTCTAACTAACACCCTGATTGCTTTGGGAAAACTGACAAATCTTTGCAGTTAATGAGCCCCTCTAGTAATTTATCAAGCAGGGTTTCTAAAATAAAAAGAGCACTGAGAACAAAATGTTGATTCTGTGCTAAAGGAAGAAGAAATCCTTCTCTCCACAGATCCTGAAGAGCCTGGGAGACTTTGCTCCCCCACAGCTGGAGCTGGAGTGACTCTTGCAGTGTTGGCTTTTTTCCAAAAGCATTTGGGATTGCAGGCCAGGCTGGACAGAGCCTGGAGTTCAGCTGGAGAAAAGGAAGCTCAGAGGGCACCTTCTGGCTTCTGTCTAGAGGAAGGTTTGGGATGAGATGGGCTTTGAGATCCCTTCCAACCCAAACCTTTCTGGGACTCCTGACTGATTCCTGGGGATGCCAGGCACAAGGATGCAAGGGGTACCTCTCACTGGGCCCCCAAAATGGCACACAAAACATTTTGAGAGCTTGCTTTTACTCTTTTAACTTCTCTGGGGAAGGATGAACAGACTCTGAGAACTTCTGTAGGGAATGTGGAGGCTGGAGCCACCCCCAGTGCAGATTTCTGCTCCTGAGAGCCCTGCCAGGCTCAGCTGCCCCACGTGGCACAAGTGACACTCTGCCAGGTGCTGTCCCTGGAGTATCTCTGGGAAGCTCTGAGGAGCAGCTGTTCCTGGCATGGAAAAAAAAAAAAAAAAAGAAGGAAAAAAAATAAAGCAAAAAAAAAAAGGCATTAAAACCACTTGATTTTGCAATCAAATGTTTTATCTGGCCCTGAGCTCAATGGCAACAAACTCTGAACTTCTTCCCACTGGGGGTGGAACTTCCCAGCCTGGTAGGAGCCTCACCGAGTTATCTCTACCAGCAACTGAAACTGGAAGCTTTCCAAACTCTGTATTCCCTGGAAAATGTCAACACTTCTGCAGAAATTCCAATTTTCCCTCAGCTTGATTTAAAATAAAGTTCCTAAATGGGAACAGGGGAGAGCCAAATTGCCATTACCAGTCACAGCTCTGCTCTGAGTGACGGGGAGGGGCTGCAAGGGATCTGTTTCTATTGTGACACTCGTGCATCTGCCCATCATCCTCTTTATTTTTAGCTCTCGATTGTCTTTCTTACCACAGAATGAGCTCAGTTCTACCTGGAGTCTGGGCAGGAACCAAGAGCCATTAGGCTGCAGAAACAGTCTGGTTTAGCAGTGACTTCAGCACATTTGTCAGTCCCTGAACCTGGATCTTAATGCAGAGGAGGGGAGCTGTGGCAGGAAGGACCTGGTGCCTCTGCCAGGCTGTTCCTCTGTGTCTGTACTGGATGAAATGGGGGGCAGGAAACCTCTGGGGACCCTCCGAGCTCCTGTCCATGGCCAGATCTGTGCATTGATGGAAACTGAGAGCAAGTGAGTCTGGAGTCTGCTAGAAGCCAGACTTTGTCCCTCACAGCCCCTATTTTACCCCAGTTTTGTACCTTTCAGGGGTGATTATCAGTAGGAATCATCCTGGCCGGTGCTGCTCAGGGCTGGGCAGCTGCCTGGGAAGGGCTGTGTTGCCTCCAAGGACAAGTTATGGACATGACCCAACCAAACTGGAGCTGCTGGTGAACTCCCTCCTCCCTCTGAACGTGACCTTGGGGCTGCCACTTTGTCTGTCCCACATTCAGCCATGAGTTTCAGGATTCTCTCACATCACCCAGCTCCCTGGGGCTAAGCCTATTGCAATTTCCACAGAGCCCTGCCACTGCTGCCAGCCTGGAGAGCTGTGACCCCTCTGCCAGGGCCAGCAGAGGTGTGCCCACCCCGCTGAGGTTACCCCCAGCAGATGGGCACAACACAGCAGAAATCCCTGATTTTAATGTGTTTGTCACAGAGGTGCCTTTCCCAAATGTACTTTTTGTTCTTCTGGAGCCTTTTCCCCCTCTCTGAGCTCCCTTCTCGGTGTGTGTGCCTCTCTCTCTCATGTCTCTCTCTCCAATGCCAATCTCTGAGGATTTTTTTCTCCTTCCCCACAAAATTGCACACTACAGCCTGCAGACCTGTGAAGGAACACTGACACCTAAGCTCTGCTACCCTTCATCTCTTCTTCCCAGCTGTGTGAAAACATGAATTCCCTTGTCCTGCAAGAGCAGCAAACAGCTCCATGTTCACTCTTTGAGGAAGTGACCCATTTTGGAGAGAGCTTTCCCAGAGTCCTGAACTGCTGCTCTGGCAGTGTCAGATGTCTCCAGGGGGATGTAAAAGGGGAGAAGTCCTAAAATCTCCAGTTGAGAATAAGCTCTGCAGGGCCAGAATTATATTTAACCCCTAAACTCTCTGTAAGAAAAGCCTGGGTTTGGGGTTGATGGATGACTCTTGCCCTGGTGGGCAGCAGGAGAGGGGGGATTGTGCCCCTCTGCCCCCTCAGCTGGGACCCCACTGCCCTGAGACCCTGGAGCTGCTGCAGAGAGCCCAGAGGAGGCTCCAGGGGGATCAGAGGGATGGAGCAGCTCTGCTGGGAGGAAAGGCTGGGAGAGATGGGATTGTTCAGCCTGGAGAAGAAAAGGCTTCAGGGTGACCTAAATGTGGCCTTCCAGGACCTGAGGGGAGCCTGTAAGGAAGATGAAGAAAGACAATTTCCAAGGGCCTGGAGTGCCAAGACAAGGGGAAATGACTTCAAACTGAGAGAGAAGGTTTAGACAGGATATTAGGAAAAAAATTCATCCCTGTGAGGGTGGGCAGGCCCTGGCACAGGGTGCCCAGAGCAGCTGGGGCTGCCCCTGGCAGTGTCAAAGGCCAGATTGGACAGGGCTTGGAGCAACCTGGGATGGTGGAAGGTGTCCCTGCCATGGCAGGGGGACTGCTGGGATGATCTTTAAGGTCTTTTCCAACCCAAGCCCTTCTGGGATCCTGTAATTCTGTGGAAATGAGGAGCAGGCTGGAAAGGCAGCACAGCTGTGTCCCTGCAGAGCCACTCTGGGGACTGGGGGTCACCTCGGGCTGTGCCTGGCACTGACAGCAGGGCTGGGACACACACAGCTCTGGCTGTTTGCTGCTGCAGCAGCACTCTGATGAGCAGAGAGAAAATGCAGAGATGCAAATCATCTGTAGGAGAAGAAGAAAACAAGAGAGGATTATTTAGTCAATCACCTTGTCGGCTGTGATCTGTTTAGAGTTTAGAGCAGAAAACTCTGTGCTGGAGGTCTCATTCTGCATCTTGTAAAATCTGCCTGTAAACCTTTCACTGATCAAACATTTCACTGAAATCCCAGGCAAGGATTTTTGCCCTGATGGGTGGACAGTCCCATCCTCAGCTGTGAACTGGAGGTACCTTAAATGCCCTGATTTTCAGAGTATTCAGCAGGTGAAACTATATTTCCCAGAACCACAGAATGTGCTGAGTTGGATTTGTTCCTGGTTACCCTGAAAATATCAACCTTGTGGTTTATAAGTAAAATACAACAGAATTAATGGTTGAAACTGAGGTACATATGTAGGAAAGAGGCCATTGCTTTTTCTTTGCTCATCTATCAAATCAAATATTTCAGCTGAAATCTTCCTTGATTTTACTGCAATTTTCTTTGCACTTTTCCTTTCTTTGTGATGATAAATTTGATTTTCCCTGTTGCTGGGAAAAGCTTGGGACAGGCTCACCACAACCAAAGCAGAGAGTGAAAGAACAAGTTTTCCAACTTATTTCTGAGTTCATACAAGTTCACAGATTAAGAGGATCACAGAATGGTTTGGGTTGTGAAGGACTTTAAAGCTCACCCTTATTCCAACCCCCCTTCCATGAGCTGGGACAGCTTCCACTATCCCAGGTTGCTCCAAGCCCTGTCCAACCTGGCCTTGAACACCTGGAATTTTTATGCCTTGATTTCTAAAATCCTGATGTTTTTTAGTGATGATCCCATTAAATCCTCACCCCTCCCCTGCACCTTTCCCAGCTGCAGGGAAGCAGCACCACACGTGCTGGAGCACTGGGACCTTTGCTAGGTCCAACCTCTCCAAAGCCATTGAGAAGCTTCATTTGGATCTCCACAGGGGATTCAGCAGGTATTAAAGCTGCCTCTCTGCAAAATCCTCCCTGTGACCAGAGAGAGACCATTTCTAGTCAGTCTGGTGCTTAATTGCTGTTGTCATGTCCTTATCCCTGGAAAAATGCTGCAGAGGATGTAGAATTTATATATCTACATATTAATTTCTCGTAAATGATTCCTGTGGATGAGATGGAGCCTGTGAGCATGGCCAGGGGCAAGGTAAAGGCACAGTTCAGGCACAATGCTGGGAGTTCTGTGGTTCCTAAAGTCTCCCTGGCTAGTTTTCCCTTTTTTTGTGTCAGCAAAACTCCTTTTAGGACAAATGGTCACAAATGAGTGATCCTCCCTTTCCCTAGAGCTGTGTCCCAGGATGTGGCCAGCACCCCAGGCTGGTCTGTGTTTGAAAGAGTTGGATTTCTCTCCCAGAGCAAGAGTCAGAAGAGCTTTGTTGAAATCTTAATTTGCTACTGAAAACCCCCTAAATGCAACCAGCAAGGAGAGCTTCTCTGGATGGGAATGTGGAACTGGGACATTGCAGCCCAGCCCTGCTGCTGGAACAGCCCTGCCTGAGCCAAGCAGGTCATTTCCATTTTCATTCAGTTGAATAAAATGCAGATTAAAAAATGCCTGTAGAAGAAAACAGAATACAGGCAAATGTATAAATCTGAGTTCTTTGCCACAATGGGAGTGCAGGGCTTGCAACACAGACAACATGAGGGAAGGGAAATGATCACTATTTTCATAAGGAATGTGGCTCCTCGGCCATTCTTGCTCTTGATTGATCCAGGGCAGGAATTGTCAGGGTGCAGGGACAAGCCAAAAGCTGCATTTTCATTTTTTTCTTCTGAATTTAGCCAGAAATTTTTAATTCATCCCCATGACATTGGTCTGGACTGGGGTAAAGGCCTCTGGTCCTTGAGTCTCTTCAGAGAGCTGCCCCAGTTTGAGGAGCAGAAGTATTTGGGGAAATTCAGCACCAAGGCAGAAATTTGGCCAAAAGAAGCATGGAAGAGGTGTCCAAATGTTGTTACACACACCAGACATCTCTGTACAGGGTAAAAGGTCCATGCTGGGTTTGGTGGAGCCAGGGAAGGATCCTGTGGGCAGGGAACCTGGGATTCCAGATGTGTGAGACTGCAGAGGTGCCAAAACAGCTGTGGGGATGTGGCTGTGAGGGTGGAGAGGGGGCAGGACCTGGGGGCTGCTTCACAGGGACCTTAAATCCCATCCAGTGCCACCCTGCCATGGCAGGGACACCTTCCACTGTCCCAGGCTGCTCCAATCCCTGTCCAGCCTGGCCTTGGACACTGCCAGGGATCCAGGGGCAGCCACAGCTGCTCTGGGCACCCTGTGCCAGGGCCTGCCCACCCTCACAGGAACAATTCCTGCCCAATATCCCATCCATCCCTGCCCTCTGGCAGTGGGAGCCATTCCCTGTGTCCTGTCCCTCCATCCCTTGTCCCCAGGCCCTCTCCAGCTCTCCTGGAGCCCCTGGAGCTCTTGCACACTGGCAGGTGTCTTCTGCATTCTCCTAAAATGAATATTTCTCTATTAACAGCAACAGAGATTGTGCTGCTTTGTGTGTGTGTGAGGGGGTAAAATCCTTTCTTCACTAAAAAGAATAGTAGATAAATTATTATTATTAAATTAGTATTGTTATTAAATAAATATTATATTAAATAAATACATAATAATAAATACATAATGATAAAATATAATAATAAAACATAATAAATTTATAGATAATATATATAATATAATATTAATATATTATATTATATTTATATGTAATAATATATAAATATAAGAATATATTATATTAAATAAATATTAAATAAATAGTATAATTATATTATATAAGTATATAATACATATAATAATATGTTATATGTATCACATATATTATAATATATAATATAATAAATATATTATATATAACACATAATACATAATACATAATACATAATATATAATACATAATACATAATATATGATATGCATATATAATGTAATAGATATAATGTATATATATATAATATATATAAAATATATAATGTATATATATAATGTAATAGATATATTATATATTTTATATTATAATAGAGAATAATATATAATATTATAATAATGTATATATAATATATCATATATCATATATCATATATCATATATCATATATCATATAATATATAATATATAATATATAATATATAATATATAACATATAATATATAATATATAATATATAATATATAATATATAATATATAATATATAATATATAACATATAATATATAATATATAATATAGTAATAATTATTAATTATTATTAAATAATGTAGCAGATAAATTCCAGAATGCAGCCTTGGTGAGAGAAGGTGACTCCAGCCACCACTATCCTTAATAAATATGCACTGCAAAATCATTGTGGCTTCCTCTGATTCACATCAGGGAGCTTAAATTTGCCATTACAGGGAATCTGACTTGTCAAAATCCCATCTGTAATTATAAACCTGCATGAGAAGATGGTGAATTGTGGGAGAAGGAAGGAACCCATTAGGATTTAGCTGCCAAATGTGTCCTGTTTCCAGAATGATTTAAAAGGCTGAAATGCACAGCAGGTAACAGCACAGTGTCACTTCACAGTAGCAATAAATTCATGCAGGGACAGTCACTGACCACCCTACTGAAGCCTGGGTTTACTCTCAGTCCTAACAGAGCCAGACTCCAAGTAAATATAATTAGCTGGGCAATAGTCCTGAACTCCTGCAAGTCTGATTTGTGCCTTTGGCAGCCAGGCAGAGCAAAGAGCTGCAGGAGGAGGCAGGGAGGAGCTCACCAGCACAGCCTGAAACTCAGCAGCAGTGTGAGGACACCAAAGTGCATTGCTTTCTGAGAGCCTCCCTGGGAGCAAAGCTGGAATAAATGGAATTGATTGGTGCTAACTAAATTGTAACTGTTATTAAAGTTATTATTAGAAGCAATCAAAAGAATCAGTGTTACAAAGCAGATGCACCCCTTTACAGATGTTACATGTTAAAATTGAGGTACAGGATGGAGTTTGGAAGATAAGTGATGTCCCAAGATGAAAACGACCTTGAGATGGACAAAATTGGAATGACTTTAGGCATTGGGCCTAAAAATTCATTAAATATAAGACTAATTAATAGATTTACATAACACAATGCTTAGTACATGTCATGGAGTTACTTTACCTTTAAGAAAGTTTAAGTTGCTGGGAACTGCCTGGAGTCTTTTCTCCTGACCAATTATCGGTCATTGCTGAGAATTGACAGCAGCAATTGAAAAGTGGGATCAACTTGTGAACCCTACCTTAAAGTGTAAAACCAGAGCTCTCTTGGTTCTCTTTGTTTCCTGGCTGGGAAGGGCGGCAGAGCTCCAGGCCTCCCGTTCCCTGCCCAGGCCATGCGGCCGGGCGGGGACTGGGCTGGGCCCAGCGTCTCCCGGCCGGGGGATGCCGGCCCTGTGGAGGGGGTTTTCTCCGGGCTCCGGCCGGGCCGGGCCGAGCCGATCTCTGGCTCGGCTGCAGGTTTTTTGCTGTAACTAAATTCACTAGAAACTGCTGAGTGAAGAAGGAGAGAGGGCTCTGGGCCTGCAGCGGGCTGGGCGCGGCGACTACACTCTCCAGAGCAGCCATGAGGAACTTTCCATCGAAGACGGCTCCAGCTCCTGCACCGGCCGAGGCCACAGAACTACCTACAACAGCCTGGGCAAGATTTTAACTCTTTCATTTCCCAGATGAGACTTGCAGATTAATCTTTTTATCCAGACAGAGAAAAAGAGAGTGATCAACATGAAAAGAGACTTTATAAAGTACCAGTGACAGGAAAGAAAAGAAGCTTCAGAAAAGGTAGAGAATTAAGAAGATGCTTTAATTAAGCTGAAATATCTTTCTGTTAAAACTATGGAAATGGACAATAAGGTCTTGAAAACACTCCTTTAATTCATGACAGTAAATAGGGAGGAATAGGGTGTTCAAAGTGTAAATTTTGAGTAAAAAGGTAGAGTAATTATGGTACAGTGAAGTGCTGGAAGATTTGAAGCCTTGAGAGGCAATGAGAAAACTGTTTTCTAGTGAAGCTCACAGAAACAGATGAAGAAGACTTTTTGCCTTTGAATAACTTATCCTTAAAAATCCCACCCCTAGACTCATGGCCCATACACACTTGAGAGTGATGTGAAAATGGGAGGAGTGGGCTCTAATAACAGCAGCTCTGGGCAGCTAACATTAGAGCAATGGAAAACTATAACAAAAATAGTTTTTCTTGTGAGAAACTCCATAAATTCACAGGAAGAAACTTCTGTTTCTCTATAAAGACTGGTGAAAAGACTGTAGCAAGAATTGGGACTGTTTTAACCATCAAAGTTCCAAAGTTTTTGTCTCTTGTCATGTGAGCAAGGGAATAGTGGGTAGACAGGGGATGAAAAGGTTTTTCTGGAAGTTTATTCTGGTGTTCTTATTGTAGTTTGTCAATAAACTTTCTTTTTTTTCCTTTTAAGTTTTATGCCTGTTTTGCTCTTGTTCTAATCCATATCTCACAGCAAGAAATAAGTAATTTTCTTAGTTATTGGTTTAAAACCACGACAGTACACATGTGCAAACCTGTAAGGTTATCCAAGGGACAACGAGGAAGAGGAGAAGCCTTCGCCAAAAGACCCCCAAAAGAAGACTGAAGACCTCCTAACAACAAGTGAGGCGTGTGCCGTGAAGAAAAGTGATGTAAAGTCAGAAAAACCAGAAATAGGAGGAGACTTATGGGAAGAATTAATGAATATTATAAATTTACAGTATATAAGTTTAACTTGAAGTGCTTTGTTTCGTATGTGAGGTGGGGTGAGAAGCCCTCCCCATACCCTGGTTGGTTTTGCTTATGCTTTAATCACACTTAATTACTGGCAAATTATATCTATAAATTGTATTTGTTTGCTAAATTTTATACTTTTACTAAACTGTATTATTTTATACAAAATTACTATTCAATTTACTAAATTGTATTATTTTTTAATTAAACTGCTGTTAACTCAAGGGACCTAGTTGTCAAAATTCTGATTGTCATTTATAACAAAGCCTTGCTGGGACATGCTCTAGCAGGGATTTCCATCAGCTGTGGGATGCCAGCACAGGGAGCCAGGCAGCAGGATTGAAACAAGCTGTGCTGAAAGGGAAGGAGGCAGGAAGGGAAGCTAAAGCTCAGATGTGATGTGAGGCTGCTACAGCAGGAGGGGCACCAGCTCAGGGGTCCCCAGGCAGGTGCACAGGGACATTTTGCTGTGCTGGGAGGTGTGACAGGGAGAGCAGAGCTTCAGGAAGGTTCCAGGTGGGTGTCTGCAGCTGCCAGCACTCAGCTGGTGGTGTCAGCTGTGACTCCTTGGGTTCTGCTCCAAGGTGAGACCTGGAGTTGTTAAAATGGGCCTCTGCCAGGCTCTCCCTGCTCTGCTCCACCCTCTGAAGCTCAGCAATGCCTCAGGCATTGAGCTGACTGGAGAAGATCAATAAGCAGCACTCCCAGCTCAATGGAGCAGCAGGAGACAACTGCAGAGCTCAGGACACGCCATGCCCAGATGGGCCCTGTCCCCACCTGAAATGGCTGTGCCCCTAAAAACCTCTCTCTCACCTCCTTCTGTGTGATGAGGGTTTTAAACACTGCTTTCTAGCTGCTGTCACAGCTTCAGGGCACAAGAAGAGAGCTTTCTGGACAGCTATACACAGCTTTTTTGCCTTCCAGCTGTGGCCAGGTGAGGTTAACCCTGGGGATGCACAGGAAAGTCCTCTGGGGACCTTCCAGCTGTCACCCCTGGGCTGGGGATGCACTGAACACATGGTGTCACCTTTGCTTAGAATTTTTCATAGATTGAATTATTTTAATTTGAAAAAGCTTCAAGCCACGACTCCAAACTGCAGCTGCTCTCTGTTCTCCCAAGCATGGGCAGTAAGGGGATGATGGGGTTGGGGTTTTTCTTCAGGGAAAGCTTTTGGAGGGTGTTTGTTAGGAAGTTCAGAGCAAATCCTTGCCAGAGCTACTCTGATGCTCAGGCACGAGGAGGAGGAGCACAAGGAGCCTCCTTAGAGCACAGAAACACCCACGTGGTGGGCACAGCAGTGCTGGGGTCATGCTTGGACCTGGTGGCCTCACAGGTCTCTTCCTGCTGGTGTCTTCAGGGCCCCTTCCAACCTAACCCAACCCATTCTGTGTTTCTGTGATTCTCTGATCTGGTTTTGCCTTGGCTGCCAGCTCTGGGTGATGGGAATGAGGGGCCCAGCTCTGCTGGGGGGTGGCAGAATCTCTGTGGCTGGTCAGCACAGGCAGGAAAAGCAGAAATACAAAAAAAAATTATGTATAAGCAAGGAGAAAATGCAATTAAATAGATCAAACTGATCGAACAGAACTCCTGCCTGCTCAGCACTGCTGTCTTCATGGTAAAACACTGAGAAATACTCACACATTTGTCTTCTCCAGTCCTTCCCCAGGGTGTGCCCGAGCTGGGAGAGCCCTGTGGGACTCAGCAGGGATGGGGCCAGGTGTGGACTCAGCTCAACACCTGTATCAAGGAGTCAGGTCAGCCCCATCCCAAAATGCAGACTGTGGCTCCCTGCATGCTCTGGCACACAGGATGGTGTCCCAGCTGGGGTCTGGCTCAGCTGCTGGCTGCTTTTGGAAAGGAGCTGGTGGGACAAGGAATGTCTTGGAATTGTACAAGGGCTCTGGATGGTGAGAAGTGAGCCCCTCTGAGGGTCCTGGCTGGGCAGAGATGGCAGGGCCAGGCCTGCTTCCCTCATTTCCCAGCCTGGAAACCCTTGGCTTAGAGAACAGCCCTCCTCTAAAATGATCTCTGCTCCTGCTTCCCTGAGAGCACTCAGCAGCTCTGGGATCATCCCCAGCAGGAGCCAAGCCCTTGCTACAAGATGTGCTTCAAGTCCCACAAAGGCTCCTGAGTGTTCACAAATCCAAAATGGAATTCATGAGCTGAGAGAGAACAACCTCCAGGGCTGTCCAGGGCACAGCACACAGACCTGCTGGTCAGGAATGCGTGAAGAGGGGAGGTCTGGCCCACAGGGAATTTTATGTTTTGGAGCCTGGCTCCTCCTGTTCCCACAGCTTTCCCTGAAGTGCTTCCTGCCTTCACTGCATCATGCAGGGACAGAAGCCTGCATACTTCCCTGGGGTGCTCCAGGTGCTGGGGAGAGAGGAATTTCCTTGATGGGATGTCTCTGTCTGCCTCCAGCTTCTGTGGCTCCCAGGCAGGTAAAGATTGACCCCCACAGACCAAAGTTTTTTGTGGAACAAACATTTTTTTTGTGATTTGTGATGGCCATAAACTAAACCACAAGAAGTTCCACCTCAAGGA
Organism: Pseudopodoces humilis; assembly: GCF_049639895.1. Taxonomy (NCBI): domain Eukaryota; kingdom Metazoa; phylum Chordata; class Aves; order Passeriformes; family Paridae; genus Pseudopodoces; species Pseudopodoces humilis. The sequence goes on from NC_142218.1 coordinate 2,488,325, forward strand.
GAGGAGAATTTCTTTCCACTGCGGGTGTCAGAGCACTGGAAGAGCTGCCCAGGGAGGGTGTGGAGTCTCCCTCTCTGCAGACATCCCAAACCCACCGGTGCCACCTGCTCCAGGTGAGCCTGCCTGGGCAGAGGGGTTGGACTGGGTCATCTCCAGAGGTCCCTTTCAGCCCTAAGGGCTCTGTGAACTGTTCAGCCCCTTTAACACCTTCCAGCCCTGTTCATTACAGCTGTGGCACCATCTCTGGTCAGCCCCTGGGCTTGTCTTGCTGCCCTGGGCAAGGCTGGGAGCAAACCAAGACCCAGTTCTCATCCTGTTCTGCCAGCCTGGAAAAAGACACCCAAAGGAGACTCTCAGCAGCTCTTTTCCCTTCATCCTTCATCAGCTCTGTCCTCAAGCACGTTGATTTTGGGAGACAGGATTCTGACCATGGTCTCCAAGGCAGCCCAAGCTGTACAGCCATGAGCAGGACACACAGTGCTGGCAAATGTCCCCAAGCTGGGGGTGGCAGCTGGGAGTGCACCATGCACAGGCACTGCCCATGAGGGAAAGAAGCACCACGGGGGTGATGTGAGAGATCTGGGAAGTGTTTATAAAAAAATGTGTCACTGTGGTCACAAGCTTCTCCTCTCATGTCCTGTTTGTGGCTTAAGTTGCCTGAGATCTGTCTCCCATTTATCTCTGTCCCATTTCCTCCTTTTTCCCATGAAAACATGGAACCTGGGGTGTGCTGCCTGCTCTTTGATGGTGTGAAGAGAGAAATCAGTGAGGAAAGCTGGAGAGGCAGCTGTGTCACCTCACAGGACAGCTGGGGTGCTGGAACAGGGACTGCCAGGGGGCTGCTGCTCTTCCTCCAGAGCAGGAGCACTGGCAGGAAAAGGAGGAGGCACAGGCAGGAGAGGGAGGAGGAAGAGGAGCAGCAAGAAGCCCCTGCCCAAAGGCAGTACAGGCAGCTGGGGGAGAAGCACACCAGCAGGAGCTCAGCCGAGTGACCCAGGCAGGTGACACAGAGTGACTCAGTCACCTCCCCTCCAGCTCACTGAGCTCCTCTGCACCCTCTGCCCATGGCTTTTGGGAAATCAGCACTGCCTGACAGTTAACAGGACTCAGATGTGTTTTGTCAGCTCCTGAACAGCCAGAAAAGGGGAAACTGAAAGATTCTGTATGAGTCCCAAAGCAGGGAGTGAGAGATTTTAGCTGTGAGAGTGCCAGAGCACAGCCACAAGTGGTCTTGGGGTGACCAAAGCCATGGCACAGCCCAGGATGGACATTTGTACACAACAGGGCTCTTTCCTGAGCACAGCCCCTCTGGTCTCTGGGGCCCTAATTGGCAGCAGCAATTAGCAAAGCACCTAGAGGGGAGCAGAGGGCTCCTGGAGAGGCACCAGAGCAAATCTGGCAGGGTTTGCAGTGGGGTTTGGGGTCCTGGAGGTTCAGACCACGAGAGAACTGTTGGCTCCTCCTCTGGAGGCTCAGGGGAACACTGGAGCCTGGGATCCACATTTATCCCAGTTGATTCATGCCTTGTGGGAACACACTGCTGGGACAAAGGCTCCTTAATGGAGTGACAGAAAGAGCCTAAAAAATGTCCCTCACATCCTAAACACTCCAAACTGGCAGGGCTGAGCGCTCCTCACTCCAGAAAAGAAACAATTCTTTCCCCACACAGATTAAATACAATGCATGGAGATGAAAGCAGGCAAAACCCTGGGGTGAGTGGCACGTTGCAGGAAAATATGAATGTATTCCACTTGTAGCACACTAAATATTATCTGTGGCAATAGCAGGTTCAATCAGACACCTCTAGGGAGGTGTAGAAGTCCTGCCAGAGCATGGATGGAGTGAGATTCCTCTGCTCCACAGGTTCCTGCAGCCCTGGCTAGCGAGGGAGATGTAACAGGAGGTGATGGTTCCACCCAGAAAATACCCAGAAAACAGGTTTGCATGGTGTTTGTGAGGATAAAATCCATTAGCTGGCGGAAAAAGTGACTTCTCAGGGCTCAGTGCAGCCTGGGTTTGCTCTCAGTAATGTTAATGGCAAAAATGTTACCTAAGGAGACACCAGGAGGGCTCATTCCAAATGCTTTCATCTTCAGTCTTCTCTTTAATTAAAGTAATTTAATTAATTGCATTGCAAGAAAAAACAGACTCTGTTATACCTACATAAATGCTACAAAGTCTAAACAAGCTCCTTCAAGAAATTAGTTGAGTAAAATATACTGAAAACCATTATTATATCCTGAATCCAGTTTATCAAACAAAACATCTAAAGTATATTTGGCAATCAGCTTCCTGTCCTGAAAGTCAAATTTTTCCTACAAAAAATTTGAGCCTGATGTTTTCAGCTCTCAAGGATGTGAAAACCCAAGGAAGAACTCAGTTGTTCAGCACTATGGAAAATCCAACTCATTAATGCACTTTTCTCCCCATTCTGAAAATAATAAAAAAAAAAAATAACTAAACCAAGATATTTGGGAGCAGTATCATTCTTCCATATAAACTGTGCCTCACACTTCAGAAAGAGACCAGAGAGGAGGGGAGCAGAATGTTATTTAGATTTCTGTCATGTGTCATTTTTCTCTTGCTATTAAATTCAAAGGAAAACAAAGTCCACTATAATCAAGAGCAATTGTTGTGGTGGGAACATTTATAAGGTACAATGAATATAAATGGGCCACTTTTCCTGCAACAGAGTGCAAGGAAAATCCTGTTAAGAACAATTACTTAGAGTCTCTGGCAATAAACCCAGCACTGAGGACCCCCTGAACCCAGAGCTCCTGGTGCTGGGCCACCAATTTTGCAGTCAGGAGTTAAGAGGATCTTTAGGCGAGGCTGCCATTAAAGTCACTTCCCAAAGTGGCAGGAGCAGCACTGATGCCTCTGGAAGGACCAGCAGGGCTCAGATGAATGGGCTGTGTGCTCTCTGCAGCTGGGGCTGTGCTGGAGCTCAGGGGAGAGCTTTGGGCTCCTCACCTTGGGATGGCAGGGACAGACACCCTCGGGAAGTGGGATTCGGGATCACACTGCCACTGGGGCTGAATGACTCAGCTCCTGTTCAAACCTCTTTGTCCAAGCCCACAAACTCTTGCTTCAGTCTCAGGACAGCTGGTGATGGTGTGGGGTTGAGATGTTCTCAAAGCCAGAGACAGGCCTGGATCAGCCTCCTGAGGAACCTCTCAGAGCTGACACCTCGTGTGTCAAGAAATGTCTCACTGCTCCCATTTCACTCTTTGGGCTGTCTGGGGAGGGGGTGGATGAGCCCAGAGCATCCCTGCTCTGGTGTCCTGGGCATGGCCCGCTCGGCCTCCTGCCCCTTGGAGCCCAACCCAGCTCTTCCCAGCTCTTTCTGCTCACAGCACGGAGATTTTTAGTCCCAAATCTGAAATGAATTCCTGGGAAGGCACAGATGCAAACCCTGCTGGCTGAGCCAGGTGAGGCTGAACACTGACAGCCAGGGACTCTGGGGACTCTCCAAAAGCCAGGGCCTGAGCAGCTGTGAAATGGGGACGGGAGCAGCCTGTCCCTGCCCCTGCTTCCCTGAGCTGCCACCAGCCAGGAGTGTCACCAGAGTCGTGCTTAGAGCTGGCCTGAGGCAGCTGAAACACCGTAAGGGAGGACAACCTCCTCTCCATTCCCCAAATCACTGGCTATCACCACGTTGACTTAATTAATTGTTAACATCTCTGTAATTAAGCAGTAACAGAAATGATTCCCTCTTGGTGCTGATGAAGATAATGAATAACAATCATGGCTGCTTTGTTTCCCAGCACTAATCTGTTTTGAAATATACATTGATTTTATTTTGATTAGGGCTAAACCCACTTTCCACGCCGCAAATAAACCTCTGTGATTTGAGTAAATTGCTGTTGGCATTTACATTATGATAATCAGCTCAGAATCAGCTGCTCTCTTCCTGGGTGTCATTTGCTTACTTCTTAGTCCACTGTAATTTGGGGGTTGTACTAGGGAATATTTAATTATGGCTTCTTTTCTGTGATCCACGTGTTCCCCAGCACTGTTGTTATCCATGAAATGTTCCAGAACTCTGCCAGCTCCTCCAGGCTCATTCTCCAGGTGTTCTTACAGTCCTCCAGACCTACCTTCCTCAAGCCAAGCCCAGCTACAAGGCCCTGGCAAGAGTGGAAATTGTGAAAACTCCAAAGAAAACCAAAAATCACGTGTTTGTTTTGCACTGAAACCCTGCTTCCTGTTATTTTCATTTGGAAAATCCCAGGAGTTGGAGCCTGGTACCAAACTACCTCAAAAATAAATTCTAATTATTTCTGTTGTGCTCAGGGAGCTGCTCCTGCCTCTGTCCAGCCTCCCTGTCTGCTCTGAGCTCATCCCAGTGCTGCTGAGGTGGGGGCCTGGGTTTGGATCTGGTTTGGATCCCAGCTCAGACACCAACATTGCAGTTAAAATCCCTGGATTCAAGTATTTCACTACAAACATCCATATTCTTCCTGCTGCTTTTAGGGCAGAGTGTGTATCTGGCAACACTGAGATATTTTTTAATCTCAGGGTTGAATCCTTCATTTAAATTATTCACAGCATTCAGTTCTGGCACTTTATAAATGGAACATTTTCCTGCTTGAAAAAGTTTCTGGTTTTTTATTCAATGTTTATTTTGATTTATTTTCTTTTTAAAAGAAGAAACACATCCTTTTCTATAATTCTGTTTTTTGTATTTTCAATTTCAAATCGTGATAAAAGACATGTTTTTCTTTTGAACTGGAAGACAACTTCTGTCCAGAGCAGCCCAGCAACTAAATTTTTGGCCCAGTAAGTTTAACCAATATTTTTTGATGCTCCTGTAGCAAAACATTTCAAAAATTCTGTGCTGTGAAACTTCTCCCATCATGCTAAGCCAAGCTATCCAAGGAGAAGTTTGTTTCTGATGCTTAAAAATATTTTAAGTTCTCCAATATCCTGGGAATGCTGCCTGGGAGGAGGGATGCACCTCCTCCTGCTGCCTGGTGTTGTGGGCTGAGGAAAGTGTGCGGAAGGCTGGTCTTGATGACCCTGGAGGTCTTTTTCCAACATTAAGGATTCTGTGATTCCTCCTCTGCTGACCTCTCCTCCTTCCCCAGGCTCTGCTCAGCCCCCCAGACTGCAGGGAGGTGGGGAAGTGCTGGGGGGTATCCTGGAGGGCTCCTGACTGCAGGACAGGACATTTTCCATGGAAACAAGAGGACTGGAGCTGCTGCAGCTACTTCAGGTTTCTCCAGCCTGGGCCTAAGAGAAACAAAGTCCACCAGCACTGCCAGGGCAGCCCTTCCCGCCAGAGGAGGAGTGGGCCAGGGACTTATGGACATGGCAATTCAGGAGAATTCCTTCACTGAAAGCGTGGTCAGGCTTTCAGTGGTCAAGCACCATCACAGAATCCCAGGATCACTGAGGCTGGAAAAGCCCTCCAAAGTCACTGAGCCCAACCTGTGCCCGATGCCCACCTTGTCACAGAGCTCTGAGTGCCACATCCAGGCATTCCCTGGACACCTCCAGGGATGGAGACCCCAAACCTCCCTGGGCAGCCCCTTCCAGTGTTTAGCAACCCTTTCTGTGAAGGAATTTTTCCTCATGTCCAATCTGGACCTCCCCAAGGGCAGCTTGAGGCCGTGTCCCCTCATCTTGTCACTGTGTCCCTTTGTCACCGATCTGCAGCTGGATCCTGCCAGCTGCTCATTAACGTGGACATGGATGGCAGTGAGGGTTTTTTCATAGCAACAGCAACCCTTCCATCATCCAACAGCCACACTGGTACATCCAAGAGAGATTTGGAACCATAATCCTCATTGTTCAGGTCTGGCACCTGGGACACGGCGCAGCGGGATCACACATCCAGCCCTGGGAATGACATCCTGCTTCCTCTCCAGAACAGGTTCCATCCACATGCCCACTCTGTCCCAGGAGAGGGGGTTAAACACTGATCAAAGGGAGCAGCAGAGAAATGGGGTGGCCATGCAGGCAAACCTCAGTCCTGTAATTAGAATCATTCATGGCCCAGGGCAAACAGAAACAAGATAACGCAGAGCAAGGGACGGCACAGAGGAAAAGAAGCTTTGAAACCTGCAAACATTCAAGGAAATCTGAACCTTTCACTTCAAAGCATTTAAAGTCAGTGTTAAAAGGCTGTTTCTGAAAGGTTTCCTTTCTGCTGCCTCTTGTGCACAATTTTTGTTTAACTCAAACTCCCTCTTGGAAACAATTTTTTTATTTCATGCTTGAGCTCTGCTGCTGGTTCTGGGAGAAGAGGCATTGTGTGTGTGTGTGTGTGTGAACAGAGGGCAGCAGGAGTTGTAGAGACTTGTGGAATAAAAGAATGTTTAGGTTGGCAGAGGCCCGTAAGGTCGAGTCCAACCATTACGTCAGGAAGGCAAGGCAGGGGAGGGGGCTGAAGGCTGCCTTGTGTTCCCTTGCCTTGTGCAGCCCTCCCTTCCTGCCAAGTCTAGCACCAAACCACGTCTCTAAGCACCACATCCACACATCTTTTAAATCCCTTCAGGATCCCTTCCCTGGACAGCCTCTGCCAATGCTGGACAACCCTATTCATGAAGATATTTCTCCCAATATCCACCCTGAGCCTCCCCTGGCCCAGCCTGAGGCCGTTCCCTCTCCTCCTGTCGCTGTCCCCTGGGAGCAGAGCCCGACCCCCCGGCTGTCCCCTCCTGGCAGGGATTGTGCAGAGCCACAAGGGCCCCCTGAGCCTCCTTTTCTCCAGGCTGAGCCCCTTTCCAGCTCCCTCAGCCCCTCCTGGGGCTCCAGACCCTTCCCAGCTCTGTTCCCTGCCCTGGACACGTTCCAGCCCCAGGATTGGAGGTATGGCCCCAGCAGTGCCAGCGCAGGGGACAGGCACTGTCCTGGTCCTGCTGTCACTATGCTGACTATGGCTGGCACAATCCAGGTGCCATTGGCTTCTTGCCCACCTGGGCACACCTGGGCTCATGCCAGCAGCACCCCCAGGGCCTTTTCCAGCTTTCCACTGCTCTGCCCCGATCCTGGAGCATTCCATGGTGTTGTTGTGACCCAAGTGCAGGACTTGGCCCTTGGCCTTGTTGAACTTCATCCACTTGAGCTCAACCCACGATCCAGCCTGTCCAGATTCCTCTGCAGAGCATTCCTGCCCTCCAGCAAATCAATTTTCACTCTGAACTCGCCATCATCTCCAACTGGCTGGGGGTCTCCTCAATCCCCTCGTGCACATTGTCAATAAAGACATTAAGCAGGGCTGTCCCCAAAGCTGAGCCCTGGGGACACCCCTGGGGACCAGCACCCAACTGGATTTAACTCCATGCAGGATCTATAACCTCCAAGACTGTGCATTTAGCTTTGATTTTTCTATGGCCAAGCCAAACCTGAAGGTCTGGACACTTCAAATTAACGTTTCTTTGTAATCTGGTTTGGGGCTGTGTTTTTCAGGGAGGCCTGGCCAGTCCATGAAAGCTTTAAGTGAAAAGGCAGAGCAAACCTGAGTCATGATCACAAGGGCACATTCCAAACGTTTGGGGGAGCAGCCTTTTGCATTCAGCAGGCTTTTCCCAGGAGCTGCAGGAAGGGTAATCCTGCAAGGCCCTCGGGCAGTGCTGCTCCCACCCAAAGCCCCAGCTCTGGAATCCCATCCCAGTTTCCCAGCAGATGGGGCTGGCACGGGGGCTCTGCCCATGGACAGCACATTCCCAGCTGCTGCGTGGCTCCACGTCCTCTGCTTGTCAGCACTAATCAAGCATTAAAGCAAAGGACAAGCAGATTTTGCTGATTTAATGGATAATTCCAGCTTGTTTGGTCCATCTAATTCAAACTACAAGGACTGAATCTGAAGTGACTACTGCCTGTCCCTGCTTATCTTTGTCAATAGCTTTAGACACAGGTCAATGCAGGTAATCAGTTTTCAAGGGACTCTCAAAAATAACAGGAGTTTCTATTTCAATATACTTTTTCTCATTTGCAAATCCTCCCTTACCCTCTTTATTGCCATTAAGTTTGGAGATTTTGTTTAGATTTTTTCCCTGCAAAATTAAATATTTTCTTTTTTTATTATGAAAACAATTTCTTCCATCTTCTAGCTGAACCTCTACTGACACATATATGAATTATAGCTTGCTAAGGCACTTTTCTTTCTGAAATAGTTTTTAAAGGAAGGGAATGAGCTTTGTGAATACTGACTGGGCTTGAGACAGCCCTGTGAGTGATCCTGATTAACATGGTCATAGTTTGAGGAGGAAAATGCAATGGGCAAAGGACTTCAACACAATCCAAGGAATAATTTTACACCAGAAATGCTGCACACTTCTTTTTTTCCTGCCCACTCCATTTTGCTGTTTGCACAAACATAAAAGTCCAAGTGCAAGCTACAGGGAATTTATAGACAGACACAAGCTGCTTAGATGATCAAATAAAAGATGTTTAAAGCTCATCAATCTTTCAGGAAGCAGAAGGGAAATTTGATTGTCTCTGACAAATGAATGACCTTTGGCAGCTCTGCACAAAGGTGAAGCAGATCCCAGAGTAACAGCACAGGCAGCAAGGGCAGCAGTGGAGCTTCAGATTTTATAGTGGACTCTTTATATGATGAAGTCCATCCACTAAAAAACCTCCAACACCCTGTGGCTCTGTGTGTAGCAAATTAAGGAGCAGCTGCTCACAGACATCAAAACTTTCCCCATAGGAACCCCAAAGCAGGAACTTCTGCTCCTCAATATCTTACTTGGGCAGGAAGAGAAGTCAAGCAAAGGGCCAGCACGTCCTTTTGTCCCTCCTGGGAAACACTGTCCTTTCTGGCCTCCCCTGGGAGCACAGACATGTGGACAGCAGAGCATGTTTTGCTCTCTCAGGTGGGTCGTGGATAATGACAGCAGCCTCTGGACTGCACTCCAAGTCTCTTGGGAATGCTTTTGAACTTGCAGGTGGAGATTAGGAAGCAAAATGGGGACAGGTACAGCTGCTGGAGCTTTTGGGCTTGTGAGAAATCAGCTGTGCTGCTGCTGCTCCTCAGCTTCTCTGAACTCAGCAGCTGCCTTTATCCTGAAGGGCAGATCACATGGCTATTCCATGGATTGGAAATATAAAGATGATTTAAGAGCTCCACAGGCTGATGAGACATCTTCTGCAGGCTGGTGAGTTAGGGCTTGTCTCCCTTCATCAGTTTGATTGATCTTAAGGTCACCTCAAAGCCCTGCAAAACTCTGGGCCTGCCTCCAGGTGACTGCAGCCTTCCCAGTGAAGGGACCAGCTCTTCCCCATTCCTGTGCCATCTCCATGCCACTCTGCCATGGGCTGGGGCACACCAGGGCATGGAAGTGCTGGAAGTTGTCCAGCAAGCTCCCACCTTGTGCTGAGGAGTGGAAGCAGCCTGTAGCTGACAGTCCAGGGATGCACCCAGAGCAAGGCTTCCCAAAGGGACCTGGGATAGGGATTAGTGTGAATTTAACTGGAATATCTTTCATGCAAGGAACTCCAATAAACAGAAAATACTGAGAGAAATACAGAGGGGGCCCCCAAAATATCAATGCTCTTGTTTGCCTGTGTCTTGGTGAACTTCATTGTGCAGAAGCTGGAGAAATATTGGAAGAATTGACCATTAGCTGTAAGGATTCACTGTGTAAGGCACGGGAAAACTTGAAAGACAGGAGACATTTTTAAATGCCAACCTTTGAAATGTTAAATAAGAAGACAGAGAGTCAGGAGCTTCCCTTTCAAACCTATAAAACTTCAGTTTTCAGAAAACACTGAAGTGGATAATCAAATAGTCTATCTGTGAGCTCACAGAGGAGTATAAAGGGATGAGTAACAGTCTGCATGGATTTGTCAAGAACAAATATGTCAAACCAATCTAATTTTCCTTTATGACAGTGCAAAAAGCCTTCTGGATAGAGAAGAAACAGACCATGTCATAGATCTTGATTTTAGTCAGGCTTTTGACACTGTCTCCTCTGATACTTCCATGAGCTAGAAAAATACCATCTGAGTGAATATATTATTGGGTAGTTGCAAAACTGGTTAGAAAATTATAGATGGAGCAATCATTGACAGATTACTGTCAAAATAAGATGCTTGCAGTATGGACTGAGCTTTCAGCACTTTCATTAATGGTCTCGATGATGGAACGCAGAAAACACTCCTCAAGCTGGCTGACACCTCCACATGGAAAGGACTGCCAGGATTCGGGATGAGGAGACTCACAAACGAACTGCACAGGTTCAGAGCTGAGTTGGAGATGATCTGAAACAAAAAGGAGATGCTGCTTGGTGGGCATAAGTCTGTCTGGAAAGGAATGGCCAGCTGTGGGAACTGCAGATGGGAACAAGTGGCTGATGAGCAGACCTGAAGGGAAGTGTGTGAGATTATTGTGGATCAGGTGCTCAGCCTCACTCCACACAAACTGTGATTTGTGAGCCATGTCAGAAACTCCTCCATCAGCTTATCTCGTTGGCTTTGGACACATATGGTTAATGCTCAGCCAGTCTTCATGTCCCTACAAAAACACTGTGTTCTCTGAAATGATTTATCCCCAACTTAGCAGAGGCATATTTAGCTTTGAACATATTGGGCTTGGAAGGCAAGGCAAGACTGAAATTGTGATGTGACTGTAGAGGAAACTGTCCAACTATCCCATTAGTTGGGGTTTTTTTTTGTTACCCCCTTGTCTTCCTCAGCACGTTGTTCATGAGGGTGCAGGGGTGGGATCAACCTGGGGAACCAAGCAGGCTCCTGGTAAAACCTCATCAGCTGGAAACTTGGCTTTGCTGGTTGATTAAACAAACAAAACCAGCGTTGGAGGACAAGGCCCACTTTTACTTTCTTTTCAAACAATGGCTTTCCTTCTGCCCACTCTGCAGCAGGATGTGAGACCTTGCTGCCTGCTCCTGCCTTTCCAGAGGAAGCCACACAGAGCCTTTCCATGGGAAATGTCCAGACAAGCCCTTTGCAGCTCCCCAGGCCTCTGCACACGAGCACAGAAAGTCCAGGGAGCTCTCAAAGCCCTCCCCATCCCTCTCGCTCCCCTTTTTTTCTGGAGAAAATCTGATTAAAGCTGTGCAGGAGAGCAGCAGATGGCAGTTTTGACGTGAGGTGAAGACAGCTTAATCTCCATCTGTGCTGACATTTTCAGATGCCTCCCTGCAAACACTGGCCCCCGATAAGCTCTAATGCAGAGCTGGGGGGTCTCGGTGCCCTTTGCCGGAGGATTTTCCTGGTGGGATGTTGGGAGCTGGCAGGCACTGGCCCTTGCTGGAGAATCTGATCATTACCCAGCAGCTCGGTGATTGGGCTATCGACCTAATTAGCACCCTGGGCACCTCGGCAGTGCTGAGCTCGGGCTTTGGGAAGCATCTGCCGGCTCCGTGCTCCAGAGAGGGAATTGGGAGCTGGGAGCGAGGGCAGGGAAAGCGAGGCACGGAGGCAGAACATCTTCTGAAGGGGAGCCAGTTACAGAGGGCAATCCCAGGATCCTGAGCACCCAGTGCTCCTGTAAGGCAGGAGGATCTGGCAATTAAGGCAGCGATGCGTTTTGTGCTCGGTTTCTAAGCAAACACACGGAATTTTGGTGCTGGAGGCTCCAGTGTATCTGCCAGGGCACTCCCACGGTGCATTTTCCAGACCACCCTTGCCTAGATCCAGGCTGGATGTTGAGGTTCTGCTCCACCCTTTGGAGTGGCTGTGGAGGCTGAGCCCAGGGGTTGTGGTCGCTGCTGGGAGCCCATGGGACCGGGAGCCCCGTGGCCTCCCTTGTTCACCTGCTGGGATGGGAACTGCTCCATCCAACCCCCTCCATCGCCCGGGACAGGTGGGCACTGCTAAAACACAGAGCTCAGCTCTGTGGAAATGGCAAATCCCTTCAGGGTGAAATCCTGCAAAGCCAGATGGCCCCGCAGCAGGGAACTGGCCAGAGCACTCAGAAATGTGTTTTCCATGGGTTTCCCTGGCCAGAGCTGAGGCACAGCCCCACGTCTCCATGCCAGCCTCCCACCAACCCCACAGCACCCAGCAGATGAAGTGAGGTGCTCAGCTCCTCGGGAGCATCTCAAATCCAAATCCTTGTTGGAGAGTGTGAGGAAGGCACTGAAAAGGCTTAGCAGGAGGATTGGGGATTCAGAGCTTCAACAGAAGCACCTGGCCAATGCTTCTCATTGAATGGAGCAACCAAACCCAGAGCAGTGGGAAAGGTGTGGTTCAATTGAAGCCAGCTTCTGATAAGGAGGAAGAAGGGAAAGCAGGATAATGTTCTGGCCCAGCTGCAGTCTCAAGGCTCCCATTAACATCAATATTACAGCACATTTTTGCAAAGCAGGAATCAAAGCCCTTGCTGTGGGGGACACCAGAAGAAGGGGAGGAGAAGTGGTCCAGTGGAGAGCCGAGTGCTGATGTGTCAGCATGACTTGGGAAGGCTGTTCCTGCTGGCTGCCACCCTGGGATCCATCCCAAGGTTGCAAGAATTGAAGAAAACTCAGAGCTACAAATTCCTCCTGGAGACCTGAATTCCCCGAGGGGATTAGACCAGGGTTTGGCTGCACATTCAGGACACATTTGTGAGCAGGCTCCAGGCCAGGCTCCCAGGGTGCCAGCAGGACACAGGGCAGGCTCCTGAGGGCATCAGCTCAGCTCTGCAGCCACAGCTTTGGGGATACACAAAGCTTTGGGTTCTGAGAAACACCAGAACCTCTGATCTTTGCCTTTGGGAGGGACCCAGCGTGCTCAGCTCTTGTCAGGAGGTGGCTGAGCACAGGGGGTGTTACTGCAGCCCCAGCTTCGCTGGGTGTCCTCCACACCCATCCACGAGCTCTCCCCTCCCTGTCCCTGTGGGAATGTCACCAAGCAGACAGGCAGCAGCACTGTCCAGAGCACACCGTGCCTCTTGGTACAAGTCCTGTGTGTTCAGGACACTCTGCTGGTGTGAGTGCAGGGCCCAGAGGGCTGCACAGCAAACCCAGCCCAGGGAGCCGCTCGAGGCAGCATCTCCTCAGAGCAAACACCTTGGCTGAGGGGTTTGGGGGTGTGTAAAATAACCCAGTCTGCACAGACAGCTTTAGGATGCCTCCTGTGGCTGTCTGACATCCCCATGAGCTGCTGCCCAGGGACCTTTCTTGGGCAAGCACAGCGATTTATGGTGCAGTTGTGCTGCTCAGTGTTTTCCAGGGAGGGGGCTGTGGCTTTAAAGCAGCGCAGGAATGACTCGTTTCTCAACTTCACAGAGCATCCTTGAAATGCTACTTGTGCCATCTTGTGTTTTCCCTGCTCTAAATCAGTTTAAGTGTTTTGTTCTCTCTGCCACCTATTTTTATGATATTTCCCCTGCTCGAACATACACACAGCCCCATCTACACTGCACTTCTAGGCAGGCAAACAATCTTTCATGCTTTGGGAAGGCCAGCTCAGTCTAACACAGACATTCGGGCTTCTGACTCTCTGTGAGTTGTTTAACATCAGCCAGGCAAAGATGAAGAACATCTTGCATGTTCTTCTGGTTATAATTACACAATACCAGACAAACATGAGGTTTTTGTGCAGGTGCCACTGCCCTGAGAAAAGGAGCCTGGGAGGTTTGAAGGAAATTGAGAGGTTACAGTGAGGTCCTGCCTCTATAAATGTGAGCACTGCAATGTTCTGCTGGTAACCTCAATTCTGGGAACAAATCATTGCTCAGGAAACCTGGGACTGTCTCCTTTGCTTAAAATCCTTACTCAGGGTGATTTTAGAAAGCCCAAGCTAGAAGCAAAATGACTGGAAACAAAGCAATAATCCATTCATGTTCAAAGTTTATCCATAGATAACTTTTTCCAGCAAATCCTTCTAGATTTAACCAAGTTGATCAAAGTATCACTGAGCACCTCCTGTTCTCCTCTAACCTCATTATTTGGCATAAATAGTCAAGGAGCCAGGATGATCCCTGCCCATCCTCCAGGGTGGCAGAGAGCATCCCAGAGGTGCCTTTGCTGTGCAGCCTGGCTGGTGCCAGCATCACCTCAAACCCTCCTGGCTCCCTGCTTGGTGAGTGACACCTCAGAATCCAGAGAGAAATGTGTGGCAGCTGAAAATCCGCTGCTGATCACGGGATTTGGGAAGCCTGGACAGATAAATGGTGGCTGAAGTCTTGCAAACAGCACCTGAGCTGCTCAGAGGGGGTCAAAGCTGCAGAGCTGCTCTTCAGCCTTTGCTCATCTCTCTGTTTTCATTGGTGTTGATATAATTGCAGGGTGACAGCATGCTTTGGGTTGGAAGGGACCTGAAATCTCATCCCATGGGCAGGGACACCTTCCACTAGATCAGATTGCTCCAACCCCATCCAGCCTGGCCTTGGATGGACAAAGCTCCTGAGAAAATGGGAGAGATACTACAAATACTGACATTTAACTGAAATGTTTTACTGGAATGAGGTTTGTACAAGCAGACAATCCAGCCTGCGAGTCTGAGGAGCTTTGCAATTGGACTACTAATGACAGCGGGTTATTTCTTGCATTTTTATGCATTTTTATGCAGTTCAAGCTGAAAATTGGACCAGTGCTGAGCCAGAGGAGCAGCCCTCTCCTGTTACACAGTTTCCTGATCTCACTAGGGGCTGTGACAGCAAAACTCAGTTTGCTGTGAGTATGGGCCTTTCTCATTTCAGCATGGCCCATTCCCTGTTATCTTGCTTGAAACAAATAAGGTAAGATCAAAACCAGAAAATGAAGATGCAGCAATCAGATAGGGCTGTTTACACCTCAGGCTCAGTGGCCTGAATTTACCATAGGTTTGTAGCAAGTTGCCAACTTCCTCACTGCTCCTCTGATTCCTGATTATTATTTCTTTCCATAACGCTCCGGCACCCCTCGCTCGCAGGCATCACTTTGAACTCCAGCTACTGCCTTGTAAATGAGACTCCAGACTGGAAAGAAAAGCTTGAAAACAATGACCTGAGGCACCTCAAAGCTGAAGAAAGCAGGGAGAGGAAACAGATAGGATTGCTGGGACTGTGCCTTTAATTCTCATCATTCCCTACCCCATCTCTGGGGCACCCAGTGTTCACTGACCAGCAGCCAGGGACATCCAGGAGCCACCGCTGCAGCCAGGACTGGCCCCTCCCTGGATGATGCAGCTGGGTTTAGTCACTGCAATCACACAATAGCTGAGGTTGGAAAAGACCTCTGAGGTGATCAAGCCCAACTTTCAACCAAACACAAACACCACCATTCCCACTAAACCATATTGCAAAGTGCCACATCCCCCCATCTTCTGAATCCCTCCAGGGATGAGGATTCCACCACCTCCCTGGGCAGCTGTTCCAGAGCTTTAATCTTTCAGTGATTAAATTTTCCGTAATATTCAACCTGAATCTTCCCTGGCACACTGAGGTTTTTCCTCCTGTTCTTGTTCCCTGGGAGCAGATCCTGACCCCCCCGGCTGTCCCCTCCTGGCAGGGATTGTGCAGAGCCACAAGGGCCCCCTGAGCCTCCTTTTCTCCAGGCTGAGCCCCTTTCCAGCTCCCTCAGCCCCTCCTGGGGCTCCAGACCCTTCCCCAGCTCTGTTCCCACCCATGGACAGAAGTGCTCCAAGGAGAGCCCTGAATCTCCCATCTCCCCTGCCTCCCCTGGCAAACCTGCCCTGCTTCTATTCCCACCTGAAAAACCTGCACCAGACCCCTCAGTTCCAGAATTCCCTTCAAAGAGAAGTAAAAGCTGGGAAAACCCATTCCAAAGTAGCTGTTTGCAGCCTCCTTGGCAGGTTTTTGAAGGCAGGCTGCAGAAGGTTAATGAGTCCTGGCACGTGTGAGCCCCTGCTCCAAGGGATGCTGCCTCATGCCGGGATAATGAGCAGAGCCTGGGGTCATCTGGAAAGGCAAAGCTGGCTGTGTGATCCTGCACCTGGGTGCCAGCAAGGATTGCTGTGCTGAGCAGTGCAGAGAGCAGGGAGCAGCCTGGGAACTCGCTGTCTGATGTTTCTCATGCCTCAAAAGTCTTTTTGTTCCATAAATTGGGCTTTCATTGAGGAAAGTGAAGGTGGTGTTTTATAGCTCTGAAGTGTCTGTCACTCTGAGTGATTGCCAGGGAGCCAACACGTCTTTGAGAGGGGTCTGCAGCACTGAATGTGGGGCTGGGGGAGAGGACAGCAGGCAGAGAATGTGTCACTGTCACCTCATCATGCTCACTGGGTCCTGGAATGATGAGTCCTCAGAGCCAGGACAAGCTGGGGGATCTGCTGGGGGATCTGCCACAAGCTCTGTGCCCAAGCCCTCTTGTAGCTGCTCAGAGGAAGCTGGAGCAGGTTTGGGGTACAGGGGGGATCCCAGGACACTCTGGGTAATGCTCTCTCCCTGGGTCTGTGCCCTGGTGGTGAGGGGGTCAGGATGCCATGGATGATGCCAAGGATGATGCCAGGGATGGCTGCAGGAAGGCAGGAGCCCTCCTGGGAACATAATTTATTTCCCATTTTCAAGGCTATTGCAATGGAAATACCTGGGGAAGGTCCTGCTTGCTGCATCCCAGGCAGGTGCAGACAGTGGTGCTGCTCCTGGAGAGCAAACCAGGACTGGTTCATGGGGGAAAGGAGAGAAAGGCAGCCCAGGCATGAACTGGAATGAGGCTGGGCAGAGCAGAGAGCTGTCCCAGCACAGTCACGGGTGCCTGAGGGATGCTCTCATCCAGCTCTGCCCCTTCCCCAGCCTGAAGAGCTGTCAGAAAGGGCAGCTGGGCTGCTCAGAGAGCTCTCCTCGCTGCCAGGAGCTGTTTGCCTGCGTGCCCTGCACAGCCCCCAGCGCTTTGGCAGCTGCAGCAGCAGCTCGGGGACAGAGCTGGCACTGCACAGCACTCAGGGCAGGAGGGCAGGGCACAGACCCCTCCAGGTGCTGGCACAGCTGCAGGGCTAAAGGCAGGTTGGCTCCTGCTCTCTCCCCTCAGATCCATCAGGATCCACCCAGGTCTGTCTGGTGCCAAGATCCAGTGGGTAAATAGAGTTTTGCTGGCCTCACCTTCAGCACATAGAGGAGAACAGCCCTGCCTGCCCTGTCTGGCCACAGGGAACCACCATCCCAGAGCTGCTGTGGGAATTGCACAGGGATGGATCCCACTTACCAGGACTGCAGATTCCAGAATCCCAGACTTATTTTGCGTGGAAAGGATTTTAGAGCTCATCTCACTCCAGCTCCTGCCATGGACAGGGACATCCAGAATCCCCAAAACCCCATCCAACAAAGATGTTTCACTTCAATGGTCCTGGCTTGTGCCTTCCAACAGACAAATATTTATTGGCTGATTTTGGTTCTGAACCTGGTGGACACAGGAGATTGCAAGAAAAGCATCACAGGAAATGGGATCACAGGAAAAGGCAGGAGCCTAAAGCACACTGAGGATGGAACAGGGATATTTTAGCCAGGGGCAGATCCAGAACACTCTTTGCAGGCACAGGACAGGGGCGAAACATCCCTGGAGCAGGACAGTTCCACTCTCTGACTCTTTTGAATTGTATTTCTTCCCCCCCAGCCCCACACCCTGGCTGGGCCAGGTCCTGCAGCTCTCTGTACATGAAGATGTGACACAAGGGCACCTCTGGATGGCTGTGGGATTTTTGGAGTCTGAGACACAGAGTGTGTGCCCTGGTCTCTGATGCCTGGCTCTGAGATCCAGGAGAACACTGAATTTCATATAACATGAAATTTATGGCCATGTTTTCATGGTGTTACATGAAAACAACTGTTAGACAGAAATGCTAAAAGCATGAGTGTGTGGATTAGAAAGTTTTCTTAAGTCACTGGGTGAAAAAATTAAAGTTTAGAGTTTAAAATAGTTTAGAAAATAGAAAACAAGATGGAGGAGTTAGGGTGTTGTCTCTTGTCCTTTCTTCATGTTCTTCTAGAGGGTTTTGGGTAATAGTAGGTGATTGGATAGAAATTGTCACAGTGAAGCACACAGGTGAGGGGTCATTGGATCATTAAGAAAAATAATTTACATGTCTATTATTAATTGGATAAGAATAAGTATGAAGATAAAAAGGCTGCACAGTTTGGGGCCATTTTGTGCCATCAGAGCCAAAATGTGCCAGGTTGTAGTGAATTAAACTTGTGCAAAAAGTCTGGAGAGACCTGGCAAGTTTTGTGATAACATCCTAATAATAAACAGGAGAAACAAGATCCTGAGGAGCTTTGGAGTTTTCTTCGGAGCCGGAGAGCTGAGATGAGTGGAACTCCCCATGAGGGGCTATCCTGAAGGAGACCAAGAAATCCAGGAGTGAGAAGTGCAGCAGAATCGAAACAGAAAAAAATTCCAGTGGAATGAAGCTGCATCCTGCAGGACACAGTGTCAGTGGTCACTGTGGACAGCAGGACACCCCCAGGCCAGGCTGTTCCTCAGCACATCCTCTCCCAGTCTCCAGCGATTTTCCCCTCAGAGACCTCCTCACCCACAAGGATGGGTTTCATTTCCATAAATTCAGTCTCTGGTTTTGACAGTGATGCTTTTACACCTTTCTCAGAGTGCCCCAAATGCTTTTAGTGTGGTGTGGTGCCAGAGTGGGAAATGAAAACTCATTTCCAGCTGTGCCCCCAGGGCTGACCCATGGCCTTGGCTCCCACTGGGATATTGCCCAGGGAAGAAATTCGAGCAAGCACTGGAGGAAATAAAGATTCCTTCTTCATTACCTTTATTGAAATACATTTGTGCTAAAGCTGCACTGTGTGAACCTGCTTTGAACATTGCAAGGGAGAGACAAATCTGGGCATTAAGCACCCCCCTGCAAAGGATAATTGAAATCAATGCAGCTGTTGTCTCCCTCTGACACCGGTGCAGGTGCAAAGGGATGCTGCTGAGATCCTGCTAATGTGTTGGAGCATTCTGGCAGCAGGTGTGGCTCTCAGATATTCCCTCTGCCCCAGGAACTTTCAGTCAAGGCATCAGGAGCTGGAGCATCAAGACAAGGCCAGTGGAGATTTTTTCATTACTAAAAAGAAATTAATTTTTTTTAAAATAAATTAAAGAATCACCCCCATGTTCAAAAGTCTTGATATGTTCTCAGTACACTCTGCAGAAATCCACCCTCTCACTGCACAGTCACAAGGGAGTGAAATATCACTCAGCTGCTCCTCTGTATCCTTTCATTTTTTTATGTGTTTTCACTCCTTTTCCTCCAACTTCCTTTGATTTCCAGCCCTTGTTGAACACTGACAGTGTCCCCCTATTATTGCAGCATCCCTACTCTGCTGTCAGTCAGACTTCAAACCCAGTGCCTGCAGCTCCCTGGTCCTGTGCTCCCTCTGTGCACACAGAGCTCAAAAGTAGCAATGTGTTTTTGAAGGACTTGTCTTCATTTTGCTGATTCTCTCCCCTAGAAAATTCCTCCCTCTCCAGAAATCTCTGCAGTGGATCTTCACCTGCCAGCTCTCCTGGTGCAGGAGGGGGAGCAGAGCATGTTCCTGGCTCCAGGCTGCTCCAAATGAAATGTTCTTATTCCTTCAGGGTGAAACAGGCAAGGACATGAGATGAGTGGAGCTCCCCATGAGGGAGGATCCCAAAGGAGCTCAGCTCGGAGGAGAAAGGAAGGGTATTCAGGAAGGGGCTTGAGGAGAAAATGTTTTCAACACTTCCTGGGAAGGTAAGAGAGAAGATGAGGAGCTCCAGGCTGCCAAGGAATTGCTGCCCTGCTGGGGCAAGTCCCCTCCTGGGGTACTTCCAGAATAAAAACTGCATTATTGGGCTCCAGAAATGAAATCAAATCAGAGGAACCAACGGGAAGGATTCCTCAGTCCACGAGGAACTTTGAGAGTTACTCTTCAAGGGCTTTGGGATGGAAAGGTGCATTCCAGATACTGCCAAAAATTTTCTTCTGGCTGTTTCAGTGTTTCTTTATTAATTATAAATTAAGTGGTTAATTATAAAAGAAATGGTTTTAGTAATTGCATGCCTGGGCTTTGCAAAGGGGTTGTGTGTTGCTTGTAAGCACTGTGATGAGTGTGAGGATAATGTTTTCCTTGATATAATAAGATTAATTGCAATTAAGAAATTACAGTAATGGGTTCAACATGGTGCATGTTTAATAGATGGAAAATGATTCCATCTCATTCCATGAGCACCATGGAATCACTGACTGCTTTGTGTTGAGAGGGATATTAAAGAGCATCCAATTTCACCCTCTGCCATGGCAGGGACACCTTCCACTCTCCCAAGGTGCTCCAAGCCCCGTCCAACCTGGCCTTGGGCACTTCCAGGGATCCAGGGGCAGCCACAGCTGCTCTGGGCACCCTGTGCCAGGGCCTGCCCACCCTCACAATTCTTTTCCTAATATCCCATCTAACCCCCCCCTCGTTCAGTTTAAAGCCAGTCCCCCTTCTCCTGTCCCTCCAGGCCTTTGTCACTTCCTGGACTTTTAAACCTTCCCAGTGATGAATCTGAGCTGTGAATCCCTGTCCATGGTCAGAAGGATGCTGGAATGAGGTCCTGCAAGCATGGGCATGTGGGCTCTGTGCTGTTCAATATTGATACTGATGACCCAGGAGAAAATATAAAACAGGCTCTGATCTCTGTGACAGGGACAGGACCCAGGGAACAGCTGGAGCTGTGCCAGGGAGGGTCAGGCTGGATGTCAGGGAAAGGTTCTTCCCCAGAGGTGCTGGCACTGGCCAGGCTCCCCAGGGAATGGGCACGGCCCCGAGACTGCCAGAGCTCCAGGAGCGTTTGGACAGCGCTGCCAGGGATGCCCAGGGTGGGGTTGTTGGGGGGTCTGGGCAGGGCCAGGGTTGGGCTGGGGGATCCTGGGGCTCCCTCCCAGCTCAGGACATTCCCTGATTCTGTGAAAGCTTCAGGTAGCAAAAAGTTGATGGATGGGAAGCAGGCTGGGTTATTTGGGAATGTGTGAGCACCAAAATGGAGCCACTCCTACGGGAGAAAGGCTGCAGAGGAGAGAGGGAAGGCGTGAGGGGAATCAGCCCTTGGAGTGAAGATCCACAGCAGTGTCCCAGCCACAGATGCTCAATAACAGCCACAGCCAAAGGAAGATTCCCCTAAATTGGAGGAGGTATTTAGGAATGCACCAGAGCAGAGATTTGATAATGAAATAAAGGCAGGAAGGTGAATAATTTCCAAAGTTCAGTCAGATAAACTTAGCCAAAAGGAGGTTAAGGATGAGTGGTCCCAAAATAAGGCAGAGATTTAACACCAGAGGTCATGTAGGATCTGAAGCTAAAAGCACAGGATAAACTCATCCAGGCTATAAATAAACTATATGGGCTCTTTTAACGAACAACATCCTCATTAAAATGATGAATGAAGGCTTCTCCACCACATGCAATGAACAATAATAGCTGGGTGTGTTAATTGTGGGTGCAGCCCAGTTCCAACAGGAGCACAGGGATTTCTGTGGTGTGGAGGGAGACAAGGTGACCCCGATGTCCCTTTGGGACATTAAAGTTCCCTAAGGTAGGGCTGTGATGCACCAAGGTTAATTCTGAATTATCTCATCTCTGCACAGGCTCAGCTAGCAGGGACCCAGGCCTCCCTCACATGGCCACCTGACATGGATAAAATCACACAGATTCTAATAAAATTAAAATAATTCTAAGAAACAGGCAATAACAACAACATTAAAAATAATTCAGTCTGTGGGTGGCCGTGTCCACTTCTGCAGGGAAGGCTGTGCAGCCCAAAGGCTGAATTCTTGCCACCAGCACCCAAAGGCAACACTTTGTGAAGATCTAAAGGGGTCAGATATGTTTGTGGGACCTACTGGAAGTCGTAGCAGGAATGAAAGCCTGAGGTGATGCCCTGGACAAGGGATAGGTGCCCTGTGAGCACCAGCAGTGCTGCCTTTCATTCAAGCTGCAGATGGGCATTAGGAAAGAAGGATGAAATTCCAGATTTTTACCAGCCTTTGGGGGAAGTGTCCATGTCTACAGCCCCCAGGACCACCAGAACCTGCCCAGCTCCTTCTCAGCTCCACCTCCTTCCCTCTGCAGCGGAAGCAAGTAGCCAGGTGTCAAAAATTACAAAAAAAAAAAAAATTAATTCTTTCTCACTGCACATTATTTCAATGGCTTTTAGCTCTGCAGTGCCAGGGGACCTGCTGGACTCTGTGTTCAGCCTGGGGACAGCTGTGGAGCAGAAGCTGCCAGGTTGTTTTACACAGCCCTTCCCACCCTGGCTCCACCAGGACCAGGCTTTGCTCTCTCCCTGTCCCAGCTGCAAATGCAGCATTTCTCAAAGGCTGGTGTGGCTGGCAGTCTGCACAAGGCTCTGTGCAGACACACAGAGGAATTAATCTGTGGGATATTTAACCCAGTTTGCTCTCAGGATGAGTCTCAGGAACTGGGATCACCAACAAGTGGCCCCGTTTCACTCTCCTGTAAAAGCCACTGACAATCCCTCATGTCCCATCAGTGCCAATTACATCCTCCTCGGGGTCACACAGACACAGATATTGTCTCCCATGGCTCTTTATTATTTCTTACCTTCTCTGTGAGCTGTCATTTAATTTTATGAGTTTTGGGAGCCATCAGATGGCTGAAATTTGGAGTCTGTGACTGCATCCCACAGAGCACCTTTGCAAGAGCATCTCACAACAGCCTCAGCCGTGCAGCCCAATGCTACAGGAGGACTTCTCCTTGTGGTTCCTAACTAAACTCCTCCTCACGGGTGTGGACAAGCCCTGGGGGTGATGAGGAGCAGGGAGGTGCCTGTCACTCCTCTGGCAGCTCCCCCTCTGCCCAGTGCTCAGTGCGAGGTGGGGGCCTGAGCAGGCAGATCCCTTCCTGCTCCCCTTGGCTGCTCTGAGCCTCTCCCCAGCTCTCCCCAGGCAGCTCCTGCTGTGCAGGGCTGGGTGTGCTGCCCCTTCACCAAAGCTGCCATGCCCCAGGGCACCAACAAGCGCTTGGGCCAGCCTGTGCCAATGCCGAGATCACAAAGCTCCGTGGAGAGGCTGCAGGGTCACTGCTGCTGGCACAGCTCCAGCTGCTGGCTGATCAGGAGAAAAAACAGACAGGTGAAGTGGTGCAGGAAGGAGTGTATGCTTTTAAAAGTGGAGAGGGAGAAGGAGGAGAAGAAGAGAAGAGGAAGAAGAAGAGAAGAGAAGAGAAGAGAAGAGAAGAGAAGAGAAGAGAAGAGAAGAGAAGAGAAGAGAAGAGAAGAGAAGAGAAGAGAAGAGAAGAGAAGAGAAGAGAAGAGAAGAGAAGAGAAGAGAAGAGAAGAGAAGAGAAGAGAAGAGAAGAGAAGAGAAGAGAAGAGAAGAGAAGAGAAGAGAAGAGAAGAGAAGAGAAGAGGGCTCTGGGGTCACCTCATTGGAGTCTTCCAGTGCCTGAAGGGGATCTAGAAGAAATCTGGAGAGGAACTGTTTCCAAGGGCCTGGAGTGACAGGACAGGGGGGAATGGCTTCAAACTGCCAGAGGGTGAGGTAAGATGGGATTTTGGGGAGAAATTCTTCCCTGTGAGCTGCCCCACCCCTGAAGTGTCCAAGGCCAGGTTGGACGGGGCTTGGAGCAGCCTGGGATAGTGGAAGGTGTCCCTGCCATGGCAGGGGTGGAATGAGACAGGGTTTAAGGTCCTGTTCCACTCCATGATTCCATGATTTCAGGGTGTGCTTCCATGCTAGAAATCCTTGAGCTGTTGCCAGCTGAGCTGTTTCCTTGGGAGGTTCATTTAAGCCCAGTGTTACTGCATGAGCTGCCTGGGATCAGAGCTGTGGCTGTGAGCAGCACCCTGGAGTTTCCCTCCTTCCCCCCCAGCAAGGATCATCAGCTCTGTGAGTTGAGAAAATGCAGAATCACAGAATGGTTTGGGTTGAAAGGGATCTTAAAGCTCATCCCATTCCACTGCCATGGGCAGAGACATCTTCCACCATCTCAGGTTGTTCCAAGCCCTGTCCAACCTGGCCTGGGATACTTCCATCACCAAATTCACCCTCTGGACACTGCAGAGTTCAGATGAGCCCAGAAAAAGGCACAGCCTCTCCCTGCAGCTCTGTGTCCTTTGGGTGAACTGTGGGACCTGGTTGTCTGGGATGTGCTGCTTGGACCCTGGAATTCACAGTGCTCTGGAAAACACAAAGCTCTCTAAATTCTAATCACTGATATCCACACTGGGTTTCTCTGTGCTGGATGTGGGCTGGGTACAGATTTAGGAGTGCTCCCTATTCCTGCTCCACCCAAAGGCCTCTGGCTCTGCTGCTTGTTGCAGGGTAGGACAGTCAGTGCCTGAATAATTTGTGCCTGCTGCCAGGGCACTCATTTCATATTCCTCTGCTAATCGGCCTGGCCACATATATTAAGGACTTTAAATGTGATACATGCTATTAATCCTGGTACTGAATTATAAATTTGCCCTGACAGGTTAAAGTGCTGCTCTCACTGGTCTGTCCACGGAGCTGCTCTGTCACTCCCGCTGTGTCCTGGAGCCTGCTGGAATAACCAAGGGAAAAGGTTAATTGGGAGCTGCTCTGAGCATCACTCTGGTTAAAGACCTCGGTGTTGGGGTATTTACTCAGCTGAAGCTCTCAAAACCTCTGCCCCAAAACCTTGTATGACAATCTGCTCTTTTTTTGAGGTGAGCTGTGCTTACAGCTTGGGGCATGCTGCAAAAACACCACCTCAGGGGGCTTCCAGAGCCTCTGCCACCACGGAAAGCTGGAGTAATGGTGCCTAAAAACACAGGGAAAATGGAGGTTTGTGCATCTCTGCAGAGATTGTTGTTTGCACTGAGCTCTGGGCAAACTGTGGTGGTGCTGACCTGGCTGGGATCACAGAACCACAGAATGGTTTGGGCTGGAAGGGGCTTTAAAGATCAGCAAATTCCAACCTCTCCCATCCCGTTATCCCCATTCCACGCTGGGCTTCGCCTCTCAGCAGCTGTCACTGCCCAGAGGGCTGCAGGGAGGCTGGCACAGCCCCAAAACCAGCGTGCCCCTGTGCCCAGGCCCAGGCAGGAAGGAGCCAGTGACATATCCATTCTCCAGAGCCATGTGAATGCTCTCAGGCTTTTATTATTAACTCTGGCTGGGTTATTATTCTGCTCCCTCTGTGATTTTTCCCATTCCGCTGCTGTCAGCAGCGTGTTTGTCAGCCTGCTGCATTAATACCTGTGTTTTTGCCTCCTTCCCTCTTATTAGCTCGGGGACAGAAGGGAGATTTGATGGTTTCATGTCACATTAGAGACTCAGGAAGCTCCTCCACATCTCAGCAGCCTGGGGGAGATGAGGGTTTGCTGCCTGACCCGGGCCCAGGGGATGTATGTGGCACAGAGGTGACCTGCCAAGCCCTTTGCTGTCTGTACTCCTGCCATGGGCTGTTTTCTCTGTTGCTGAACAGATATAAACAACAAAAAAAAAGTAGCCCAGGGAGATGAGATGTGGGGAACTGGAGAGGTTTGCTCCCAGCTAGCAGCAGCACAGAGTATTTAAAGGCCTGCACTGTCAGTAATCAATGCTTCTATTGGATGCTCCTCTTTCTGCAGACCTCAAGCTACTTAATTGTTGATAATTAGGCACTGAATCAGTGCACAAATCATTTATTCCATTATATGCTGCTGGAGAACTGATGTGGACACTAAAAATCCCCAGTCAATTCCCACTGCTCCTCTGCTTCCCTGTGTGGAAGTGAATTTAAGGATAGTCAAGATTTTTCAGCCCTGTGAAGGTATTTCAGGAAACCTGTGGCAAAAAAAGCTCCATTGCCATGCTGATGTGCTCAGCCCAGCAGGTTTGGTACCTTCAGACTGGGACAGCAGTGCTGCTCCTGCTGCAGCATCCACAGTTCAGGTGCTCTCAGGGTGCCTTAATTGGCTCTTAATTGGTAGAAATTGTTATTGTTCTGTAACAGGGAGAGTTGCCACACCAGGATCCAAGGAAGCCCTTCAGCCTTTTTCCAGCCTTCTCTCTAACCTGGAGCTGCACCTCTTGTTTTACAGGCCACCAACCTGAGGCTGTATCGGTTTATACAAGTGGAAAACAGCAAAATTCCTCAGATCTTCAGGGGTTTGGGCCAAGCAAAGCCACTCCTCAGCTGCTTGTGAGAGGCAGTAGTTAATATTTGTGGGCTGGCTGTATCCCATTGGCCTGACAGCACCACCAGAGCTGCTTTGTGCAGTGCAGTTGTGCCTGATTCTGCAGCTGATGGAGAATTTCCCTCTCTTCCAGGGGCTCTGCAAAGAGAGGTTTGTATTCCAGCCCAGCCCTCGCTGTGCAGGGGGATGCAGTGACAGCCATAAAATGCCCAGATAGAGTTGTTCCATGATTAATAACCCCAGGAACAGCTTAATAGATAAAACCATTCCCTTCACCTGGGATCTGCTCTGGGACTTGCTGCTGGAGAGCTTGGATGAGCAGAGCCAAGGGGTAATTGCTAATTAGTCTGGGTTATTGTTAATTAGTGAGCCAGGGGCTGGAGGTGGCTACTGGAGGCTCTGTGCCTCCCCCAGTTTCTTCCTGGGGTTTCATCGTGCCTGGGAGCCTGGGAAAGGTGGTGTCACTCATCCTTCCTCGTCCTAAAGGGCTCAGACATGTCCAAATGTGGGAGCTTCTCTGGTGGGATCAGCCCTGGTGGTGAAAGACAAATTGTTCTGTGACAGCACGGTGCATGGTGCTAGAGAAATGCATCTCCCCAGATTAAAATGCTTCCCCTCTGCCAGTGAAGGGCAAAATCCCATTGCTGATCCCTTCCTGCCAGCACCAAAAATCCACATCAGTGCCTGTGGGCTCCACAAAGGGCACAGAGCCTCACTGCCAGGGCAGCACACAGCCCAGCATGGGATGGAGCATCTTCTATGGGACTTCTCCTGTCTCACGGAGCACTGTCCACGTCTGTGCAGCTGCCTGGTTCCCCAGCTGTGGTCTGGTGGCCCAGGAGGCTCCTGGGAGTGACCTGCAGCTGGTGCATGAGCTCACCACATCTGCACAGTGCTCTCTGTGACATCCAGCTGGCACAAGGACATGGTGGCCCAGGCAAATGCTGGCAGCTGGCAGCACCCTGAGGTCCAAATAATTTGGGGTGTGTGAGTTCTGAAGGGTTAGAGGCAGCCTCTGCTGTGCAGGATTTTTCTCACCTCAGTTTAGAAAGTGGCACCTGTGGTAGGACAAGAGGAAGGAGCTGGGTGGGTGTCCCAGGGAGCACAGCCAGAGCCCAGGCAACTCCCCAGGGTGAAATCCCACTGGCTCCAGGCTGGGCATGGAACAAGGAGCTGGGCCAAAGGGAGGGGTGCCAGAGGGAATTGCCCCGTTTTACTGGGGCTCCTGGGCTGGGAGGGGCTGGAGCTCCTGGCCAAAGACACGAGCACCTGGCCATGCCAGCTTGTGGCTGATCCACCCTCCCAAGTCACAGATCTGCCCAGGCCACAGAGCAGATGTCCCTGTCCCCTGTCCCCCTGGGCAGCCTTGTCCCCCCTGCAGCAGACAGCATTCCTGGAGCTCTCCCTGGTTCCAGGCACCAACTTCCTTTCCCTTGCTCTGTAACCACTTACTTGGCTCTTGTTATTGGGTTATTTATAGAAACTCTGCCAAGTGTTTTGGAACCAGGAGAAGGGCACGGAGCTAAATACAATAGCATCACCTCGTGAGAGGTGACATTTAAAACCAGGGATCTCATTACTGAAACCAAGGGAGACGGCAAATGTCAGGAAAGGCCGGTGGCTGTTGGCTCCGTGCTGCGACTCCAGGGGGCTGCAGCAGGCACAGGTGGCCTTGGCAGCCCTGGGGACAGCACAGAGCCCAGGGGGACACCTCCAGCACCCCTTCAGAGGATACAACCTGTGCTGCTTTATCCAGGGCTGGCTGGAAACAGCAGCACTGTGGGGAGAGATGTGCTCCTGACACAGGAAGATGTTAATCCCCAGTTTGAGTTGTTGTTCCCACAACTGTGAGGCTCCATTCCCTGGAATCAATGATTCCCATCCTCATCCCCACCCTCACACCCTTCCACTGAAGCCAGGAGGGTCAAACACATTCCTAGACCTGACCACAAGTTTTCCAGTCAGGCCTGGTGTAAGGAGCAATTTCCCAGCCTGCTTTTTCCTCGCAGAGGTGATGCCTTTTTGGCTACCTAAAAACAGAGGCCAGACAGAATGAAGAGAATAAAAAGCAGTTCTATTTATTGAAGGGCCTTCAGGTACATCCAGGGCAGACAAAACCCCCCAGGGGCTGCACCCAAAATGGACCAGGGGTCACAGGGTTTCACACTTTTATAAGTTTGGTTCATTTGCATATTGGGGGTTAATATTCTAATTACAGCTTCAGCTAATGAAGTCATTTACCCCAAGTTTGCTCCCTCAACTCCCTTTTGTTTCCATCTCTGGGGGCCTGAGGCAGTGAGGTGTCCTTGATTGCCAGGCCTGGAGAGGAATTGTTGTGTCTGCCCAAACTGGGAAAGCAGCAGCTCCCAGTGTGTGTGGAGTTTAGAGTTATACACTGAGAACTGCAGGGTTACAAATAGATGGAAAATATAACAGCTAAAATCCTAAGGAATCAGAGGAATTCCAGTGTAAAGCATGTCCAGGCTGTGTGAAATAGTGCAGCCCCAGTTAATATTCATGCACCGTGCAGAACTCCAAATACATCCAGGATTTCAAATACATCCACTTCTCATCAGCCACATCAAACTGTCTTGACAGCTAATGAGGGAGGCACAGCCTCGAAACCAGCAAGTTGTAACTGAATAAATATGATAAACAACCTGTTTCCAGATGGCTTTTTATGTAGAACTATTTATGCAGCGTTGATAGATGGTGAATTTTATGCCTGTAAATCCTCGTATTTTAAAACATTTGCCTTCTTAATTGCCCATTTTACACGTAAAATATGTTTATGTGCATTGCTAAGTCGAAAAGTGGCCTGGGAACTGTTCTGGACTGAGTAAGCACCGCTCCTGTGCTGGCCCATCTGCCTGGGTTCCTGGGAACAGAGTCCAGAATGTCACCTGGGAAGTCTGATACTGCTCAGAGCCACTCTGATCACCACAGAACACGTGTGGTTGTTCAGCTCCTGTCTCTGGCTCGAAGGTTTGGGGGGATCTGGGCCCAGGGAGATGCAGCTGAGGATGGATCTGATGCTGGGAGTGGGGCAGTGAGCTGGGGGTGGGTGATGGTGCTGCTGCAGCCTCTGCTTCACATCCCTAAAATATCAGGGAATCCCCAAATGGTTTGGGTTCAATATCATCCAGTGCCATGGGCAGGGAACACCTTCCACTCTCCCAGGCTGCTCCAAGCCCCATCCAAGTCCCACACTGGGCACTGCCACGGATCCAGGGTTCCACAGCTTCTCTGGGCACCCTGTGCCAGGGCCTGCCCACCCTCCCAGGGAAGGTTTTCTTCCCAATATATACTCTAAGCCTCTTTCAAAGTGAGCTGGCAGTGGTTTGGGCAGAGGTTGTCATCTGACCTCTTTGTTCTATCCCCTAAAGAGACCTCACCCTGCTTCTCCGTGCTTTCCCAAGCTTTCCCAGAGTGAGCCAAACCCCTCTTCCATCCCCCTGACCCTCTTGAAACACAAATTGGACAGAGATAATGCAGCAGGAGGCACTGAACATCCCCCAGCTCTGCTGCTGAGCTTTGATCCCGAACCACCAACACCTCTGGAGACGACAGGTGACCTTCCATGTGCTGCTGGCTGCATCCCAGGGAGCTGAGCAGTGGCAGGAGCAGGAGAGGCAGAGTCCTGTTAGCCTCTAATGCAATTAGTTTGTGGTGTATCTGCATTCTTATTACTGGCTATTTGCTCTAATGGGTTCAATCATGTACAACATTAACATAAATTGACACCAAGCAGAGTTATTCCTTTGGAAATGTTTGCTCATTTAGGATTGTTGGTCTCAACTCTACAGTATATGGGGTGTTTTATTTAGCCTCTAACTCATTTATTGGGTATTTATAGAAGAGGGCTTTCCTGAGCAGTAAAACCACAGGGCTTTGCACACAATAGCTCTGTCCTTCTGACAGGTTTATTTGGGTTTCTTTCTCTGTGGGAGAGCTTTGCCTCACTCTGTTTTCACCTCAGCATTGCCACTGAAGTCATTAACCAAAGTCTGCCCTGTCACTGGTGATGTCCAGGCACCAGGACTGGGAAGGAGGTCAGGGAACCTTCCAGGGCTCCCCATGCTCAGCACCAGATGTGGCTGAGCTCCGTGGGCTCCTCTGGCCCTGCTCAGCTGAACCTGCAGGGCAGAGCTGCTGGATCCCCTCTGGGAGCAGGGAGGAAGCCCTGCAGATCCCTGTGCTGCTGTTCCCTCTTCTCCAGCATGGGGCAGGAGCCTCCACCACCCCCATGAGCACAACCAAATCCCAGAGGGCTCTGGCAGCACCAGCCCTGCCTGGCTCCACAGAGAGCCCTTGGGCACAGCGGGAAGGAGTGAGCAGGGAATCACAGAGTGTCCTGAGCTGGAAGGGATGATCCACAGGGATTATCCAGTCCAAATCCCAGCCCTGCCCAGACCCCCCAACAACCCCACCCTGGGCATCCCTGGCAGCGCTGTCCAAACGCTCCTGGAGCTCTGGCAGCCTCGGGGCCGTGCCCATTCCCTGGGGAGCCTGGGCAGTGCCAGCACCTCTGGGGAAGAACCTTTCCTTGACATCCAGCCTGACCCTCCCTGGCACAGCTCCAGCCATTCAGAGACCTCATGCCATGCTCTAAGATTTCTGGGAGAGCTTCAAGGAGCTTTTTAGCTTCAAGATCAAAGTATGCACCCAGCCAGGCTCTCAGTGATCCAGGTGCCCTTATCCTGCTGAGAGAGCTGAGTGGGAAATCTCTTGTGCAAGGTGTGTGACACTGACCTCAATTAAAATGTTTCCCTAAAGCCTTTGCTCTCAAAGCAGCCTTTCCCCAGCAGAGGTGCTGGGTCTGGATTCAGGGGACACGTTCTGGCAGAGTGCCCTGGCAGCGGCACGAGAACCTCTCCCAAATTTTTCACAGAGCTACAAGTTCAAACCAAACCATCATAAAGGAAGATCGGGTTTGATGAGGCTGAAAACCACAGAAAAATAATTTGGGGAATAAATAATAAAATAATTGAGGCATTGTCAAAATATCCTGTTTTGATTTTGAGGCTTTTGCCGAGTTGAGAAAGGCTTTGGTTTCCAAATTTGTTTAATCTTGGACTAACCAATAGGCAAAGAAAGAAGAAATGTCAAATGTCATCTTCCTCTGGAGTTCATGAATATGGGATATATGACAGCCCAGGACTCTACTTGGCTGTGCAAAATAAAAGCATGGTTTGCAAAAATATTATGCTTAGCAAAAAAAGAAAAACAAAACAAAACAACAAAAAATTAAAAAAACCTCCATAAACCAAAAAAAAAAAAAAACAATGAAACAAAAAATACCCAAAAATCTTGAATTTTCCTCTTTTCATCTTAATTTGACCAGGATGCTGTTCTTGCTTTTTTTAAAATCTGAAGACCTTTTTACCAGAAGAGAGAACCCTTCCCCGTTTCTGCTCCAGTTATC
The DNA here is from genome assembly GCF_049639895.1 of Pseudopodoces humilis. Classification (NCBI taxonomy): domain Eukaryota; kingdom Metazoa; phylum Chordata; class Aves; order Passeriformes; family Paridae; genus Pseudopodoces; species Pseudopodoces humilis. Next base: position 2,519,690 of record NC_142218.1, read on the forward strand.
CCTGTGATGGGCATTTTTAGATAAGATTTTGATGGGAGAAGGGGGTGGAGAGAAGTCCAGGACTTTCTGTGTTAACTTGCACGTTCTGTGCAGCTCTTGACTGACAGTCTGCATTAAACAGGAATTTTGGGACAGCCAGATTTGCCTGGGCCCAAACAGCAGATGAAGCTCAGGAGGAAGCCAACGGAGAAGAAACACAGCCTCACTTCATCCCCCCTCCCCAGGAAAGGGAACTGCTCCTTCATCACCTCATCCCCACTCCATCCCCATTCCCAGATCGTGCCAGGCCAAAGGAGTGTGGAAAGGACAGCCCAGCCACCACCAGAGGCTCAGCTACACATCCTCCCATCTCCTTTTCCATCCCACATTTCAGTGACATTTGGGAGTCCTCTCCAATTTTAAAACACATGGATTTTGACATTTTATTACTCGCCGGTCTCAGTTTTATGGTTATTAGGATGGGTGAAAAATTAAGGTTCCTTGGAGGCTCTGGAGAAAACCTCTATTTATCCAAAGGGCATGAAAAAAATGGCTGCATCCCTGTAGGGGACAGAAGGAAATTTAGGATCTTTCCAGGCTCTCAGATGCTTTGCAGAATGAACATTCCAGTGTCAGCTGCTCAGCCCTAAGTCCTTTCTGCCAACTCCCACTCTCATTTCATCCCCCAGTCCCCAGAGTCCAGATACTAATCTGGGCTGTGGGCACACAGAGATACCCAAATTCCCAGAGCAAGGCACCGAGGGGCTGGAGTGTGTTTAGGGATGGGAACAGAGCTGGGGAAGGTTCTGGAGCACCAGGAGGGGCTGAGGGAGCTGGAAAGGGGCTCAGCCTGGAGAAAAGGAGGCTCAGGGGGCCCTTCTGGCTCTGCACAATCCCTGCCAGGAGGGGACAGCCAGGGCAGGGTGAGGCTCAGCTCCCACAAGGGACAGTGCCCTGATGGGACATTTGTGGCTGGGTTCTTTTCCCCCCTTGGACTGAGATTGATGAGAGGGAGGCAGTTTTCTCTTGTTTGGACTTGGTTGCTTATTCTTCTCTTATCTACATTACATATATACAGGGTACTAGGAGCTACATACACTAAGATAGAAAGGTGCAAAATGGCTAACAAAGAACTTCTTCAAGGTCTTTTAATTTTTCCAATTAACAAGTGCCAAGTAAATTATTTTTCTTAGTGACCCAATGACCCAACACCTGTGTGCTGCACTGCAGCACTTTTTATCCAATCACTAATTACTACCCAAAAACCTCTAGAAGAAGAAGATGAAGAAAGAAGGAGAAGGAAAAGAGACAACACCCTAAATCCTCCATCTTGTCTTTTGTTTTCTAACTAGCTTAAACCTTTAACTTTTTCACCCAGTGACTTAAGACAACTCTCTAATTTACACACTCACACTCTTAGTTTTTCTATTTAAATTTAACAGTTATTTTCATGGTGTTACATGAAATTCAGTGTTTTCTTGGATGTCAGAGCCGGGTATCAGAGATAAGCGCACACACTCTGTGCCTCTGACTCCAACAGAACAGGAGGAGAGGGAACGGCTTCAAATTGTACCAGGTTTAGATTGGATATGAGGGGAAAATTATTTCAGTGTAAGGGTGGCCAGGCATTGGGTGGAGTCCCATCCCTGTAGGGATTCAAAAGTCGCGTGGTTGTGGCCCTTGGGAACGTGCAGGGCTCCTGTTTAGGGAGAAAGGAGCAATTCCCCAGGGATTTGCCTGCCAGGCCGGGCGTGCAGCCACCTCACTGCCACCTCTCAGTGCAGGTGTGGCTCCAACACACCTGCAAGGTCTGTGTGAGCTTTCTTCTTCTCACAGGAGTCCCCTGCTTCCTGGGAAGCCCCTGGAAAAGCAGATCCAGGGAATTCTGGTGTTTGAGGCCCGCTGTGGTGCCTGTGGGAGCCCATGGGAGCTTTCAGGGTGGGCTCTCCTGATACAGGGCCTCCTGCAGGGAATTGCTGCAGCAGCAGGAGGGAAAGGGGGGATAAAGAAGAGATTTTGCTGGTGAATAAAAGGCTTTTATGTGACAGGACCTACAAGGGCCCAAAAGGAACCTGTGCCAGGGCCTCCCCACCCTCCCAGGGAAGGATTCCCAGCCACTGGATGAGAAAAGGCTCCTGAGGAGGGGGAAAGCCCAGCTGTGCTTCCCAAGGCACCTTGGATCTGTCTGAATCTGGGTTTCTGTGGAAATGGTTGGAAATACCCCGTGGTCTGGAGCAGATCCTCTCCTGACCTCTGGTGCTGTTCCCACTGGAAAAGCGCTCCTGTGGGATCAGCCTGGATCCCAGCATGGCCCAGGCACTGTGTGGCAGCAACCAGGACAAACCCTGAGCCTGCAGGCCTTGAGATGCCCATGGAATCCAGAATCATTTAGGGTAGGAAAGCCCTCCAAGATCCCAATTCCAACCCTTAACCCAGCCCTGCCAGGCCCACCACTAAACCCTGTCCCCAAGTGCCACTTCCAGGTGTTTTTGGACACTTCCAAGGACAGTGATTGCAGCACTGGGGAGCTTCTTCCAGTGCCTGACCACCATTCCAATAAAGAAATTTTCCCTAATATCCAACCTGTTCCTGAGCTCTGCCCACCCTCACCTCAGCCTCTCCCACCACCCCATCCTGAGCCAGGCACCTCTCAGGGACCACGAGATTTCCTGAGAGTCTCCCCTGATGCCTTTCAAGCTTTTTCTGTGTGTTTCTCATGAAATAGGATAGTAAATAAATAATACATTTCTTTGGAGAGAGCACTAAGACCGAAAGCAAACAAAGGGGGAAAGCCAAAGCAAGCAAACCCTCCATTATTCTAAAAAATTGCCAGAAGAGACAAAACATTTCATTTTGGCTTGGACATTTTTCTATTGTGCCTTTCCTGTGAGAGTAAGAAAAGCAATGAGCAAACAAACAGCAGCAAGAGCAAAGTGAGCTTCCCCAGCCTGTTGCTGTATCACTGATATTAATTTTCTTTTTTAGTCTTTTCACTTCAAAACACAAAGGAAAACGATGAAAATCCCTTTTGTAGGTGTTATTGGCCTTGCTCAGCCTCAGGTGTGTGGCCAGAGCTTAGGGTCCCCGTGGCCAGGAGGGCAAGGGGAGGTTTGGAGGGGGATGGAGAGGCCCAAGGCAGCTCCTTCATGGAGCTGCTCCCTCCTCCCCTCACTTCTGACGTTTTCCAGCTGGGGTAGCACAAGGCAGAGCCTCTGAGCTCAGCTTTACTGCTGCAGGTGTTTGTTTGTGGCCCAGATTTTAACTCCCCAAATCTTCCTGAACAGGAACCACCTGGAGCAAAGGTTGAAGCCTCTCTCCTCTTACAGGGTGCTCCAGCTCAGGTGAGGAATCTCCTGCTCCCAGCACCACTCCTGCTGCTCCTGCCAGCCCTTTCCCAAGCTCACACACTCCATGGACAGCTCCCTTCCCTTTCAGTGCTGCCACAATCCCATTAGTTACAACATTTTACATTCCCCAGGCCACGCTGGGGCTTTGCTCCACATTCTTTCCCCAGCTTTGCCAGCTCCCTGGCACTGTGTCCAATTAGTGGGAACAGCTCAGAGCTCCCCTGCACTTCATTGTTTCCCACTGCATGGAAGTGCCCTGAATTTCCCTCGAGGATTTTTAATTATTGCTGCCGGAATTCATTCTCCTTCCCCTCCTCGAAGGCTCCCTCACCCCTCATCCATGTTCTCCTCTGAGGTACCACCAGCACTGCTCGTCCCAATTAAATACAGCTCCTGTAATCACTTGTGGGGGATGAAACACAAAAATTGTTCCTTCCCCCACCACTATTTTTTTGTTTGCTTGCTCTGAAGAACCACTTGTGGATTCTGGCTGGTATTCCCAGCTGCTGTAATTATGGGAACTGTCACCAGTGAGCAGAGAAATGGGCCTGGAAAATTAGAAACACTTGGAATTTGGCTTGTAATATTTCAGTAAGAGCCTGAACCCAAGTTATCCAAGGCATGTAAAAATGGCTGTGTGGGTAGGCACAGGTACAGAAGGTGTCCTGCTGGGCATGGTTTAGGTGCAGACCTAGAGCTAAACCCCAAAAACAGAGAGGCTTCATTTCCCTATCCCAAGCAGAGACAACAAGGGACAATGGACTCAATGGATCCAGGGGAGGCACAGGCTGGATAATATGAAACCTTCCTTGAGCTGAGTTTCACATTTTCTCAGTTCCTGATATTCTTCCCATCTGCACCATGGACAAATAACAGATATTTTCTTTGATGAACACAGTGGAGGATGGACACTACTCCAGTGCCACTTCCCACCAGATTAGTCTCAGGATCAGAGGAGGAACATTTCATTTTAATCCAATCTGTTTCTTGGGGTCCATTTACTCCTTTAACACCTTTTCCTCTAGTTAAGCCAAGGCTTAAATTTGAAAACTCTCTAGGAATTAAACAAAACAACAACTCTGTGGTCACAACAGGCTTTGCTGTGAAAGCCTGCTAATGAAACCTGCTGCTGTTTCCAAAGCATTTCAGCTGGGAAATTCCCAGATTACATTTTTCAATTTATTTTGCCTTTTAATCCTCCCTACCTTTTTCTGGCTGAAATTCCCACTGCTCTTTCAGGGCATTCTTGAATATTTGCTGTTATTTGCTCCTTTCCCTCTAAAGTGAATTTGAAGCCAGCTCATGGTATGGAAGAGCACAAGGAAACCATATGGCAGCACAGCCCCTTGTTGTTGGGAATTTGGATGGAGATGAGGAGCTGGAGGGGGCAGAGAGAGACCTGAGGGGAGTCTTGGCATTGCAGAGGAGACTGTGCAGAAACTGCATTTGTCACTCTGAAAATCTGCATTGAAAGTGGCCTCATCCTGTACAGGAACAGGAAAGCCCCGAGGAGATCCTGAAGAATTGTTACAGACCTGGAAATGGGCAGAGATTGGAAACCAGAGGGCATCAGCCCTGCAGAGGGGAGCTGTGGGATCCCATCCTGGGAGATGGAGCAGGGGGAGGAGGGACAGGGACAGCTGAACAAAAGTGGAAAGGGAGCTGGACATGATCAATTTTCTCCCCTAGCAGCCCTTCCCCTCCTGCCCGTCATTGCTACGAGGCCATGCTCCATCTCCTGCTTCTTCCCCCTCTTTTTACAGCTGGTTCCCTCCCTCTTTGCCTTCTTCCATTCCCTTTGCTTCTCCTTTTTCTTTTCATTCTCTTCCTTCCTGCTGCCTGGGTTTTATCTGTGACTTTTAAAAATGGGCCCTGGCTGTAAAATTCAGCGTATGGATTATCCATTTTTCAACAGAGTCCTCCTGACATTGTGTGGGGATGTGGGGAGAGAATCCAGGCAGGAATATATAAAACATATTATATATATATATATATATATAATATACGTAACTGTGAGCAAACAGCACAAGCACTTCCTTCAGAGAGTTCCTCACAGTTCACTAAGGAAAAACAGAGCCCAGATACTGAAGCAGTTTAATTATAGACACAGAGGGCTGGAACTCCAGTGCTGGTGTTGGTGCTGCACAGCTCCTGCCTGGGTGTCTGCCCAGCCCAGGAAAGGAACTGATGGAGCACTGAGCTGAGTAATTCCTCACAAATAATCCATTTAGGAAAAGGAGCAGCAAGAACCATTAGCAATTTCAGTGTGTCAAGGAAACTGGGTATTTCATCCAGGGGAGGGACGTGGGGAATCAGTCAAAGTGTTTTCATCAATGAGGGAAGAAAAATGGGCTGAAAGAGAAAAGGAATAGTAGGGACTTGGAGGCAGAGAGAAGGCAGGAGGAAAAGATGGAATTGAAATTTTCCTTCTCATGAGAGGGACAGGGAGGAGGGAGGGAGGAAAGGGTGGCAGCAATTTGGTGGAAATTGCGTGAGCTGGCTCACTTTTAGAACAACTGGTGAATACCTTTTAAAATATACTTTGAAATATATAATATAATTTAAATATATCTCATAAAACTAAAAGAAAGAGGAATTTCTTCCCAGGAGGGGTGGGCAGGTGGTCCTTCCCCTGGTTTTAGGAGCTGCAGAGCAGTGCTGGTTTTCCCACAGACCTCCCCAGCATCTGAGGCTGTCCCACTGCAGGTCACCTGTGGGTTTTTACCTCATTATATAACTGATACCAAAGCACAGCCCCTGGTCAGATGTGAGGCCTAACCAGGTACCATGAGCCAAAAAATGATGTCCCTGCTCCAAAGAATTTCTATTTGTGGACAGGTGAGACAGGAGAGGCGGGAAGAAAAGAGACATGGGGTGACTCCATGAGTGCCATGATAACTCCAAAGGACAGCACTGGCATTCCAGGGAGCATCCCAGCACTCTGCACAGCTGGGAGGATTGGGAAGGCTTGCAAAGAGAAAATCCAGGCACTTCCTTGCAGCCCTTCTCTTTGGGATGATCCAGCTGCAGCTCCATCCCTTGCAGCCACGTTGTTGGGTTCTGGGGAAGGGTTTCCAACAAATAACAGGAGCTGAGGTCACCCTCCTCACAGGAACCCTGCCTGGGGGCCTCCTTCTCCTCTCTGAGCTCAGCTTGGGCCGTGCCCTGTGCCAGAGCTGCCATGGGCAGAGGGCTGGCAAAGCACAGGAAAGGTGTCAGGGAATTCTCTGGGTCCTGGAGCAGCTGAACATCCTGCTGGCAGCTCAGCCCCTGCACTCAGCCCCTCCCTCTGCAGCTTGGTTTCAGTTCTCATACACAGACACCTGAACTCTGTGCCCTGGTCTCTCCCACCCCTCAGTTTGAAGAGTATTCATCTCAAATCTGAGCTCTGTGATGTCTCTCCCCATTCCCTCTGTGATCCTGCTGGCTCCCTGTTCCTTTCCCTAATACAGGAGCACATTTAGCAGCTCAGGAGGAGCTAATGGGAAGATTTCTCCATCATTCTCTGAGCCATTAGTGCTCACATCTTCCCTCTCAGTAGGGCACATTTGTATGTTTAATTTAAGAAGGTTATCTGTCAAAAGTGATATCTCAAGGTAGCGCTGAGCTGGATAAATATGTCAGAAACAATAGCTCCTGCTGAGAGGAACAAATGTTCAGAAAATTCATCCTTTGGAAGATCTCAAGACTGGGAAAAATGAGGCTGGACTGGCAGCTCTGTCTCAGAGCCACTCACTGCTGCTCTCCATCCCCCCTGCACCCCGAGAGCAGCCAGGGGCACACACCGGCCTGGGGCTCCTCCAGCTCCCACAGGGCAGCAGGGATCCCACCTGGACAGGGACTCAGCTCTTGTGGGAAATGCTCAGGGAAAATGGGATTTACACACAGAAATGGTCGGGGCTGGCTTTAGAACGCAGGGATTGGCAGGGGGGGTTGGGCACCTCTGACCGATACAGGAGTGTGCGGAATTCTCTGGTGTATGTGAAAAAATTCATCTCTAAAGCTGCCAAGAGAAAGGGACACGTCCTCCCCTTTAATCCCACACTAAGACAGTGGAATTAAATACCTCCACAGCAGATAAAGTAAGGACAATGAGTCTGGCAGAGATGCAGCAGCCCCTCCTGTTCCCAGGGCAGAGCATGACCCCTGTGACCAGCGCTGAGCAGTGAATCCCACGCTGGGGAAAGCAGGAGCAGCCCCAGGCCCAGCACAGACAAAGCCAGTTTGGCTTTTGAAGATGAATCTCTTCATCCCAGAGGTCGGCAGGCTAATGACAAGAAATATCAAAGTTAAAGGAGGCAACTGCTTCAATCAGGTAAGTGATTAAAATCGGGCTTTGAAGCGCCCAAAGGTCCCCTCTGCTGCTGTCAAAAACAGAGAGGAAAAAAGCCAGCCCTGGGTAAGGCTGAGCTCTTCCAAGTGCTCCCAGCTGCTGCACTGCTCAGCAGGTGCCAAAACAAGGCCAGTCTCTTCCTGCCCTGACACAAGCCAGGACACAGGACATTCCCCCAGCTGCAGGATGCTCCTGGGAGATCCTGCTGGAAGGGCAGAAATGTCTGTTTGTCCCTGCTTTCCCTCCCTGAGAGCATGGAGCTCCAAGCCTGTGTTTGGCTGGTGGTAAATGCTGGTTTTGGAGGATCTAGCCCCAAAGAAAAGATGCTGTAGGTGTGTGAGGAAAGGCATTGCAGGCTCTCCCTGCTGGATCCAATTCACTCAGGGCCTCCCAGGGCAGTTTTGTGCTGCTTTATCCCAGCCCAGGCTTTGTCAGTGTGGTCACTGCCTGTCCCCCTGGTGCCACACACTGGCTGATTTTACCTTCCAGTGCTGCAGGAAGGTGGCCAGATGCTGATACCAGACTGGCATCAAGCTGGAGCTGCAGGAGGATGCTCAGGTTTGGATTTCATGGATGTGGAGAGAGGCTCCTCCAATTGAAACCACTGTGGGGCTCAGGAGGGGAACAGCCTGCTGCTGGCAGGAGTGGTGATGGGGAAGGGGAATTCTGACCCTCTTATGGATCAGAATCTCTTCCTTCCTCCAGTGGGAGCTGGGATGAGCAGTTAGGATCAGTTTGCCATGAAGAGGCAGGGCTTGCATCTTTATTTTACAGAAGTGAAATAGCACTAAGGTGGAGAAATGTTGTTACTCTGCCCCTCCATGTCCCTGTCCCCTCAGAGAGAGCTCAGTCTGATTTGTGGGCTGGCACAGGAAGGCTTTGTTGGTTCCAGTGCAGTGCAGCTGCTGGAAGGGAGGTTCATTTACTGCTGCAGCTCGCTGGCAGCTGATGGAAAACTCCCAGATATTACTTCTGGGGAGACTTGCTGTAAATTTATGTGTTTTGTTATAAAACTCACATCTGCCAGGAATGCACAGCACAGGAAAGCTGTGTCAGCACACAAACAGAATGAAAGTTATGGAATAATCAGGGCTTCAAACAACACTTTTGGAAGGAGGAGATGGATTGGGGTCTGTCAGAGCCTGTCAAACACAACGGGATTCAAATAATTCTGAGCTGCAAGGGGCTGGCTCAGTCTGGGGATAGAAATGGCAACGATAATCTGGGCTGAAGGAAAGCCTTGGCCAGCCCAGACCTTCCTCTATGCTCTCAGTTTCTTGCTGAATTTCACAGGGAGAAGTTCTTCCATGACTCCAAGCCTTGTGAGTTCTGCACACAAAAATAAAACCCATAAATAATAATGAAAATTAAAGCATTTCCCTGACAGGACCATGGGCAGGGATGAGCTGTTTGGGAAGTGTTTATGGATTTGCAGCTGCTTGAGCAACCTGGGCTAGTGGAAGGTGTTTCTGCCCATGGAAAAGGGTGGAATGAGATGGGCTTTAAGGTCCCTTCCAACCCAAACTATTCCATGTTTCTATGACATAAAACTCCAGGTACTTGTGTTGCTTTAACTGCATTTCCTTGTGACCCAAAGTTTCTCAGAGCAGCAGAAAAAGGGAGTTGGCTGCAAAGACTTGCAGAAAAACCTGGCTGACCAGGCAAGCAAATGCTGGATTAAGCCTAATATGGATAAATTCACATGTGCATGTGCATGAGGATAAATGGGATGCTAATCAGCAATTCTGTATTTCTAATATTGGGCTCTGTGCATGCAGGATGGGGATCTCGAGGCACTGTGAAAAACTCAGAGATGGCCAAAAAAAAGTGAATAAAAGAGTGGGAATTATTAGGGAACAAAAGAGAGAACATTTATTTTGGTGCTTTCTGCCACTGCATAAATTCATGGCTTCCCAGCATCTCGAGAGCTGGGCACAGTCAGGGCCTTCTGTTTGGAAAAGAGCAAAGTGGAAATGAAAGATGTCCAGGGGAAAGCAGCAAAAGTCATCAAAGGTATGAAACAGCTCCCAGATGAGAAGGAACCAAACAGATTAGGACCTTTCAGGATGGGAAACAGAAAATTGGAATAGGCACAGACGATGGAATGAGACACAAAGACAGGAGGGAGGAAATGAATCACTGTGGTCTATTGGAATGCAAGAATTTGGGACCACAAAGTGAAATCAGTAATTGTAATGTTCAGAACAGTCTCAGGAGGGACTTTTCACACACCCCAGAGCTCAGCTGGGGCTCTTCTCGCTCTTCTCCCTGCAGGAACCTGCAGAGAGGAAATTTTAGATGGGTTCAAAAAAGCAGCTGGGCAAGTTCACAGAAGAATAATCCATTGAAGGCCTTTAAATTCAACAAAAAGCTGAGGCAGTGGCTCAGGGAGAGCACAAGCTGCATGTTCCAGGCTCTTGGGACAGGGATCAAAGGAGGATGTGCTCCCTCTCACTCACTGGCAGAGGCAGACACAGCTCCCTGGATTTTTGCTCCCAACACAGCTGAGCTTAACTGAGAGAGCCCAGGAAAAATCTCTGATGTGTAAAAGCACTTTAATACAAATTTCTCTCCTTGTGCTCAGGTTTTAGGCTTGCAAACATCCTCTGCTCTGCTCTCAGCAGTGATTTGGGCATGAGCAGGGATGGAGGTTTGGGCTGGAGATGGGCAGGGGAGGTGGGCCCAGCCCTGGCTGTGGGGCAGCATCTCCCCTGCTGCTTCCCAGGAGCTTCTCCAGCACCACAGGGAGCACCTCAGCCATCCTTTGACCTTCTGAGCTGTTGGCAAAGCTGGTGGCTGGGGCCAGGCAGTGAACAAAGTGTGGCAGGGATTTATTGTGCAGGGTGATGGGCTCCTCTCTTGTCCCTGAAGTCACCCCAGCCTCAGTGTGGGGTTTTACATCCCCACAGGGTGAAGGGGGAGCAGGAGAAGGGGAGAGATGGGAAACAAGAATTCATTTAAATACCTGTTTTAATCAAACCCTGTAAGTTACCCTAAGTGATGTTTTAACAAGACACAATTGCAAGAGCTGAGCAATGTTTCTGTCATTACTCTGCAGTGTGGTTTTGTTTTTATTTAACAACCAAAATACAGGACTCAATTTACAGGGCTTTAGCTATGGTAGATGAATTTTTATGAGATAAATTCACACTCCAGCTTTGCTATCAGGTTGCAGTTCGAGGAACTGGGCCTTTTTATTATTATTAGACCAGGCTGTCAAAAAGCAGTTATACTGCTCTCCTAAAACTGGATGCAAAATCACTTGCCTCTGTGCAGCATCAATAAAAATGGGGCTTCTCTTACTGCTAGAATTCATTGGGGGTTTTTTTCTGTTGTGTTTTTTAATTTATTTTATTCATGTCAGGAAGGTGGGATCACAGTCTCAGCTTCCTCTTCTTTCAGCCAAACCAAGTCACTCCTACAGAGGCTCTTGAGGCAGAGCAAAGTGGGGCTGGCTTTGCACAGAACCTGAGGGACCACAGAAATGGGGGTTGCTGGAGTTCTCTGGCCCAAGATCCTTCTCCAAGTAGGATCAGAATCAACACCAGACCAGCTCAGCCACGACTTTACCCAGCTGAGCCCTAAAATCCTCTGTGGACAGTGATCCCCTGGCCTCTCCAGGATCTGTCCCAGGGCTGCACTCTCCTCAGTGTAAAAAATGAGTGAAAGTGTGAAAGAGAAATGGAGATAAAACATGTCAGCATCTTCTAATTAATATTTCTACTCTTCCTAACACCTCTCCTGGTGCAAAAACCAACTGCAGAGGGCTGCTGGGCTTGAACTGTGAGCAGAAGAAATGGATGGAGAGGCAGTGAGTGGAGGGAGGGTGCCTGAAGTGTTGGAGAGGTCTCAATCCCCGCGGTTACTGAGTGGGAACTCAAACCTGCCCCAGGAAATTCCCAGCAGAAGAAACTTGGTCTGGCCAGGACAGCCCAGGAGATGAGCTCAGAAAACAAAGCAATGTTCAGTGCAAGGGTTTGCACCTCCCTGCTTGCACAGACACCAACCCAGCAAGGGAATCCTCCTGAAATCAGTGTCAAAGGCCAGGTTGCAGTGCTGGCTGGCTCGAGAGGGAAGAGCACCAAAGCTGATCAATCTTGTTCCCTTACACAGAATTGGCTGTGACCCAACGATCACAGAATGGGTTGGGCTTGAAGGGACCTTAAAGTCCCCCCTCCCTGTCCCATGGGCAGGGACATTTCCACTATCCCAGCTGTCCAGCCTGGCCTTGGACACTGCCAGGGATCCAGGGGCAACCCCAGCAGCCCCTGTGCCAGGGCTTCCCCACCCTCACAGGGAGCAATTCCTTCCCAATATCCCATCTTTTTCACCCTAAAGTCATTCCCCTTGTCCTGTCACTCCATGCCTTTGTAAAAACTCCCTCTCCATCTACCCTGTCAAAGGCATTACCATTAATCAAATTAGGTGTAAGAACCAAAGGAAAAATGTGCATAGTAATTTATGCAGATTGCTGCGTAAGCTCGTAAAATGCTGGGCTGAGGAAACACCAAACCAACAACACAAACACAAAATAAAACCTGCAGCTTTCTTTGCTCTAATTAAATCCATCCTGCTCTGCCTGCAGGTGCACAGACCCTCCTGTTCATCTCTCTCTGTGATCAGACTCTGTGCAAAACGACAAATTAATAACTTGAATAACAACAGTTCAACAGGAACAGCCTGATTACAAATCTTGATAGAAAGAGGTATTGTTGCAGGGGTGGTTTCTGTTTAAAATGCGGTAAATCAGATGTCTCTGAAGGGAGGAAAGTGCAGTTTGAAAACTTATTTAAATGAAGGAATGGTAAATAGGAGAGACAGTGCCCATTTCTCTTATTATATGGGTACAATCCAGCAACAGAAAAACCTCAGCAGAGGAGCTGCTTCAATTTACAGTTATCAGAGGGGATTAGAGCTGAAGATCCCTGATAACCACGAGAGCTTTCCTGTGTTATTAACTAGGCTTGGCGATATTTTTCCTCCCTTAGAACACAAACGAAAAACCTCTTCATTTGCAATGCACATTGGATATTTCCTGCTTTAATGCAGCATTTCTCCACTGCAGTACCAGCAGGAACTTCTGCTCCCACTGTGCTGCTCAGGAGCCAAGTCCCACTGGGCTCAGGCTGCTCCACGTGGTGAGAATCCAGGGAGTGAGGAGCTCTTCCCCTGGCCCAGTGCTTGAATCCCACCCCAAAGCTGCCCTGACATTCCCAAATTCATTCCCAGGGTGGAGCAAGGAGAAGAAATCTCTGCCCTGTGATGGAGTTAAGGGGGTGAAGCAACGTCTCCTTGGCCAGCAATGCTTTGACTACAGAATAACAGAATTATTTGAGTGTGAAGGGCCTGAAAGATCTCATTCCAAGCCCTGCCAGGAGCAGGAAAGCTGCTTTTGTAGGATGGCAGCTTCATAGCCATGGAAAGTGCTCCAAGGGGCCCTGCTGCAGCAGGAGTGAGGAGGTCCCAGGTCAGGAGAGTGGAGCAGAGCTCTTCCACCCTGCCCCAACACCAGGAGGAGCTTCTAGGATTTGAAGGGTGCAGCCCTGCCCACCACTGCTGCCACCAGCCCCAGGGCCCTTCCTGCCACTGCAGCCCCTGCCCATGCCCAGCTCTGGGATGCCCTGGGTGGATCTCACCCTTGGATTGAGTGGCAGCTCTTGGGAGCCTGTGGATCCACGTCCTGGAGCAGCACAGACCTGCTCCAGCTGCACTGCTCCATCCCTGCTTCATTCCTCCCCTTCCTTCTGTGCAAGGGGACTGTGAGAGAAATCTACAGGAAAGGCAGAAACCTTTTCTCTGCCTTGCACAGCCTGGATTGTCCCTTTTCCCAAACCTTTCCAGTGAAGGGAAGAGCACAGCCTTTACTAAACCCTTACCCATGTCTTTGACAGGACTCTCCTGGCCCCCCTGACAAGGAAAATCTGTGGAAATTTGGAGCTCTGCACACCAGAGAAGCATTAACTTTGTGTAAGAGAGCAGGAAAGATCCACACCAGCCTTCCTACTGCTCCACAGAGCCATGATGGTTTCCCACAGGGCTGGAAAAAGCCCTTTCCTTGCTATGTCTTTGCCATTCAGATGTAAAAGTTGAAACACCTGAGGGTGGTTCCCTGACTGAGAGGAGAGAAGGGAAGGGACTGACAGAAGAAGCTGAATTTCAGGTTTTTAGAGATGAAAAGAGAGAATCACAGAACCCTGGAATGGTTTGGGTTTGAAAGGACCCTGAAGACCATCTCACTGCTACCTCCTGCCATGTGCAGGAGAACCTTCCACTAGAGCAGGGTGCTCACAGCCCCATCCAGCCTGGCCTTGGACACTTCCAGAAGGAGATCAGCAGCTGTTTGGCACAGGAGAGGGGGGATTGACAACTAATCAGCTCCCAAAAAGGTCAGAGCACAACTGCAGCCCACACACCCACGCTGTGGAAGAGGGCACACAGCCACTGGCCAGAGAGAGTTTGATGACAGGGATGGACACGGAGCTGGAAGGATCCCTCCCTCCCCAGCCCACCCCAGCATTAGCCCTGGATGTGCTGTGGCTACCAACAACCATCCTGAGGTCAGTGGGCTGGGAAGCCCAACATCAGCCTTGGAGAGGAGGGAAGATGAGGCAGGAGGAGGTGGGCAGGGACCACCCCCTCCAGGAGGGTTCACTGCAAATGAACAGAAACAGATCCCCTTGGAGGCAAAAAAACGCTGGATCAGCCTCACTCAAGGCTCTGTTGAACAGCTCCTTCCCAGGATGCTTCCTCATGGAACATCCTCTGTCCTCAGAGCAAGCACAGGTTCCTAATTAATGAAGTGCTAATCAAGAGTGCAGGAGCAGGACGAGTGTGGATGCAGCAGCCCAGGGAGGCCACACAAGGCTGACGGGGAAGGTTTGCTCCAGAGCCAACTTAATTTAGGAGCTGTGCAACAAAACAGTGGCATAAACAGGAGCTGGACACAAACAATTAGCAGGAGCTCATTCCAGCAAAATGCAAAATACGGATTTTTTTTATCCCTTTTATGTCTCCATCTCTATTCCCACAGCAGCTCCATTAAAAAGATGCTGCATTTCTACAGAATGTGGTGTTAAACAAGGCAGTTTGCTGAAAGGCTCCTGCTCTGCCTCTGTGGCTGGGGCCAGGGATTTAGGGATGTGCCTGGCTCTGTCCTGAGCTGGGTTTGAGGGATCTGTCTGCACCTCCCCATGGTGAGCAGCCAGCCCCAGGTCACACATGGCATTGGGACAGGTGGTTCTCTGCCATTCCCACTTGTTTCCTGATGATTTTTCTCACTGTGGCAAAGTCATTTTTCCACAGGAGGGAATGGAGGGGTGGATGAGGCTGGGGTGCAGCCCATGTTCCTCCCCAGATAATGAGTCCTGGCAGTGTGTTCGTAAAAAGATCCATAAAAGCCTCTGGTGCTGGATCCATGGGGTTGTGAATTGCCTGAGCTTCATTTTCCTCATGTAACTGAGGATGTCATTTGGGGATTATCAGGGAAAGCCAACTTTTCACAGGGAATGCAGCACTCAGGGAGGCAGATGATGATGGAAGGAGACCCAGCAGCCAGACACCAGGTCCCTCAGACCCCACCCAGGGCACAGCCAAACAGGCTTGGAGACACAAACTGCAGGATTCCCATCTGCCCTCCAGCACTGCCACATCATTCCTACAATTCTCTCGGGTGCAGGAACAAGCCTGGAGAGGAGAAGAAATAAATTGTGCAGACAACTGCAGAGGGGGGTTTAAGCTGTAGCATTAAAAATTTATCTCTCAGATTAATGCTCACCTGCTGTCCAGTCCTGTCCAGCCCCTTGGGTATCTCAGCTCCCTTTTAAAGGTCA
Source organism: Pseudopodoces humilis (assembly GCF_049639895.1). Classification (NCBI taxonomy): domain Eukaryota; kingdom Metazoa; phylum Chordata; class Aves; order Passeriformes; family Paridae; genus Pseudopodoces; species Pseudopodoces humilis. The sequence goes on from NC_142218.1 coordinate 2,535,178, forward strand.
ATATTTTCCATGGGCCAGTCTGGAACAGGGTGTGTTCAGAGAGCTTAATTAGAGAAGTGCTGCAGAAATGGTGAGAAAGAAACCTCAGGATAACATTGTCCTCTTCTCCCTGGGGCTCCAGCCTCTTTCCAGTTGGCTTCTCTTATCCAGGAGGTGAGAGATACTGCCTGGACCTGGGGAGAGATCACAGAATCATTGAATACCCTGAGCTGGACCCCCAGGATCCCCCAGCCCAGCCCTGGCCCTGCCCAGACCCCCCAACAACCCCACCCTGGGCATCCCTGGCAGCGCTGTCCAAACGCTCCTGGAGCTCTGGCAGCCTCGGGGCCGTGCCCATTCCCTGGGGAGCCTGGGCAGTGCCAGCACCTCTGGGGAAGAACCTTGCCCTGATGTTCTTTGGTTCCCCTTTGCTCCAGGGCTCCCACTCCCCCAGCTTTTGAAGGGCCTCACAGACCTCCTAAAAACCTCTCTTTAAGGCACCAGCAGCCTTGGGGCTGCAGGTTGGAAGTGTTTATAAACACTTAAAACACTTAAAAACCTGATTCAAGCCACTTAAAACATGTGAAAAGCGTTGCCTACACCTCTCTGTCAAGGTCCAGGATCCTCACTGGGACAGCCAGAGCAGCCCCATCCCACCGTCCTGACCCCTCCCATGACTGAGCCACAGCTCTTCACTCCACTAAACAAATTCCCATCCACCTCCAGATGCTCCTTTAAATTCCCATTCCGAGGCTGAACACCAGCCAAACCCCCTCATGGACCTGATGCCAAAAGCCTGGGTGGAGGATGGAAAATGTTGCTGCTGTGTCCTGATTTCTGATGAAAAATGATTCCCTTGGAAAGCACCCCACCACATTTCACTGCTCCCAGCTGTGAGGCACCCAGCACTGCCCTGCAGGAGCCAGGAACATCAGCACAGCCACATATCCCAGCTGGTTTTCCATGGGATAAATGCATGGGAAGAAGGACAAGGGTGCAAGCAAGCAGCAAGCCCAGGCAGCAAACCCCAGACTCCGGCCTGGGAGCGCTCCCTGCGGGGCTCATGATCATCACCCAGTGCTCCTGGCCTCAGTGTGAGAGCCCAGGTGTGGAACAGAGGGGAGGGGGATGAGGAAGGCAGCAGCCAGGGAAGTTTGGGCAGGCAGACAGGATTTTCATCTGCTGCCCATTGCCCACGTCAGCACAGGGCCCTGGGGCCCGAGGCTTCCGCGAGCTTTGCGTCAAGATTCTGACTCCACCTCTCATCTCTGCTATGCCCTCACTCTGGAATTCAATAACGTGCTTCTGGAGCCATCAAAAATTGTGTTCCTGCCTGTTTTCCTGCAGTTTGAGAAATCCACCTCAAACCTAATACAAGGGGGGAAATCTTATTATGGAGCCACATTATTGTAAATTGAGCAGGAATTCTCTCCCCCTCGCCCTGCTGAGCACGAGCTCTTTCACTCAGCCCAGCCTCCCAGTGAGGAGCTTGGCACAAACTGAGGAGGGGTAAATCACACCAGGTACCACAGAGCCTCGGAGAACAAGGACAGGAGAGATTGTGTTGATGTTTTGTTTGTCTTTGTGCTGCCACGCTGCCGATTTGTGTTCCCAGGGGCTCCGCCTGAGCAGGAGCTAATCCTGGATGATCCTTGTGGGACCCTTCCAGCTGAGGATTCTCTGTCCCCACAGCAAGTCCTGAGGGACCCCTCTGAGACCTTCTCTGTGCTGCCCTCCAGCTTCCTCTTTTCCCATTTCTTTGGGTGGCAGTGGAAATCCTCCAGGGCTGGGAGGAGGAAAAGCAGCACCAAACCCAGGACACCCCAAGTGCCTGCAGGCACCATCACTTCTGGAGATGTGCCCGTGTGGTGCTCAAAGGGGAGCAGAAATGACATTATTACTTTACAATTACTTTAGATATTGGCTTACTCAACTCCTTTATTTAGGGTCCAGGCCTGAGTTTTGTGTTCATCTTCCCTGAAAAAGCAGGGAAATGTCAGCTTTTGAAGGAACATTAGAAGATTTCAAAGCAAATGATCCATTTTTGAGAGCCAGACATGGGCATAATGGAGCAAGACCAGAAGAGGGCCACAGACAAACAATTCCCAGAGCAGGAAGGAATATTAACAATCACCCAGTATTTTTAAATAACAAACATGTAACACAAACTGCTGGCAAAAATAAATTCATGAGCAGGAGAAGTAGCTAAATTAATTAAATAAATTATCCATTACATTTTATTCCCCCCTTCAGCTCTATTAATTGTTCTAGAACAACATCCATGCAGCCACAGATAAGGCTGAATGATAAATATTTGTCAAAAAGAAGTGAAGGAATGTAAGCCTCCTACAAGTATTCAATCAGTGGAAGTAATCTATAAATACAGTGCTGTGTTGTATAATTAAATTGATAAACTTAATGCAGCAGGCTAACAGCAAACATTCACAATTAGCTACTTATAAATGAGCCAAGGATCAATAACCACTCATTGAGCTCAATGGGCAAAATATTCCAATTATTATTATTGCTGCACTTAATCCAGGAGTTTGTACAAGAACAGCAAATTTAGGTATTCCCTGATTTATTTCCTACCCACCAGAGATCTGCAGCATTGAGACAGAGGTGGTTTTATATTTAAGAGCCCTCTATGGATTCTCTCCATTAATTTGTTTAATTTTTGAACCAAGGTAAACTTCCTGCATCTGCTGCTTCTGCTGGAAGAGTTTCCCAGCTGCAAGTGCCCAAGGAGCCAGAGGAGCTTTCTCTGGATCTTGGGTTTGTCTCTCAGGAAGAGATCCCAGGAGAGACAATAAAACTGCTTCCCTCTTCACCATGTATGCATCAGTCAGGATTTTGATGCCCTTTGTAGATTTTTGAGGCGTGGATTTTCTCCAAAGCAAAAAAAAAAAGTAAAGCCATCCCTAACAGACCAAATTCCACCATGTGTCTCCTCATTCCAGCCTTTGGAGCAGCTTCCACCCAGATCCCTGCTGCAGATGGCAGATGTGACTGCCTGGACCTTTCCAGCTCTTTTTATAACACAGCAGCAGAGCTGTCACCGCTCAGCCTGGGACTGGGGCAGGCTGGAGATCCACCCCACAGTGCCCAGCTCCTGTTCCTCCTCCCTGACCCTGAGAGCACATGGGTGTCACCATTCTGGCTATCTGCTACTGCTCATCTTGTCATGTTCCCTGTGCTCTCACCCAGAAATGCCTCAATCCATGAGAAATCTCCTGAGCAGGGAGGCTCTGAGCCTCGGTGGGTGCAGATGAAACATGAGCCCTGTGTTTTCCTGCTGTGCCTTTCCCTTCTCTGAGCCTCCTTTTACACCTGGATTGTCAAAGGTCTTAGGAGTTGTCAGAACAATTTTCAGCTCCTGAATCCCTTTATAGGGTGTTAGAGGTTTTGTAAGCTGCTCCTACAACTTTTTAACCTTTTTGAGGGACTGCCTTTTGTGGTTTTCCATGCAAGCGGTGTTTGCATTCTCTTCTCAATTCCTTATCTAGATACTGCTGCTATTTTTCTGAAGTTGTTTTCATATTCTCACAGACCTGATGTTTATCCATGCTTTTTGATTTTTAGTTTGGGAACTGAAGGGCTGTGGCTTCTGGAGGGGATCTTCTTTTCTAGGAGAGCTTGTCACAGAAAGGGCAGAGCCTGGAGCCATTTTTCCACCTCATTCAATCCTCCTCCCCTTTGGCATAGCCTGATTTATGTTTTGGGTTGTTGACCACGCAGTCAGAACACCTCTGCAATCAGACCCTTGCACAAATAAGCAGGCAAGACTCTGAAAATACATCTCAGTTCCTAGGCAGAAAAAGTGGCCCCAGCCTTTCAGGACCTCAGCACTCCACAGCCACCGTGGGAAGTGATTTTGTTCTGCCAAGTTTAGCTATGGAAGAAAAAACCCAGCCACACTCTGATCATTGCACAGATGAAATATTTGATGACTAATTTTTGATGATGTGTACATCCAGTTATGAATTCTGTCTGTAATCCTAAGCTCAGGAAGGCAAATATCCCAGCAGAGAGCAGCCATCAGGTATTTCAGTGTGCTTGGAGGCTGCTGTCTCTGTTGGAGTGTGTGTGGCAGGAATGCCTCGTTTCTGGGGGTACCTTCTGTTGAGTGCTGTTTCTCTGCAGAGAGGTTTTCCTTGGCAAGCACAGATTCCCTGGATCTCCCAGTCCCAGCCTGACAGGCAGCAGGATGTGTCTGCAGAGAATCTGAAGCGGCGGCTCAGCCACTCATCCATCTGAAACATCCCTCCTCCTCTTCCTGAGCAGAGCAGCCACGGTTCTGCCATTTGGTGTTCCCCAGTTTGCTCCCAGCCCAAAGCTCAGCAGCACCCCCAGCCACAGCCCAGCTCCTCCCCGGGAGCCTGGAGGCAGCTGGGGCAGGGGACAGGACAGGGATTGTGCTCCAGGGATTGCTGAGGGGGCAGCACCAGAGAAACCTGGGGGTGAGAGAAATCTGGGGGTTTGGAAGGTTCCAGGATGTCCTGGCAGGGTCACACACCATGGATTATCACATCAGGGTGTGTCTCCTCTGGTAAGAACAATCTTCCTTCACCCCCAGGAAACCTGCTGGAAACCACACCTAAACTGGCTGCCAGAGCTTTACCGTGGATTAAGGACCTGAGACAGCAACAGCCCCAGCTGTGGGGAAAGACTGAGCCACTCCTCAAGTCCCACCAGCTCCCTCCTCTGCAAAGTGTTAGGAATATCCATAGGGAAAAATCCCTGAACGCCCTGCTGATGGAGCAGAGACCACCCTGGGGAAGCCCCTCAGCACCCAGCATGACCCACTTCTCTGCTGCCCTCAGTAGGAGACCAATAAATCACAAAAGGAAACAGGTAGTTTCTAAAAAAAATAGTGTCGTTCACAATGTGCTTCAGAACATTTTACTGGGCTGGGTTATGAAGGCTGGAGACCTGGCAGGAAAACAGGCACTGCAGGGCTGTCAGCAGCATGTCCACCCCAAAACTGGGACAGTTCTGCCCCAGTCACTGCTGGCCCTGCCCCAGGAGCCTCGTTTTGCACATCAGAAAGATCACAGGAGCACAGAATCATTTAGGTTGGAAAATCCCTCCAAGACCATGCAGTCCCCCATTCCCCCAGCCCTGCCAAGGCCACCAGTGACCCGTGTCCCCAGGAGCCACATCCACATCTTGTTTGAGTCCCTGCAGGGATGGTGACTCCACCACTGCCCTGGGAGGCTGTTCCAATGCCTGACCACCTTTTTTGATGAGATTTCTCTTAATGTCCAATCTAAACCTTCTCTGGTCCATCTTGAGGCCTTGCTCTGCTGAGCTGCCCTCTGCCCCAAACCCGAGTGTCCACCTGCATTTGCAGTGGTGGTTCCTGACCAGCATCTCTGTTTCTGGTGGCTCTGAGTTCCCTGCTGGCACACAAAGCCACTCACAGCACAGGGAGGATGAAATCCCCACCAGAAGTTGACATCTTTTTAGATCCTGCTATAAAACAGGCCAGAGGCCACAGTGCCTCATGCAGAGCAGCTCCTCTTCCACTGCTCAAACCCCCCTGACCTCCTCCCCACATGGTCTGGGGCTTTTTACAAGAGCAGGTGGTGAAAGGACATGGGGGGATGGTTTTAAACTATAAGAGGAGAGGTTTGGAAGTTCTTCCCTGTGAGGGTGGGCAGGCCCTGGCACAGGGTGCCCAGAGCAGCTGTGGCTGCCCCTGGATCCCTGGAAGTGTCCAAGGCCAGGCTGGACAGGGCTTGGAGCAGCCTGGGACAGTGGAAGGTGTCCCTGCCATGGCAGGAATGGAACAAGAGGAGCTTGAAGCCCCTTCCAATCCAAAGCATTCAGTGATTCTGTGAAATTGTCCATGTTCTCCCTCTGCCATGCAGGGCAGAGCTCCCTGAGGCTTTGCTGGCCCTGGCTGGGTGCCAGGTGCTCACTCTGTCCCTCTGTCCTTCCCTTTCCCACTGGGACAGGGGAAGGAGTGGGATGGAGCACAAGCAGCAGGGTGAGACGAGGCAGTTTTATTACAGAACAGCACAGAAATAAGCAGAGATCTGCACATTAAGGAGGAAAAAGGTCAATCTCTACTTCCCATCAAGCAGTGATGTTCAGAAACTTCAGTGTCATTGGGTGCAATTCCAGGCTCTCCTGGCTGTGGGCAGAAACCCAGTCCCCATCCTTCATCCTGCTCCCACTCCTTCCCACCCCATCATGGACCAGGAATAGGGCAGAAACCGGCCAGGGAAGGTCTCGTGGCACCATCCTTTGGCCTCATGGGGCTCCTTCCTTCTGAAAAGTGTGGACACAGCCCTGGCTGATGGCGTGGGAAGGCAGCTGGGCTCAGGCTCAGGCTCTCCAGGCTCCTCAGTGGGATGGAGGGAGGCAGCAGGACCAGCCTGGCACAGAATCCACTCCTGTGCTACTGAGTCGTCTTGGGAGAAATTCACGGGGTGGTAACAGGCCCCAAGTGGGGAACAAGTGTCATTCCAGCTGTAATGAAAGTGCTTTAGTCCCCAAAAAACCCAAACCCAGCTTTAAAAAGAAGCATGAGATGGATTCATTCCAGGATTACTCAAATACCTTGCTTTGGGGGAATATCCTTCACTTCTCTTTTAACTTTTATATCACATTAGAGACTGCTTGCTCGGATGGTGGAGACTGTATCCTGAATACTTTATTGCCAGGCTCTGAGAGCTGGTGGAGTGTTTTGGATAATAGAAATGAATAATGTATCATGCATTCATTGCCTACCAGACTGATTTGTTTACTAATAATTTGCTTTAAAGTACATTATTGTTTTACTACTCACACACTGATTTACTTCCTAACATCAACTAAACAGATATCATTAAACTACAATAATTTTTAACTCCAAAAATAAATATATTGTTTACAATTTGCTCCTTAGAAGGCAATTGGTCTCAGATGCATAAATTTGTCTCCAGATTATGTGTCCATAGTGTCCTTTAAGCCATCTCTGGGATATTTCCAGACTTCATTTGGTACCCAGGGTTCATTCCAGCCCCACTGCCCAGCTCTTCAGCAGAGGAACTCAGTAAAAACAAGAGGAGCCCATCATTAGCAGAGCCTGCACAAGAAGCTCTCACAGAAGTGCCTGAGGCTCCTTGGTGAGTTTTTCCCTGGTTCCTGGGAAGAGCAGCACGAGCATCATTCCAGATCCCTGCTCGCAGCTCTGCACCGCGGAACCGCTCACACGCGGCTCCTTCAGCAGATTTTGCAACAATTGCTGTGTTTAAGAAATGTAGAAGCAGAATCTTCAGCCTTTGAAGCCTCTCTCTGTAGCTCAGGCTATGGGATGAATCCAGAGGTTACAGCTGAAGGTAGGGAATGAAGTTTAGGATTGTTTCTAACACCCCTGACACCATTTCACTGGAGCTCAGCTGGCTTTGTACTGATGCCATGAAGGAGAAGATCTCTTAGTCACAAGTTGCATTCCCTGAAGGACCAGGGCTGCTAAACTCATCCCTGATCCTTGCAGTTATTCCATATTTTAGTTCCCCGGACCTTTGGAGGAAGGTGAACCAACTGGGGCTTCTCAGCATAAACCAGAGGAGACAGAAGAAGGGAAGGATGCAGAAAAACTCTTTAAAGATGCTTCAAAGAAGGAGACTGAGTGTTTTCCATGTGTGTGGATGGCAGGAAACCATTCATTTCAAATACAGCATGAAATTCTCTTTACTCATCAAGAACTTTAAAAAACATTGTTGCAGGCAGTAGAGGACTGGAGGAGATTGGTGCAAGCCCAGAGAATCCTTCTTGGGAGGCTTCAAGAGTGGCTGGACCAGCATCTGTGGGGTGAGATGGAGCTGACTGGCAGAAACCTGGCTCAGCTCCAGACTCTCCCACAGTTTTTTGCCAAGCTCCTGCATTGCTGGCTGGGGAGCCCAGTTCTGGAACTCTGGGCTGTGGGAGTGTCAGTGCCTTCAGAATCCTGGCTTCCAAAAGAAACAAATGTACTCTGAATTATTTATACCTTCTGTACCTACATCTGAGTAATTAAGACAATGCTGCACGAGCGTTCTGGATGGATTCACTGCTGGGGATGCTCAGCCTCCATCTGCTCCTGCCTGAGCTCTGAGAGTGCTTTGGAGGAAGGGGAGGGCTCTGTGCTATGTGGACAACATTCACTTGAGATAAATGGGGTCAAAAGATGTTTGCTGGAGGTGGGAAATCACCTCTCAGCTGTTAATTTGTGACAAATTATAGAATGGTGAACTGAGGTGTCACAAACCCTGGGAATTGGCTCCCCAGCCAGACTTTGTAAATCCTCCAGAGAGAAAATCAGCACAAGATGTTGGGCTACAGAGAGCCCAGAGCAGGCAACCTTAAGTTTCCCCTTAGACTTGGAGGAGTTAAGTGTCAGAGCAGAGGGAAGCATCCCAACATTGCTCTCAGGGATAAGAGCTGGGGAGGGATTGCAGAGCTTACAGGATGAGAAAGAAATTAAACTGCAGCACACAAAACCCCGATATCCCTGCTGCAGGCTCATCCACTCGGTGAAACCAATCTAATTTGTTGGACTCTTTATTCCCAAAGCCTCCTGAGACCTCGGGGCAACAGAATGAAGCTCCCTGGGGAGAAAAGAAAGTTTCCAGCCCAGAGGAGCAAAAGGGATGTCACGTTTTTTTAAAAAGAGAGAGGGGACAGCGACACAGGAGGAAATCCTGGGTGCCTCCAAGCCCTGGCAGGCAGATCTCAGAGGACAGGTATTGTCAGAAGTTGGGTTTTACTGAAACAGCTCTGATACCACCAAAGGAGGAGCCCTGGGTGGTGGCAGCGGTGGGAAAGGTGTTGGTGCAAAGGTGAAACAAGAGCTGGCAGAGCCAGTCCCAACCTCTCCCTGCCAGGCAGCACAGATCTCACCTTTGGAGAGATCATCCTGGTTTGCTGCAGGCAGCTGTGGAGGAGAAACAGCCCAGGGAGCACAGAGCAAAGGGCTGTGCTGCTTCCTGAGCCATGGGGAAGTGGGAATGAGGTGGGCAGGAGGGAGCAGCCTGGAGGAGCAGGAGTTTTCTTGTGGGCCAGCTGGTGTGGGAAAGAGCCGAGAGGAAAACACTCCAGGCTATGAAAATGATTTCCTTAACAGGCTGAGAAGAAGTTTTGCTGTGGATCACAGAGGAAGGGGCTGGCTGGGCAGCAGCCACTGGCACATTTCCATGAGCACTCCTGGGAGCTGCTGTGGACATTCCCCCAGTGCACAGAAGAGAGTGATTATAATGGCTGCAGCTTCCAGGGGATGCCAGAGCCTCAAGGTGATTATTCAAGGATTTCAGACTGTCCCTTCTCAGAGCTCTGCACCCCCTCAGCTGGACTTGAATCTAGCTCCACATGTGCTGGAGATCCATGGTCTCCTGTTCCAAGCCTTGCCCAGTTGAATTTTTGATACCTCACAGCCTCTTTTGCACCCCTGCTTCGGTGTCTGATCACCCTCAGCATGGTTTTCTTTCCCCTTCTGGCTAACGAGGATTTCCCATGGTCCCACTTGTGGACTCTGACCTCTTCCCCACAAACCTCTGGGAAGTGCAACCTCATCCCCCTCCTGTCAGGCCATTGCAGACTACGATGGGATCTCAGCTTCCCCTTCTCTTCTTCAGCCTGAACAGCCCCAGCCCCCTCAGCCTCTCCCTCCCTGACCATTTTGATGGCTGGACCCACTGGCCTTGCACTGGGGTCCAAGAGGGCAAGGATCCCTTTCCCTGCCACTCTGCCACCCTCACTGACAGCTTTTGCAGGGGTTCAGTGTCCATTCATGCCTCACTTGTCCATCTACAGCCTTTTTCCTGCAAATCTTTCCCTGGATCCAGCAGTGTCAGGTCCTGGTGTTCCTGCCAGGATTTTGCTTTTGAATTTATTGACCTTTCTGAGGCTCCCAGCAGCTGCCCCATGGCCAGCAGCCCTGTCCTCAGGGTCCCCACTGACCCCCAAAACGTGGGGAAGCTCAGCCAGTGCTGCCAAGCTGAGAGGTTTTATTCTGAAACAGCTACAAGAGCATTGCTATGTTTCCATACAATTTAAACCAGAAAATAATAAGACTATTTTTAATTGAAATGGAGTTGGCATTCTGTGCTCCAAACTCTGCCCAAACCAAAATTTCTGATGCCTGACCTGTTCATGTGTCTAAATCTGCCTTCCCTCATTCAGATGAGAGCTGCTCACATTAATACATTATTCAGTGGTTCAGTCCTTCTGTCCAGGAGCCAAACCCATTTTTCCAAATGTATTTGTTGCTCCCTCCTGTTTGTTGACTTGTTCTGTGAAGGACATTCAGCCTGGGGGCAGGATTTAGGAACACTTTGCTTTGTTTGCCAAAGAGGGGATGCAGAATGAGACACTGAGCTCAGTCCCACCCTGACATGAACCTGATGCCAGGGAGGATTGAGCCCTCAGGAATTCCTGAGCTTGGCCTCAGCTCTTGTTGTCCATGTACTGGCAGGGCTAGGCCAGAGAAAATCTTGGATTGTGTTTCCATTATATTAACATCAGATTCCTTCATTTAGCCATTGAAGCATTTTCCCCTTCCCTGGTTATCTTACTGTGATATTTTTTGAAATGCTACTTTTAAAATTTCCTATCAGGAAATGCCCAGGATTTGCCCTCTCACAGAAAGATAAACAATAATGTGCAAAAGGAAAATAATCACATTTTCTTTGAACAGAAATGTCCTTTCTGAGTCCTCTGGGATATCTACAGATCTGGTACCCCTGGGGGTACCCCTGGCCCCCCTCCCACAGGCTGGAGCCTCTGTCCCAAAGAACATCTGGATCCTACTGATAGTAAAAGATTTTAAATTCATAGAAAATCTCGGGGGTTAGAAACAAAGTTAGGCTTGGTAGGCCCTGGGAAAGTGTTAAAGGCAGGCCCTGGGAAATGTTAGGCCTTGTGCTTGCTAAGATCACGTGAAACTGCACCTGTCTAGTCAGTGTATGATAAATGATACAATTGTTAGATGTGATTAGATACAATCATTGTTTAAGGAATCATGAAAAACTGTGTTAGGGGTTTGGGGGATCACGAGAAATCCATGCTTGGATGGAATCAATGCATACAATAGAACAATGTAAGTTTAATAATTAATATGTAAGTTATATAATAATAGAATATAAAACATGTTCACCTTGAAACCAAGTCAGGTCAGATTTGGGTCTGTGTACCCCTGACACCCAGAGCTGTTTAATAAAAGCACCTACCTGTAATTATTTTGTGATTATGTGTTCCTGAACACTAACAGCACCTCTGGGAACCCCCAGGGCTGTGCACAGCCCCAGCTCCCACGACCCCAGGCAATGTCCCCCCCTGGAGAAGCCACTGCAGGGGCAGTAATTTGGCCATGAATTGTTGCTGGAGGTCTGCTCTCCTTCCTGCCCAGGGTGAAGGATTTACAGTGTTTTGGACAGGCAGGGTTATCCTTCACGAGACGGGAACAGTGACAAGCTGGGTTGTTTCATCCTCATTCCCCTCCTGAAATCCCTCTTGATTCATTACACTTTGTCCTTCCCGTTGCTGTAATGAAATAAAAATGTTTATGTTGATATATAAAGATAGCAACATTGATTTTCCTTTCTGCAGGAGATTTGATTACTATCAAGCTTCCAAAGCCTTCCCGAGGTCTTTCTTTATTTTATTGCAACACCTTTTCAAACTCACAGCTTTTTCCTAATTGTATTTTGTGCTGAGAGAAGCACGTGGAAGGACTGGAAAGGGAAGCAGGTGAGCTCTCAGAGGGGCCCTTTCCATGCATTAAGATGTTGAGATGCTCTGATTTTACCAAAACACTGCTCCGCAAATTCCATATTTGCAAAGACTGGAGATGAAATTATAAATATGAGACTGCGAACAAAGTTATTTCAGATTTATTATTGCTGCCTCTGGATTTTCATTTCATCTCCCATCCCTGGGGGTTTTAGAGGTTTACCAATATTCTGACACTATTTGTATTCCTGTCTCAGTGCAGGATACTTGCGATGTGCTCGTAGGAAGGGATGAGCAGCTGTGGGGAAAATGTTCAGCTGCCTTAAAAACAATCAAAACCAGAGCCAGATCTAAAGTTTTGACAGCATGGTTGTGTCTCTGTGTTAAACCAGAAGAGGGAATTCCAGCCTTGAAACCTCTGGGAGGACAGAAGGAATTGATATTTGCACCTGAATTTTACACATTGGTCTCTCTCAGTTCTTTATCCCTGTGGCAGGGGGAGAGGCTGTGCTGGTGCAATATTCCCAATCCTCGAGGTACAAAAAGCACTGGAATGTTAACAGTGCCTGTGCTGTTCCAGAGCAGGACACAGAAATCACCCTGAGGCTCTGGGACAGCTGCTCTGGTTCCAGGGCTAAGCTGGTCCTACAGCAAAGCCTGCCTTGTTAAGCTGCTTAGAGTTATTGATTACTGAGGCAGAATGTTCATTATTCTGGAATCCATGGAAAGGCTGCTCCTTTCCATTTTTTCCTAACGACCAGTGTTCCCCAATTAATCTTGGCTTTGTTATGAATGCAGGAAAGATTCCTTGTAACTGCTGAAGGAATTGATTTTTTGGGTTTCAGTGTGTTTCTGTTCACAATTTCCTTGTTTGCCTCAAAAAGAAAGGGATGTCCACGAAGCCAGAGCAGGCTTTTCCCTCCAGGTGTTCATTTAGTGGTTTAAAGATCAGCTTCCCAACCAAGTGTGCCTGAAAGTTCATGTTTGAATAAGGCTGGATTCAAAATGTTGGTGGAATTCAGCTGCTTCCTGGGAAGATCCTGGATCAGCCTTCCCAATCCTCCAGCACAGAATGTTAAATGTGCATAGACATGGCACTGATGGCCACACATCTTTCTTGGGAATACTGTAATTCTTCCATGGCCTTACAGTAGCAATTCCACAGGTTTCTCCTAAAGTCCTTTTGTTTTCCAAAAAAAAATCACTCACTGGAGATGAAATCTCAGCAATCCAGCAGAAGTTTCAGAACATTTCTATTCAAAGGAAAGATGATTAATTTATTTTTTGCACATTATTGTTTATCTTTGTGTGAAAGGGCAAATCTTGGCCATTTCCTGCGTCAGAATTTTTAAAGTAGCATTTCAAAACTGCCTGAAATATTATTACAATATATTTAGGCAAAGGGAAAATGCTTTAATGGCTAAATGAAGGATTCTGATACTAATAACGGGGAAACACAATCCAAGATTTTCTTCAGAGAGTGGTTCAGTCTCTTTTCAGATGGTTGACTTGGAGATTTTCCTGTATCTTTTCTGAACTTTTATTTTTATTTTTTTTTCTTACTTCTAACTTAAAAGCTGTTAGAGAATGCCCAAAGGAGGGATATGAGGATGATGAAGGGCAGGCCCATGAAGAGCACTTGTTCTGTTCAGCTGGAGCAGAGGACACTGAGGTCAGACCCCTCTGCTCTGTGACAGGAACAGGACCCAGGGAGCAGCTGGAGCTGTTCCAGGGCAGGATCAGGCTGGATGTCAGGGCAAGGTTCTTCCCCAGAGGTGCTGGCACTGCCCAGGCTCCCCAGGGAATGGGCACGGCCCCGAGGCTGCCAGAGCTCCAGGAGCGTTTGGACAGCGCTGCCAGGGATGCCCAGGGTGGGGTTGTTGGGGGGTCTGGGCAGGGCCAGGGCTGGGCTGGGGGATCCTGGGGCTCCCTCCCAGCCTGGGACAATCCATATTCTGTGACCTCCATGGTCTGGCAGCCCAGTTCCCTGCTCCTCCTTTCACCCAGAGAACTGAGTGTGATTCCTCACCCCACACATGCTCTGAACCCCAGCTGGTCTCAACAAGAGACACAAGGAAGGGATGATGTGACCCTAAACCTTCCACCGTGCTCAGCCTGAGGGGCTGCACTGCAGGACCAAAGAATGACCCTGAGCTGGAGCTTGAAAAATGTCAGGCATGAAGTCACAGAATCCCAGAATGGTTTGGGTTGGAGGGGACCTTAAAGCCCATCCAGTGCCACCCCTGCCATGGCAGGGACACCTTCCACTGTCCCAGGCTGCTCCAAGCCCCGTCCAGCCTGGTCTTGGACACTGCCAGGGATCCAGGGGCAGCCCCAGCTGCTCTGGGCACCCTGTGCCAGGGCCTGCCCACCCTCACAGGGAAGAATTTAATGTGTTTCTCTAATCTAAATTTCCCCTCTTTCAGTTTGATCCCATTCCCCCTTGTTCTGTCCTGACAAAGAGTCACTCTCTGGCTTCCCTTCACACCCTGGGAAGGTTCTGGGAGGTGTCCACACAAGCTTCTCTTCTGCAGGCTGAGCAGCCCCAGCTCTCTCAGCCTCTCTCCAGAGAGGGGTGCACACCTGAGGGGGGCTCTGGGCAGTTCTCTGCTGACAGGCAGGAGTTTTGCTACTGTGGTTTTGGTGAGACAAATGCTGCTGTCTCTTGGCTATTTCCACCCCCAAGACCCAATGGGGGAGGTGACAACCTCAAATTTTGACTCCAGAATTACACCTCCACCAACACAACCCTGAGCTGAACACCCTCACTGGGCATTTCTTGTCTGCAGATGCATCTGACTCCTCAGGAAACTCCCTCAGCACTAAAGCCTTTGGCAGCTGGATTAGCCCAGGAGGTGCTGGAAAGGGAAGCATTGTCAGGGCTGCTTTTCCCTGTCAGAGATGCCTTCACACACAGAATCCTGCAGCTTTCCTGCCAGTGGGCTGGGCACAAACCCCTCGCTAAGCTGAGATGTCTTTTCTGTAAAGTCAATTACTTCAGAAAATCCAGCAATACAATGGGCATAATGCAATTATTTGGAATTGATTTCTAATAAGCTTATGAATAGACATGTGGGCAAGTTCAAGTTTGCTGAGGGAGTTTATAAGAATAGCTGTCACATTCCCATTAGCTTCCATCCCAGGGGATTTCCCTGCACTCTGCAAATCCTGAACTCACATCCCTAAAGAGGAAGTGTTGCCCAACACCCACTTGCCTTTTGCTTGGGAAATCTGCATTTAATTCCTCTTTCCACCACCAGCACAATCCTCCACAAGTCTTCCAACAAAGCAAAGAAGAAAAAACCATGTGTTCCTTCTGTAGGAGACTGGGAGGAGGGACCCCACAAGGAACGAGCAGGGACAGGAAGATGCAAAACAAGGTGAGAACCTGGGCTAGGGGAAGGAACCATGGCAGGGGCTAGAATGGCATTTAAGGTCCCTTCCCACCCAAACCATTCTGGGATTCTCTAAATTTGAAAGAAGCCCATTTGCACCAAAAACAGCCCTAGGAGGGAAGGATCAATCCTATCTCTAGGCCTAAAGTGGGAGACATGTCCCACTGCCAGCGTCTCTCCGTGGGCTTTAAAGGAACATGAAAGGGAAGAACATGGATTTACACTCGCAGCTTCTCACAACCTAAAGCTCCTCCCCACTCTGCCACGAAGTCCCAGCACAATTCCAAGCTGTGGGCATTTGGATTCCAGCAGGAAAGCCAAGTGAGGATGGCAGCAGCAGCACAGGGATGATAAGGAGCCCGGAGTGTCTCCAGGAGGATGCAGCCAGGGAGGAGGGGATGGAGCCGGGCACAGGGCACAGATGGCAGAACAGAGCTCGGTCCTGTGGGCTCACAGGGGCTCCTGCTGCCTTCATTATAACGTTTTAATGTTTTCTGATTCTGCTTCTGCACTTCTCCTCACTCCTGGATTTCTCAGCTTCTCGGAGCTGAGCTCCTTTGGGATCCTCCCTCATGGGGAGTCCCACTCATCTCATTCCCCGGGTCCAAAGAAAACTCCAAAGCTCCTCAGGATCTTGTTTCTCCTGTTTATTATTAGGATGTTATCACAAAACTTGCCAGGTCTCTCCAGACTTTCTGCACAAGTTTAATTCACTACAACCTGGCACATTTTGGCTCTGATGGCACAAAATGGCCCCAAACTGTGCAGCCTTTTTATCCTTATTCTTATCCAATTAATAATAGATACATATATTATTTTTCTTAATGACCCCTCACCTGTGTGCTTCACTGTGACAATTTCTATCCAATCACCTACTATTACCCAAAACCCTCTAGAAGAAGAACAGAAGAAGAAAGAAGAACAAGAGACAACACCCTAACTCCTCCATCTTGTTTTCTATTTTCTAAACTATTTTAAACTCTAAACTTTAACTTTTTCACCCAGTGACTTAAGAAAACTCTCTAATCTACACACTCACACTTTTACCTTTTCTATCTAACTTTAACAGTTGTTTTCATGTAACACCATGAAAACATGGCCATAAATTTCATGTTATATGAAATTCAGTGTTCTCCTGGATCTCAGAGCCAGGCATCAGAGACCAGGGCACACACTCTGTGTCTGAGACTCCAACATTCATCAGAAACTTTATGTGCTCACTTTGCAAAGCTCCAGAGCCAGCCAGAGGCAGGAGATGCCCAGGGAAAGAGAAATGACAACAGCAGGAGCTTTAAGGAGGCTGCCAGGGCTGGTGTTGCCCTTTCCTGCCCAGGGCAGCCTGGCCCCAGGAGAGATTTCCTGGCAAATCTAAATAAGGCTGAGGCACCCAAGTGAAACTGAAGCATTTATGCCCCCTACAGTAAATATCTCCTGCTCTGTAAGGAACATGGAATCATGGCTTTATTTATTTTTCCTTCTGAGATGAGCTTCACATTAGTTTGCAGACTAGGAAAAGCAGCAGCAGCATAGAGATGATTGTGCTGGAATAAATCCATTTCTTCATCTGGCACCCCTCACATTTATTTGGCCTCCTGGTCTATCCTTTTTTAGGTTTTTGGGGGTTTTTTTGATTGTTTTTTTACAATTGAAATGGACATGAAATAAACCTGACCCTTCTTAATTTACATGCATCTCAGCTGATGCCATTTGAAGAACAGTTCTCACTTTCTAAGCAGACCAGATAATAATTAATAGACTGGATAATTGCACCATCAGGCCTGCCATTTTGCATGAATGGGGATGTGTTACTTTAATATTTTAAAACTTCCCAGATTGTTTGAGACATATGGGGATTTTAGAATATTTACTGTGCCAGGCTGCTGAAGGACCAGGCTTAACTGAAGTTATTGTAATCATGCCATTGTTTTCGAAAAACCCTGAAAAAATAGACATTGTAAAGAAATATTGACAGACTCCAGGATGGGAACTGGGAAATTGCTCCATTAGAGCACGTGTGTATTACAACATGAGGCAATTATTAAATTAACAGATGGCACAGGCTGCTCAGAGCCCTGCAAACAGAGCCCAGCAGCAAGTGAGGAAGGGAAATTCATGCTAATGCAGGCAGGAGCCTGAATACCCCCTCAATCACCGGCCCGTGGGAATTCCAGGGATTAAAGGGATGCCTTGGTCTCCCAGCAGCAATAAAGTGATTAATCACTCGCTAATGGAAATCTGTGCATTCCCCCACTCCCCCCAGTTTATGGCAAATTGGTCCCCTAAAGGTGATTTTCCTGGTTCCCCCAGCAGCAGAGGGAAAATAGAGAGGAAAGAGAGAAGTCACAAAATAGGATAACGCAGATCTTCACCCAGGAGCGAGTCTGGGAACGCTCAAGGGGGACACAGCAAAGTCCAGGTCACCCCAGCACCTCTCCTGGAGGGATCCCAACCACATCCTGCATCTCCACCACAAACTGCTCCGCAGCACAGCCCTGGGGACACAATTCCTGTCCCTGCTCTGCGCATGGAGGAGGATTTTGAGCCTCCAGGAGAGGGACTCTGCTCCTGCCGCTGCGGTTCCTCAGCTGGGAGGAGTTTAATCCTTGGTAATTCCAACAGCAAAAGCTGGAGAAAGGCTCATTAGCCTGGAGGAAGGAACAGGAGCTTGGGAAGGGGCTTTGCTCAGGGGACAGAATTGTTTGGACAAAGCTTCAGAGTAGGAAAAGTGGGATTTACCATGGAGGCATCCAGGGCCTCTCCCTGGAGTGCCTGTGGCCAGAGCACTTTCCTGGGCACATGGCTGAGCCCCTAAATCCCCTCAAGCACCAAGAAAATTCAGATGACACCAACTTCTTGGGCAGTTTATAACCCCAGCCTCTATTTTCAGCATGAGAAATTCTGCATTAAGTGGAAAAGCGAGCATTGAGCCACATGAAGTATTTAGGAGCTGGATTTTTGGGAGATGGACAGTGAGTGTTGTTTCAGCTCTCCAAAGCTCAAGAGTTCCTTGAAAAAGTTTGGGTTTGGCTGTCACATGGAAAAAGAAATCAATCATTCACACCACTCAAGAAATTATCACCCTTTTTAGAATTAATTTGTCAGAATTGGAACCCTGGGGTTCAATTCTAGCCCAAAATAGCTGTTGCATTGTTCCAGACTTTTCAATATTTACTAATTTCAGATTCTATAAAATATAAGTAAAATTTCTCTTTTTTACATTTTTTTCCCCCACTCCTGGCAAGGTCTGGTCCACACACAGAGCTCCCCTGGATGGCAGCAGGGATTAAACACAACCTCTGCCTGAAGGAACTATTGGGTTTTAAGAATGAAATAGGCAATGGGTGCTTGGAGGGGCTGTACCCACAGCCCAGCCTGATCCTCCCCTGACACAACCCTATGTCATTAATATACCTGTAATTAACTTTTATCTTCTGATTTAAAGATAGCTTAAAACTCAGAACTCTTCCATTCTCCCAGACTGGGGATGATTTACCCATGAAGAACATGGAAAACAAGGACACTTTGGAGATTTAGGAGCCCAAGCTGTGTCTCAGCAGGGCCATGGAAACTCAGGCATGCTGAGGGCCAGATTCCCAAAGGCATTTGTGGGTTTAGGGATGCAGATGGACAGGGGCTGCTCAGAGGCACAGACAGGGAAAAGGATGGTTTCAAATCCAGATGCAGGAACAGGAAGAGCTCAGATGAAGGTCAGGGATCTCAGGCTGTGACCCAAGAGCTGTGGGGAGGGGACAGGGCATTGAGGACCATGAGCCAGGTCAAGGGAGTCCACAGGGGACTTAAAAAATCACTTTCACCCACACAGCTGCACAATCCACAGTTCCCAAGTGTTTGCTTCTCCACCCAAAGCTGAAGTAGAATCCACAGAGATTCTGGAGATGTTTCAAAATTCCTGGTCTGACCCATTTGGAAGACCCAGACTCCATCAAGAAGGGCAAAACAACCCTAATGATCCTTCTCCCCAAAGAAATAATTTATGCTTGCAGAGAAAGTAGAAACTGAACTGGGCATTATGAAAAATTCTGTGTAGCTGCAACTACAACCCAGATAATTCATTTAGGCTAAATATACGGCTGTAATTGAAAAATCCAAATAAGGGATGCATATGCATTGATCCATATGATTTAAATCAAGCTATAAAACATCAACATTATCCAGCAAAAGCTGCTGAGGAAACAGCAGCCAAGCAGAATATGAAATTCCAGGGAGACCATTGCACTGGCTGGGAGGAGGACTTAATTGATTTTGACAAAGAAACCTATTTGCTGTTTAATTGATTCCTACTCTAAATTCCCAGCACTTTCAGACCTAGCAGAGAGAAGCTGCAGAATAGTGATTACCCAGAGCAAATTACAGCTGGCCAGGGTAGAGTACTTCAGGTCTGGTAATTCTCTATTTACCAAATTACTGCGCTGTGGATTTTCAGAGAAACACTAAAATGAGCTCACAGAAGCACACAAATCATACTGAGTTACAGGAGGGTTGAAAGAGCTGCCAAGGCCCCAGAAGGACCTGGGGGGAAGCAGTAACATCCCCACTTTATCCCAAAAGTGTCCCTGCTCTTCTGCACCTCTTTAGGGTACAAGAGCTGTGTTTGCTGGGAAGGACGGGCTCAAATTGTGCCAGTGATGTAAAATCCTCTTGGAATCCCTTCCCAGCTTTGAGAGGTGTCTGTGGCACACTTCCCCATGAGTCTGCACCACTGACTGAGCTCCAGGGTGTCTTCCCTGCTCCTGGAGAGAAGCTGCTCAGCAGCCCCAGGAGCAGCAGCACATCTGGGTACAGCTGTGTAACCCCAAGTTAGGCTGGAGCCCCAGGGCTGCTTCCCCTCTCACATCTCCAGAGCCTTCCCAGGGGCTTCCTGGGCATCACTGAGCCTTTGCCTTCACATCAGGGATGGGGGGAGAATGATTTCCTTCCCCCTTAGAACAGAGAAGCAGCCCCTGTAAGTCAGGCACTGCACAGTGATGGTGTGAAGGTGCTCAGCAGAGTCATGGAAATGGAGAAGGGACCTCAGAAATTGCTCAGGACCTCAAAATTGGGAAAAGAGACAGAAATGGGAAAAATACCTCAATGCTGCTCTCCACAGCTGCCTGAAAGGAGATTGTGGCACCGGGGGGGCCACCCTCTCCACCCAAGCAGCTGCAATAGGACATGGCAGAACAGCCTCAGGTTGTGCCAGGAGAGCTTCAGGTTGGAAATGTGGGAAAAATTCTTCATTGAAAGCCTTGGAAACGGCTCCTTGGGACAGTGGTGGAGTCACCATCCGTGGAAGGTTCAAAAAGACAAAAAAAGAGCAGATTTCACAATCTGGAGTAGGAGGCAGGATGGGGCTTGGTCAAAGGTTGGGCTTGATGGCCTTGAAGGGTCTTTTCCAACCCTACTGTGATTTCCAGGATGATGAGGAATGCACAGCTGGACACGTGGAGCCAAGCACAGCTCCACGGGCCCTTTCCTGTGCTGGGGCTGTGCCAATTCCAGCTGTGACCAACAAGGAGCCCAGTTCCTTCTGCTGCCAGCCCTGCAAGCACAAACCAGCACCCCCAAGGCATCACCTCACTGTCTGTTTCCCCAACACCTCCCTAACAGTGACCAATGCACTCAGGGCAGAGATTTCTCCATTTGAGAAATCCCTTCCCATTTCTGAAGGCCTCCCCCCCTCCCAGCTCACCCATTTGTCCCACGGTGCCAGGCAGAGCTGGGGCTGGCACACTCCTCTGCCACAGGGAAGCAAAGCTCCATGGAAAGCTGGGATAGAAATGTGACAATTACAGCCCAGACAGAGAGAATAAATCACTGGCTTTGGTTCAAAATAATTAAGGAAAGGATGTTTGGAAGTGTTAAGGGGCAGGCTGGACTTAGGAAAATATTATTATTACCTGGCAGGAGGGTGCAAGCAGTGGGGGGTGTCAGGCTCTTCTCCCGGGGAAGAGGGGACAGGACAAGAGGGGACAGCCTAAAATTGCAGGAGGGGAGGTTCAGATTGAAACTGAGGAAAATGCCTTCACTGAAAGGGTTGTGAGTATGGGAAGAGGGTGTGCAGGGAAGCAGTGGAGTCCCTGTCCCCAGGAACATTCTAAAAACGTGTGCATGTGGCACTTGAGGACGTGGGTTAGTGGTCAGTGTGGCTGATGGCTGGACTCAGTCTCAAAGGCCTTTTCCAAACTTAGCAATTCTATGGTTCTGTGATAATTATCATCAATATTTTAGGACAGATCTCATTCTTTCGGGACTTAGACACTTCTTCCACCTCTCCTGCTGAAAGCAACAGAGCACAACCACCTGAAGACCTCACCTCAAACCTCATCCAGAGCTGGGACTTGTCCACAAACCACTGAAGTTTTCTGTAACCTCCAGAAAATGCTGAAGCCTCCTACAGCTCAACCAGTTTGGGAATGTAGATGACAAACTCTGCAGGTTGACCTTTTGCAAGCTCTCCCCTCATTAAAAGCAGAAGCTCTGACCATCCTCACCAGAGCCATGGCCTGAGGGCTCATCAGTGACTGAACTCCTCGGTGCTTCCTTTCAGAAAGATCTGGCAGACCTGGAGCCCCCCCTGGAATTTTTCCCCCTCACAGATGCCCCGCTGCTGTGGGTGCCAAACTAGAAATGGAGCCTCTGATCTGCTTCAGCAGAGAACAGCCTGAAAATTTCCTTCCTCCTTCCAACAGAGCAACTTCCCAAAGCAAAGCAGTCCCCAGCCAAAGGAGAAGGAGCAAAGAGGAGCAGGGCTTTGCTGTTAAGGCTCACTGAGCTGCACTTCCAGCTGAATTTCTCACAAATTCCAGAGAAAGCAGGATGGAAACTATGGTTTGGATGTGAAGGGACTTCAAAACTCAGCTCATGCCCCCTTCCAGTATCCCAGGTTGCTCCTGGCCCCATCCAGCCTGGCCTTGGACACTTCCAGGGATGGAGGTCACTGTAAGAGGTTCCCAAGGAAAGGAGCTTTGAGAGATGAAGCTCAGTGAGGAGGGATAACCCCAGAAAAGGCTGAACCCCTCCACCTCCCTGCAGTGCTGGGGCAGGCCATGAATTACAGGAGTCCTGGAACCCCCATTCCCAGGGCCTCCCCACCCTCCCAGGGAACAATTCCTGCCCATTTTCCCACCTGTATCTCCACCCTGTCAGTTCAAAACCATTGCCCTTATCCTGTCAGAGTGCAGCAGGACTGATCCTTCCCTGCTTTAGCCACTTCTCCAGTGCCCAAACCATCAGTGAAGCACAAAACCCTTCGTGCTCTCTGCACCTGGGGCTCACCTGCCCTCCTTGGGGGCACGGTTCAGCCTCCCCAGGAGGATGAGGGTCCCCAAAACAGCCACAACACCACACGAACTGAGTGTCACACCCTGACCTGCTGGGGATCAGTGGGAGGGGACACAAGACACAGCCAGCAGGAGACATCACACGCAAAAAGACTCCAAACCCCTAAAACTGCTTTTTTCTATTCCACAAACTGGCACAGGTGTTCCCAACCCATCTCTCACAAGGTAAACACTGCATTTGGGTTGTAATTTGTTTAGCAAACCTTGCATTTCCAGCTGTAATTACCCCATCGAGGCAGCTAAATGAAGATGGCATTTCAAGTGACCTTCAGCTCCCAGCTGCAATCACCATCCCAAGGGAGAGATGGAGCAGGGAGGGGAGGCAGCACAGGGTTCCCCAGGTGAGAGGTACCTGGATCTGCCAGCCAGGTGTTCATCCAAAATCAGCCAGCTCGAGGCAGAGCAGGGTTTTAGGGAGGACAGCAGGCACAAACCCAAAATGTTGGATTTCTCTGCTGGGAAAAAGGCCACTGGAGTTGGTATTTTCCTCAGCTGGGAGAGCTCAGGATGTGTTTCCTCACAAAAACATCCTGCAGAGCCAAGGTGTGTG
Source organism: Pseudopodoces humilis (assembly GCF_049639895.1). NCBI lineage: Eukaryota > Metazoa > Chordata > Aves > Passeriformes > Paridae > Pseudopodoces > Pseudopodoces humilis. Next base: position 2,558,139 of record NC_142218.1, read on the forward strand.
AGGACAGTGCCCTGCAGGATGGTCCATGCAGTGTAAATATTTTGGGGCTCCTTTTGCAGGGGAATAGGGGAATCAATGTTTCTCCAACACTCCCTTGCCAAGGGGCAGAGATGGCGTTTTGCCTCGCACTGAGACACCCAGTGAATCAACTTGATAAGATACACACACAGTGCCCTCAAAATAACTGTAAAAAAGGAATTTCCAGCTCCCTTCCATCTGTTTCCTCTCCTGCTCTCCAGTCCTCTGCACCCTGCTCCAGGTGAGCCCCATCCCAGTCCAGAATTCCCTGCTCCCATCCTCCAGATACTCAGTTCACTCCTCCTCCTCCAGACTCACTGAATTCTCACCTTTATTCCAAATCCATCTTGGAGGATTTTCCACTGGTTTTCCCTCTCACCTGCTCCCCAGCTGTCCCCAGCCCTCCTGCTGTCTCCTCCTCCAGGTCTCCTTTTCCCACTCCACCTCACCCCAGCCTTAGTCCCAAACTCCTCCCCAGCCTTCCCAGCTGTTTCTTTCCCAGATAAGCACCTGTGTCCTCTGGGGCTCCCAAACCCACACTGATCTCACCTGGCCACTGCAGGCTGCAGGCACAGAGAGCAGGGAAATCCCTCCAGGGCTCTCTCCCCTGCCCTGTGTTATAAATGAAATTAGAATTTTGACAACTAGGTCCTTTGAGTTAACAGCAGTTTAGTTATAAATTAATACAATTTAGTGAATTGAATAGTGACTTGGTATAAAAGAATACAATTTAGTAAAAGAACACAGGTTAATAAAAAATACAATTTATAGATATAATTTGCCAGTAATTAAGTGTGATCAAAGCATAAGCAAAACTGACTGGGGTAGGGGGAGGGCTTCTCACCCCACCTCACAAAAGCACTTCAAGCTAAACTTATATACTGTGTATTTATCCATATTCATTAATGTTACCTGTAAGTTTCCTTCTATTTCTGGTTTTTCTGACTTCACATCACTTTTCTTCACGGCACACGCCTCACTTGTTGTTAGGGGGTCTTCAGTCTTCTTTTGGGGGTCTTTTGGTGAAGGCTTCTCCTCTTCCTCGTTGTCCCTTGGATAACCTTACAGGTTTGCACATGTGTACTAAGTGTTGTGTTATGTAAATCTACTAATTAATCTTACATTTAATAATTTTTAGGCCCAATGCCTAAAGTCATTCCAATTTTGTCCATCTCAAGGTCGTTTTCATCTTGGGACATCACTTATCTTCCAAACTCCATCCTGTACCTCAATTTTAACATGTAACATCTGTAGAGGGGTGCATCTGCTTTGTAACACTGATTCTTTTGGTTGCTTCTAATAATAACTTTAATAACAGTTACAATTTAGTTAGCACCAATCAATTCCATTTATTCCAGCTGGAACACTTGGCTTGCTCTAATACAAGGGAAGCTGCAGTAGGAGAGGGGACACAAGGAAAGCACAGAACCAAGTGCAAAGCAGCAGAACAGAGCTCCTGCCTGCCCACATCAGCCACCACAATCTGATTTTGCTCCCACACTGACCAGCCACAGCCACTTCAACCCATCCCATTCCAAATGAATTCTTGTGAGCTCTGAGCATCTTGAATTTTCCCAATCCCAAGAACTGAAGGTGACACAGAAGTTGGAGCCAGACAGCTCCTGGCTGTGCAGGGCCTCACTCAGCTCCCCGAGCAGCCCTTCAGGGAGGCCTCAAACCTTTTATATACTCGGTGTATGTTGCAGCAATCAATAACACAGCTCTGGAGAAGGGATGACAATATCCAAGACTGACAGGAAACATGAAAGGGAGAAGAGGAAATTAAGCCCCTTGCAAGCAACTACAGAGCTCTTGCCTTCCAGCACTTGCTGAGAGCTTCACTTTCCCAACCTACTGCCTTAACAAAGCTGCTTGGGAAACTCTCCTTAAGCCCTTCCCTCTGCCAGGCAGGAAAACACGGACACAGCTTGGTTAATGCCTCCTAATTTCACTGATAGAAGTGTCAGCCTGCTGGAGCATGCCCAAGGGGGCCTGGAGGCAGCAGCAGCACACTCAGGCCCTGACCCACAGGTCAGGCACTGGGGCAGAGAGCAGCAGGGCTGGGAGGAAGAACAGCAGCAGGATGTGGATGTGAGAGTGAAATCATTGCAGTGTTAAGAAAACCGGCAGAGGGATGTGGTGGCATCCACCAAAAGTAGAACAAGAAGCAAGTGCCCCCTGTTGAGTGCATTTAAAGTTGAAATCAGCCCAGAGGCGAGCTGGCACAGGGGCACAGCGGCAGCAGGGGAGGGTGAGACACAAGCACCAGGGCAATAATGACCAGAATCAAGGAGCCCTGCATCACTCCCCAGGGCTGCTGAGAGCCAGAGGAGATGCCTCAAGGCACATCTTCCCTGCCAAGGTGTTTGCTTAGGGTTGTCACATTACCAACACATTTCTCATTTCTATCCAAAACTACTCAAAACAAGCATGGATAATCAGACAAGCTTGGAGACAATGAAGAACAACCTGGATACTTTCCCAGAGCTCAGAGGAGCTGCAGCCCTAAACACTGCAGGAAGCCAGTCCATTCATCATTCCCAGCTTCTCCCACCTCTATCCCCTGCTGTTTCTGCAGCATGGATGAGAGCAGCTCAAATAAAAAAGTCAAACTATTCCCATGTGCAGCTGCTCAGACTTTTCCCTTCTAGTTTGGTGTAAGAAGTTTCCATGGCTCCCTGAATCTTGGGATGTTAAAGAGTGAAAGAGGGAGAGGCTTCCACTCCTCAAACTCTGCTTGAGGAGCCTCCTCTTTTCAAGCAGAGCTTTAGGAGCTGCCACAGGAAGGTCATTTCAGCCTGTGGTAGCTCTTCTGCTACAGTCTCGGTAGCCTTTTTTGAGGCTTTTTTAGCTTTCCTGGGCTCTTCATCCCTCCAGCACAGGGAGATTCTGGCCACACACAGGACTGGAGTTCCCAGAGCATCCCAGGAGCTGTGGGCACAGGCAGCCAGGAATATTCTCTGTAAAGGGATTTAATGACCATGCAAGAACACATCCCACTGATCCATGGGCAGGAGCAGCAGGATTTGCTGGGCTAAGCACTATGTTAGCATAGCTCAGATGTGCTGCACAGACAAATCAATACCAAGTGCAGGAATGCCCAGCTATTCCTTTAAAAAATCACTTTTATAATCAGGCAAGTTTACATTTCAAGCATTCCTAGAGGTAAGATACAACTTTGCTATTAAGAAGACAACACACAGTTTATTCCCACCAAGCAGCAGGACTGGCTGCAATATCCCCAATTCCCACTCCCCAAGTTCAGCAGCAGTTACAGGAGGCAGAACTGCTGAGCTTTTTTCCAGGGAGAATTCCCCCTGCAGCTGAGAGCACACAGGGATGCCCTCTGCAATTTCTCTCTCACATCTCAGCAACACCTTGGCCTGGCAAATTAAACTGCCTGATGATTTTGCCTTCAACACAAACTGGTTGCTACAAGAGGAAGACCCTTGTTTGGTACATGCTGAGCTCAGGGAATCTGGATCCAAACCTCCCCTCCATGAGGGGGCTGTGCTGCATGAAGGAATAATTGCTGTCCAAACCCAGAGCCCACACACTGCTGCCTCAGCACAAAGCCTTTACACACAGGGCTGGAGGATAAGGAGTGCTGCTGGAAAAGGGGACACTTTTATGTGAGAGGGGAGGAAGTTCCAGCTCTTCAAGCCTGCATTCATCATCCACAAAAACATCCCCAGTCCCTCTTTCTGACCCCTGCCATGAAACAAATTTGGATATCTTTAAATAAAAAAAAAATCCCAACAAACTTTTAAATAAAATACTTCACTTTTGTTAAAAAAAATCTTTAAATAAAAAATAAGTTTGGAAAAAAGCAGTACTCACATGAGAGCAGATTCCACTTCTGGTCTTAAAGACAGAAGGATGAAGAGCCAGGAGCAGAGCTTTTCTTCTCAAAGTCCCACAAGCACCTGCTCCATCAGCCCAACCCACAGCATTGCCTGGCCAGGCTGAAGGCATTGGGCTGCCCAGCCTCTTCCAAAGGGAGCTGGAAGAGCTCTGAACTCCCCAGAAACCCCAGAGGGGAGAGGGCAGCAAGGATTTCACCCAGAGCCCGGTGCCTCCCTGGGCAGCTGCTCCCACACCTTCCATCCCACCAAACAAACTCGCTCCAGGCAGCAGCAAATAAACACAGGAGGAGAATTTGGCCTTGGAGGAGCAGTGCCAAGGGATGCCAAGGCTCTGACAGCTCCCCCAAGAACAGGGCAGTGCCAGCAGGGCACACAGTTACCTCTGGGGAGAGAGAAGGAAATAAGACTTCCCAGGACATCAGCAGGGCTCACAGCTGTGATCCTTCCTGTACCACTGGCTGCTGTTCCTGCATCCCTGAGCCCACAGTGCAATTCCATCAAGGAAGAGGTGGGAAGAGGACAGTTCACACCCACTGCTCCCAGGCTTTGTCCAAGAGAGACCAGAGATTTTGTATGCAGCAGTTTTATTTTAAGCAGTTATGACCCAGTACAAGCAGCTTTCAGGATGACAATTCTTTACACTTTCCGAGGGTTTAATGCCAACAGCAAATATTGTTTTATCCTTCACATGGGGGTGCTGGAGGTTTCCAGATGCCCAGCTCCTGCTGCCTCTTCCTCCTGGGAAGACTGATCCTCCTCCTCCCCTCTGGGGGAGAAGGGTCCCACCAGCCAGGACAGAGGAGTGTTGTTCTTCAGGTAATGCAGCAGCTCCTCCATGTACTCCTGGATCACAGCCAGCTCCCTCTGGCTCTGGCTCAAGACACCGCTGGACAAATCCTGGAAGGAGTTTGCCAGTGAGAAGGCAGCATGCAGCTCCTTGGTGGCACCAGGAGCCCGTTTCAGCTTGTCCTGCAGGCTGCAGGGAAGGCCCTGCACTGCTGCCACCACCCCACAGCAGGTGAGGTGCAGCTGCTGCGTGACCCTGCGTGCCATCAGCAGGGTCAGACTCTCCAGCTCCTGGGAGGAGACAGGAAGGACACGATCAGGAATGAGTTATTTAAAAGTTAAAATGCAGGGGATGCCCAGAGCCCTTTACCTCCCTCCCCAGGAAGGTACCTCTGGCTCCACAGAGCTTTCATCTCCACTCTCTTTGAGATACTTCCTACTCCAGTCCAGCCACATCTGGTGTAGTTTCTCCTGTCCCTCCTGAAGCTTTTGATTAAATCCTTGCTTAAATGCCTCAATCTGTGGCAGGGGAAGATCAGAGTGCCAGGACAGACAGATCAGCTGGGGAACCACAAAGCTCCTCAGCACAGCAATGAAGCTGAGACAAGACCAGGGCTTTGGTCCCATCCTTCCAGGGGCTGGGCTCTACCTACCAGCTCGAGGATGCAGCGGAGCTGTGCCAGGGCCCCCTGCATGCCCTGCCAGACCTGCTGGATCCTGGCTGTGGCGTGCAGGTGGGCAAAGAAGCGAAGTTCCTCCGAGAGAGAGCCCAGGCGCACAAAATACCTCCTCTGCTCCCGCTGCTGCTCCAGGGGCAGCGCCTCTGTGCCCTCCTCACACACTGCCAGCTGGGCTGGGGACAGAGACAGGGCCTGAGGCACAGATGGCACAGCAACAGGCCCAGGAGATCCCAGACTGGCAGCCAGGTACCCCCCAGTGAGGCCCTGGCACAGGGTGCCCAGAGCAGCTGGGGCTGCCCCTGCATCCCTGACAGTGTCCAAGGCCAGGCTGGACGGGGCTGGGAGCAGCCTTGGCTGGTGAAAGGTGTCCCTGCCCAAGGTGAGAAGCCCAAAATGAGCTTTAAGGTGCCTTCCACCACAAACCATTCTGGGATTCTCTTCTTCCCATTAGGCCCACTCCAGAGTAGCAGGGTGATGAATGGGGCTGACCATGCCCAATAGTTCCCACTTCCACAGGCATATCCCCCGTTCCTTACCTAGCTCCTCGTTTCCAATAGGGAGGGAGTCACCTTTGTCTCTGCCCAGCACAGCCTCTGCTCCACACACACCCGCTCCAGGCTCCAGAACCAGCCCAGTCACAGCAGGTCCTGCAGCCCCCTCACTGCTCTGCACAGCCTCCCTGCTGACATCCAGGGCCTGCAGCACTTTGCTGCTCACAGCCTCCTTCACCTCAGCCACTCTGGATGACACCAGCTCCTTTGTGCCAGAGAGGATCTGGGGAACAGGAAGAATGGCAGATATTAGAGTGGGTTCTGAAATTCTGAACTGCACCAAGAGGACAAACAGCACAGTCAGTTGTTTACTCTGCTAGGAGCTCGCATCACACACTCAGGTGTGTGAGCCTGCATCACTCCCTAGCTGAGAAATCCCACAAGAGCCAGGCCCCTCTGCCTGCCAGGGACAGCACAGCCTTTAATTCTTACCTGCTCCACCGGCTTTTGAAGGAGTGGCAGCTTCTCCCCCAGCTTATCCAAACCCTTGGAAGCATACTCGCTCACTGCAGCAACTGAAGAGAGAACCAAAAACGTGTCAAAATGTGGTTTTCTGCAATTTCACCTCAAGTTCTACCTCGCAAAAATCAGTTTTAGGAAAGCCAGCATCACAGTCAATGCCTGACTCTCCATCTCACTGCTGGGATTGGGGCCCAGCTGTAGCCTCATTTATAAGCCAGGAGTTGTCCTTTCACTGTGGCAATGGAAAGGTGCATTTCCTCACCCCAGGACTCCTCCCAGGTGCAGAAGGAGCAGGAGAGTCCCTCCCATGGCCTTCCCCAGGGATTTACCGTGGGGCTCCAGGGTGGCCAGCACTGGCTGCACGCAGCTGGCCGTGGCCTCGCTCACGCTCTGCACTCCCTTCTCTGCAGCATCGCACACAGACCTCACATAGGGGTGGCTCTCCTTGCTGGAGGCATAAGCTGCAGAAACCACATCACAGGCAGAGCCCACCAGGCTCAGATTGGCCACCTCCTTCACCACAGCCTGGAAGAGCAAAGGAAAGTGCAGCCATGAAGCTCCAAACACGGAGCAGTTCTGCCCTGAAACTCCCTGTTTGGGAGGAATTGTCACCAAATCACCTGGCCCACCTCAGGGCGAAACTCTTGCCTTGCTCACACACTTAATTAAATCCATAACTCAGCTGTGACACAAGCTGGGGAGCTTTGCCATTAATGATGGTCCACCCCAGGAAAATGTTCCTCTAGCACAAAGAGCAAGCAAGTTTGGGGGCAACCTCAGCTATTCTGCCACACATCCATCTCCACTTCATCTGGAATGGTTCTCTGACAAGCCAACATGACAAGAAAAGCTCCACCAGCCAGGACTGAGCAGGTTTTAAGTTGACAGACGTCACCCTTGCCTGCAAGGATGCTGCTGGTCCCAGAGCAGAGCAAGAGCAGCAGGTCTCAGGGAGGCTGAGACATTGGAGTCTTTCCCTGGGAGCACTGCTTGCCAGGAGCCAGGGCCTTGAGTTAGAGACTTTCCTAGCCAAGAACCAGGGAATTTTGCTGAGTCTAAGAGGTTACAGGGCCTTTAGGTCCACATCTTTATCTGGGTTGTCACCCAGAAGCTGCAGGGCACAGCCTGACCAGAGGAAACTCCCATTTTTGGGGCTCAGCTCCCCTCAGCCACAGCAGGACCACCTCCTCACATCCCACAGGGACCACCAACCTCCTGCTCCTCCTCCTCCTCTGGGGAGCTCTGGGCCACCTCCTCCTTGTCGGGCACAGCAGAGGCCATGGCAGCTGGAATGCAAGGAACACCGAGGCTTTAGGGAAAGAGTTCCCCTTCCAAAGGGACACTCTGAAGTCATGAAAGAGAGAAGTTCCTTTACTGCCTGTTCAGGGGAAACCCCAAAATGGCCTCATAGAAGGGGCTCTGTGCCTCTTGCAAATCTACCTGGTTTCAAGTTTAAGTTCCAGGTGGTTTGTGATAATCAAAGGAACAAGGAGAACATTCTTTCCTCACCCTAGAGGCCAAACATTATTAACATATTTAGGAGAAGCACAGGGTACTTCCTTCCTCTGATTCCTTAGGATTTCAGCTTTTATATTTTCCATCTATTTGTAACCCTGCAGTTCTCAGTGTATAACTCTAAACTCCACACACACTGGGAGCTGCTGCTTTCCCAGTTTGGGCAGACACAACAATTCCTCTCCAGGCCTGGCAGTCAAGGACACCTCACTGCCTCAGGCCCTGAGAGATGGAAACAAAAGCAAGTTGAGGGAGCAAACTTGGGGAAAATGACTTCATTACCTGATGCTGTAATTAGAATATTAACCCCCAATATGCAAATGAACCAAACTTATAAAAGTGTGAAACCCTGTGACCCCTGGTCCATTTTGGGTGCAGTCCCTGGCGGGCTTTGTCTGCCAGAAATGCACCTGGAGGCCCTTAAATATACAGAACTGCTTTTTCACTCTCTTAACTTCACCCAGCCTCTGTTTTTGGAGGCACAGAAAAGGCATCACCTCCCTACCAAGGCTTTAAGAAATTCTTGACTAAAAGAAACAACAACAGCAGAACTGGGAGAAAACAGAGTTCAGGGGGCTGCTATAACACCCCAACATGTGACTATTCCAGAACAGTACCTTTTTTTACCTGTTGGAGGTGAACAGACCAGCAGCAAGGAAGAACCAGGCACCCACTATACTCCATCAGCCCCTCCTGCCTTTTTATAGTGGCTGGGATGGGGCAGGGCAGGAGCCTCAGGGACTGACAGCTCTGGGGAGCAGCAGGAAGGAGCCCAGCCCTGTCCTGGGCAATTAGAGGGGAATGGGGCTGAAATGGGCCCTGCTGGATCTCGTTAATTCCTCTGGGTTAGGCTGGCACACCTTACCTGGGGGCAGCAGCTTCACTTGGAGATCTTCACTTCATCAGCAGTGACTATGGGAATGTGTGAAAGCAGTTTCCTATTCCTGCATAAATGATATTTAATGATTAATCATGCTCCTGGATTAGGGATGAGCAGTAAGATTTTGGGTTATCCAAAGGCAACTTAATTCCTAAATTTGTCTGAGGTGCCACAATCCTTTGCCAAGTATGTTCAGGGCTCTCTGACCTGTTGTCTACAGCTCCCCTTTTGGATTCTGAATCTCCCTGGATTCTGAACATAGCAAGTAATTGAGTTTTTTTATTTGTTTATTAAAATGGGTTTTCTGATGGCAGACAGTACCAAAGATCATAATTCCTACACTAAATATATGGCATTATCTGTGCTTTCTCAGGCACATCTAATGGTAAACTCACTGTTAGAAAAAGGAAAAAAAACACTTTGGAATGGCCTGGCTGCACAAAGATCACAGTCTCAAGCAGTTTTCTATGTGCTGAGCCTGGCTGATCGTGGGGCTGCCAAAGAAACCTGTTTTGATGGCCATGGAGCTGCTGCAAGCTCGCTGCTGGAGGCTCACCCAGGAAATCTGGGGGTTCTGACACACTGTCTGTTATCAGAGCTCGCTATCCCCATGGCAGAGGCCAGGAGAGTGATCAGTGAAATGTTTCTATGTGTTCCCTGGGGTCTGTGCTACAAGAGAGGAGAAAACCCCTGCAAGCACCTCCTGTCCTCCAGACAAGCCCTGGAGCAGTGCTGAGGCCCTGGAGGAGGATCCACCAGCCCTGGAGGGGGGAGCAGAGGTTGTTCTTTGCCTCGAGGTTCATCTTTCTGCTTTAGGCTGTGACAGCAGCAACCCTGGAAGGTGTCACCCCCTCTGCACAGAGCTCCCACAGCTCAGTCTCACTGCTCCTGGAAGGCTTTGCATGAGCAAGCTCAGAGTGCTTGTCACCTCATACAGGGACAAAAAGGTGGCCTGAGATGTCCAGGCAGTCCCCTCTGCCTGCAGCAGTAACAGCCTTGAGTTTCACCAGGAGGGGTTTAGGGTGGATATTGGGAAAAAATTCCTCACCCAAAGGGTGGTCAGGCATTAGAAGAGCTGCCCAGGGCACTGGTGGCTTCACCATCCCTGGAAACGCACAAAAAACCTGTGAGTGTGGGGCCTGGGGACATGGTTTGGTGACAGAGCTGGGGGAATGGTTGGACTCCATGATTTAAGTGCCTTTTCCAACCTTAATAATTCCATGATCCCATGATTCTGATTCCATCTTCTGAGGATGTTTACATGGGAAATTGGACTTTCAACCTGCTGAAATGGGAGCTACCATATTCTAGAGGATGAGCTTCCTCTGGCTCATCAGCACAGCACAAGCCAGGCCCCGAGGCTGCCAGAGCTCCAGGAGTGTTTGGACAATGCTCTCAGGGATGTTCAGGGTGGGGTTGTTGGGGTGTCTGTGCAGGAGCTGGACTCCATGATCCTTGTGGGTCCCTTCCAGCTGAGGATATTCCATGACCCTATGAAAGAATGGGAAGAGGCCAAAACAGGCTTTGGCTGTACTTTTTCCCCATAATCCAGACGATTTCAGCTGAGTTCTCAGTGTTACAGGTTGGTTCTCACCTGCAGCCACAGCCTCCTCAGGGGATGCCTGTGTGTGTGTGTGTGGCTGGGGTGTCTCTCTCCGCCTGTTTTGGAGGAAAGACACCCCCAAGGCAGGGAATGAGAGGTGCTGTGGTGCTGGAAGGGCACCAGCTGTGTGTAAATCCTGCAATTTGGATTCCAGGATGGATGGAGGTGACTCCAGCAGGTCCTGGCAGCTGTTGGTGCTGGAGAGGTCGGTGAGCACCAGCTCGGTGGGTCCAGAGGTGCCAGGCTGGGAATTAACCACCCTTCCTGTGCTGATGGCTGCTCGGGTGTCTGAAGCCCACAGAGCTCCTGTGGGCACAGCCTGTGGATGCTGTATCCATGACAACAGCTCCTTCCATCCACCCTCAGCCAGCTGACAGCAACTGAAGTGTCCATCCCAGTGCTGGTGATGGGAATGGGAGGGCTGGAGCACTGGGCTGGGCTTCAGGACTGTGGGACTGAGTCTGCAGCCCTGCCAGCTGCCTGTGGGTGACTTTGTCTGAGGCTGCTGGGGTTTGTGTCTCAGCTTTAAAATGGTGTCCACGATTGTGACCTATTTCCACAACAGGATTTGGGATCAGCTGATGCAAAGTGCCAGGGGAGAGCTGGGGTCACTGCTAATAAACTCCACACTCACCACTAGGAAAGCACATCCTGCTCGAGTCACAGCCCCTCAGCCAGGGAAATAAGAGTTTCCCAGAGCAGATCTGGCCAGCACAAGTTGCCAAATCCTTGGATTTGCTCCCCTCCGGGAGGAGGAGGCACAGCCAGTCTCTGAAGTGGCAGAGTTCTCGTGCATCACCAGTCCAGGTGAGAGCAGAGCTGCCAAGGGTCAGGCTGGGCTCTGCTCTCCAGCCCATCCTGCTCCTCCTCCAGATAGGAAACACATCCAGCAAGGGCATGGAACCTTCTGGAGTGGCTCCAGACAGGCACTGAGGTGATCAGATGGATGGAACAGCTCTGCTGTGAGGAAAGGCTGAGGGAGTTGGGGTTGTTCAGCCTGGAAAAGAGAAAGCTCTGGGGTGATCTAATCACAGCCTTGCAGTGCCTGAAGGAGTCAACAGGAAAGATGGAGAGAAACTATTGACAAGGGCCTGGAGTGACAGGACAAGGGGGAACAGCTTCAAACTGAAAGGGAGGTGGTTTGGACTGGGTATTGGGAAGAAATTGTTCCCTGGCAGGGTGAGCAGGCCCTGGCACAGGGTGCCCAGAGCAGCTGTGGCTGCCCCTGGATCCCTGGCAGTGTCCAAGACCAGGCTGGACAGGGCTTGGAGCAGCCTGGGACAGTGGGAGGTGTCCCTGCCATGGCAGGGGTGGCACTGGATGGGATTTAAGGTCCTTCCAACCCATTCTGTGATGATTCTATGATGAAATTGGTGCCTGTCCCCCCAGAAGGTGCCTTCCACCAGCACCTCCTGTATCCAGACCAGTTGGCTGGACCAGGCTATCCAAGCAGGCTGGACTGCTGGACAAGTTCTGGCTGCAGCAGGCAAAGTGGAGACCCAGAGGAGACCATCCACACCCCTCCAAGAGCATCTTTAGAGAATGGTACTGGGCTCAGTATTGGAATTGGAGGATTGGCATGGTCCACGTGCACAGAGGGAGTCACAAAGCAGAAGAGGAGCTCTGGGTGCCCCTCTGCCCCACAACACACTTGCTTAGAGTGCCCTGGCCTCTTTCAGACATCTCCATATCATGCCATCAGCAGGTGGCATATATTTGAAGAGGGTGACCAGCAAACTGTCATAAACAGCCCTCAGAAATATTATTCGAAGTCCTTTCCATAAAAAGAAACTGGAGCTTGATATATGTGCAGAGCACAAAGAATGGGCTCCAGCAGCACATTTTGAAAATCACTGCTTTAGGCAATCTCCTTAGCAGCTTGTTAGATGTTTTATAAGTGTCCTTCCCAGCTCCAAAAGAAATAATACCACTAATGATTGTGTCAGATACAAAATAATTTCACAGCCTTTTTTTGTCTGCAAGCTTTCCAATTTCAATAAATCACGTGCCCTTCTGTGCAGCTGAAGGAATCCAAATCCAAGGAGCGGGCAGCTTGGCTGGGAAAGAAAATAAAACTAGGAAGGACACTGGGGCCATTTTTTTGCTGTATTAATTGCAGCAATACTTTCTCGGCCTTAGCAGGGCAGGCCGTGCTGAGCTGCGATTCCTGCTCTGCTCAGCACGGCTGAGCACACCCAGGATCCCACAGGGAAGGGATTAAACATGGAGAGGGATAATGAGGGAATCTGCACACCCCTGCAGGGCTCACTGGTTTGCAGAGGGGACTGGTGTCCCTGAGAGGGCTGGGGGACATCCCAGCTCCTGGGAAGGAGTGGGAGCTGTGCCGTGACAGATCTGTCACATCCCAGGATCTGCATGGCTGAGGAGTTTTGACCAGGGAGCTGTGGGGACCTTGAAGCTCCCTGCAAATCCCCCAGTGCTCCAGAGATTGTCCTTGTGGACACAGCCCCACCTGAGGGGCAGCATCAACCCACCAGGAAAAGCTTTCCTGGCAGTGACATCCCCGGGGACAGCAGGGATGAGGCAGGGCAGGAAGGACATGAGTAAAGCCTTTGCGCTTTACCTCTTGGATTTAAAGATGGAATATTGTACAGGGGAAGTAGAAAACTCATTTCACACCTCCCTTGAATCATAAAATCTATGAATGGTTTGGGCTGGAAGGAAACCTTAAAGCTCATCTTATTCCAGCTTCCCTAAAAGGGCACCTTCCACTATCCCAGGGTTCTCCAATCCCGGTCCAAACTGGCCTTGGACTCTTGCAGGGATGGGGAAATGCTGAATAATTACAACCCAGGCCACAGTTATTTTAAATACCCAGAAACAATCACTAAAAATTTGTATTTCTTCCAGGTTTTTGAGACTCCCTGTTGAATTTTCACTGGGAGTTATGGGGGAAAGGGCCCAGAAAAGAATTGTTTACAAACATAAATAAAATGAGATGCATTGAAAAGAGCAGAGGATGGTGCCTCTCCAGGGCCCAGGGCAGCTCCAGACCATGAATAAATAACATGCACTGCTAGACCACCCTTCCTGTGGTGACTGCATGCACCAACTCCTGTTCTGAACAGCAGCAAAAACCTCTCCAGGCTCTTGCAGAAGGTGGGGTAAGGCCAGAAGTTCTCTGGCATCAAGGCCTGATGCTGCAGAGGCTGTGGAGCACTTGAGGAGGATCTCAGTCCTGTGTGTCCCCACGCTGTCCCATCCTGGGGCCCTGCAGCATCTTTAATCTCACGACTGATTCCAGCTCCTGGCTGAGCTTCCCCTGGGATTTGGACACTCCCCACCCAATCCTCAGTGGCTGCTGCACTCCCAGCTCACACAGCGATGTCTCCAGCACTTAGGATGCTTCCCCTGCCTGTCTCTTAGCCAGCTGCCTATTTTTAAACATTTTGTAAGAATTTAATTACCTTTGAAACCTTTTTTGTGCTCTCTAAGATCTGGTTGAAATTTAGTAATGGATGCAGAAAGCACAATTTTAGCACCCAAAGGAGACAGTTACTCTGCAGTGTGAAATAACAATTGATCCAGCTGAGTATCATTTACCCACAGAAATTACAATTTTTCCTTTTTAGCTGACATCATGATAGAGTTTTGACAAATTTATTCCAGTCCTGCATGACCCCTCATTTCCCACCGAAATTTCTGGAGTGCCTGCCACCACAAGGGAGATGATCCCACTGAGGGAACCTCTCTCTGGGCGGAACAGCAGCCTCAGCTCATCATCTACAAAATAAAAAATATAACTCAAATGAGGAGGAAAAGCTCAGAAAGCACATTATTAACTGAGGGGTCTTTTGTGTGTGTGGATATTTACATTTTTAATTGTAAAAGCTGTCCCTGAACTCCTGGGCTTTGCCCCAGAGGCGAGTGGGTAACTCAGGTGTGATGATCTTCACCTCCCACCCGTGTGTTTCCAACTGCTTTGGGTTGGGGTCTTCTCTCGCTTATTCCCCTGGGCACAAGTCATGCTAAACCCCCATAAAATCCCTGTTCCCTTCATCCCTGCTCACTGCCATGGCTCATAGGCCATGGAGAGTGTGGGATGCTTCTTCCAGGCAGAAGAGACTCCCAGGAACTGCAGGAGATGGATAAGAATGGTTGGGGCATTTGGATGTTTTGAATCCTCCTGTTTATTGTCCTTTTTTTTTGACAATCACCTGACCATTATTGTCTGAATTGTACCTCTGGCTGATCCCAAAGGGAAACCTCTTTTCCTCACGGCTTGAGGCTTTCATGGGAGGGTGAGGATGAAATGTAGAGCCCTGGAAACATCATTCCACAGGGGACAATCTGTGCCATGCCCCTTGGCAGGGAGAGACCAGGGATGGGAGTCACTGATTGTGTGGGTCCCAATGAAGGTTTCCAGTGGAATTCCAGCTCCCAACCCAAACCCCGAGGCTCGGAATGCCCACAGAACCTCGGGATGTGCTGCCACCGTTGAAGTGCAGCTGGGAGATTCATTTCCCCACGGTTCAATTTGAAATTTAATGACATCAGGGTCAGGATGGGTCACAGCCATTCCCTGTGCCCTTGGCTGGAACTCCAGTGCCAGGCATTCCTTGCTGGATCCCAGGAAGTTTTTGGGAATGTGGTGGGGATGGAAGCAGCAGCCTGTGCACCAGCTCAGCTATTCTGCATTTGAATTTCAGACCTGGCGGCCTGAGGGCTAAAACAGCTTTAATGCTTGGTTCTGCAAATAAACATCCAATCTTACATGGCTACACGATGGCAGGCAGCCGAGATAACTTATAAATGTAGGAATATTATGGGATAACCCCGCTGCAATCAGAGGTGACTTGCCTGTAACACTCACATATTGCTTCCCCATTTCCCAGCAGCTTTTTCATTGCCTTTTTTTAGTGGTTTGGATTTTTGAGGGCAGAAGTCACAGATGTTAGAGCTGACTTTAGAGTGATGCCTTCAGCTCCAAAGGGGGATTTTCCAGCAGCCCCATTTCCAAGCTGGTGCTGCCCTGGCTTTGTGGCAGGATGCTCTGGGAGGAGAACGTGCATTTCTGTAAATCTTTCTGAGGCCCTGGAGGCTCAGAGCTCCTGGCAGTGGTGAGCCATGGCCTGGAGCTCCTCTCCCTGTTCACTGGGATCAATGGGACTGCAGACTTTTCCAGAAATCCCTGTGTTCCATGGAGCTGGGGCTCACAGCCCACGAGCTGCTGGGGTTTTATCCCAGTGGTGCTCTCAAGGAGCCTTTGTTTGCGTTTTTATCCGAGCAGTGGGATAGGGCTGCCCTACTTTGCCTCCCATAAAAATAGCCCTGAAATAAGGTTTGATCTTTTTCCAGCCACAGAAATAATTGTGAGCTGTTTGCTTCCATGCTCTTCCCAGTCAGTTGCTGGAGCTATTTAAAAATTATTCTTTCAGTGCCTTTTTCTTTTTTCTGATGGGGTCACTGTGATTGCTGGTAAATCTCTACACTTGTCAAAACACCTTTTTTTCCCTCTAACAGAACATTTTGTATTCGATGTTGCAGCATTAGTGTATTTTAATATGTATCCCTTTCTTTTGCCATTCTCTAAAGTAGTCGGAAGATGCAATTTTCAAATCTTTTATTGTACAGCCTTTTATCAAACTGTCTCTATAGCTGCTGCTTTTTTTTTGAAATCAGATTTCTCTCTGATAGGATCAGATCTGAAATCATTTGTTACATTCCTTGCATTTCTCATTTCTAAAGCCAGGCATTGCTTTTTTACACAGTTTCTGTGGGGCTTTTTTGAGCCTTTTGTACTTCTTCTCTCCCCTTTTAATATCGATTCTAATGTTTGTCAGACTATTTTATTTCTGCCTTCTTTGTTCTCTGCTTTTTTGATCTTTCCTGTTGGTGCTTCCCTATGAGTTTTATAACTAAATTTCTTTAATTTCCACTTGATGTTCTTTCTTAAAGTACTGTTGATATGGAAGAAAAGCAGAAGAAACGTGATATATTTTCTGCTGCTTTGAGAGTCTAAGAAGAGATGGAACAAACCACACACTCCAGCTCCTCATAAATCCTACAGATTCCTTGTAATGGGAAGAGAATGTGTCTGAAAAATGTGAGTGACATCCAGGGAACATCATCAAGGTGTGGATCCAGTCAAGCCAAATTTGAAACATAAATTGCTTTACAAAGTGGATCTCTGTTTCAGGAATCAAGAATCATGGAATACCCTGAGCTGGAAGGAACAAAAAAAATCCAGTCCAAGCCCTGGCCCTGCACAGACACTCCAACAATCCCACCCTGTGCATTCCTGAGAGCAAAAGGAGGAGAACTGGAGAGACTTCCAGCAGATTCTGAAGTATGGTGTACTTAGACCTGGGTAGAGATGGATCTCTTCACTCCCTTCCCAGGAGAATTCAGGAGAGGGATTTGTCACACAGCAGGCTGAAAGTCCAACTCCAATAATAGAGTCTCTGAAGAGTGATGTGAAAAATTAATGAGCAGTTTAGAAAAGCTCAGTATCCAGCTGCTGAGGAAGGCTGGGCTGCCTCATGCTCAGCCTCTGCTCTCTCCATTCCTCATGCTCTGCTTGTTCCTTCCCTTCCTTCCCACCCTCTTTGTTCTGGATCTTTTCTTCGTGTCCCCATGCAGCCCAGCTGGGCTGGGGTGAGCAGAGCAGCCCAGGATCACAGAGGGGCACTCCCAAACCATCATTTAATCCATGAAATCTGTATTTTGCAGCCCTGATGTGGAACTGAGAGTCTGGGCTGTGCTCACACACACAGGACGGGGTGATGCAAAATCCTCCAGGCAGGACAGGGCAGGCAGCAAGCAGAGAAATGTCAGGACACTGTTCTGATTTTAGTGCAAAATGAGCTGGTTTTTGAGCTGTTGCTCAAAAAGTGAGCTGTTTGCTGATAAATCCAGCCAGGGGTGGCAGTGCATGGCAGGGAGCTCAGGCAGTCCCAGCCACACCGAGGTGTCAGGCTGGGGACATCGGGGAGAGCTGACAGAGGAGGTGACAGCCTGGGAATGCCCTGGAAGGACAGGGATGGCATGTGCTCACTCTGGAGTAGCAAGGCAAAAAGAGCTGCTCTCCTTGCAGTAATTCCAGCCAGGAAAGGCATGGAATATTTTTCTTTTTTTTTTCCAAAATGCTGAACTTCCCCATCCCTCAGCAGCGTCTCCCCAGAGCCCCCTTGGCTCGAGAGCTTCTCATTTTAAACCATCCTCTCCTCCGTGTTAAGGGGAAAGTCCCAGGGCTCCCAAAGGAAAAACCTCAATAGAAATACAACCTTTTAAAAGGGCTGTTTTCTGTGTGAGGAAACCAAACCAGCCACAGAGAAATTGTTCCCTGAGGAGCTGGAACATCCCGAGTCCTTCCCTGCGTGTTTCCTAGAATGAACCCTTGCTGCTGATCAGGCACAGCCTCCATCCATTCCCTGCTTCCTCACTCAAGAGCCTGCTTTAAAAAAGATATAACTCAGCTGCTGGGGCTGGAACAAAGGAGGAAGTGACAGGAATATGTCACACTCGGGAATTCTGCTGGAAGATGCCACTTGCAAATGGTCTCTTCTCCCACCCCTTGGCAGGCCTGGCCCTCCCTGAGGACTCATCTGAAAGCAGGAATAAACACTGCACTCAACAGCCCAAGGGAGGAGAGGTTCCCACCACCTTCTCCTGCAACCTCCCCACTCTCTTTAGAGAGAGGAAAAAGAATAAAATAAAAAAAAAAGGATTTTATAAAATTATAAGATGTATTTTTTTTTTTTGCTTAGGAGGGAATTTTTGATTTGGGTTCTCTTGCTGCCTTTGTTTAATTGCAAATAACAAAATGGGGTTTCCTTTAGGAAGCCTGGAGGTGGCACATGCCCCAGCTGTGCCAAATACCCATAAAATTTGGGTTTTACCAGAGGTTCCAGTGCCCAAACTGATGGGCAGTGAGACACACCCAGAGTCCTGCTAAATCCTCATCCCCATATGAGCCTTTTCATCATCCAGGAATACAGGATTGCAGTTTAAATCACTCTGGGCTGATGAACAGCCCAAAGCCAAAACTGTCCATGTTCTCCTGTCCCAGCCCTGCTGCATCGTGCTCAGAGCAATGATTTACTGAAGTGCAGCTGGCACAGGGCCCCAGCCATGCTCTGAGCCCCAGAAAAACAAATCCTGGCAGAAAACTTATTTCCTTGCAGGCAGAAGAAGCTGGACCAGCAGGAGCTGCTCTGCAAGTCAGGAGCCATTGAGATACCCAGCTTGAGGAAATTAATGCAGAAGGGGGTGCAGAGTTGTTCAGAGAAGGTTTGGTGAAGATAAAACTAAGATAAAAAAGAGATTTTCTACTTCTTTCTACCAAACTTCCAGTGTTTGGTGTGTTTGCAAAGCCCCTGCTTTGGTTGAGTGGCACATGACCATTTTCTCTCTCTCAAGAAGGGGAGCACAGGGGAAAGAGATGCCTGTGTGGCAAATCTTGACATTTCCTGCAAAACAGTGGATTGCCTGAGTGTAAAAATAAACATCATAAACATAAACATAATATTGTAATAGCAAATAGTAAAAATAATAAAAATAAAAATAAAAATTAAAATATAATAATAATATTAATAGTAATAATAACATCAATAATAATAATAATAGCAGGGTGGAGGCAAGGGCTCCCTGCTTCTGCAGCAATGGGAGCACAGGTGGCCAAAACCTGGCTGGCCACAATTTTCTTGAACTTGGAGAACTGGTGAGGACTCTGAAAAGCCTCTCCACTCCAGACCCCTGCAGCCAAAACATCTTTGAGACAGCAAGACAATAAAATTCCCTTTGAAAAGATCAAAGGGCAAAACTCCACTTAAAAATACTCAAAGTATTTTAGGGCATTTTTCTTTTAAATCTTTTTTCTCGCTCAAAACCATTCAGTGAACCTCACCCTGGGCTGTTTCACACCCTAGAAAAGTGGTTTTAGGGCAAACACCCTGCAAATGACAATGTTTCACCCAGCTCTTGTTTTATAGCCAACGAGCATCAAATTTACAGATGCAGGAGGCACAAAGGTGCCTTATCCCAGTGCCAGGAGCTTGGAGCAAGAGGCCTGGGCTGTGCAGTCCCTGCTGTGAGCAGTCCTGAAATGAGTGCAGGTTTCTATGACAGCCCCCAAATGGCAGATCTGGGTCTGTCCATGCACAATCCCATTTTCTGAACCTCCAGCCCTGAATCTCATCGCTCCAGGAGGTTTTGTTATCCACATCCTATCCTGACACTGAAGATCTCAAGGAGATAAGGGCTCAGATGCTGCTGGTATTGGACACCAGCACCATCTGCTCCCCGTCCTCATTCACTCTACATTAAAGACCAGAAAGATCTCATGAAGTCAGAAGAAAGAAAAAACCATGGATATGTCATCTGGGATTCCTGCTGTTTGCTGGTAATTAAGTTTGTCACAATCTTGACAGGGCTGGGAATGATGGAGGGAATCAGAAAGAAAAGGCAGAGGGAGGGAAAATATAATAAGAGTCACTCTGGAGCTTCTTCCTTCTGATTCTCTTGCCAAAGAAAATGATTAAAGGAAATAATGTTATCTCCATAGTGGTTGCTCTCCAGTTCCACTAGAGATAGGAATTCAGCCTAACAATTTGTCAATTTTTTTCTCAAGCTCAGGTAATGTCATTCCAATATTTACTGGGCTGCACACCGGTTCCTGGGGTTTCTGTCAACTCAAACCCAGGCTCTCCCTTTTTGTCTCTCCCTCTTTGTTGTTTTGTCCTAGTTTCAGCCTATCTTTTACTTTGGGAGAGAAAACAAAGCTGAGCCCAGCTCAGCAGCAGTGCCCCAGTGTTGGGCTGAAGGGAACCTCAGAGGAAGGACTTGCCCATCCTCATGTTCCTGCAGGAAAAAGGCATCACTGGAGTTCATTTTCATCTCTTGCTGTGCTCACTGCAGCTCATTTGGGCTGGGAAAAGCTCTCAGATCATCAGACAGTGTGCAAGGATGCAGCAGAGGCAGGAGGTGTTGGCAGAGCTTCTTTTGGGTGCTGAGAGCTGCAGAGCCCAAACCAAGGGGCCACCACAGGCTTTGCCCTGCAGCATCCACAGAGTGCAAGAAGGGCTCTGCTGCTGGGGCTTCTCCAGTGGAGTTTCTAGGCTGGAAAGACACATTTCCAGGGAAAACAGCAGCCTTGGTACCAGGAGTAGAGGATTCAGGAGTGAGGGGGGGGTCATTGGGAAGCAGTTCTGGACTTGGCCTCATCCCTGCTCTGTCACAGCCCAGCTCTGGGGCTGCTGCTGGCACCTCCCTCTCCATGGGATCACTGGGGGGCCTGGAAAGGTTGGCTTCATGGTTGGATTGGATCTTAGAATCTTCTAGATCTTAGGATCTTTCCCAACCTAAAAATTTCTGTGATTTCTCCTTATGTTCCTTTAGTTTCCTGGACCAAATAATAATAATAATTTGCTCCTTACTTGAAAATACAGACCCTACCAAAATAACAGCAGGAAGTTGGAAGTATTCTCAAGGAAACAGGAGGAGAAATTGAGTCCATCTCACCTGTGTCCTCAGAGCAAAACTTTAGAGGCATTTCCTGTGCATTCCCAACTTCATGGCCAGAGTTGGGGCAGGGTTTGGAAAATGTGGGCACCATAGGGCTGCTGCTGTGATGTGCACCTGGTGCTGCCCCACCTCCTCCCAAACTGCTACATCTGCACAGGGTTCTCAGTGTGGACTTTGCAGAGGGCCATGAAAACAGATTTATTTTGGAATATTTTCACTTGCCATTACAGTTAATCACCAGAAGCCAAGGAAAAGGAGTGGAGTTTATGAAAACATCAAGCAGGGAATGTGCCTGCAGGAACCTGACAAATGGGACAGCCACACAGAGAGATGGTTTAGAATAATCCATTTTCATGCCAGCTCCAGTAAAGAGAACAGGGAAAGACTGAGCAGCATCCTTCCTTCTGACAACCTCCAGAGCATAATTGTGGCCCTCATCTGAAACCTTGCAGTGGCTCCTCAGAACATATTTGAAAGACAAGGCACTATATTTTTCAATCTCTGTCTCAAGCAGGAAACTCAAGAGTGTTCCTTCTGCTGTGAAAAAATAAATGTTCCTCTATAAAAGAAGTAAATCAAAATTTTTCAAACCCAGCCTCGACTCTGGCCATGAAGTTGGGAATACACAGAATAATGCCTTCTAAAGTTTCGCTCTGAGGCATTGGTGAGATGGATTCAGTTTCTCCTCCTTTTCCTTGGGAATGCTTTCACTTCCTTCCAGCACCTGCCAGGAAGCAACAGGCTCCTCTGGGATGGGTCTTTGTAGGGTAATGATGGGTTGCCATCATTAGGATGTCAGAGAAGTGGGGAGTGGCCTTTCCTCACTCAGCCTGGGTGTCCCTGCCCCAGTGAAGTGTCCCAACCTCCAATTTACCTGTGATGATGAAGAGAGCAAGGAGGAAGAAAAGATCCCCTTGTAGTGATCCCACCTTTGGCTCTGTGCAGTGTCAGGTGCTCACAGGAGAGCAGATGGTTCAGGCCAACAGGAATTCCTCCACACTTGCACTGCACACACCAGAAATGGATTTTGTGGCCATCCAAACCAATGTGTTTGCTGCATCCTGGCAGCTGAGCTGTAAAGGGAGAACAAATGCCCGAAGTGCAGCCCTGCCCTGGGGAATCAGCTCCTAAATGCCCTGGATGCAGGTGTTTGGGGAAGGCTGGGGGGTCTGCAGTTTGCCCCCTGTGGGACAGAGGGATGGAGTTCCCATGCCTGGGCAGTCCAGGGCAGGATGATCCAGAGCCTCATGGCTCTTGTCACGTCTCTGTGTGAGACAGATTTCCCCCAAGACCTCACTCCAGCCTTCCAGGAATCAGACAGTTCTGTGTTCTGCTTCCCCAAACCTGTGTCTCTTCATGTGCTCCACCCTCTGAGTGCACTCACAGCCAGGCCAAAAATAATTAAAAGCTTTTTGTGGCTGGCAATTCAAAAACTATGAAAGCTCACAGACAAATTCTGTGGGGTTGGTTGGAAAGACAGAGAGAGTTTTGGAGGGTCTTTGTTCTCTTTGCTCTTCATCTGCACAAGTCTTCACACTTTCCATTACAAGTCACAGCCAGAGCTCCTGCTGGGGGAAGGAAAATCTCCATAACCATGAAGTGGAGCATTCCCTTCATTCCAGCAGCACCTCATTGACCAGGAACTCCACAGGTCACCGTGAGGAAGTTCATAGCCAAATTTCACCAGAAGTAATTCATAATTACCCCTGGGACCCCCAAAACTCCTGAATAGCTCATTATCCAAGGCACAATGCCTTCTGAACATCCCCCAAGCAGGGAGGCTCCCATGTGGATACACCAAAATCCTCTCCAGCATTCCCCAGCAAGGAATCCCTCAGCTGGTATCTGCTCATTGCTGCAGTAGCTGAAATTTAATTTGACCTTAATAATTAAACCTCCAAATAACAGCTTTCACATGCCAGCTGAACCATTAAATTCCAGGAGTGGATACAAGCCTTTTTGCAGTGAGTGAAGTTTACTCATGTGGAAATTTCCTGGTGTGCAACTGGACTTGTTATTGATGCAAATTTTGTGGCACTGAATAAAAATGTTTCTTTTCCCTTTCAGACTACGACAGAATCTGTGAGTTGTTTGGTTGGGTTGGTTTGGGTATTTTTAATCCACTTGGCACAAAGAAACTCCTCATTGTTTGAGCTGTGCCTCAGTGCTGATGCACAGGACCTTTTCCAGAGCTGGTTTTAGAACTGGAGTCACTTCACTGCAGACTCAGCTGGAATCTGTGAGGGTGAAAATCAACAGTGGTGCCTCCAGAACCCCTCTGAGAGTCTTCTGCAGGGCCTTGTCCTGAGCCTCACCCTCCAGGCCACACCAGCCAAGAAATGCAGTGGGACCACCATGGCACCAGCACTCCCTGATAGACTCAACCACAGGAAATTACACCAGAGGGTCTGAAATATCAGATTTTCTCTTGTCCCTTGCTCTATTCAGTGCCAGTGGTTGTACAACACAGCCAAACATCCATCCCTGAGCTTGGCTCAGGAATTTTGGCAGCTTTGGAAAAAACCACTTTGCCACCACACGTGTAAGGCCAGCAGAAAGGCTTCCCTCGAGCAGCTCCTCCTGGATTCAAACCACAGACCTCTTCTTAAACCTAAATAATTTAAAAGGCACAAGCAAAACCTCTCTAGCTGCTCACACACCCGTATCTGAGTATCTTTACTCACCGAAAAAGTGCACTAATGAAATTGTAATGTACATGTTAATTAATGTACATATTTTCTCTGTAAATTTTGCACAGCTGTAAGTGGCCAAATAAATAATGAATGCTGTGGAATAATTTATGTGAGCTCTGTTTCTTACTGTACATGTTTTAATTACCGATATGGACGCATCTCGATGAATTATTGAAAGTCAAAGAATAAATAATATTAAAATTAAAAAGTACACGAGAAGCAAAGTTCAAATAGATATTTAATTCTACTAACACGCTGCAGTGTAATCCTTGCTCCATAATTGGCAGCAGGAGAGGAAATGTTCCTCCTGGCCAGCTTGAGCTCCATTTCTTCTGGGGTTTTTTGTGCCTTTCAGTGTTAAAACTCATCAGCTGAAGCTACAAAGATGCTTTTCACCATTGGACCTTCAGAAGGAACTATGTTAATTACATTAATTATGTCAATTCTTCCCTGTGAGGCTGCTGAGGCCCTGGCACAGGTTTCCTGTGGCTGCCCCTGGATCCGTGCAAGTGTCCAGGGCCAGGCTGGATGGGGCTTGGAGCAGCCTGGGATAGGGGAAGGTGCCCAGGCTCCTCTGTGATGCCCCAACACCAACTCAAGCGATATCAGCAGCTTGTCACACTCAGATCCTCCAGCACAGAATTCCACAGCACTCAGGGGTTAATTGGGGAAGCTCTGAAATTCCCACGTGGAGCTACAAATTGTCATCCAACTTTTACACAGTCAGCCGAAGGCCAGGGGTGTTCTGGGCCTCCAAATGCAGTTGTTGCACAGTGTGAGCTGGTTTTGCAGCTGGGACCAGAGGTGAGGAACAGCTGGGGGAAATGGCCAGTAATTAACACTGCTGGTCATTAGCATGCTTGATTGCTTGCTGCTTATGCACTGCAGAGTAATTGTGTGCAATTTGCTATAAACTATGGGTTCCTCAAAGGTGCTGCCTTTGCAAGAACTGCCCTGGATGCTTTGCCCAGGGAGATGTTGGCAAAACTTGGGCAGAAGCTGTGCCTAAGGGGCTCCCTCAGGAGATGTTTGACACACACTGATGTTTCCTGAGTGGGTGGGTGCAGCCACTGCCCTCAGCCCAGCAGGAATCCTCCAGCCAGAACTGCTGCTGGCCTGTTCATCCCCCCTCACTCAGTGCACCAGGATGGGTGTCACTGCTGGACACAAAATGAGTCACAGGGACACAGCTCGAGGTGTGGTGAAAGAGAGTCCTTTATTCTCTCAGTATTTATAGGTTTTTGACCACGACCAGGGATTGGATAGTCAGGTCACCACCTTCCCAACCACACTGGCTGTGAGAGGCGTCCATCAAAAAAGCAAATGCTGGCTTGGAGATGCCAAGTCCAGATCCCTGCACCTGTGGGTGCATCCATGGGGATCAGGAGCTGCTTGCCCAGAAGGAGCTGGGCACCGAGCCCAGTCTCTACTGAGGGACAAAATTCCCTCTCCCTGCTCACGGAGCGATCCCAGCCCAGCACAGGATGGGAGGCACAAACACCAGGGCAATGAGACAGACTGGAAGTGACATTCTTAAATGGTGTCACTTCCAATTAGTCTTTGTGCCTGCAGAATGAGAAGAACTATTTTTAAGTTAGGTTGGAGATTTGTTTTCAAGCTTTTCCAAGGTATATCAAGCATTTTTCTTTCCGAGATGTCACAGCTTGTGCTTTTGATCCTTTTTATGACTTGTCTTTGCTTCTTTTCCTTTTTTCTCTCTCCTGTCATATCCCAAACATTCACCAATTTTCCCCACAAAGACAGTATCCACTTGTGATTTTTTATAAAGGGGTTTTCTATGGAAGTTCTCAGTGAACAATTAATTCTTTGGCCAGCTCTGCAAATGGAAAATACTTGAAGAGCAGCAAAATGTGGACAACTCAAGAAACACACAAAATATCTTTAAGACAAATTTATTTTCAAACAAAGATGCAAAAATAAATTGCAATTTGCAAATACACTGAAGGTAAAATTCCCCCCCAGAATGGGTTGGGTTGGAAGGCACCTTATAGATCATCTCATTCCTCCCCCAGCCATGGCAGGGACACCTTCCACTGTCCCAGGCTGCTCCCAGCCCTGTCCAGCCTGGCCTTGGGCACTTCCAGGGATCCAGGGGCAGCCACAGCTTCTCTGGGCACCCTGTGCCAGGGCCTCAGCACCCTCACAGGGAAGAATTTCTTGTGTATTTCTAACTTAAATTTCCCCTCTTTCAGTTTGATCCCATTCCCCCTTGTCCTGTCACTGCAGCTCCTGAGGAAGAGTCACTCTCCCACTTCCCCAGAGTCCCTTCACACCCTGGGAAGGAGCTCTGAGGTCTCCTCACAACCTTCTCTTCTTCAGGTTCAGCTTTCCCAGCCTGTCCCCACAGGGAAGGAGCTCCAGTGCCCTTGCCAACATCTCCTCCTGGTTCCTCGTGGGACACAACCGATGGAACTGCTCAAGATGAGCTCATGGACAAGATCCCAGCAGCCCCAAACCAGGACAACCCCAGACACTGCAATTTAGACCCAAAATGCTCGGCATGGTGAGGCTGAACATGAGGCAGCACAGCCCACATCTCAGTCAATATCCATCATTTTATTCTGGGCTAGATCCTCCACTGCTGACATCCCCTTTCTCACGTGTCCACCTGCAGGACTGAGCAAATCCTCTCTCCTGGCTGAGATTTCCTTTGCTTCCCCAGAGGGGAAGGAGATGGAAAACCAAAGCCCTGGAGAAGAGGGAGGTGGGAAACCATCCCCTTTTCACCACCTGGGAGCAACACAAAATTCTGCTGTTCCAAACAACACCTGGGGCTGTTTGCTGAAGAGGAGGAGCACAACTCAGGGGCTGTTCAGCTCCAGACCAAAAATAAAGTCAAAAAAGCAAAGTCAAAATCCTTTCCAGGCTGTCCCCTGCCCCCTGGCCAGCCAGGTGACTGTCACTGAATACTGAATTCGTGCATCTCACAGGAACTTTGCCTCAAATGATAAATCAAGCAGGTTTTTTTAAAGCTCCACCTTATCACAGTCTCTCCTCCAGCACTTCCATGGGAAGGAATAATTATTTTGTGCTCACTGCATGTATAATGAATTTTCAGGCATACTTGTTTGATCTATAGCCTTGAAAATAAAAATCCCATTAGTCTAACAAGCTCACCAATTATTTCCTGGGATCACTGAGCCTATTCCAGCAGAGAAAGTTGCATAAAATTGGAAGTGAACAGGGAACAGTGCAATATGTTGTTTTACAGGGTAAAACATTCTAAAGCAGTGTTTCACATCATGTTTGGGGGCAGAGGAAAGAGAACTGGAAAGAGCAGCGAGCTTGGGTCTGCCTTAGCTGGGTGGAAATACCTGGGCAGGGAAGAAACACATTTAAATTTACCTGAATTTAGATATTCACTACTCATGTAGTTAACTGCTCTGTCCAAGCCAGCTTTTGCAGGTTCCATGTTTTAAAAAAAGGCTTTTCCAGGACACACAGTCTCACTCATTTCAGGTATTGAAATCCAGGGTGGTGAATGGCACTCCAGAAAAATCAGTTTCTCTCTCTCAGCTCCAAAGAAAGCCTGAGTAACTTGCTCAGACACAGCTGCCTGCACTGGAGGTACACAAAGTTGGATGATGCAGATTTCCTCTCCCCACCCAATCTCCCTCAGTCCCCATGAGCTCCTGGAGGCTCTGGGGACACCACTAAGCTCTCTCCAACCTCCAGATTAGTCCTGCTGCCCTCTGGGGTCACCACCTCTCTCCACTGCCGTGGCCAAAATAAAAAATAATTCAAATTGCTCCCAGGAGCTGCCTCAGCTTCAGCTGGAAGCTGAACCCAGCACAAAGAGGGATTCCTTTACTGAAGGCAGCAAGGGGCCAAATCCAAGGCAAAGATTCCCAAGTAAGTCTGCAGCTTGGAATAAGCTGGGGGTTGGCATGGACAGGACACAGCTTCAGTTTGAGCATCTGTGTCAAAGCAGCAGTAAAACCCCCGAGAAGTGAGTTACTGCTGGGGGTTTCCATCAGGATTACACCCAAATCTTGCCCCACATTTGGTAGCTCACAGATCAACACACTGAGGAAGCACCAGGAAAGAGGCTGCACGTGGCAGAGGTGGCTCCAGGGTTTCATCAGCCCTTTCCCTGCCACTCTGAGTGTTGGAAGGAGGAGAACATATCTGAATTCAAAGCACAATTTAAATCTTGTTTGCTCTTTAGGGATGTTGAGAGATGTTTTTGCTGTGGTTCTGGAGGGGCAGCAGCAGCAAAGGCAGGCAGTGATTTGAGAAATGCCTAAAATAGACAATGTTATACACACTGGCATTCCTGACTTCCAGCACTCCACACTGCACCCAGAAAGGTGGAAGTGGCTGCTCAAACACCCATGAAAATTACAAATTAGACAGACCATGAAAACAGAACTATTTTGTGCTGGGGGATGGGGTCAGCAGCAAAAATGGACCTTCATGGACAGAAAGGATAATTTGACTTAATCTAACAGGATAATTGCAGGCCTGAAGAGTTTGGGGATTGAGAATGAAGAGTTTTGAGGGTTCCATGGCACCAAACCAAGCCCAGAGTTGTCCCCAAGATGCCAGCCCAGCCCTGGGAGAAGCCAGGGCCAGAGGCTGCAGGATCTTGTCTGGGCTCACCCAAACTGCTGCCTTCTCTTTCAGCACCAGCACATCCCCTTTTCCTGGGCCTTGGAGTATCCATCTGTGTTCCTGCCCCTCACCCTGGGCCTCCCTGCAGGTCACAGCTGCTCTTCTGCTCCTTGCAGCCTCCTCCTCCTCCTCCTCACAGCACTGACAAGGAGAGGTGTCCCCAGGTGGAACAGGACGTGCTGAACTGCTCTGGCTGAACAGATCCCACCAGGAATCAGGGGGTGCAGAGCAACACCAGCACAAATGGGCTCTTTGGGGGCTGGTGCCATCCCTGCCCAGGTAAATGACCATGTGCAGAGTCAGATGAGTGTATTTCTATTACAAAAGCATAAAAAACCTACCACCACCAAAAATCCCACACATTTTCTCCCTGTTCCTGTCTCTGGAAAAAGATCCACAGCTAAAAATAGAACAAGGGAGTCTTAAAAACAACCAGGAATGATGAGAGAAAGGGCACAAGTGGAGTAACTGAGGCATGAAAATGGAGTTTTAGCTTGTCACATTCAGTACTGCCTAGAGGACCCTGGAAACACTGAACCCCCTGTCACCTATCTGAACTTTAGAGATCCATCCCAGCAGGGCCATGAGCCACTTCTGGCTAAGCTGAGGTGTGTCAAGCACTCCTCAGGCACACAGCAGGACACCAGTGAAGGGTTTGGGCACCTCTGGTCACATCTGCTGAGGTGCAGGGTCCCCCACTCTTCCCAGCTGATTCCCAGCCACCAGCAGCACATCACAACCTCCCAGCTCTGAGCCACAGGTGAGCAGGGCTGGAGTCTGCCTGCTCCAAGGAAAGGTTTTTCCCAGCTGCAGGAGACCCCAAGCCCAGCCTGTGTTTGCCAGCCCTCCTGGCCGTGAGTGAAGTGCTTTCCCTGGGGGAGCAGCGCAGTCTGATTCTCCCTCCAGCTGCCTTGGCTGTCTCTTACTGACCCCTTCAGCCACAGGGCTCTTCCTGGAGCACGTCCTGTGCAGCAGGATTGTCTCCCCACACCTCCTGGCCAGCACTCCTCAAAGCCTGGCCACCCAGCAGCTCTCCTGTCCTACAGGACCCAGCCTGCTGGGAACCTTCCCTGGCACTGAGGGAGCTTCACCTGCTCACGTGGGATGGTCCAAATGGGATCTGTCCTGGACCCAAATCAGCCCAGGACTTTGCCCACATGGAAATTTCACTCCTTTCCAAAACAGAAGCACACTCTGACACTGAAGAGAAATTTTTGGCAGCCAACCCTGCTTCTGCCATGAATTGGCACTGGAGACCCTCCCACAGGGGATGGACACCTCCTTCATCCAGGAGCTTCAGATCAGGCCTCACCAGGGCCCAGAAGGTCACACAAGGACAAAACACTGAAGTGGAAGCAGAATTCCTGGGCACAGCCCTTCCCTGGGGACCCTGGGGGTGCTGGCTCAATAAAGCAGGAGGATTTTGGAAAAGTCTGCTACTGGCCCTGAAACTGGGCTGGCTGCTAAGGCTGGGAGCAGAGCAGGGTCACCAAGAAAAGGGGGCTGGAATGTTCTGAGGCAGGAAACTGCTCAGTGAAGCTGGGACAGGGAGGTGGGACGCAGCCTGACACAGCCTGACACACGCAGCTCCTCTGCCCCAGGCAAGGGCTACACAGGGAATTTGGGAATTGCACACCGTGTGATCCCCCTGTGATGCTCCCAGGAGCCTCAGCCTGGGCTCCAAAGGAAAACTGCTGCTCCTGAGGAGCTCTTCAAGGACACTCAGCAGTGGATGAAGGAGGCTCAGGGAACAGAGGGCAGCTGAGAGGCAGGGCCAGGGCTGGGGCTCAGAAAAAAAGGGAGACAAGATCTTTTCTCAGAGCTCAGGACCACTGGGAGCCTCTAAGGCATCACTTTTTAGGGACATCTCACCACAGAGAAGGAAAGGCACAGAGCTCTGGAAATTGGTCCACTTGGTCTTCACTTAAAAAAAACAACACTGACAATAACTGGGGCTGAAGAGGAAAAATTATCACAGAAAGCTTTGTGGTGGAAGGGACTTTAAAGTTCATATTGTTCCTCCCCCAGCCATGGGCAATGACACCTTCCACCATCCCAGGCTGCTCCAAGCCCTGTCCAGCCTGGCCTTGGGCACTTCCAGGGATCCAGGGGCAGCCCCAGCTGCTCTGGGCACCCTGTGCCAGGGCCTGCCCACCCTCACAGGGAACAATTCCTGCCCAATATCCCATCCAGCCCTGCCCTCTGGCACTGGGAGCCATTCCCTGTGTCCTGTCCCTCCATCCCTTGTCCCCAGTCCCTCCCCAGCTCTCCTGGAGCCCCTTTGGGCACTGGAAGGGGCTCTGAGCTCTCCCTGAAGCCTTCTCTTCATTTCTCCTGGCCCAAGAAGTTGCTCTGCCCACAGAAACTCCCAGAGCTCCTGCCAGGTCTCCAAGAAACACAGCTTTTCACCTTCCTTTCCCCTTTTAAAAGCCTGTTTATCATTTTCTGTCTATTAGGCTGTCTTCCATCACCCAGCTTTATTCCTACCTGTGAGTCCAGCTGGAAATCTCCACATTTACTCTTGCCCACCCAAGACCAGAACCCCAAAACCAGAGAGCCCAGCCCAGCCCCCCCGAGCTCTGCAGCAGACTTGGTTTAAATGCCAAGGTGAGGCTGTTGAATTCTGTCTCAGTTTCAGATATATTATCCCAAACCCAAAAGGTTTCTTGAATAAAACATGAAAATCCAGAATGCCATCTGTGCAATATCATTGGGCTAATTAAGTTGATATTAAATACAATTTGTTTTACCCAACTCCTACATTTTTAATTTTAAGCGAGTTACAGAATATTCTGGGTGAAATAAGTGTTAGAGAAACTGGTACTGGAAGCTCCAGCAACTGAGCTGGAAACACCTGGGCTGCACATGAAGGGGGAGTCTCAGCAGAATCTTCCTGGAGGTCTTGTTAGCAAAAGAAAAACGACAAAGCATCCCTGGTAAAAGTGACCCTGCCCCCGTGGGGCTCTGTTTGGGAAGAGCCCTTTGGAGCCAAAAGAAAATTATGTTTTTCTAGGAGCAGCCCTGGGGTCTGACTGAGGGAAAGCTGCCTCAGCATCCCCACGAGCCTGTCCAGCCTCTGCCACTTTCCTGAGTGAAAAACTAAAATAATCTTGTAATCCAGAGGCAGAGCAAGCAGCCCTGGGCAGGTGACCCCAGCAGCTGTGCCCTGTGCCTTGCAAACCTCAATGAGAAACATCTCCATGGGCTGCCCAGCCACCCCTCAGCCCCATGGGGAGAGGTGCCAGCCCCCAAATCTGTGCTGTCCCCAAAACCAAGCTGTCCCCAAATCTGTGCTGCCCCCAAATCCGTGCTGTCCCCAAATCCATGCTGTCCCCAAATCCATGCTGTCCCCAAATCCATGCTGTCCCCAGATCCATGCTGTCCCCAGATCCATGCTGTCCCCAGATCCATGCTGCCCTGGGGAATTCTGTGCCAGGAGGGCACCAAGGGATGGCTGGGAGCTGCTGAGAGGGGACAGGACTGGTGGAATAACAATCTGTTGGTTTAAGGACCTGCACACATACCCAGAGCTGTGCAAAGGCAATTCCTACAGCCTGGGCCAGCAGCAGGAGGTCTGAGTGCCCCCAGGTCACCTTTCCAGGGCCAGCCAGCCCATCCAGACACCAGCTGCCCTTTCAGGAGAGGGAATATTTCAATAATGCCCTTTGCTCTGACACAGGGGATGTGACATTCCTGAAAAGCACTCGCAGGTGAAAAGACTCTGGAAGCAACAGGCTGGAAAATCCTGCTTCTGCCAAAGACACCAACCCCTGCCACTCTCACAGCTCTCTGGGGGAGAGAGATCTGCACCTCTCCATCAGCAGGGACACATGGAACACCTGCCCCAGCAGTCTCCATCCTCCCACTTCCCAGCCTGCATCCACAGGACTCACTGAAACACTTGCAGGAGATGCAGCAGTGCAACTGCCTGCTGCTCAACTTGAGGTGACCAGTGGGATTTTCATAAATGTATCCCAGTAAACCCCTGCCACAGGCTAAGGCTGCAGGCAGCCCTGAGCAGATAGTGATTTTCCCAGTGCCACCTC
The DNA here is from genome assembly GCF_049639895.1 of Pseudopodoces humilis. Classification (NCBI taxonomy): domain Eukaryota; kingdom Metazoa; phylum Chordata; class Aves; order Passeriformes; family Paridae; genus Pseudopodoces; species Pseudopodoces humilis. The sequence goes on from NC_142218.1 coordinate 2,590,359, forward strand.
TGTATCCCAAGGGACACACAATGGGTGTATCACATATCCCAAGGGTATCACAATGGATGTGCTCAGTGCAGGATGCAGTTCTCAGGCCAGGAACAACCTCCTGCTAAAATCCAGGACAGCTCTAGGAAATACTGGACAAGCCAGAGGAGTGCTGTGCTCTCACAACTTCATGGGAGGATGGAATTTTCCATGGCTTTGGACAAACACTGAAAATGCTGAGAACTCGATATTCCCCACCTAAAAAAACCCAACCAAACGAAAAACCCTCACCCAAAAACAACAACAACAACAATTCAGCTCTGCAGAACAAGTTGATTTGTTACACCAATGGCAATTACTGTACACATTCCTGTGCACAGGCAGGTTCTGAGCAGGGTGAGTTTTTCCTGAAGTGCTGCAGGACCTGCAGGAAAAGCCTCCCTGGATATGCAGGGCTGGGACACATCTCCTCACCTTTTCCTTGTGGATCTAACAGGATTCAGGCTCCCAGCTGCCATCCCAGCCCCAGGTCAGTGTGCTGAGCCCATCCCAAGGATCCAGCTGGGATGTGATGGAGCCCAGCAGAGCCAGGAGGCAGCAGCACCTCTGGAGGCAGCGCCAGCTGTGCTGCCCTGCACATGTCCCCAGGCTGTGCCCAGCTCCAGGGCACACAGCAGAGCTCCTGGAGCCACCACAGCTCCGTGGCACTGGTGTCTGCCCGGCTCTGCCACGTGGGATCGCTGACAGGGACAGCGGGAAGGGTCCCTGCTCCTCGGCCACCACCCCTGCACAGTGGCTGGGAAGGGACCTGGGCTGCTGGACACGAGCCCAGGTGGGCAAGGAGAACAATCCTGCCTTGTGTCCAAAACAGAGTGAGCAGGAGCAGCAGGACAGTGATTGTCCCCTGTGCTGGCACTGCTGGGGCACCCCCAGAGCTGGGCCCAGTTCTGGGCCCCTCACGAGAAAGGCACCGAGGGGCTGGAATGTCCAGAGGTGGGAATGGAGCTGGGGAAGGGGCTGGAGCCCCAGGAGGGGCTGAGGGAGCTGGAAAGGGGCTCAGCCTGGAGAAAAGGAGGCTCAGGGGGCCCTTGTGGCTCTGCACAATCCCTGCCAGGAGGGGACAGCCGGGGGGGTCGGGCTCTGCTCCCAGGGGACAGCGACAGGAGGAGAGGGAACGGCCTCAGGCTGGGCCAGGGGAGGCTCAGGGGGGAGATCTGGAAGGATTTCTTCACGGAAGAAACTGATTTCTTCATTGTCAGGCACTGGCAGGGGCTGCCCAGGGCAGTGGTGGAGTCCCCATCCCTGGAGGTGTCCAAGGAAGGTCTGGATGTGGCACTCAGAGCTCTGTGACAAGGTGGGCATTGGGCACAGGTTGGGCTCAGTGACCTTGGGGATCTTTTCCAGCCTCAGTGATCCTGGGATTCTGTGAAGGGGTGCTCACGTCAGGTACCTCAAACACAACCAGTGTTGGTTTCACCTGTGCTTTCCCTCCCCCCAACACACCTCTGCTCCTGTGGCCTCTGGGAAGAGCAGGGATGTGCCTCAACTCCAGCAAATCCCAGCTGTCAAATGGATCTGGGGCAGCAGGGAGGCAGCACAAAGACAATCCCAAGTCCAGCCACTCACAGCCAGGTCTGCCATGACTCCAGCTGGTGAGATGGGCACTCCTGGACACACAGCAGCCACTGGGACACTCCTCACCCCTCCCTCCTACACAGAACTCCAAGTTCTTGCTGTCAAAGAGCTTTCTTTGCTATGGATAGAGGGGAAAAGTGCAGGAAAAACAATAAAAAAATAAAAGCCAACCTGAGGATGTCCAAGCAAGAGTTGATCTGACTGAGGCTCAGGACACTCTTGTCCCCCATGATTCCTCCCAAAACCTGCTGAGCTTTAAGAAGGACATTGAAATAGGCTTAATTTTGTGCCAAAGTCTCTCACAGCCTCTCCAGCACCAAGTTTTAGTGGATCAGCCATCAGGATCCCCACCAGGCTGAGTGAGAGCTCCTGCATTCCCTGGCACCCTGAATTCCAAGGCCAAAGCCAAACAAAACAAGCAGAGCAAACCCTGCTCCTTCCCCTTCCCCCTCCCAGCCAGGTGGGCAAGGCAAACCATTCCTGCTGAAATACAGCTCTCAATTGGAAAGGGCTCCAAGATTGATGTGTCCCCTGGACGAGAGAGCTGGCAAGAGGGGGAAAATATTATTAAAAATAAAATACATCAATCACTCCACAAATTATACTGCAATACGTCCTTCAGGCAGGAAGGGCCCTGCTTGGAGCCATATTCTCTTTCTTTGGGATTTGCTTTCTTTAGGGAACACACGGATTGCAGCAGCTGGGTGGATCATTTAGGTGGATCCTGCACATAACAGACACAAAATGTGTGTGAGGCATTGCTGTGAGGTGTTCTGGGAGGGATGGGATCGTTCCAGAGCATCTCTGGGCTCATTTCTGCAGCACAACACACTGAGAAAACCAGCAAGGGCTGGGGAGCACTGGGAGAAACCCCTGAGCCACTTTCCTTCCTCCTCCCTCCCTGCAGAGGATGCTCCTTCCTCATCCCCTGAGCCACAGGGCTTTTCCCTCCGTTGTCATTCCTTCTCTTCAGCTGCATCCCAGTGCTTGTGTTTGGATTTGATACTGGGAATGAAAAATCAAAGCTTCCCTGGTGTTCCAGGGCTGGCTGCAAACCCCTCACAGGGACCAGCTGGGTCTGGCACAGCACCCTCCAGTTAAAGCTCCAAACAAGATCTGCTCTCACCTCTGCTTTTCACATCCAGATAACTTCTCCTTTTCCATTTCCAACTTTTACTATTTAAAGGTGAAACCTACTGTGGTTTGTGTCTGCCTGAACTGTTTGAGAAGGAAATTGGTTTGAAGAATATTGTGTCTTTTTTGAGGTTTTTTGGGAATTGAAAGATGCTTTCCCCAGTGATTTGAAAGGAAAATAAGCATAGATGCATTTTTCAGAACTGGAATAATACCAGTTTAAAAAAAAAAAAAAAAGCACAATAAACAGTTTCAAGTGAAACACTTGAAAATCAGATTAATAAATCAGGTCACTTCTAAGCAGGAGCAGCTGATCTCTGTCCCTTCAGTCAGCTTCTGTGTGATGCTTTTCTTTGCTTCTTTCTGTAGAGGAGCAAAACTAATTCCTTTCCCCTCCACTCCCCTTCTGGCACCGGTGGAAAATCTTCTCCCATCCCTGCTGGAGTGTTCTGCAGGAGGCTGGTGTGGCTTTGTCAGGGGTAAAAGCAGCCTGAGGAAGGTGCAAAGTGGGAGCCTGGGAAAGGATGGAAGGTCTGCAGCCTCTGCTGTGTAAAATGCTGCAAAAACTTCCCTGAAGACTGGCCAAATCCCCCATCCCCTCTGTTAAACACAGATTTCTGTCAGGAATGAGGGCTCTGCCCTCAGCTCAGCACTTGGGGACTCCCCATGGAGCCACCCCAAGCATGCAGAGGGCACTGGCACTCCGTGGGATGAGGTTTGTGTGGATACAGACCCCAAAACAGCAGCCAGAGCTCCCTCCTTGGGTCCCATAAAGCAGATTTAGCTCCTAACCCATCTCTAATACGTCTGCTCCTCGTAGCCAGATGAATAATGAACAAATATAAATCACAAGGAATTTATCTGATGATGGCAAGGAGAGAAAGGGATGAATAATTTATTTGATGGATATTATTCATCCATCCATGGAGCCAGCCAAGTAATGAAAACATTTATTCACAAATCACTCTGTTGACAATCGAAAACTTGGTACAAGAAGTAATTCATATGTATGATTTGACTCCTGGAAAACCCAAACTAGAGAGCTGACCTTGCTGAGGAGCAAGAAGTGCTAAAGCTGGGCTTATCTTAGACCCACCCCATGATTTCCACCTCTTTTCCTTCTCTGGGACTAGAGAAAACAGATTTCCAGCTCTGAACTATGGAAAACCTGACTTTCACCCACAGTCACCACCAAAAATCATTAAAACATGGCACATGACTTTCCCATGAAGGCAGAGATGCTCTTCCCACCAACCAAGCCCCACTCCAGAGTGCAGGAGCTCCCTCCATAAATAAACCACTAGAAAAACCTAAAAATAACTTTTTATTTTTCTTCCAGAGGACATTCAGCTGCTTTCCAAGCCCTGTGCAGTTTATTCCATTATCAGAACTCCTTCCTCCATCCCATCTTGGAGCTTCCAGACTGTTTAAATAACCCAAAGTGTCCATATTCCCTCTAAGTAACAGGAACAACAGTCAAGCAAAGTTAGAGCTGCCACAGATGGAAATATGCTATTTATGGCCCCCTGAATTTCAGTCACTATTATATGGCCTCAGCTCCTCTAAAAAGGATCACAAATCTACACAAAGTCCTCAAGTGCAGCTCTGTGCTTTTGGGTCCTCCAAGATATTTAAAATCCCATGGAGATGGAGTGCTCCCTATTGACCATCCAAACACAAAGAAACACACATTATCCCAACATGACTATGGAATAAATCACCATCTGCTTCCAAGAAGGTGAGGAGGAAGAATTCCTACAGCCACAGCTCTGGAGCTGGTGAGGCAGAAAACTCGTCATGGTTCAATTAATCTCACAAAAAGAATCAAAATCATGGCTGCCTCTCTGAAATAGATGCAAATCTCCATTCCCCTCTGCTGAGTGAGGCAGGGCTGGCAATCCTGTCTGAGCAGGTTGTTTATGAGATTTTAGTGCTTGTGGGAAAGCACAAGGGCACAATCCTGGGCATCTGGCATTTGCAAGGTGCTGTCTCCTCCCAGCTGAGGGCAGGAGAATGAACAGAAAAGCTCAGGTAGGGCAGATGGCTGGGGGCTCTTTGTAACAGACCCTGAAGACCTAAATTTGGGGGGAGAAAGGTAGGAGGGATTAGAGAAGCCTGGGATGATTTAGGACGCAGAGCCAAGCTTCACACTTAATTCCCAGCAAAAGCTCAATAAGGGCAGATGTGCTCACAGGTAAGAAACTGCTCTTGGAATCTCAGACTGGTTTGGGTTGGGAGGGACCTTAAAGGTCACCCAGTTCCACCCCCAGCCATGGCAGGGACACCTTCCACTGTCCCAGGCTGCTCCAGGCCCTGTCCAACCTGGGATCCAGGGGCAGCCACAGCTGCTCTGGGCACCCTGTGCCAGGGCCTGCCCACCCAGAGTAAAAAATTTCTTTCCAATACCCAATCTAAGTTTGTCCTACTTCAGTTTAGAACCATTCCCCTTGTCCTGTCACCGTCTGCCCATATGAAAAGCCTCTCTTCCTCTGTTTCATAAACCACTTCAGGCATGGGAAGTGGCTCTGAGGACTCCCCAGAACCTTCTCTTCTCCAGGCTGAACCTCCCCAGCTCTCCAGGTCTGTCTCTGCAGATCAGAGGTGCTCCAGCCCTCCCTCATCCCTATCTCCAGCTGCAGCAGGATGGGATCTGAGCAGCAGGACCTCAGCCAAACTCCCAGCCCAGGCACTCAGCTTTTGGTCCAAATTCAAAAACCCCTCTATCTCTTGCTCCCCAGCACCCAAAGGGAGATCACCCAGAGGGACCATCCCCTGCTCAGAGCCAGCTCCAGGGGTGACCAGCCCTCACCCTAAAGAGCAGCTCCCTCCTCCCCCATCCTCAGCCAGGGCATAGTTCCCATGTTCCCATGAAAGTTTTCAGTGGCCCACAAAATCAGCAAAGTTTCATCTAAAAAATAACCCAGAGCTGGGCTTGGAGCCTTCCCTGGAAGCAGAGCTTTGGTTGAGACACAATTCCCTGTTCCCCACGGGAATATCTGATCAATTAGAGAACAAAAGCTGTTTTATGCAGCCCTGCTCTCCTGCTGAGGGGCCATACTGAATACCAGACACTCCTTAAAGCAGAGAGATTCCCCATTCCAGCAGCAGATATCTGGGCAGCCTCTGTACAGCCCAACACCTTTCCCTAATATATAATGCTTCCATTTCTAGAGCCCTCAGTAGCACTGTACTCAGAAGAGCTACAAAAATAATCACAGTCAATATTCTGGAGTCTTAACAGAGGCTTTAGTACCATTTATATGTGGAATTCGTAGTAAAACCACTCCTGCCTGGAGAGCAGGATCTCACTGAGAGCCCAAGAACTTCAGAAATAATGAAAAACTCCACCACAACCATTCACCTGCTGCATTTTCATTCATTCTCCCCTAATCACCAAACCCAGCCCTTCCTATTAGCTCCAATTAAACCTCCATAGGTGTCTTCTAAGCCAGATTTAAGGGAAATTTGAACCACAAGAATTTGCCAGCAAACTTTATTTAAAGAAGCAGAGAAATCTCTACCCTCAAGTAAATGTCTCCAGATTCAGCCAGCAGCAGGAGAGCTGAGGGCAAGGTCTGCTAGCACTTCTCTGTCCTCATTCCCAGGAGGATGGGATGGGATGCTCCTGCCTCAAGCATGGGGCTGACCAAAGGGATGGAAAAGGAAAAGAGGAGTTGGTATTTCACATTTTTGAGACTTTTTTTTTGTTTTGCAGGCAGCCAAGCCAGCCTGGAGGCACCAAACAACATCAGCTAAGGGCATCCTGAGGGCTTTGCTGGGATGGGCAGGGTGGTCACTGATGTGCAGGTCACGTCCAGCAGCTCGCTGTGTCCAGGCACCAATGCTGGGCAGGAGCAGGAGCTGGCCACTGAGGAGAGCCAGCTGTCCTGGAGCTCCATCTAGTGCAAGGCACCCTGGGTTTATCCTGTCTCCACATTTGGGGAAGCTCCTGGAGCCACAGGATTTCCAGAGACTTGTGCTTCATAATTCCCCCCATTTGGAGCTGTTGCTGCTGCTGGTGACACCATAAAAACACAGTTCAGGTGCATTTACAGCCAGGAAGGTACTAAAACGACAGGGATTCTCTCTTCTTTTAAATCCTCTGGTTAGTTTTCAACTTGGAAGTACTTGGGGCTGCAGAAAGTGTTGTTCACAAGCTCTGCAACCTCTGAAAGAGCAGAGCAGCAGCAGGGCTCAGGTGGCTCAAACACAGCTCTGGTTTTCAGAAGAATTCAGACTTTTCACGTCTTGACTCCTTCTCTATTGTCTTTGAAAGCTTCCACCACACCAGAAGGGCTCAGAGCTTCAGAAAAAGGTGGTTTCCCCTGAAATTCTTGCTGGGAGGTGCCAGCAAACAGGGAACCACACCATGAGCGTGAGAGGGTGAGCTCCTGGTTTTATTTTAAATACCGGTATCAAAACTGGGGGAGAAAAAAGAAAAATAAAGAGGCCTATTTGGAAAAACAGAAATGTTAATTTTCAAAGGAATTACAGATAAAATGGGATGAGATCCTTCTCATTGCTTTTTCCCCAGATACACTGAGCTGGACAGAGATTGAGGATCTCTCTCCTCAGTGAAAATCCTTTTCCTAAAGCCCCTCTGCCATCCATGGCCACCACAACAGCCCCAGATCCCAGTGTTTTCCCCTCCTCCTGCACAGCTGCTCCTCAGGGAAGCCAAGACTTTGTGCACCTTATTATATTTTTAACCACACCCAATATTCAGGCACTTTCAACTCCTGAGGGGAGATTTAAACAAAGGGAGATGTGTAAATACCTGAATAAAAACATGAATGATTAACAGAAATAACTGTTAATAACTGTTAATTGTTTCCATGCCAATTGCCAAGATGCATTAAAGAGGCTACAAGGGATTTCCAGCTATTAACAGGTGAGGAGGCAGTGGTGTTAAATGAAGGTCAAAGAGTGATTTATACAATGTGCTACAACACTTCTGCTCACTTTTTTATTAAATGTCTCTGCAGTGCTATTCCCTGGGAATTCCTGCTTTACACAACTTAAAACTGCTCAGCTTTCCATGAAATCACAGGATCATTAAGGCTGGAAAAGCCCTCTAAGATCATCAAGTCCAACTTTTAACCAAACACCAGCATTCCCACTAGACTGTATTGCCAAGTGCCACAAATACTTGGTTTTTGAACACTTCCAGGGATGGTGACAACAAAATCTGTGGCCAAAATGTGAGGGTTTGGAGCCAACAGTGGGATAACCCCTAATGCACAACTCCTGCTGGAGAAATCTCAGGGAAACTCCATGCTGCCAGGCTTGGGAGTTTGAAAACTCTCAAAACCAAAAAAGAAATCAAAGCACAAATGTGTTCATTCCTTGGAGTAAAATACCTGTGGTTTCCCATGCTGGCTGCAGCCCCCATCCCAGGGGATTCTCCATTTTGTGTGGGCCCATCAGCTGCTGGTTTAATTTGGCCTTGAGTTCCATATGTCTCACAAAACCCTCTTTAAACAACTTCCAGAAATGCTTTTATTCCGAGGATGTTCTGACTTGAATGCATCTGATTCATCCCCCCCCCCCTCTAAATGACCCTTTTACAGCACAGCCTGAGCAGCTGAAGGGAAGCAGAGTTGTTTTCTCCCTGCTATCACAATCAAGTTGTTTGGTATAAAATGTGGCTGAGGAGTGAATCCATAATGTTCCTGGCCATGTAAGGAAACTGCTATTACCAGGAGGAAAATGCAGGTAGTAACTCTGTGGGTTTTTCTCCATTGGAACTGTAATTAATGTGGATGCTGTGCACTAAGTACAGGGAGAAATACAGACTTCACAGCAGTGAAAATGCATCTCATTAACACCGGAACTACTGTATCGTCCAAATGCATTATGTTCAGCAAGGAAAAGCTGGGTAATTGAATTCCCACCAAAGCACAGTTCATCTGCATCAAACAGCACCATGCTCATCGTGCAGCTCCTTCGGGCTGCTGCTGGAAATGAGGATTAATTAGGATACCTGCTCGTTACTCACGGAGCAGGCACACACACTGTGGTCAGGCCTGGGGCTGCAGTGAGAGGCTCTGCTCAAACCCCAGCCAGGCAGAGCAGGGCAACTCCAAAAATTTGGATCTTCTTGCACTCAAGATGCACCAAGAGTCAACATTTTTTTGTCCGTGCAGAAAAAGCTGGCAAAAAACCCCAACAATTCACAGGGAGACACCTCTGCTGCATAAATATTTCAGTAATAACTAATAAGTGATTTATGGAATTGGTTTTGAATTATTCTAGGCTGGATTGGCTCGAGTGGCAGGGATGTGCATAAATCATTCCATGCACAGCACCTCCCAATCCCAACATGCAGCTAATGAACCCTCCGGAGCCAAACACGCTCCTCCTTCAGGAAGGACCCACTGATCTGCAGCATTTTAATGGGTAAATTATTATTAATTTAAATAAATACATTAAAAACTCCCAAATACATCAGAGGAGAGAGTTTGGGAAGGGGATGGAGGCATCCAGACAGAAACAGCAGAGAGGGTTTGGAGGTTTGGAGCTGGAAATCTGTGCTTTGAGCAGTCTTTCAGTCAGATCCAAGTGGTACTAATCCATCCTTTTGCTGCAGAACCTCCCATCCATGAGCCCCAGCACTGGGGTGTGTAAGGGCAGCAGGAGCTCATTAAATGCATTTTAACTCATTATCATCATGTATTCTCCCTTTTCCTCCCCTGTCACACGTTCACCAGAGCCCCAGCACACGGCTCTCTGGTACCCCACCGACACAACTTCCAGGCTGAGAAACCCCTGCAAAGCCAAACCCCAAAGTTATTCTGGGCAGAGGCATCTTGGGGTAAAGCAGCACACGGAGAGGAGGTCACCCCATCTCATCTTGGGGTCCTGGTATGATTTTCCTCCACATTCACCCCAGACCCTGATTCCCCCAAGCTCCCCACAGTGAGAAGGGATCAGCCCCCTCAGCATCCCCTTTGGGTGTCATCTTGGGCTGTAGGGGAGGCAGTGGGAGCAATCCATCACCCTCAACACCTTTGGAAAACCAGTGACTGCTGGGATATCATTTTAAGCTGCCACTTGGGTGAATTTTACTCCCTAGAGGTGCAAAGGATGCTGAGCTCTGGCTCATTCTGGCTCCCTAACGTGGGAGATGATCCCATCACTCCCAACACCTCACTGTGCTCACCAGTGCCTCAGCTCCCATGCAGCCTGGCACACCCAATTACTTCCGTGCTTCAAATCCCATTATTCAGCTCTAACGAGGAAATCATTTTAATTAAGGAAATTAAAAATGTATTTGCTTTGGAATTTTAAGTAGGTGTTAATTTGAAGGGATGAAAAAGAGCCCTGCAGCCTGTTTGTGTGAGGAGCAGCAGGGGATGGGGATGGAGGAGAGGAAGGTGCTCTGCAGCACCTGGGGAGCAGGGGCAGGGCACTAAGGCAGGAGCAGCAAAAGGCAGAGCCACGCCCCAGCTAAGGAGGGCTCCTGCTGATTCCATTCCTGCAGGAGGGTGGAGCCAGGTGGGAGTCAGGCTTTTCTCCCAACAAGAGACAAAAGGAGTAGGGCCTCCAGTTGCACCAAGGGAAGTTTAGGTTGGATGTTAGGGAAAATTTCTTCATGGAAAGGGCTGTCAAACACTGGAACAGCTGCCCAGGGCAGTGGTGGATCCTCCATCCCTGGAGGAATTTCAAACCCCTGATGATGTGGCACTTGGGAACATGGTTTAGTTTAGCAGTGCTAGGAGAACAGCTGGCAGTCAATGATAATAGAGCACTTTTCCAACCTTAATGATTCCACAGATCTATGAAATACAACAAAAAAGGTGTTGGAAAATCCTTCAGAGAAGCTCTGAAGCCATGAGGCCACAAGGAGGGACAAGAATATTGCCAAGCTGGCCCTGGTCCCCATGGGCTGCAGTGTCCTCTCGTGTCCCCTGGTCCCCAAGGGCTGAGGTTCACCTGGAGGTGCCAGGTCCTGCTTCCATTCCCTCCTTCACTTGTTGCTGGTCTCCAACACCACAAGACTCCATCAGCAGTGTCCCAGGCTTTCCACAGGTGCCACCAACCCACTGGGAGCTCAGCTGAGTGACAGTGCCACGGGGGGGGTGGCTTTTGGCCAGAAGGAAGGAGATGCTTCTCATTTTTTGTCCTTGCAGCAGAGACAGCCCAGAGAAGGCTGCAATGCAAGGCTCAGCTTAATGCAGCAGGGTAAGAGTCCTATCAAAAACAGCAGCTAATTAGTTAAGTAATACCCAGTGTTATTAATGCTGCAGCTCTGCCATCACCCATGTATTTATAATAATAGTGTTCCCACTGTAATAGCATTAATCATAATGGATTTACTAAGAAATTAAGGGGGAAGGGATATTATATCCCTCGGGAACAGCACTTGACAGCAGCCCTATTTAGTGTGTGGATTTGGATTGGTTTAATTCTCAATGTCTCGCTCATTAATCTGCTTTTCCAACAGCCCCTCACAAACACCCCTCTGGGAGCACAACCACAGGAGGAGGGAGGCAGGACAAGCACAGCCAGCTGAGGGGGCTCAGGCAGAGCATCCCCAGGGAATCCTGGCACAGGGCCAGCACAACCACCAGGGCTGTCTCATGGGGTGTGAGGGCACGGTCCTCTCCTGCCTTGGTGGGCAGTGTGCACATCTGGGCATCATCCTCTTCTCCAGCCAATCTGCTATTCTCAGCTCCATGCTTAAAAACTCCTTAGCTTCACCTGGTGAGCAAGGAATATTCAGCATCTCTTCCCAACATTTATAACAAGAGCTCAAAGGTTTTGTTGAAACTTGTTATCCCATATGCCTTTCTCCTCATCAGGCTTCTGGTTTGGGACACTTGGACCAAGAGCAGCTTGTCCAAGCCAGGGAATGCAGTGAGACACCCACAAAGCTCAGGCCCACCACCCTCACCAGAACCCATTGAGCTTTCACCAATAGCTCCTGTCTGATGAAAATGAAAGCTTGATGTATGTCCTGAAAGTCAGATGATCTGAGTAAAATTAAATCCTGATGAAAATCAAAGCTTGATAAAAATTAAAGCCTGAAGTCCAAAGTGATCCAATGATTTTTACCAGGAGTACGACTTTCCTTGGTTAGTTTATGGCTGTGAGTAAAGACAAAGACATTTTATCGCAACTTGCATTAAACCCCTCTGATGCCTTGCCTGGGAGAGTGGAAGTGGCCTGGAAGCTGTGCACCTGTCAGCAGGAAACAAGCTGGAGGAAAAATGCTCCCAAATCCCAGAAAGCCCTGGAGCCCTCGGGGCAGGTGTCCCCAACACGGGCATGTGGCTGTCCTCAGCACTGGCCTCCAAGGAAACACTGGGATTCCACTGGATTTATTGTACCTATCCATTGCATCACACAAAGGATCTGAGGACACCTGGCTAATTTTTTCACCCCAAGTTCTTGATACACAAATAAACACACTTCCCCCTTTTCTTTGTCCATTTAGTATTTTTTTCT